>NW_024543063.1:20292500-21492500 GCF_018167655.1 Microtus oregoni
GAGCTTAAAACTGTTCTTGAGGGCTGGAGAGATGGCTCAGCGGTTAAGAGCACTGGCTGCTCTTCCAGAGGTCCTGAGTTCAATTCCCAGCAACCACATGGTGGCTCACAACCATCTGAGATCTGGTACCCTCCTCTGGCATGTGGGCATACATGGAGGCAGAATGTTGTATATATAATAAATAAATAAAATCTTAAAAAAAAAAACTGTTCTTGAGCACTTGTCCTAGCATACAGCAGGGCAGGGTTGGGGAGGCGTGCTGGGGGGGGGCGGGCGGCTGGGTCGCGCGAAAGAAAGACAGTCCTGCAGAAGGAGCTGGGGGAGGGGGGTTTGTGCTCTCTTCCGGGACAGTCACACACTCACCCGTCCTGATGGGATTCCTCAGCAACTAAACAGGGCCACCGGTAGCCCAATGATGATTCTCTCTTTAATACCAGGCACAAATTCAAAATTATTTTACCCTTGCTTTGGAGATTCTCGAA
Organism: Microtus oregoni; assembly: GCF_018167655.1. Taxonomy (NCBI): domain Eukaryota; kingdom Metazoa; phylum Chordata; class Mammalia; order Rodentia; family Cricetidae; genus Microtus; species Microtus oregoni. Next base: position 20,292,983 of record NW_024543063.1, read on the forward strand.
TGTCCTCTTCAGATATGATTCATTTGCTTTGGGAAAACATTTGTTTATGTTTTTTAAAAACTAGGATTAAGTCATATCTAGTTGAGCTATTAGCCAAAGGAGCCACACAGGAATTCCCAAACAACCTTGGCTCTCCGTGAACTGATAGCAAAGCCCATTTCTACAGACAGCACCTACAGAATTCAGTGAACATATTTCAATTCATGGAGATGTCAAGCTGGTGCCTACAAAGAGCCTTCTTCCCTATATTTCAGCATCTTTGGCATATGTAAGTACTTTGCACATTATCAAAGGAGAAATATAAAAACTAAGCCTTTATCTACAAAGGGGTACTACCAGCAAGATATGCTAGAGTAATGGTGGCACAATGTTTGTGGGAGTAACCAATCAATAACTAATCTCACTTAAGCCCATTCTATGAGATGGAGCCCATACTCAACACAGAAACCTGAGACTGGATAGCCCAGGTACCTAAGATAAAAGCCAAATAATATTGATCTAAAAACAGAAAGAAAAAAAACAAAATGATAAAATAACTCCTAATGATATCCTGCTATACTCGTAAATTAGTGCCTGGTTAGGCCATCATCAGAGAAGCTTCCTCCTGCATCATATGGGAACAAATACAGAGACCCACATTCAGATACTAAGCAGAGGGTAAGAGATTTTGGAACACTCTGCTGTAAATGGAATATCTCCATTAAATCTCTTCCCTCAGAGCTTAGGGAACCTATGCAAGAGAGGGTAGGAAGAGTGTGAAAACCAGAAAGAATGGGGGACAGGAGGAAAACAAGACCCTTTGATTCAATTTAGGAAAGCTCATATGAACTCACCAAATCTGAAGAAGGATGCACAAGGCATGTATGAGTCTCTCCAGGATCTCTGTGTGTATATTATGGGTTCTAGCTTAGTGTTTTTATAGGATTCATGAGGGTATAAATGAATGAGTGGGTCTCTGATTCTTGTTCATTTGCTTGAGCTCTTTTTCTTCTGTTGGTTTGTCTTGTCCAACTTCCACATAAAGATGAAAAAATATGCAAAGTCTGGATACCAAATGTTATTGTGTTGTCTTTGAATTGTTTGACTGCTGAAGAAGAACAACAGCTGCTAAAAGATATTTGGTTATAAATGCTGCTGGATTAATCCATCATATATATTTTGAAAATGTCTTGATTTCAGAACTTAAATCAAAAGATATTTTACTTTGATGAAGAAATTTTGCTTTTGTTTCCACAGTACATGAGAAGCTATAGATTCATTCTTGGTTAAGAAAAATAAGGTTTGACTGAGGAAGATCCCCTGAAAAATCTCCAATGGGAATGTATGGCCCAGATGATCTAGCATTTCAGATCATCTCTGTTGCAGTTTCCTCTGAGTTCTACAACCAGAAAATCTTCAAGACTGTGGGTTGAGATGATCAAGCCTCCCAGAATACTCCAGTCAGGACTTGACCATAATCTTATCTTTGTGTCCCTATAAAAATATCAGCACCCTCAATCAGCAAGAAGTAGCTTAGAAACTATGCTCATATTCCCAAAAATGGTTTATGGATTACATATTTGTTTGGAGTGTTGTTTACAAGTTGCTTTAGATAACAGTCAAGATAAAAAGCTACACAAAAAAGATTAGATTCAGAGTTCTTGTTTTGAAAAGATAAAAAGGGGAAATGCTGTAGGAGAATGTTTTTGTACACTGTAAAGATTTGTCACTCATATTGGCTTAATACAACACTGATTGGACAGTAGCCAGGCAGAAGTATAGGCAGGGACAGCAGACTAGGAGTATTCTGGGAAGAGGAAAGGCAGAGATGCAGTCACAAGTCAGGTGCAGAGGAAGCAAGATAAGAATGCCTTACTGATAAATGTAACAAGCCACATAGCTAAACATAGATAAGAATTATGGGTTAATTTAAGTTGTAAGAGCTGGTTAATAATTAGACTGAGCTAACAGGCCAGTCTTTAATTAATATAAGCCTCTTTATATTTCTTTGGGACTGAACAACTGTGGGACTGGGCAGGACAGAAAGTTCTGTCTACACATATGTACTTACATACTTACATAGACAAATTCTTAATAAGTAAGTGGATGTGGAACAAAATCTAAAGAAATACTGCTTGCCCAGTCTTTCCATTCCCCAATTGCTCACATTGCAGATGTGTCTTATACAGATAATTATTTTTATATTATATATACCACATATTTATTTTCAAGAATATGAATGAAAGTTAATAATAATTTTATAATTCCCCAAACACAGTTACCTCAGGTTTTCGAAGTTCATTCTTACTCAAAAGTTACAATACTTAAAACATATTGAAATATTTTTAAGATTAAAATAGTGGCAATAATTTTGAGTCCATTATTTGGGAGTTAGAAACAGGATAATATGGAATTCAGGACTAGCCTTGGCTATGTCGTAAGTTTTAGGCTAGTATGGGTTACATGAGATTTTGTTTAAAAAAAAACAAAATACGATGAAATATAAAAGTTTTATTGAAGTACATAAAGTTTGAAATGTATATGTTAGTAAAAATTTACTATTTTAAAAACTATGTTATGACATTTCATTTGTATTTTAATAAATAATGCTTGCCTGAAGATCAGAGAGTAAAACAGTCTTATTGATCAGCATTATAGACCAGGCAGTGGTAACATACCTTTAATCCCATTAGCCATACTAGTTGCCATAGAATCCAGGCAGTACATGCCTTTAATCCCAGACCAGAGAAGATTATAAAAACGGGAGGAGACAGCTCACACAGTCTCATTCTGAGCTTCCAGTAGGCAGGATCACCATTTCAGACTGAAGTTGAGTTAAGAGCCAGTGACTGACTGCTTTGCTTTTCGGATCATCAGGTTGAACTCCAATTTTGGTCTCTGGGTTTTGTTAATTGTGTTTCACTTGTAGAAGTTTTTAAAAGGTAATCACTACTAATAAAACAGTTATTGTTAAACATTGTCCTACAAAATGTATTTTAAATCAAGTTTGTTTTAGTCAATTTTTGGTATGTCTTCTTTTTTAAAAAGTAGGCTCAGATTAATATTTATCTCTTTGGAGAACTGATGTGAGCCAACATGTTAAGGTTAATAATTTATAGGTTTCAAGGCTAATAATTTTGAGGTTTAATATTAAATTTGAAAATGAATTATCATTTCTATAGGAAAAGTTTTTCCATAAGACATAATTCCATCACCTGTTCTTTGTTCTCATAGTTTTTTAATGCTTTGAAATATATTCTACCCCTCCCTATGTGCCATAGATACTGGATTGTGGATATTGGGCCAACAAAATTAGTAGTATTCTTCCATCTATGCAGAAATCAGTTTCTCTTAAATCTGTTGTTTGGGGGAAGTATATTTACTTAGATACAGAAGGGTTATTTTATGAAAAACACTCTCAAGGATGGAGCTTTGGACAGGCTACTTGATGAGCAAGAATGTTGCTGTACAAGTATGTGTATGTCCCAGGGCACACATAAAAAGTCAGCATGGTGCTACATGTGCATGCAACCTGGATACCAAATTAGCTTTGTGTTCACTTCAAGCTCTTTTCTGAAAATGAACATGGCTGAAGAAGCAAAACAGGACACCTGCCATCCCCGTGTGACCTTCTTAAGTGCATGTCTGCACATACAGACTCAAAGGGATTCATAAACCACACACAAATATTCTTTTACACATACACAGAGCATAAATAAGAGAGAAATATTAAAGATCTCACTATAACCCATCTTTAAAATATAAAGACTGAGTATGATATCAGCTTTCATTAAAGAAGATATTACTCCTCAGGTCATTTGTTCCAAGGTGCAGGGGTTTTTTTGGAAAGAAGTTTCCTATGGTCTCTAGTTTATAAAGACAAGACTTCTCAGTTTGTTCATGGTAAGAAGTGCATATTCAGTAGATCTTGCCCACCGTTTAAGTAATTTTATATATTTATTTTTGTGGTGTGTGTGTGTGTGTCCATCTGTCTGTGGCAATTTGCATGCCATGTCCCATGTCTGTAGATCAAGGGACAAGTTAAGCGAGTCAGTTCTGGTTCTTGCATTTACCATATGGCTCCCAGGGGTTAATCTCAGGTTGCCAAGCTTAGCAGTGAACACCTTTACCTGCTAATTCATATTTACACAGTCACCTTTTAGTAATTGATTGCCACTAGGAATCATGTTGTCTTGGATCAGTAAGTGAGATTGTTTCAAACTAAAAGCCAGAAGAATTGATTTTTCAGAAATTTGAAGGCCCTAAATAATATAATAATGTACTTTCTCAAAGAAGTAAAGAAGTGGAAGAATGAATACATAATATGCTTTTAAGAATAACTGATCTTATTTGAAAAACAGGTATCATTTCTGTTGGGATAGAGCAGTCCAAAACATTCAAATGTTCCAATACCCATACAACTGTTTTGTGAACATTACTAGGTTTCATCATTCAATTTTCTTTATAGGTTTTGAATTGTTGCTCCAATTAGTTCAATAAGCTATCTAAATTTATGTGATTATGGAATGAAAGGAAATGAGTCAAATCAAATGTTGACATTTCTATAGGAAAATAGGAAGTTCTGAGAATTTACACTACACAGGTGGCAACTGTATTCAGTTGCCAAAAATGTGACTATATTTACGTGTGTTACTTGAGGTCTTAATAGTTACTGCATTCTCCTCAGTAAGATTGGCAAGTCCTCTTGTAATTAAAGGAATGCAAGTAGCCTATACAAGGAGATCAAAATCACACCAAACATTTGCAGTTATAATATTGAAATCAAAATAAAAACCAGCATATTTATATGATCTCTAATGGGGAAATATTAAATCTATTCACTATTGAGTTGGTAATTTGAAAATGATATTTCTTATAAGGCAGAGTGTTTTGGGGACACTTAGATGAAAATATTCCAAAGATGAGGCATATTTTTTGAAAAATGTAAAATGAAAAATATTCTATTGCAAGGCAAATATGATGTTTCATTTGATGAAGGAAGAATCACATTCATTTTACAGTCAAATAATTCTCATAGCTTTTTAAATCTTAGTTTATTGTGTCAAGGTTTTAATATAATTGACAATATTACTTTTTAAATTACTGTGTCAATCATTGTGAGAAATAATTTTACTCTTTCTCTGAGTTGTGATTGGGATTTGAGTCATTGCTCAGAATATAGTCTTGAAATGGTCCCCACATTTATATAAGTAACCAAGCATTCTATTCAGCATACAGAATTCAGAAAAATATCCCATGTCTTGTTGTTATTAGTATCCATCTTAGGAAATGATATAAACTGTTTAGTGGTAAGATTTTTCAGGTATGTATAATTTTACTTGTCTTTTTTATTAAACCTTACAGTAGAGATTTTTCTCCCAGTAGACAGTTAATTATTTTAGAGCTTTGCAATATAGGAAATTAAAATCACTGAATGAGAGTCAAAATCAGGAATGAGTGGAGTAAAGAATCTTTGTCTTGTCGAAGCAGAGAAAACTAAATTCAGCAATCCAATATCCCCTGTATGGTGGCTGAAATGGCCAGAGTCCAGCATTTTACTAACACTGGAAATCCTCAGAGCTCATTTTCTACCAGAGATATCTCAGTTTAGATGGAATTGTGACTTAGAGAAATGAAGTTTGTGGAGTCACAAACTCTGACACCAGCCCAAAACATGTTTGTATATGTTAATGTACACAATAGTATCTATAGCCTGAGATAAAATAAACACTCCTGGACTGAAACTCCAAAGCATGTTCTAGAGTTCATAGACAAACAGCGACAGACATAGACACACACACTCATATACTAACACTTACATATACACTCTTATGCACACACACACACACACACACACAAACAGTTCAGACACTTACATACATACACACACCAACATACAGACACACACAACAGGAACACACATACACACATTACAAACACACAGACACAGACAAACAGACAGGCAGACACACACACACACAGAAGGCTGTGGTTTTCCTTCTAGAGATGTTAAGTTAAAGTGAAACCAGATTATCATGGTGATTTTACAATGTGAGAGCTGCTGTAATTTGTGCCAACCATTCCTGGCAAAGGAAATTCAGTAATCAGGTCTTGCTGTTTGAAGGAAACTGTGTCTGTGATTAGAGGGAGGGAGATGATATCTCAGTCCATCCTATCACCATATTCATGATGGCTCAAATGGATGTGAAACATTAACTTCCTGACAATGGTGGAATAAAATCATTGAACATCGATGCTCCCTAAGATGCATGTTCTATAAAGTGAGATCCAAGCCCCCTTCTCTGTTTATGAAAGCCTGCAGACGTAAAATAGCACTCTAAGGCTGACAGTGACTCCTGGCAATGCAGCGACAGAACACAGTGCTGAAGGGCTTGTGGAGCCCAGTGGATCTGGGAAATGCCGAGGCTATCCTTATGGCTGATTGGAAATAAAACTAACTTGCAGGATCCATGGAGCTCTTGGCCTAGGCGAATGGTTCTGGGAATTGGGAGTCAGGTAACATGGTCCTATGCAAGAGGAAATTGTCTTTTAATTCATTTGTCATGTACTTTATAACCAAACTCTTGGATGGTGTAAAAAACTTCAGGGTACATGCATGCACATGGAGATGTTTATTTTAAATTTCCTGTCTTGTTCCAAAATGTTTGGCAACAAAATTACTAATGAAATTGTTTATAATTTATTATCTATATATCATAAGGTGAGAAAAACCAAAGTTTACTTAAGAATGGAATAGGATTTAAACACATAAAGTGGGCTAAGGAAATGGCTGAGTCAGTTTAGCTGCTTTATAAACAAGAGTACTTGCTTTCACTTAAAAAATAGAGACCACAACTGGGCGGTAGTGGCACGTGCCTTTAATCCCTGCACTCGGGAGGCAGAGGCAGGCGGATCTCTGTGAGTTCGAGTCTAGCCTCATCTACAAGAGTTAGTTCCAGGACAGGCCCCAAAAGCTACAGAGAAAACCTGTTTTGAAAAAACAAGAAAAATAGAGAATACTTATAATCCCAGAGCTCAGGATAGAGGGCAGAGGAAGGAGGATTTAGGGGGCTCTCTGGCCAGTCAGACTAGCCTGATGGGTGAGCTTTGAACCAAAGAGAGACCCTACCACAAAAAATGTAGACAATATTCTTTGTGAATGACAACAATGAAGTTGTCCTTTGGCCTATATTCAGACCACTCCCAGCTGTTGTGTGTATATACACACTATTCACCTCGCACACACATATACACACATACATATCTGTACTAAAAATACAATGTACCAAAATATCAATGTAAAAATGAAAACATAGCTTTTACTTAGATGAATGTCATCTAACTTCAAAAACTCAAGCCCTTACAAGAATGAGAATTTTAGAATTGTTTAAAGTTATTTCCCTATTAAGTAGGGTGCACAAAATGAAACAGAATCTATATGCAGTGCTACGGTCCTTTGCTGAGGAGATAGGAAATTTTTCTGATTTCTATAGTTATTTTCAAAATTTAAGTTCTTTTATCTGTCCCTTTTCCCTCCTCTGTCCTTCTTCTTCTTTCCCTACCTCTCCCTTTCTCTGCATGGGATTGAACTCAGAGCTCCTGCCATTCTAAGTGTATACCCTATCACTGTACCCCCGAATGATTCCTAAACCTACATCCTCATCCAAGAGCTATGTATAACTCTATGATTAGTTTTTTTTATAACAACTGTTCATAAGATAATACATTATATGATGATTTCTCAGTGGGATATATGGAATTTCAAGATTTTGATTCAACTTGAACACATTGTTCCACAATTCAAACTCTGTGACACCATTGAAATGCAAAGCCGTTACCTAATTTGACACATACTGGTTTAATGTACTAATAAGTATTGTTGTTTTACGTTGCTATAGTTAAAATATGCAAAGCAAAGAAAGAAATCTGGATATTTTATTTTGTGAAAATAAAACAATAATCTATTGGTTATTACAGAATTATTTTTATAGAGAAATATGAAAATAGGTCATGTAGTATGAAGAATCAAAATAATATAGAAGAGAAGAAATATATTTTCAATTTAATTTTTTACAGTAAAGTAAAAAGAATTGATACGCAAATACTACAATATTAGACATAGAATTTTGACCATAAAATTGAAAGCCTAATAAGTTGCTCAGACTGTTGTACTTATGAATGTATATACATATATGTAACAATTATTATTAAAGAATAAGAGGCCATGAATTTGAGGGTTGTGAGAAATCTAGGAGGTAATAGAGGGTTGAGAGAGACAGGAAAGAAAGTAAATATAGCACTCAGGTATGACATTCTCAAATAAAAATCAAAGCCCCATACATAATTATTAAGAAAGTTAATTGGACAATATTCAAAACTGAAGCTAAGAATGTAATGAAAGCAACATGGCCCGCATTTGCAGAGTTCTGTGTCCGTCCTTTGTGTTGGTTAGTTACCAGCTGTGATATCAGTTTGTTTTGGGTTCCCTGGCTTCCAGGTTTATCATCTGTTACATGGGAAGAATGGCCATTGTTAGACTATAGAAACATAGAAATGGGAAGACACACAGAGCAGCCATTCCACAGAATGACATAGGAATGGGAAGACACATGGAGCAGCCATTGCACAGTGTGACATAGGAATGGGAAGAGACACGGAGTAGCCATTGCACAGTGTGACATAGGAATGGAAAGACACACGGAGCAACCATTGCACAGTGTGACACGGGAATGGGAAGAGACACGGAGTAGCCATTGCACAGTGTGACATAGGAATGGGAAGACACACGGAGCAGCCATTGCAAAGTGTGACATATGGCAGAAATTCAGCACATCACAGGGATATAGACTGAAATCAATCTTCAGAAATTAATCTTTCTGTGTCAGATGTAATTTTCTTTCTTCCTGCCTGTTCCTAGCTGTTCACAGTGATAAATCTCATTAGACTGAGGGAAAGAGTTCACACACAAAGGAGATATGATGTATGATTTCTTTTCCATAAAATATTGGAAAAACCCAATCTGTAGTGATAGAGAGAGAGGTTAACAGAAGACGAGATGGATTCTGGCAAGGATCTACAGGACACTGGTGTGAGTGTGTCTGTGTTTCTCTCTGTGTGTTGGCCTGTGCACATATGGCTGTACGTATACATTTTTATCTGTTTGTGTGTGTGCACGTACTCTGTTCTTGGTCTTAATTGTGGTGGCATTTATGGTGCTATAAACACTTGAGCTACACTTAAACACAGTGGGTACACTGTGTACAAATTACATGTTAGCAAAATAATTGTGAAAATATCAGTCAACTGTTAACAAGGCGTGAGGGGGCTGGTGAAGGTCTATCTAGAAAAGAATCAGAGGTGTGTCTGGAAACTGTGTAGCTGGCAAAGATTTTGGTTGAGAATTTGATGTCTGGACTCATGTTAAGCTGAAATACTCTGGGAAAATGTATTTGTAAAAGCTAAAATAAAACTAAGATTACATGCAAGCAACAAAAGTAGATACGTTCCCAAAGAACATAAATGCAAAACTGAAGCACCCTGGAAAACAAAAAAAGCTAAAAACGCACTGCAGGTCAACAGTTGGAAAGGACCCACAGGATGCATGCTCACAACTTTGAGAAACCAGAGAAATGGCCAGCAGTAAGTCAGTAATCGTTTTGTAAATAGATCGTGGGAGTTGTTGCTGAGCACCGCGCTACAGTGCTGGTGCCTGCTCACGAGCTCGGTGGGCATCTATGAAGAGAATCTGTGCTGCTCGTCAAAGAGAACAAAGAAGCAGAGAAAACCTTTCTTATGGTTATATTGAACTGTTTCTTTTCCCTTGTAAATAAACAATAAGCTGAAATAGTTCTAAATTACAGACTAGGTTCTTGATTTAGGATATACTTAAAGGGTTATTAGAAAGAATGGCCTTGGGGGAGGCAGAGTACTGCCTTGAAGGGTTTATAGTGGGCTTCTTGGCAGGTACTGCTAAGTCAGAGGGACTTTTATTGTGTAGACCATGTAGATGAGTCCCTTATAGATCCAACACAGCTCACTCTACTGAGCACAGAGTTAGGTTTTAAGTAACTGTGAAGATTGGAGTTTCCGATCATTTATTCATTCATTCATTTATTATTTATTTTTGTTTTTAAAAAAGCCTATCTTTTTCTATTTTACATGCCTATCCAAGTTTCTACTTCCTCCCCCTCCCAATCCCTCCATTTACCCCAGCCCCCTACCCACTCCTCAAAGAGAGTAAGGCACATTGCTTTGGTGAAGTTCCAAGGCCCTCCCTACTATAGACTGAGAAAGGTATCCATCCAAAAAGAGTAGGTTTCCCCAAAAGCCACTACAAGCAGTAGGGATAAATCCTGGTGCTACTGCTAGTGACCCCTTATTCTGCCCCAGTCTTCCATTGGAGCTTCCGATCTAACACTGAAGAGTGAGCCTGTTTAAAATATCACCTCACGACTCTGCAATTTGCTGCTGGGTCAAGTCCAGTGACTCAACACGGCAGAGACCCCAAAATGGACCATGTTAAGAGACTGGTTGATATTCATCCTTCTACAATCAGGGCATCTAGGGGTCATGCACTCCTCGGGAATCTCGCTACATTGCAAGAACCTGCTCTCCTGGTACTTCCACCCAGACTTCCACTTTTCTTTTCTGTCATTCACTTGGGCACAGAAATCTCTGGATCTGACGAGCCTTCTGCTTTTCACTTTTGTTCCTGTTTTCTTCCGCAGGGGATTATCATAAAATTTTCTAGCACATTGGATTCAGTTTTGACAACTACTATGTAGAAGGCCTGGACAATGTAATTATATGCTATTATCATGGATCCTGCTATGCTGTTTTGGTCCTAAACATTTGTATAACATAGGAAGGTATCATTGGGAATTCTAGGGAGATTGTTAATGAAACAGAGATTTGTTTCCAAGACAAATGGTAGTCTATACCAGGATATTTTTGAGTAAGATGCTTCCAGAACAGTAAGACATATTCCAAATGATGAGAGGTGAAGAAATGCAAACAAGAAACTCAATACATAACTCAATATATAGTACAGACTTGCTTTGTCAAATTTTTCCATTTTTATAGAGTTTTCATGAACTTTTAACTTTAGCTATTTTTTTATTTAAATATATTAGAGACTGAGATGGGGGAGGGAGAAGGAATGAGAGGGAGAGAGGGGAAAAGAGAGAGAGAGAGAGAGAGAGAGAGAGAGAGAGAGAGAGACTATGAACCCCAGATTTTATAGAATCTTTGATTGGGCAGATTTGAGAACTGCCATTGCTAATATATTCTCCTAATTATTTCTTCTTCTTCTTTTTAGTTGCATGGTTCTAAATCAGACTTAATCATTGTACCCAGAGATGCAGAGGTGTAGTGGCTTACAGCGACATGTATAATCTAGATCTATTCATTTTGACCTCAAAACTCAAATTATTTATAGCAAATCATTTCCTATTATTTTCTCCATCATTCAGGAACATCTGTCCACCACTTACATGATCATTTATTTCAGTATTGTGAGATTATGTTGAAAAAGAAATTGTTCTAAATATCTAAATACAAGACCCATATTAACGGTACTTTTTAAATCCCCACAGATGTGAGAAATGACCCCTTTCCATCCCTGAAGATTGCAATTGGGTCAGTCTTTAGTGCACTTTGTTCCAATAGAGAAAGACAATTTTGTTCACTAATTTATGTATCCATTTAGCAAATAATTTAAGTCTTATTATATCAAGATATTTTTTGCCAATTTCATTATTTCTGTTTTCATTTCTTATACTTTTTCCAATTATTCTGGAATCTTTTAAAGGCTGATGATCAATATTAGACATTATTATAAATAAGAGCCTTACTTGCTAAACGGGTTAGATGTTAATTCTTTAATTTTAATGTTATATTAGCATTTAAAATATTAAATCATGTCTGTTTCTTAAACCCTATAACAGCCTTGCTCTGTTCCAACCCTAGAAAACTATGTGTAATACTATATGTTCAAGCATCCCTTAGATCTTTCCTATTTCTTATTAATCACATTTATAAATCCTTTTTAGTTGTATGTTCCGTAGCTATTATAATTTACAGTCTTAACACTAGCACCTAGAAAGTTTACCATTTTTCTGTTTTTGTTTAATTACGATCACCTGGTGCTCATCACTATCAACCCTTCCTACTCATCTCTCTCTTCCACACCATGCATAGCCTCTGGTAACCAGTATTTTACTTTCAATTCCACTCCCCCCCTAGCTTCTATGGGTGTGAGAGAACATGCAGTAGTTTTTCCATTCCTAGAATACTTCACCCACCTGGTATTTTCGACATTCGTTCCTGTTTGCTGCAAGTGACAAGATTTCATTCTTTCTGTGGTAGAACGCTTCTCCACTGCATTCACACCATTTTAGGAAATTCATTTTACAATGGGGGAAAACACAATAAATACTGCATATCACAGTGTAGTGACTGTAACACAATAACCTCCATGTTTTCTGAATCATTGGTTTCTCCAAACACAAAGACATAAAATGAAATGAAAGGCTAATTGCCATTCTTCTACCAATGCTTTCTGTTTGCATATAGCATGATAATCACACTATATCTCATAAGGATGTAGGAATATAATTTAAAAGCCATCCAGATAGAAAACCAAGATAAAAGAGACTAGAATACATTCTAGTCTAGCATTACAGCGAAAGAGACAAGAAGATTGTGAATTTGAAGCCATTCTAATATACCCAGCAATTCCCTATCTGAAACAACAGCAACAAGAAAGATATAAGCCTATGCACTATTTCCTTCTGATTTTATCACTTTAGACAAACTATTAAGCCTATCATTGTATGTTGAAAATGAGGACAACTATGTCTAGATGACAGCTATGACATAAAGATCATATTCAAACATGGGTGTTCTTCATTTAGATGCAAGAAGTTATTTAGTTTATGTGAAGTACAGCAAAACAAGGCTTAGTTGGAAAGAATTCAGCTTAAGGAAACAAGAAATCTCAAAAATGGACTACCCTGATATCTCTTGAGGGAAATGTTCATTTGACTTTTGGCGTGGGACAACTATCTGTATTCTGTCAATTATACTTTAAATAAATGCTAATTGGTCAGTAGCCATGCAGAAAGTAGAGGCAGGACAACCAGACAGGAAGTAGAGGCATGTCAGTGAGAAAAGGAGAATTCTGGAAAGAAGGAAGTTCCTTCTGGAGTCCTGGCCCAGTCATAGAAGCAAGATGTGACTGCCTTGCTGAATAAGGTACTGAGCCACATGGCTTACAAAGACAAGAATAATAGGCTAATATAAATTATAAGAGTGAATAAGAAACTTGAGCTAATGGGCCAGTCAGTTTAAAACTAATGTAGACCTCTGTGTGATTTCTTTGGGACTTAATGATTGCAGGAACCAGGCAGGACAGAAACCTCAGTAAACAGACTTGCTTAAAAATAAAGAGCTATCATATTTTAAAATTTAGTTTTAATGTAGAGCAGAGCCTACAGAAGGCAACTTCATAGCTTGTATACGGGAACCATTCATATACGGAAGACACAGGCATTGAGTTTCTTTTGCTATTGTCACTGTTTGACAATTTTATACATATGTACATTGAATTGATGTCATAGACACCCCTTTTTTGACACTCCAACTCCACTATGGTCCAACCTGTTTGCCTTCCTCTTGCTTTCATCTCTGCCTCCTCCTTCACCTCTTCTACTACTTCTGATCTATTAACTCTAGTTAGAAAAAAGCAAAAGAGGAAAGATGATTTTCATTAGATAAAAAGGAAAACAAAAAAGAAGAAAAATCATTCACACATGTAGGACACTCTCATACAGATGAAAGGTTTAATTTGTTCTGAATGGATCAAGAACTGTGATTGATAAGACACATGAAGGAGAGAAGAGGGAGAAGTCATCCTGATAGTAAAAGATCCTTAGGATGGGTCACCTCAGTCATATTGGGGAATCATTTTTTTTATGTAAAGAATTTAAATATGGCGGGTTGACTATCTTAGATCTAGATATGTCAAGTTAAACAATATTATAGTATAAGAAAGTTTATGAATTAGATTATGGACTTTTTCCATCTACTGAGCTTTTGAAGGGCTGAGGAAACATTTATCATAAACATTTATCTTGTTCATTTTCTTTTGTGATGGCAGTGATACAATTATTTGATACATAGAGTATTTGATTTTGTTGTTTATATCAAAGGGTGGTACACAGTATTCAAATGCAGTGATTCTTTTTGGAAGTCCTACTCTGATGAGGGCACTGGGGTGAGAATAAGACAGTGAATAAGTCATTTGTGATTTCTAATATTCAGTAATGGTAAATTCAAATGAATATGATGAATAAACAAATGAAGAGATGACTAAGTGGGGTAACTGTTAGTATAGAAAGTGTTGTGAAAGAAGCAGATGCAACTTTGATAGAGTAATCAAGGGATGGTGATGGGAAAATTTTCTCCAATATTTTGCTATGGAACTGGCATTCATTGGACTCAGCTTCACTAAGAACAAAGCAAAAAGAAAATAAGCAGATATAGAAGATAGACAGAAAATCAGCTTGGTAAATAGAACAGGGAGGAACACCGGGATGCTGCTGTCATTCCTGAAAAGAATAGAGAGAGATACAAAATATTGTGCTCATATGGCTTGTTTTTTCACAAGGATAGAATAAGTTATGTTAGGAGTTTAATTTTATTCTAAATAAATATAGAAGTATTGAAGGATTTGAAGACAACTGAAACAAAAATTATGCATTAAAATTATTTTAATTTTTTTTCTTTTGAAAGTAAATAAAATTTTTAAGGATATTATAATGAAGAACTGAGCAGATGGTTCAGAGGGTAAAAGTACTTGATTTTTTTGCAAAGGACAGAGGTTCAGTTTCCATTATTAACAGCTTAATGGCTTGTAATTCCAATTTCAGGGGATTCAACATCCTCAGTGTACACACATATACTCAGGTCATGGGCATAAACAAAATATAAAAATAGGCACATTTTAAAGAATACATAATGATTTTTAAATATCCTTGTACCATTGACATAGGCTTGGGAGTCACCAAATATTCTCTTCATATAGACAAGCCATAGAATTTCTGCTATTGCTGAACCATCTGAGTAAGAGTAATTCACATCATCACCAATTTGTAGGGTAGAGGACAGCTGAGATGTAGTTCAAAAGCTATCTATTAGGGATTTTCTAATGCTGCATCATGGTGATAAGATTCAAGTAATGCCTTTTTGACAAGATAAATTTAAATAAAAAAAAGAATACTATGAAACTGATATTCATTTGCAGGAAAGGTAAAGATTATTTTTAATGATTTTATTGAGCTCTAAATTTTACTCTTATGACCTCTGTGTATTACCTCAGGAATCATAGATAACTTTGTCCAATTAATGATGAATGTTTCTTAAGTTTGTTTAATGGAGGAGAATGTATTAGTTGTGATCATGACACTATGGTCCTTACCCATTTTTGGTTGTTTTTGCTTGGAAGCTTTTGGTCACACTCAATGAATAATGGTGTTTAGCCCAAGTTTACAAATGTCTGATTGGACTTTATCCTCTAAAACATTTAGGTCAAATTTATTATTATTTTGTTATAGAGAGGTGTCTTAAGGGAGGGATGATGTGGGATTCCCCTCTGTATGCTGTGAATACCACTGGTTAATAAAGAAGGTACTTTGGGCCTATTGCAGCACACAAAATAGGGCAAGGTGCAAATTCCAAGCAGATAGAGAAGAGAGTAGGTGGAGTCAGACAAGACGCCATGTAGCTGCTGAAGGAGTAAGGTGCCAGAAGCTGGACAGAGCCTTACTGGTAGGCCACAACCACATGGTGATACACAGGTTAATAGAAATAGGTTAATTTAAGATATAAGAACTAGCCAATAAGAATCATGAGCTAATAGGTCAAGCAGTGTTTTAATAATACAGTTTCTGTGTGATTATTTCAGGTCTCAGCAGCCAGAAGTGAACTAGCAGCCTCAGCCTACAGGAGGTAACACATGAAATAGGTAAAATTAATGTAGAAAAAAGAAAGAGTCAGGGGAAAAACGTTTAAGTAGCAGAGATAGGAGGGTAGGGTAAAGAAATTTGTTGGGGGATTAAATTTTTTCTTGAAAAGTCTTTCCCTATAATGTTTATATGTTTTTAATTATTATTATGTGTATGGGTGTTTTGCTTGTATGTGTGTCTGTGCACCCTTTGTGTGGATTGTGCCCCCAGAGATCAGAAAAAGTTGTTGAATTGCTAGGAACTGGAATTACATATGGCAGTGAGCCACCATATCGGTGCTGGGAATTGAACCTGTTTCATCTGGAAGAATAGCCAATATTCTTAAGCTCAGAGCCATCTCTCCAACCCCTAATTTAATTTAAATAGTTATTCATCTACTTATGTTTTAGGTCAAGTTCCAGCACTCCATATCCTTTTTGATACTTCTCAATTTAAGTCGTATTATCACCGAATCTTTCTTGCGTACTTAATTTCTTCAACTACTGTGTGAGGTATATAGTGACAGTAACATTTTTTTTTTGCTGTTGTATCCTTTGAATTTATGACAGTGGTTGGAATGGGGAACATTTCCATAAATACTGAATGAGGAATGAATGTATGCAAGAGCGCTGCTTATGATGTATAAGGAGGAGAACCTCATGCTAGCAGACATATTCCAGGGCAACAGTGGTTTAGTCTGAAATATGGAGAGCTTGCTCTGAGGAAGGTAGTATTTAAGCAGGTTTAAAATGGGAAGCAAATCAATCATAACTGAGGGACGAAGACTCAGATGAACAGAGGAACTTGTACTAGGCCCAGAAGCCTAGACATAGCACAGTGTATTCAATGGACTTTAGACAGATCTACATACGCTAAAACTATGAACAATTTAAAGAAATCCCAGGGACCCTTGTAGCCCCTACTGTAACTGCTAACTTCCGCATCCTTAAAAGTTTAATCATCTTCCTCAAATCTAGTCCGTATTATATAACCCAGATCGAGCTTTTTCTTAAATGTTTCTGACAACCCTGTGGTTTCTCCATATCCACTCTGAGCTTCACTCATGAAAGTGCCTCCTGTATTTGCATATGTACAGATGTGTTTTACAGTACTGTTATCCCATCTTCAGAAGACAAGACTGAGGCACAGACATGAAGATGCAGTTAGAAAACATCCCTGTCACTAGGAGATTGCAATTAAATCCTAAAAGATCTTTCAGAACCTTTTGTGGGGCACGGAAAGGATGTGTTAAAAATATTTGAAAATTATGAGTCCAACATATGACAAGTTGCTATTTTTACTTTTATTGTGATGGTGAAATGACTACTTATATTTTTATCTCTAGTGTTTCACACAGTTCTTAGCATATTGTTGTGACTAGAAAATGTCTATCACATGAATGGCTCATAATAGCGTATTTTGAACCTCTTGAAATATATGATCTGTAGTTTTTTACTAAGATAGCATGGTTATCTCATGTGTTTTCAAGTAAATGACCTAGGGAGATTTTCCTACAACATAGAGGCAGAGCAGGATAAGGAAGATAAGAAAACCTACCATCCATTTCTACAGATATTTAATCTCTTCACCCAAAACACCCTGGTACACTGGAGTGCTGTTGTGGGAGCTCCTTCCGCTCCTTCAGCCAATAGCTGCTGAGATACCAGTATATTGGGGCTTGGTCTCTCTTTCTTTAAAAACAGCAACTGCCCTTTCTCACTCTCTGACTTCTGGTTAGGCGCCATTTGTAGAGAGAGCTGCAGGATGCTTCCTGCCTTCCAGCTCCAGGCCACCTGCTAGCTTTACCCAAAATAATTACATGGTAACTGTATTCTTTTAGACATTGCCTGGCTCATAATATCTAGCCTTTTCTGGCTAACTATCATATCTTGCTTTAACTCATATCTAATAATCTGTGTAGCACCACGAGGTGGTGTCTTACCAGGAAAATTCTAGTGTACATCAATCTTGGGCTGGAGCTTTATCGCGTCTGACCCAGAGAGGAGAGGCATGGCGATTGCCTCACTTCCTCCCAGCATTCTGTTCTGTCTACTCCACCCACTTAAGGGCTGGCCTATCAAATGGGCCAAGGCAGTTTCTTTATTAACCAATGAAAGTAACTCCATCATTTCCCCTTTTTCTGTTTAAACAAAAAAGAAATGCTTTAACTTTAACATAGCAAAATTACATATAACAAAACAGTTATCAAGTAAGAATTACAGTTACAATATATATATATTTTATCTTTTATCATAACTAAGGAAAACTATAACTATAACTAACCGTTCATCAACCCCATCAAAGACTCCAGAAGGATATAATATTACCTAAGCAAACAAGAAGTCCAAAACTCTAGAAATGACAGAGACATCTCGCTGTCTGGACAGTCACCCAAAGTTCTTTTGTGCCATTGAGGCATCCATCTTCATCCTACAGGCCCATGGTATCCAGCAGACATTTCCATGAAGCAGGAAATTTCAAAAGCACTCAGTCACTATCTGCTGTGTCCTGCAGAATGTGTTGCAGACTCTTTCATGCATCAGGAACCCCAAAAGACCACCGCACCTTTAGGCAAGTTCAGCAGTCCTCTCTCTGTGGGTTCTCTGTGTCCAGTTAATGCAACAGTCCAGACAAGAGCAGTTTCTTGCCCAAATGACTATCAAACTCCATAAGGAGCCTTTTCGATGCCCATCTTCCTCTTGAAGTAGATTGGTGCTGCTGGGAGCAGACGTGTCTCATTGTCATGAAAAGTCCTAAGTTATTAAAACATTTAAATGCCATATTCTGCAGTCTTTGAAAGATATGAAGAATGCCTATCTAAGTGAAATATATCTCTATATATCTAGAAAATCTAACTAACATGACTACAAGCTTGACTATTATTGATGATTATCCATTAACAACCTATATTTCCTAATTACACATTACATTTTAAATGACCTACACAATCACAATACCTTAATCAAGAGCAGAAATACATATATACATATAACAAAATTGACCTTAAAATCCATACCAATGCAAATTATTCATATCTATATCAGAGTGCTAAGCTCATGAAGTCAATCATGGAGAGTTAAATGTCAGTTCATTTTGTTGTAAGTGATGTTTGTTTTCATTTTGTGCTGGTTTTGACAGAATCCTGTAGAAAAACACTAAGAATGGTATCAGTGAAGTCATATATGCCATATTATGATTGTTATAAGAAGGTAGTGAAGCCATGAGCATATGCCATGGACTCCTTATTGCATTCTATTTGTATCTTTAAATTTCAAGTCCATATCCAGACACTAATTTAACAAAACTGAGTAGGGACTATTAAAACTAGGTCATGGCTTTTTTTTTTTTTAAATATCAGGTAACGGGTTCTTAAGCCATTAGATGATTTGTGCAAGCAAATGATGTTTCATACAGAGAGATGACAAACAGGATTGTGATTGAGGGCTCATATAGATACAAATAGCCAGAGTTGGCCACCATTCTCATTGGTAAGTATATTTATTAAGGGTCTTGAAACTATGGCTGATTTTCTTGCCAGTGTAATCATGCATAATAGAAATAATCCATATGAAAGGCAGAATAAAGCCATCAAAGGATATCATTCAGAGGGACTAAATTTGATCATTGCTCAGAAAATAGGCTTCTAAGCTTATCGCCTGTATAAATACCAATTTTAGCCAATAGGCTGCTTCATAATGAAGTATTTGTGGCTGAATAGGGTCTTAAAATGGAACGGCTGAATGCTGGAAAAGAACATGAGTGATGATGAAGCTTGGGAATCAATCTAACGGAAGCATCACATTATACTGAGAAGTGCATGTTCCCTTCAAAGTCGTCATTATCCAGCCCACTGCTTATCAGATCCATCATTTGTACATGTGAACAGAAACACAGTTTCTTCCCAACATCAAGATTTTTGTCATGGTTTTAGGACAGATATTCCAACTGAGTGTCCCAGAGTAAGCTGATCTTGCCCCCCATTATAAATGGTATAAAAACCATAATTCCTCTTCCATAAAGTACTTATTTCAAATATTTTTGCATTTTTAACACAGCTGTTTTAAATAACTCCACCACAACTAGAAACTGGGCCTTTGATCTACAATCTATATGGCAATTTTGTGAATAAATGTTGAATTTGATATGAATTAGATTAGAAAATATACTGAATATCAAAAAACATGTTGAAAGCATGAACAACATTAATTATCCACTTTGCAAATGGGTTATTATAGTTTGATGCCTTTGTTTGGAAAGCATACATGGGATATAAAAAATAAAAAAGACAAGCTGTTTTCTACAGAGAAAAATAAATCATTTTTAATTATAGGAAAATGGGATAAAAGGTGAACTGAGAGAAATTACATTTTTGATATATTAAAATATCTCTAATTAAGAAAAAGAGAAGATAATAAATATTTACTGATGGCCTTTTCAGTGTTATGAACTATATTATATATGCATATATAATTATTTTGTATTTATTTGTACACATATAAAATGTGTTATATTTAGAATGCTTTAGAATAGTGATATTGTTTTGTCCTTAAATTATAAAGCCACAGTAAAACACTGAAAATTTAATACATCATTTTAACTAATTCAATAAATTTGTTAAATGCTGGGAAAGAGAGAGACTGACTTTAGATTTATCTAACTGATAATACACGCTATTAGACCAACTTAAATTTATATTTTTAGAATAGGATTTACCCATGTTGTTTTATAGAATGTGCTCTGTTTAACATGTGTGTGTGGCATGCTTTTGCACATCTTCAGTAAGTGGCTTAAGGAACTGATCACATACTGTATGCAGGCAGAGTTCAAAGATGATTAGTCAGGTTCTATGTTGGTCCCCAGACTGTGAAACTTGAGACTGAGACATTTCTTCAACACCTTTCTTTCTTTTAGGCAGATTTTCTCTGGTATTGTCACAGTGGTGGAAGACAACAGCAGAAGTAAGAGAAGCAGTCTTGCACTGGTTGCCTGGAGGGTAGGAAGGGGAAGCAAGTCTAGGAAACAATAGCAGGCGATGATTGGTAACTACCACAAAAATAGAAATTTCTGTCCTGTGACCACAGGGAACAGATATCTTTCACAGTGAAAAGGAGCTTGGGAGTAATCTTGAGCCCCAGGGACTCCAAGTGAGAATTAAGGACATATCTCGAGCAGCCTGGGAAGTCATGCTGTACCAGACTGTGAGAGAAACAATGAACTAATATTTTTGAGGTTTTACACCACTCTGTTGGCTGTAATTTGTTGGATAACAATAGAGAAAGAAAAGTAGCAGCAATGGCGAAATGCTAGCTTTTGGATACTAGGAAATAAAATAGATTGATTTTCTCCACTCACCTGTTTTTAAGTAGTTTATGGCCATTACAGAGGATGAGCAGGTAGCTTGAGTGAAAGTTTAAGTGTCTATTAACTTCATTAGCAGAGCCCTCCAGTGTACCAGGGCATTGTGGGTGAAGAGATTATGTATTTATGGAAACTGATGGTAGGTTTTCCTATATTCCTTATCTGGCTCTGCCTCCATTCTGCAGGAGAATCACCCTAGGGTGCATTTACTTGAAAATCCCTCAAATTAAAATTCAGGTTTCAGTTTGTTTTTCTTTGTGGTGTTTAAGGAATATAGCATGCATCTTTTGTAGGGGGAAAACAAGTATCTTTTATGGATACTTATTTGGAAATGATACAATAAAGCAATGGGTAATTCTGCTCAGATATTAGCATGTGGCAAATGAATCACGGGGGAAAGAACTGGAAAGTGGGAATGAAATGGTGGAGTTCCAGCAGAGGGAGTGGGGCTCCAGTAGCAGCCTGTAATGATAACGAGAAAGACTGAATAGGAAGGAATAGGGCAACTGGGAAACAATTAGCCATTCAGAAATAATTTCAGAGGTCTACAAATGAAAGAATCCCGAATGGATAAACACACAGTGGCTTTAAAAACTATAAAAGTTAATGATGTGAAAATGATCATAAACAAATTGTGGGACTAATTTCGAAAGAAAAAGTCAGGTCAATGAGCAGCTATAATTCTTGAATTTATCCTAAATTTAATTTTAAAATGGAGTAATATGCTCTTTTCTTCTTTCTGTGTGCACTATAAACTCAATTGAAGTTAATGGGAGCTATGTGCAGGGCAGTATTTCTAAATCACAGCCTCTTTGAGGCTAATTATTTGAACCATTTTTTTTTAAATAGCAACTTTTTCCAGCTTTGGTAATAAGCAAGATACCATTGTTCATATTATAGTAGATTTCAAGAAAATATTCATGAATATTTCTTAAAGTGGTCTAAAGTAAGAAAAGATGTGAATTAACCCATATGCTTAATAAATAAATATGAAAAAATCAGTGATGATGTTTTAAAGCTACAAGATGCAAGCTCTGAGACATCTTTACTAATGGCCGTTTTTAAATTGAAAAGCTGGGAAAATCATCTTGTTTTTAACTATTTCTCTTGTTAAAGATTCTAAGCCCCCCCCCCGTGTGTGTGTGTGTGTGTGTGTGTGTGTGTGTGTGTGAGAGAGAGAGAGAGAGAGAGAGAGAGAGAGAGAGAGAGAGATATTAATATATATGTATTCCCATTTGTGTGGGAGTAGGTTTGTGTGCAGGTATGTATGTGTTTAGTGACCTGAGGATGACTCCTGTTGCCTTCTTCAACCTCTCTCCATTTTGCATGTTGAGAAATGATTTTACACTGATCCAAGGGCTCATTGAGTCAACTAGTTTAGCTAGTTAACTTGTACTGGAGACATGTCTCTGCCCTCTTCCCATATGCTGGGATTACAGGCAGGTGGTCATGCCAACTTGGAGATTGTGACAGTGTGACTCTGATCCTCATGCTTATCCAGCAAGAATTCACCCACTGAAACATCTCACCAGTCTTAAGATTTTGATATTTTGATCCTATTTTACATCTCCTGGGTTCTTGAGATCTCTGAAAAACACAGTCCGGGGCTACAAACAGATACACCCTAATAAGGCTCATGAAAAGTGAATTGTTCACAGGAAGCACTGGTGTCCCTAGACTTAGGTAGTACCACACTGCAGATGATCTTCTCAAAGCACTTGCTATATAAACAGACATCTCTAAAGTGCATTGCCCTTGATGCATTATAGCAATGAAGTGGAAGGCATTTCATAGACTACTACACCAATGCACATTACAGACTCTTATCATGAAGAAAAGACAAATACCGACTGTGTTCACTGGTGATGTTTTATTACATCCAAGAGTGAAGATAAGGAGAGCTAGGAAGAACTTGGTAGACAGAAGCACTCTGCATTTCAGTTTCTTTAAGACTGGATAATGGAACAAGCCTCTTTCAGAACATAAGTCTTAGAAATCTTTAGAATAAGATCTAACATATAGATGTATACCATTTTTATATGTTCAAAGGACAAGCTGTTATTCCTTTAATTTACCATCTCACAACAGAAAATACAACTGTTAGCATGTTTCAAGATAAGGAACTTCATAAAGGTTTGTGCTTTTTACGAATTTTGCTTGTATGTACATGTGTATATGTTTGACTGTGGAGAATGCACATGCCTGGGTGTTGGGAGGGAGGTGTGAGTGGGTGGGTGTATTTGTTCATTCTGGCTAGTGTGGAGGCCAAAGTTTAATGCCAGGATGTCTTTCCATATTACTTCACCTTAGTTTTTGAGACAAGGTCTCTCACAGAACTTGGGATTTTCTGCTTCCATTATATGCAGCAATTATCTAATTATTCTTTATCAATAAAAAGTCAGGGGTTAGATCTGGGCTAAGAACCTGAAAGGTCAGAGAAGCAGGGGAGCAGCTACCAGTGACTTTTCTACTTCTGTTCCTTCCTCCAAAGGATTGAGATATTCTTTCAACCCTACCTTACCACTTCCTGTCTCCCATCTTTCCACAGTCCTCCAAAACCTCTATGGTTAATTTTGGTCAGCTAGTGAGTAGCCATACTCTCTGACTCAAAGCAAGCTTTATTTTCAGAATGAAATCGGAATATCACATGACAGCTACACTTGTGGGCAAGCTCACTGTAGGTACCTGTCTTTGCTTTCCCTTCCCGACGTTACAAATGTGCAATGTCACACTTGACATTTTTACATGGGGGTTGGGAATCCAAGTTACTCATGCTCTTGCAGGATTTTATCTGATTTCTTTGGCTCCATTTTCAGGTACCCTTAAGACGTCACCTCCAGTATCAAACCATAGAAAAACACATGTGGTCCTTACACAAGCCAGTCAGTCTGTGCTCAGCCATGCATGAACTTACCCTTGATGCTCTAATGAGATGATCCTCATTCCATACATCACATGGTACAGTTGGAGAAGCTGTGTCACACAGGTCCAAGTTGGGGGCAGTGCTCAGTGTTTTCTGTGTTCTGCAAAGTAAAACAGTGCGTGTAGGCCTACCTGCCACTTAAGAACAGCAAATGACCGGTCATTTTAATTTGTTAACAACTGGGTCGATGACTTGCAGAATGGAGGAAAAACTTAGGAAAGAAAAGTAAAAATACTTCTCCCAAAATATGATGGTTAAATGAATTACCTGCAGAGATTTTTGGAATCTCTCTCTCTCTCTCTCTCTCTCTCTCTCTCTCTCTATATATATATATATATATATATACATGTGTATATATACATGTGTATATATATACACATATACATGTATATATGTGTGTGTGTGCGTGTGTGTGCGCGTGTGTGTGTATACAATATATACTATATGGATGGTTTTATATATATACATGTATATGTGTGTATAATCTTCAAGGTTTCTTGAACAGGAGAGTGAACATCCTAGCAAATGACACTTTATTTAAAATTTTCAAATGAAGCCAAACTCTCTGGGTCTCCTTTATTTTGCCTTAAACTATTGGCTGTCATTCTTAATGTATGGTTCTGAATGTTCCAAAGGAACCAGAAGAGAAGGCTAAAATACAGGAATGTCTATGCCCTCATTTTCCAAGTGGTCCCAGGTTCCTAAAAAGTTTCATAGGCAGTCCTTTCTTTCTTACTTATCCCCCATTTATGTTTTTTGCTTTGATTGGGGTTTGAGAACACAGAGACTGTCTACACTTTCATCTCTGGTACATTATCCCTCCAGACAGCGCTACTGCTTCTTTACGCTAAGGTGACCTTTCACTTTAGGACACAATGTGTGGAATGAGGAGTTGCCCATGGCCTCCATTCTTTGAAAACTGTCCTATTCCCACCATGGAGGCTTAGTCTTTCTCAGAGAGCACCATTCCACTTTTCTGTATGGTTCCCAGAAGCACTGGGTAGAAACCTCAGCATTGAGTCTAGTGGAAATATCACCTTAGCTGAAACATCACCCTTTCATGACTACTGGAATCTCTAAGTAAGGACATTCAGAGTTACAGGTCGTTAAAGTCACTCAGAGCAGGTCATAACTGGGTAGCTCAGGCATTGTCCCACTCTTCTTTTGGTGTTTGGCTTTTTTGGGGTATACAAAGGCAAGGATTTTATATTATACTTGGTCGTGCAGATCAGATCAGCATTCACAGATGGGGCAGAGTTTGATGTGATTTCATGATTTTGTTCAAAATGTTACCATAAAATATTGAAAGCAAAGTTGAAAAACTGTTTACAGTGGACATTTATCAATTCATCTCTTAGATTCTATGCTTTCCGTACATCTTCAACATGTGCATATTCCTCTACCTAACCATGTGCCAACCTAGTCTATCCTGTTTTTAATATAATTTGTAATGGCAGCTATCAGTATACTTTCTTTACCTCTGCCAATGTACATACAGAGCCCAGTCAATGCTTGTTTATCGTCTTTTTTCTGCTTTGATACAAAGTTTAGGTACAATGAGATGCTAAATACGTATTGGCTGAGTTGACAAATGCATTTATCTCTGTATTTATTCTGCATCATTGCTGCAGAGAACTCCCTCATGCTTCATTCCTGACAGCACACCTCTTCTCTGCACCAAAGAACAACTGCTGTGATAGGTTTTTCACCTCAGTTTCGTTCTAGAACAACCTGTGAATTGCACCATACTGAATTCAGTGTTTTAAGTTAGGATTCTTTCACTTGGCATAATGCTTTCTAATTGCAACTCTATTATTGAATGTTTCAGTCTTCTTCTCTTATAGATAATGATTGCATTGTACAAATGAGCTATATTTTATTCATTCTTTCATTGATAATTCCTATGCTTAATTTATTCTTTTTATAAGGAATGGGTGATTCACACTAACCCTGCAAGGTCCTAGAGATGGTGGATAAGAGCTCTAATTGCTTCTTATTCTCACTAGCATTTGATGGATGGCCTCAGTATTTTTAAAAATATTAGACATTTAGATATTATATTTTATTATTTCTTTTATTTTATATTTTTATGACTAATAATGCTGAATACCACTTTTTTCTAATCTGTAAATCTTTGATAATGAGCCTATTGAAACTTTTTGTTCATTTTTTAAAGCTAATATCTCCCCATTACTGGACCCTAGGAGTTATTTCTCAACTAAATTTTATTGTGGTGAACATTCGTTGAACATAGTGATGAGTTTTATAAGGACACTATGATACCAGTATATCAACTACTTTGACTATATTAAGCTGCTATTGTCGTCTTTTGCTACGATTCGTGTTCCCATTCATCACGACACCACAGTCTTTCACTTTTCCATCCTCTCTTTATATATTTAATTATGTATTTACATAAAAGCTTGGAACCATAAGCTAGAGAAAAATACAATATTTGTCTTTTTTGAGTCTGACTTAATTTGTAAAAAGTTCAAATTTCCTGTGAGCAGCATAATTTTACTTTATTCTATAACTTAGTACAAACTCCATTGAGTATTTATAGCATTTTCTTTATCACACTTCTGTTGATAATTCCTAGGCTAATTCCATAATCTGACTGCTGTGAGGAGGCAAATTAATATAGGTGTGTGAAATATCTCCAACATGCCAGCTCAGAGTCCTTCTAGTGTATGCTCAGCAGTTGTAGAGCTGGATCAGATGCTCATTCTGCCTTTAGATTTTGAGGGCCTCCATTCTGATTCCCATGTCTCTGAACTGATGTACATCCCTACAGTAATATATAAGGGGTTTCTTTTCTTTTTTGTAGCTTACCTGGCGTTTCTTCTTCTTTGTCTCCTTAGTGATGGCCATTCTGTGTGGGGTGAAAAAAAATCGCAATGTTGTTTTAATTCGCACCTCTGGATGGCTAAAGATATTGAACATTTTTCATCTTTATTAGCTGTTTGTAATTCTTTTGAGAGCTGTGTGTTCATTTCATTAGCCTATTTGTTCATTGGATTGTTTGATATTTTGTTATTTAATCTTTATGCTGGAAACTGGCCTCTTTTCAGGAATGTGTGATTGAAGCTAATTATTTTAGGAGGTCACGCCATGCACTAAGTCTAGTCATTTGTGAATTTGAGGGCTTTTGCCAGGAAAACAAAACAAAACAAAAGCTGTGTTATTAGCCTACTGTCTCACTTACTTTGCTGGATACTGAATTCCTTTGTGCTTAGGAACACACACATACAGCTTTGTGGATTCCTGCTTAAGTGTGGCACATGACATTTAGGAAAAATCTTTGTCCTAAGCACCTAGAGTTTGCTTTAATGGAATCACTTATTTCAATATTACAAAAAAAACCTGCTATGATGATCTGTCTCGATATTCATCTATATTCATTACTTTGATTGTATTAATGGCTTCATGGATATACACATATATTCAATTAGATCTATTGCAATAAATATGTTGAAAAGTAAAGAGAGATAAAATTGATGATGAAGATTATATTTAGAACCAACCTATTTTTAGGATGTACAGGTCTAACACATAAGTTACAAATCAAATACATCACCTCCTTAAATACTTAACTGAAATTGTTAGCATCACTTTCCAGGGACATGATTAGGTCTTAGTGAGGACAGGTCTCTTGCTGAAGGTCAGATTTAGCCTTGCTTATTCTTCTCTCTTGGTGCCAGAATGGGTTCACATCTTGGTGGTTCACATGGGGACTATGTCTAGAGTGTTGGCATTCCTAATGAATGGTTGTTGCATAGCTATTTCCAAGTAACTGAAACATTTTTTCCTGAAGGGAGCTTTGTTCTGATTCGTGGAACAAACAAAACATGCAAGGTTTAGGAAGAAAAAAGAACTTAGAAGGTTTACAAGAATGTATAAGCAGTGATGATTGCTGAGTAGAGGAGAATCTCCACCTTCCCCAAGCTACCTACATACCGTCATGCAGGGGGCTCCAGGCCCACAGTTTACTTGAGTCATTGTGTATGCTAAGGTGGACTCTTTAATGATGCTACTTTTTTTGTTGCCCATGCTCCTGTAAGTCACCCATCATCCATCATCCATAGTCTTGTAAATAATACCACTGAAGTCATTTGTTCAGCAAGCTGAACTTGAGTGGAATCATTCTTTGATCTGTGCCCTGTCTGAGGTAAGCAAACATTTGCTTATGTCATCAAACAGTGGATATTCCAAAGCTGAGTTCTGTTATTTATCAGCTCTTTATGTCTAGGTCATGCAAAAGGTACCAACTTTGTGCCCTGTTCTATGAACATAAGGTCTGAATGGGGAAATGAATGGCAACTAACATTACAAAAGACATGGACAAATGCAAGCTGCTGGTCAGTTTTCCTCTTTAGTTGTAATATGCCGAGGCCTCCTGCATGCTAAAGTCAGCAATCTGGTTAGTTCCTTGAGGTTTAATTTTAAGAACAAGCTTTGTTGATGATATGCATGAGGCATTTACTAAAATTGTTCTCATGGCATGAACCAGCTTATTGCTTCTCATCCGTTAGAATAATGAGTTCTTTGTGTTTGTTGGATTTATTTTAACACATGAAACCATTTTCAAAAGTGAGTGTCAATATGAAAAATTGCTCTCTCCATGTGTTCAGTAATGGAAGGGAAGCTCAGAAGTGTGCCCTTCGCAGACATCCAAGGGCTTCTTTCATCAAGCTTTCCCTGTGCATCTGAGCAGGGGGAAAGGATTAGATGACTTAATTCCTCCTTCTCGTCCTCTTTCCACTGGAGCTTTAAATATTTACTACCACTTAGGAATCTTGCAGTTTTGTAATCTTTGATGAATCAGCTATGCATTTGGAATTATCACAAGGATGCACTATAGAACAATCTGATCTTTTGTGTTTCCCCTCCTTCTTAGCCAAGTCTTGTTGAAAGTAGGTTAGTTAAACTAGATCAAATGTAAGTCTAAATAATTAAAACCAGGCTTCCTCTGGGAAGAGCTGAAGTCCCATTATAAAGCCTAGGATATGTCTGGCTAGAAATTCTTCAGTTTAATTTTTAATTTTTCTTTATGTATCTTCTTTCTATTTACCACTTAATTTTTTTCTACAAATGTGCAGCTCAGTATTCAGAAATCACATACAAATAGCTTTTAGAACATCTTTTTGCCTGGGGGAGGAAGAACAACCTTTGCTTCCCCTTCCTTCTCACCTTCTTTAAATATTCAGAGCACTAAATGGCTGTTTTCTATCAGGATTCTAAGTGGGAGTCAATGGATAGAATCAAAAGGATCTCTGAACTTAGGAAAAGAAAAATACCTTTCTCATGAGATATCTTTAATTAGAAACTATCATTTCTTGCTACTGTGAGCACAACCCCCAGACACAGGATTACTAAAAGCATTCCTTACAATGTGCTGCACAGAATTACCAAATATATTTTCAAATCATATAATGTTTTGAATGTATTCTGAAATATGATTAACATCATTTTTAAGTTATTGATTTTTTTACATAATAATTTTATCTACTGCCTTCACAGGAAAACAGACACACACACACACACACACACACACACACACACACACGCACATGCACACACACACACAATGGTAGTATATATTTTAATTTGTGTTGTTTAACTAATCCGATTCTAATAGACTCAGTTTCCATAGTCATTTCATATATCTTATTTTTTAATGGATTTAAACCTGGCTGGGCTGGGGTTCTGTGTGTGTGTAAACTGATGGATGGATGCTTTCTGGAAAGTGAGATCCCCAGGCCAGCCAGAGAGAGCAGCATTTCTCTCAGCTTTGTGCAAACATGTCACTGGTACTCCTACTGATCTGAGAGTGGTTTTCTTTTTCTTTAATTCTTCACATCCCAGTGCCTTTTATCCGAGTTCGGGTTCTTTCAGGAAATATTTCCCTGAGAGGGAATTCTTGTCTTAGCTATAGTACTTGAACATGTCTTTCTTCCTCAGTCAAGACTGCTTCATTGATGAAGACTTTGGGAGTATTTGAAAAGACCAGCAGGAGTGACAAAATTTGCTCATCATATGAACTTGACAAGGGTACACAATATCCTGAGTGTCCTTAGGCACAGACATTTGCTATAATACATACAGACTATGACTATTGACTCAGGAAGGCATAAGCCTTCAGGGGCTATGAGAACCCTTAACAACATGCAACTTTCTCTGCCTGTTAGGAGACAAGGGAGTCAGAGAGCTTCAACACAATACTACCCATTGTTTCCTGCTTGAAAATGGAGATAGGGAAGAGATATTCATAGTGTCTGTCTAGGAGAGTCCCCTGGTTGACAGCCAGCAAGAAAAGGAACCTAGATCTATAATTCTAAGGAACTAGGGTCTGTCCAGAACCTGAATAGATTGGAAGCAGGTGTCTCTTCAGAGTAGCCACGCCATGCTAACTCAGCCATGACTGATAGCTCCATTTTTGCCTGTGACATCTGAGAAGACACAGTCACACTGCCTCAGACTTCAGACCTACAGAATGAAGCAATAGGTTGGTGCTATGTGAAGCCAGTGCATTTTTAGCAATCCAAATCAGCAGAAAATGAACAGAAAATCTGATCATTGAAGGGTGTGTGTGTGTGTGTGTGTGTGTGTGTGTGAAATTGGCAATTCAGTAGTACAAGTTCTTATAACCCTTTGCCACATCCCAGTGTGTTAAAGATGTCTTTAAGTCCCATGCCTGTTCTTTATCAAATCTTCCCTTACATAATTCTCTTTGAATGTCCATGAAACAGGTAGCTTGGAAGTAGAAAGGGTTCACTCTAAATCTAGCAATCTTTCACCAGAAAGTGATATTTCCATATTTAAGGAACAAAAAAAAGTTAGAAATTGATTTCCCCTTCTTTCAATATGCTTTCTTTTGCTACATCCACAGCTTCCCAAGATAAATTGAGACACTCGACAGAAATGTGAAGTGTATAAATCACACCAGACTCATCTTTAAATCTTAAAGCCGCATTATAGTCTTCAGAACACAGTAGACACTCAAATAAAGCAAACTGTTGTGGGACTAGCATAATGATCTGAGGACTTAGTGATCCACTGCAGCTTTGACCAGACAATTTACCACCAAAAAGTCATGGAATGAAATATACTCACTACAAATATTCACAAAAGTCTTCATGCCAATCTGAAAAACAGTAGACCAAAATACCTTACAATTTTTTGTGAATTAAAATTCAAAATGTAGTAATACAAATGCTATCCAATTTGGCATTAACTATGGTAGTTAAGCCCTGAAATGGCTTGGATTTACTCTCTTTTCAGCTACATAAAACAAATTAAAAATTAAACCACTTAATATGTTTCTTGGACTATTGGAATTATAAGAATAATGAAAGCCATGTCAGTGAGTATCCCCATCATGACCTCTTTACTCATATTCTCACTCCTTCTTCTCTTTGTCTGGACCTTGGGAGCTCAGCCCAATGATCCACTGTGGTTCTCTGCATCTGCTTCCATCAGTTGCTGGGTGTAGGTTTTATGATGACAATGATATTTAAGATCTGACTAGAGGATAAGGCCAGTTCAGGCACCCTCTCAAGTATTGCTTAGGATCTTAACTGGGGTTATCCTTGTGGATTCCTGGGTATTTCTCTAGTGTCAGGTTTCTTGCTAGCCCCATAATGGCTCCCCCTATCAAGATATCTCTTTCTTAGTTCTCTGTCTCTGTCTTTCGTCCATCTTGACCTTCCTGGTCACTCTAGTTCTCCTCCTTTTTCCCTTCTCCCCTTCTTCTCCCATTCTACCTTCTCTTCTCCTCCAACCCCACGTTCCCAATGTTCTCAGGAGATCTTGTTTATTTCCCCTTTGCCAGGGGATCTATATATGTGTATCGTAGGGTTCCCCTTCTTACTTAGCTTCTCTGGGGTTGTGGACTATAGGCTTCTTATATGTTGATTTACAGCCAGTGTTCACCTGTGAGTGAGTACATAGCATGCTCATCTTTCTGGGTCTGGGTTACCTCACTCAGTAGAGTTTCTACTAGTTCCATCCATTTGCTTGTAAGTTTCAAGATGTTATTGTTTTTTTACTGCTGAGTAGTACCCCACTGTGTAAATGCACCACATTTTCTTTATTCATTCTTATGTTGAGGGACATCTACGTTGTTTCCAAGTTCTGCTGCTATAATCATAGTTGAACAACTGTCCTGGTAGTATTGGTTGAGTGTTTTTTGGGTATATGCCCAAGAGTGGTATTGCTGGGGCATGTGATAAGTTGTTTTCCAATTTTCTGAAAAACAGCCATAATGATTTCCAGATTGCTTGTATAAGGTTGAATTCCCACTAGCAATGGAGGAGTGTTCCCCTTACTCCATATCCTCTTCAGCGTAAATTATTATTGGTGTTTGTGATCTTAGCCATTCTGACAAGTGTAAGATTACCATCTCAGACTTGTTTTGGTTTGCATTTCCCTGATGGCTAAGGATACTAAACATTTCCTTAAGCTTAACTGAGCTAATGGAAGCCTTGCAACTCTGGCCTGAAAGCAAGGGAACCAGCATAGGACTATACTAGGTCCTCTGAATGTGGGTGACAGTTGTAAAGCTGGGGCAGACTGTGGGGCTACTGGTATTGAGACCAGGATTTATCCCTACTGCTTGTTATGGATTTTTGGAACCCATTCTCTCTGGATGGATGCCTTGCTTAGCCTAGATATAGTGGGGAGGGCCTTGGTCTTGCTTCAGAGCAATGTGCTAGACTTTGTTGACTCTCCATGGGAAGCCATAACCTCCCTGAGGAGTGAATGAGAGGTGGGATGGAGTGAGGGGAAAAGGAAGAGGTTACAGGAGGAGGGGAGAGAGTGAGAAAAGGATTTGGCATATAAAATGAGAAAAGACAGTTTTTCAAAAAATTAATTAAAAAAGAATAATGGAAGTCAGTAGTTTTTCGAGATTTAACTTACTTTAATTAAACTTGTTTTTAAATAATGTACAACATTTTCACTTATTTTTGGTTTGTCACACAATATTTTGAAACTTGCATGTATTATATGATGTTAAGTCTGAATTAAGGATATCTATCAACTAAACTATTTATGATTTCTTTATATTAACAACATCCAAAATCCTTTCTTCTGTCTGCTAAAAATGTACCCATTATTATTATATGCAGTATCATTGCTGTGCAATTATCACATATGAGAACACCTTATTCCCATATAATCGTAGCTTAAAGTCCACTGAGTAATTTTCTTCCTCTCTCCCACTATTGATCAGAAAAACAGTACATATCTAATAAGACTAATATTTGTTCAACACACTGAGACAGATTTCAAAGCAAGTGTTAAAACTTTGTTACCATCTTTACTCATTGATGTTTCATGATTTTTATAAAGCAATAGAGCACTACCCTTAAAAATAACCTCAAGTAGCTTATTAAATGACATCCCAGACCATGCATGCATCACGTAATGGTTTCATGTCTCTGATGTAGTCTTGTTTTGCTTTTCCACATTTGATGAAATTCAAGTAAAAAGTAAAAAAAAAAAACAATTTTCATCATGAAGTTTACATACCTTACTAGTTTAGTTCAAAGCGTGGTTTCATTTACACGAGTACTTTTGAAATTGATGAATACCACACCACACCATTCTTTTCTCAGTGTTACTTAGTTTGATAGAAAGTATAATAGGCAAGTAAAATCATTCTGCCCCACCCCTTACTGAAATGAGAAAATGATACAAATATTCCAACAATGGTATTTGCTATGAGTCTTATCTCCTCAATGAAATTAGTCAAACAGCAATATTTTTGGTTTCAACAATAGGAAATCTCTAAAAATATGCAGTGCATCTTAAAGATGTTCTTCTGCAGCTCTAAGCATAAGTACAGGCAGAACACCAGAAAGTGCAAATTGATGATTTATAAAGTGCACACACTTGTGTTACACATTAATATGAAAAACTTTCATTAAACAAATGCTCCTCAAAGCACTAAACAAATGGAGGTTTGATCATATACATTCAGTATTCTCTATTTCCCCTAGCTTCCAGGCTTCTGACATATGCTCCCTCTTGAATTTATGACCTCCTTTTCTTTAGTTGCTATTGCTTTATTGACACACGCACACCTACATATATAAATGCAACCTGTTCAATCTGTTTCATGTATTCATGATTCAAGGCTGGCCACTTTGTATTGGATAACCAATTACAGAACTTATCCCTGGGATGGACTGTTCCTGCCACTCTCAGCATTTCTTAGTTGCCTGCATGTCTTTATCTATGGGTGGGGTTCCAAGGTTTCCCCCTTTCATGCTAGCATGTCTATGGGTAATGCTTCTTCAGGTCTTGCTTAGAAAGTCATGTTGTTGAATTATAATAGGTGAAACCTCCTTTTTATTCCAGGAGATGGAGTCTGACAGCAGTTTTCCTGTGCCTTTGCCTCTTACAGTCTTTCTGCCCCTTCTTCCTAGATGTTTCGCGAGATTCGGGTACAGGAACTCTGTTGTCAATGCATCAGTTGTGGCTGAGCACGGCAGAAACACTTGTGTTCTGTGTATTCTGACTACTTGTTGTCTGTATGGATTCTTTATGTTATGCAGAGAAGTTGCTTCAATGAGGGGTAAGAACTACACTTATCTGAGGGTATAAAGATAGATATTTAGAATGCAGTTAGGACCTAGTAAAGTAGCAGTAGTGAGTAGGTTCTCCACCAAGATCCATGACCTCACTAACCTAGGGTAATTTGTAAGGTTTCCAGTATCACCATCCAGGATTTCCTTGGATTGAATAGGCCTTAAATTCAATTAGGGAGCTATTGCTTACCTCTGAGATATTAGTGCCACTTTTGCACCATTAGACCTGAAATGACATGGTGGCCATCACTCTGACCTTTAGATGCTGTCTCTGTCTGTGTAGGATTATTGCTCATTTCCTTCCCTTGGAAACTGGATAGCACCTTCCAGTATTATGAAAGTTAGTCCTCAGACAGAAGCTTTTGGGTCAGATTCATCTTGGAACTTTTTCAGACCTCCTTAGTATTACTCATTATTTAATTATTATTTTACACTTTTTTTTCCTCTTCAGTTTTAAGAAACACATTGCCCCTCTTCCTGGAGGACTGTTGGTAGTTATTAGCTGTGGTGGGAGGGGAAGTCAGGGTCTTCAATGGTGTAACCGCTGGTGAGTTGCCTGTGCTCCAGCACATAGATCAACACCCATGCCCTATGCTGACAATCTTGGTGACACTGAATGAGTCATAAAATAAAGCAGAAAGACATTGTGTGTGTGGGGGGGGGGGGCGAGAGGGATACCTGTTGATTGAAGAGAGAGAGTGGGGGAGGATGAAAGGGGGTAGAGGGGTAATGTGGCTATATGCATTATATGACAATTTCCAAGTATAGATGCAATGGGGGGCACTTGGCAAAAAATTGTAGACACCCCAAAGACAGGTGTGAGTCGGTTTTCTATCTTAGCCTCCAGTTGGAGAATTTATTTGCCATCAGGTCTCAAGGAAAACAGGAACACAATGAAAAGCTACAAATGTTTTCAGAATACATATTTGAATTAATGAGATTGATGTGTCAATATTCAGAAATCTTTCTTTCCCAGGGGAGGAGCATTTTTAATAAAAATAATGAAAATGAATCTAGCTTTCCATTTGTCATTTGTCATTGCTTTAGCAGTAGTTGAGAAATTCCAGGAACAGGCTATTTAACCTTCATGAATCTCACTTTCTGTATTATTCAATTTGACTAGATTTCTTACAGTTTCTTAAAACTTGCTATTTAAAGTTAAGAGCATGTTCTTATTTATCAAGAATAAATAAGGATACTTACAATAAAAGCAGGACCTATTTTGGGGCTGTGCATCAGCCAATCTGTTGCTAGACCTTCCTATGGAAAATTAAAATAATTACAATAAGTATTAGGTAATACCATTTTTAATTTGTTGTTTTGCTTTAGAGTCTTTCTGAAAGGTTTCCTTTCCTTCTA
The DNA here is from genome assembly GCF_018167655.1 of Microtus oregoni. Lineage (NCBI taxonomy): Eukaryota > Metazoa > Chordata > Mammalia > Rodentia > Cricetidae > Microtus > Microtus oregoni. The sequence goes on from NW_024543063.1 coordinate 20,329,198, forward strand.
AATATTGATCTAGTGTGATCTTAGCAAAGAAAATACACATATATTTAGGTGGATGTGAGAGTGTATGCATAGGATCTCATTAATTAGAGGATTGCTTAAGCTCAGAAGTCAGAGACCAAATTAGACAACAGAGCATCATCCATCTCAAAAAGGAAATTGCTTATATCTTGCAAAACTTAGGATTATAGTTAAAGCAAAGGAAAACATCATACTGTATTTCAAAGAAAGAAAGAAAATATACAGCACCCCAAATGAGTTAAGATTCCTAGCAGCTCCACTGCAATCAGCTTGAAGAAGCTCTTTCTATTTGCTCAGTTTTCAGCATGTTTTACTATGCATGTGTGTGATGTAGATGCAAGGATCAACTATAACTGCGGCCTCCCCATTTTCATCTCCACGGTGAAAGATTACTTGAATAAAATGTGAAGTAACACCTGTGCTCATCCCCCTCCCTCAGGGAAGAAGGAACTCCTATTTTAGGCCCTGTGAGTCTAGAGGATTCAAACAAGGTGCTGTAGCTCATGATTAGGTCAGCAACTATTGCTCAGAAGTTACACCTGCTGGCTATGTGTAGTAGGAGCTGCGGGCCTCTTCCCACAGCCCAGCTCCTGGCCGCTTGGCTAGCTTATACCCCAAAATAACAACACACAAATTGTATTTTTTAAACACTGCCTGGCCCATTAGTTTCAGCCTCTTAACCCATTTCTAATAATCTATGTAGCACCACGAGGTGCGCTTACCAGGAAAGATTCAGCATGTCTGACTTGGTGGCCGGCTGCATAGTGTCTGCACTGGAGAAAGCTGCATGGCGTCTGAGCTCACTTCCTCTTCCTCCCAGCATTCTGTTCTGTTTATTCCACCTATCTAAATTTTAACCTATCAGGGCCAAGGCAGTTTCTTTATTTAACCAATGACCTTCCTCCATCAGTTATGGTTTAACAAGTGCTTTACCATGATGCATGGAAAGTTCTTCAAAGAAATTGTTGACTGGTGCTAAGAGGGGAAACCATGGTGAGAGCTTACACGCTGGTATGTAGAATATCGGTTATTATGCATTAAAATATGTCTTATATTAAAAATATCACCACATTCCCACTAACAGGTGTGAATTTTTTAGGATTAAGAGACATTAAAAGATAGTTTTGGTAATGCAAGTTAGAAGAGAAAGTGAATTAGGTATAACCTTTTGGACTCTTCAAAACAGGATAGATAATGGAGTATTTTTTCTGAATTTGTCAAATATCTATGGACTAAACATTGCTGATGTATTTATTGATTGTATGTATTGTATATAGTTTTGTACTTATTGTATATAGTTTTTCTTATATTAGTTATAACCTTATTTTCTTATTTTAGACAAAAAAGGGAAATGTGATATTTTGTTTGTGCTATAACAAATAAAATTTGCCTGAGGATCAGAGTGTAGAGCAAGTCACTAATTAGCCATAGAGGCCAGGCAGTGGTGGCACACACCTTTAATCCTGGCACTCAGGAGGCAGAGGTAGATGATCTCCATGAGTTCAAGGCTACCTTGGACTATACTAGATTGATCCAGTCTCAAAGAGAAATAGAGCCAGATGGTGGTGGCTGACACCTTTAATCCAGGTACTTGGGAGTCATACACCTTTAATTCCAACACTAGGAAGGTGGAGACAGGAAGCAATATGGCTGCGCAGAGAGAGGAATATACGGTGGGAGGAGATAGGAGCATTGCATTCAGTCCGAGGATTTGTAGAGATAGGATACGTTATTTAGTTTGAGGATTTCATAGAGGTAGAACTAGTAGCTAGCTGTTCTGCTTCTCTGTTCTTTCAGCCCTAATATCTGACTCTAGGTTTTTATTATTAAGACCAATCAGAAATCATGCTACAGGTATCCAATCACATTCTGATTACATCTGAGGCCTGATCCTCTGGAGGGAATTCAGGCTTGCTTCTGTAAATTTGAGCACAAGTTCTTGGTTGTGGAGGTGGCAGATCTTAGGGAGGAACCTACAATTATTGTTTTGCTGAACAGTCATGGTGTCAAATTGCTTCTAAGTACTGCTGTTCATATTCAAAGTTTAGTGCCTCTCCAGCCTTCCTCAGAAGCTTCTTATTGCAGCATGTGCTGGTTGATGCAGAAACTTACAACTGCCGCAAGTGTTGAGAATAAATGATGGTGGAATCCGTGGCTTCAGCTGGGACGGCTGTAAGGTAATACGCTAGTTCCAGGAAGAATGTAAGAGCCAAGCTGGAAAAATGTGCAGCAAAATGATGTCTTCCGGAAACGGAAAACAAACCCCAGCAAACTGACAACATGCACACACAAACTGTGGTGCTCATGAATTCGTCGCAGCTGTGGTTAGCAGAATAAGACTTGCACAAGGACCCAAGCATTTCATCCTGGAGAAGGGAGGGACCCACGATATCCCATCCCTCCCAGAGGAACCATGTGTAGTTAATGTTTGTTGTGGGAGAAGTGTTGTTTTCATAAGCGCTACAGCCACAGATATATTCCTCTTATTCCACTGAATGTCTTCCTATCAAAGATTAGCCAAGTAACACAGTGGACCACACACATGGAAAGCATGACCATAGGAGGGAGGCTTGTGAAGAAGTGTGCTAGTTATACGGGGAGGGAGAGTGGGGAAGCAAAAAGATAGAGGATGGAACTTGTCAAAGTTTATTATATAGAGTATTAAATTGTTAAAAAATAAAAAAATAAGAAAATAATTTTTAAAAAATGGAAAAAGGTTGGAAGGCTGAGTTTATCATCTAGGGATATCAGAAGCTCTATCCATAAAATCTCACTAGTGTGACTTCCCAAACATGAGTTGACCATGCACAACAGTAGATGTGCTAACACGGATAAGGCAAAGTGCCTTAGGCTTCAACCCTACATAACAAACTACAGACAACCAGGGAATGCTGGCCGTGTGAGGAATAGTCTTTGCCAGGGAAGAGCACACCAACTGGGTATCCAATACCAAGTGGTCAGTCCTGAAATCATGAATACAAGTAACAAACAGACAGATGCTTCCGAATCTGTTTCTGAGAAATGATTTTGAGGGGGAGCCTAACAAACAAACAAACAAACAATGAAACCAAAGCGAAAACCAGACAGTTAACTGACTTTTCATACTTCTTTATCTCTCTTTCCTTTTCTCTGATCCAGGATTACCAACCGGATCAACTGTTTCCAATCGTGACAATTTCCAGAGATTTTCCTGTAGAGAAATGAAATCTTATTTGCCACAAGATGGATGGGCTGAAGACATTAAGTGAGATAAACCAGACACAGAAGGACAGCATGCTATCTCTTTATGTGGAAGCAGCAAAGAAAAATGACCTGAATGAAGAAATTGTTATTATTGGAGGTTGAAGGAGGGGGCGGGATGTGGATTAAAGGAGGTAAGAGTTCTCAGTGCTTGTAGAAGCCATGGATTGAAACACTGCATCTCTCCCTATTTGTATGTACAATTAATGCACATTAACAACAAAACAATAATAATAACCCTAACTAAAATGAACCTCAATATGCTTCAAAAGTGTATATATACTTAAATATGTGTGTATAACATATTCATGCATATATTATATACATTACATATATGTATACACTTATATATGTATACAAAGATATATAATATATACTTTTTAAAAATCTGCAAACTTTAAAGAGTATAATTTATATGTTTTCATCATGGAAAATGAGCACATGAGATGTTAGATTTATTAATTAGACTGATTTTCCACATTATAACTATATATCAAAACATTATTTTAAAAAAATAATTATATAAAAATCACAAAAGAGGAAAGAAAATTTGTAAATACCTTTTACTTCCTAGTTACTCAACAAAGCTGAAGGTCACAGATATGCTTGAGCACGGACTTCATACTCTTTCATGAAGATACAATTCTGTTATTATTATTTTCTGGTCTAACAGAAACAATATCTCATGAATGAGGAAATGATTGATTTATTGTTCCTTTGGGTTAAAGTTTAAATGAAGCAGTGATAGATGCAGACTCTCGGAGGGTCAGTCCCATGCTGCTCAGCATGGAAACGCTGGGTTGAACGCACAGACAAAGGATCAATGAATTCTTGCCCTCTTCTTCCTTCGTGTGTTCCTCCTGGCTCGGATGGCACACAAAGTCCTACTTCTGGAACTCCCTGTTGCTTTACAATTGGCCTGCTTCCAGATCTTGACTTGTCCTAAATCATTTGAGGCATCAGTCTGACTTTGCTTCACTTATTATTTTTCCTATGGTGCCCTACTTGAGACTCACTCAGTTTCCAATGCCACACTCTTCAATGGTAACTGTTATGATACCATGGCCCCTGGCGGTAGCACAGAACACTCAGGTCTGTTTGGCCCTGGCAGCAGCATAGCGCACGGAGACTAATTTTGTAGGTGGTGGTCATGGGTGCAGGTTAGTTGGCCCCGAGGGTGTGATATCAAAAGAACTGGCCACGTTTCTTGTTGCCTGCTGCAGTGGATGAGCTAGCAGGGGCAGTGCTGGAGATGTCGCCCTGGTGATGATGATGATGATGCTCGCAGACTGACCAATCTAGTTACCACCCAGACCTAGATCCAGGGCTGAGTTGGCCCACCCCAACATTCACGTTATCTGTGAACTGCTGGAGCATGTGAAGGGGCTGGAACTGCGGATCCCCATAACACAAGGAAACAACAGGATATTCAGGAGGAGTCCCAGTGAAACCCCAGTATCGGTAGTATAGAAAAAGCCAGAGGCCTGGAACCAGACCAATAACTCCCTCCAAAGAATACTTATGAGCAAAGATTTATGGACTCACTGTGTCTTCCAAGCTGAGAGATTCTTGTTTGTCTATTTTTGTTTCTGCCTTTTGTTTGTTTTAAACTTTATTCTATTTTTGTGTGTGAGGAGTAGTTTGTAAGGGCAGTGGCCAGATATGAAGGAACAGGGAGATGAATAGGATTGGGATGGATAACTTGAAATCTATAAAAAAGATAAAAAATAAAAGAAAAAAATTCAAAATTCAAAGAAAAAAGGAGAGAATTGTCCTTCTTCTGCATTGGCTAGAGTTCCATTTTTTTATATTAGTTAGGCTAAAAGAGTTCATATGTTTGGCTCACATCAGTGGAGGACTTTTTCATGGATTACATATATCATAGTCTACCACAGCTGTTCTACTTCCAGCCAGGGACTTAACAACACTTTATAATGCTCCAGATTTGGTAGTGACTCTGTTCATTCCTACTCAGGCAATTGTTGATGTGCTTGATATCATTCTTGGCCTTTGGTGCTAAATAATAACATTTAGTAAATGTTTTTGTCACATCTAATATATTAAGAGCCACAGAAACCTTTGCTTCCCATTATTAAAAGCGAGGAATCTTAGAAGTCAGCAATGGTAACTATATATATAGTTAATTGAATTGTTGGCTTGAAACAACATTTCTAATAAACAACTCAATGGTGTATGATAAAGGCAAATTCATTACATGTAGACTATAATTAAAAACATGGAAAATTACATGCAGCAGTTCTCTCTACTGTTAAGTTAATAACTGTCTCTCCTAAAACTTATTTTCTAAAACGCCACCTGGAAAACCAATAAATATTCATTACACATATTAAATGTAAATTTATGAGAGTAGAAGGTTATCTATTTGAATGTCACCTATATTAAGAAGCACAAAGAAGAGGCAACATGGATGCTTATCCCGGTCCATGTTTTATCACAAAGGTTTTGATCTTTGACAAATTCCTCACCCTATTCTGGCCCATTTGGAAAATGGAGTTTTATATTCCTGGACTCTTTTTGTTTAAGTGAATTGTAAACATAGATTAAGATACCTGGAAAACATAAAATATGTAAATGTAAAGTTTTCATACCTTAATATTTTCAAGGTTGAAAAAAAACACTTCATTTGGCATATAACATTAAGTTTTCTTGAAGCATTTCCAGTTTAAGAAAAAACTCCATATATATAGTTTAGTCATGAGTCAATGCAAAGACTTAGCATGTGTGCACTGGGCTTCAAATATTATAACATGAAATCAAACACAGCCATCAGGCATGTGAAGAGATTTAAGTCAAAAAGAGCATGCTACATTTGCGGAGTACTAACCGCTTTAGGCTCATTTGATCTCACAAACCCATCATAAATCCAAAGAGATTAGCTAAATACGTGTGTACCAGGAAGACCAAAGCATTTGCTGCATAGCATCTGTCCTGTTAAAGTGACGTCAAGGGAATCTTATATATAAATACAAGTAATTTAATTTTTAACTGTTCACAATAAATGAAAATACCTATGTAGTTACAGCATGCGTTTAACCTTGTTTTAAGCACTTGTGATGCTCCTTCAGAAGGAGGGGTCAATTTTTCTTCCTCTAGATACAAGCCTCACCTTGCAACAGGACTCTCTGGCATTCCTGTGACCTGACGTTCAGCAGCAGCTCTGACCATTGGCTGCAGTGACATCTATAAATTGTGGTTTGGAGATATTTCTGCACTTTGCTGTAGATGGCAGAACATCTTGGCAGGTAGCCAGTTCATCAAGCCATAATGAATTCCTGGGTCATTTGGCTTCCATGAATGAACCTATCACTCCAAGGTCTGGTAGTGTGGAAGAAATTTATTTTCTGGTCTTAAGACCCTAGAAGGTTTAATATGCCTTTAATTATTCATATAGTTGGTGTCTTGAGAAGGACACAAACTTCAGATCATTAAGTGTTCATGTCATTTGTTATGGGCAAAAATTCAAGAGGAAAAGATGCCACTATGAAAAAGGGTATTCTGTAACATGTACATATACACACACAAACACATACACACATGCACACACATATACACAAATACCCCACATAAAACAAAACAAAATTATAATTTGCTGACTTATATTAATGATTTTCAATAATTAAAATAAATTTTTACAGAAAAGTAAAAATTCAGCCCCCATGTGTGTGAAAAGCTAATCTTCAGATTCTGGAATACATTGTAATGCCTCTAGCTTTATATTTATCTATTGAGTCCATGAACTGTAAAACAGCACTGTTGACACATGATATTGAATCATAGAACATGTCTGTGCTGTAGCCTGGCTGATAGTGTGTTACAGGAGAGAGTGTTACAGGAGTTATTATTGAATGAGATGAGGAATAATGTTGAAAACACCATTAGACTAAACAGAATCTTGAAATGTGATGAAAGTAGGCATGCCAAAGTCAGAAATACGCTCTCATCTCTCAGGAGGAGTAGAAGTGCTTCTTATGTTCAGATAAGGAGAGAGTAAGACTTATGCAGTGATGAGCACCAGCGCCAGGGCAGGGAGACTGTGTAACTTCAGAGTCTGAAGGACGAGCAAAGGAGAGTGGAGAGTGAACCCAGCAAAGCCCATCAGCAGCCTTCCTTCTTACACTCATCCAGTGTCTTCTCAATGATTGTTTCTAGTCTCTGCATAGGTAGCTCAGAGCATGCTATAAATCAAGTATGTTTTAATTAACTTAATTTGATGAATGGGTGGATACAGCAGTAATAAAGAAGACATCATGAGCAAAGACCACACACATCTTAGAACTAAATCCTCTGCCAGAACCCGAGCACCTTTCTTTTCAGATGGTTTTGTCAACTTGTAGTCTCCTTAACAGACCGTGGAAAGAGTCTTTTGACATGTCTTCTTATGCTAAGAATTTGTTTTTGAACTTGGATGAAGTTATACATAAGAACGTTGATATGAGCGAGGTGACTTTTAGTGAGCTATCATTTCCTCCTTTGTGGTTTGTTCTCCCCCCTCCACAAGCTTTGTTGACATATCTTAACTTGATTTCCTAGGAACTATCCTGGACTAGAGCATGGGAACAAACCTGAATTTGGTAATCAATCCTGGAAAATGCTGGTGAAAGAATGGGGAAGTGAGATGGGAGTAGATATGCACACTGACCAGACTATCTGAGCAAGGCTGGCGACTTCTATACGGTCGTGTAGCTGAAAAATTTAGCTGTGCCCTCCCTGCAAGACTTAATATTAGATCACATGGTCTTGATTTTCCTGAACTGCTGGATGGTGAAAGAAGGGACTTCTGTTCCCTGGCATTTTCAGCCCACCATAAGGTGCAAGAGAGGGCTCATAGATAGAGAGATATAGGTGTTGGCCTTTGGAATAGTTCAAAATTCACCTCATGACACCAGAGAAAATGCATCAAGAGACTTGAGACTTGAGATGTTTAGCACAAGATAGTATAGTACCTTTCTAAAATTTTTTTCCAGCAGCAAGTCAAGCTTGGGCCTTGAGAAATAGCTTTGTGCTTAAGAGTGCCTGCTGCTCCTGCAAAAGACTCATTTCAGTTCCTAATACCCATAGGATGACTCACAACTGCCTGGAACTCCAGACAACAGTTTCAGGGAAATCCAGTGCACCCCTCTTCTTTGTGATCTTTCAGGAACATATAGAAAGGACACAAACAAAACACATCTGAATAAAAATAAAAAACAATAAGTGAAGGATTTGTTTATTAGTTCATGAATTTTCATATTTTCCTGCAAACTGATTATAAAATTAGTGCTCAATCATTTATTTATTCACAAATATAAATGCAAAATTTCAAAATAATGCATTTATTTTTCTTCATTTTGTCTAATAATTTTCTGTTTAGCATCCTCCTCTCACCGGAGAATCTCAGTTATTCATATACGTTTACATCAGTTTTTGGAAATTCAATTTTATAATTTCTCTAGAATTTTATGGTGGGTAAGATTATTTTTATTGCCAAATTCTTTAACTAAAGTATTAAAACACTTTGAAATATGTCTATCTTATATTTTTGTGACAGTGCTAACATAGACATTTTAATTCATATGCCAGGCAGTGGTGGGGCACTCCTTTAATCCATGCACTAGGGAGGCAGAGGCAGGAGACTATCAGAGTTTGAGGTCAGCCTGGGCTACAGTGGAAATTCCAAGATAGCCAGGGCCACACAGAGAAACCCTGTCTTGAAATCTGAAACCAAAAACCCCAAATCAAAACAAAACAAAAACCAAAAGCAAAAACCCAACTAAAGCCACACATTATATATTTTTTTACATTTTACCTTTTGATTATCTTTTTTTCTTTTTTTTTTATTAAAAATTTCCACCTCCTCCCCGCCTCTCTTTCCATCCCACTCTCCCCACTCCCCCTCCCTCTCCAGTCCAAAGAGCAGTCAGGGTTCCCTGCCCTGTGGGAAGTCCAAGGTCCTCCCGCTCCATCCAGGTATAAGAAGGTGAGCATCCAAACAGGCTAGGCTCCCACAAAGCCAGTACATGCAGTAGGATCAAAACCCAGTGCCATTGTCCTTGGCTTCTCAGCAGCCCTCATTGCCTGCCCTGTTCAGAGAGTCTGGTTTTATCCCATGCTTTTTCAGTCCGAGAATGGGATGGTTGGGATAAAGGAAGGGTGGATATGGGAGCAGGGAAGTAAATATCTTAATTAAGGGAGTCATTTTAGGGTTGGCAAGAGTTTTGACTCTAGAGGGGTTCCCAGGGGTCCAGAGAGATGTCCCCAGCTAGGTCCTTGGGCAGCTGAGGAGAGAGAGCCTGAAATGGCCCGATTCTATAGCCATACTAATGAATATCTTGCATATCACCATAGAACCTTCATCTGGCAATGGATGGAGATAGAGACAGAGACCCACATTGGAGCACTGGACTGAGCTCCCAAGGTCCAAATGAGAAGCAGAAGGAGGGAGAACATGAGCAAGGAAGTCAGGACCGCGAGGGGTGCACCCACTCACTGAGACAGTGGGGCTAATCTAACGAAAGCCATATATTATTAACATGCCTATACATCTTTCTCATATTTCCCCAATTGTTTTATACATTTTCTTAAATATTACCAATGCCTAAAAGTCTAAGTAAAACGTAGGATAACTGCTAACATGAAGTCTCCCAGGGACTCTGCTTGACCTTGCTCTCTGGAGAGCTCGACATACATACCCTTTAGTACTACTGGTATCTCCTGGGGCTGGGGTGAAAGGGACTGGTATCTTATGAGGATCTTGAGGAAAGGTGGGGGCAGTTACCAATATTTCTCTTGGATGTTGGTCTTGGGGATATGGGAAAGGAGACATGAAAACAGAAATGGAAGGAGTGGAGTCCATACATGGCTGGAAGAAGAGAGCTTTACATTCTTAGTGACAACATGCTACAGAGAATCTCGAGGTCTAACCAAATCCCGTGTTTGTCTAGTCCTTCACAGTGATGACAGCTACAAATTAACACCCCAGAAGTCTCTGGCTTTAAGAGATGACATATTGGTCTAGAAACCAATGTTAATAAAGAAGACTGAAAAATTCGTGACATAGAAAGAATGGTGCCTTCAAGTGGCCTCAAGAAGTGTATATTTTCTTGAGTCCAGGAATTAGTAGAGTGTATTGAGAACACACAGATGAAGTTAAAACTGACAGAAGAAGGATGTTTTCATACGCTCGTGTGCACAAATAGTGTTTAACTGGGAATTGCCTTTATCTTGTCTTTATATGAGCAGACACTCGAAAATAGCTTACAAAGCGCTCCTACAAGGGCAGCTTGCTAGCCAGACATAACAAGATAATGGGCTTCAGGCTGTCATTTAGGGGGACTTTAGAGTTTTCTGCCTGGTCCAACAGCAGCTGTCTCTTTCTCCTTCCATGGTCAGAATTTTCTTGCCTTTTTACCCATAGGCAAGAAATGGGAGGAGATTAATCACAACCAAGTTCGATGCACTGCAACCAAATAAAAATTAGAGCTGGCTAATTGATGATTAATAAAAATAATATAAATCTTCCCAAACAAGGAGTATTCATAGAGATTCTATGCCATGTGACGGCTGTCTATTGGACACTTTGTAGGTGCAGGCAACGAAATGTAGACAGGAGTGAAAGCTCAGAGATTGCTGTCTGCCTCCTGGAGAAAATAGCATTTTCCCTTTCATCCTGGATCATCACTGGTAAAGTCAAACTTCAATTTCCATGTACACTATCCCCTAGCAACTCCCTAGCAACCTTCAAATGAGCAAGTTTTTACGAAGGGTATCCAAAGGGGAAATTTTTAAGCAAAGTTCTATTTTCCTGTGGGAAGCTTTAATTTTTAAATGTTCAACTTGTTTTACAAGACAAGAAAAAGTAAAGGATTAAATGGTTCATTATTAAACACCCAGCATGGTACTATCAGCAATAAATTTCTGTTGATTTTATTTCATTAAATTTTAAGTCTGGGAAAATCAGAAAGAAATTCTAGCTTTCTTTTCTTGAGGTTTCTGGTTTTACTTCCTCTGCTTTTCCCCCCTAGGTTGTGTTTATTTATTTCTAATTAACCTACTCATCTGTAGACTGGATAAATGCCTATTCTTTATTTAGATAAATTCAGTGACTGGGATTATGAAACACATACTGCAATAACTTCAAATCATACTTCTGTATCTTTCTTTCTCTTCTTGCCTTAGTTTCAGGAAATAACCCACTGAACTAAAAGATCCAGAAAATTGCCATCATTTTCTATTTGACAAATGCTAGTCTTGATGTTAACTTAAAAATGGAGTAATCTGGGATAGGGCATCTGGAAATGCCTGTGAGAGCTTATTTGATTACATTAATTGAAGTGGAATCATCCACCCACTGTGGGTGGCAACATTCCCTGGATGGGATCCTGAGCAGCATCATCTGTTTCTTGACTGTAGATGGGATGTGACCCCTGGCTTCAACCTCCTACTGTCTTGCATCCTGCCATGATGGACTATAGTCTTAAACTTTGAACCAGAATAAAATCCATTCTTCCTTTAGGTCTTTCGTCAGGCCATTTTTATGAGGAAGAAAAGGGTAAGACTCCATTCCACACACATTGGCCTGCAGACATTCCAACACTGCTCCTGCTCATCAGAATGCTTGTGTTTTTCACTCTTTACATTTATATGTTGAAATTGGAACCCCATAATTTGATTTTATATGGAGAATGGAACTTTGAGCAACTGAATGAATAGCATTAGTGATATATCAAAAGAGTCTTGGAGAAAATCTTAGTCGCTTGTCCTCAATATAAGAATGAAATAATAATTTGATCATCCAGAAGAGGACTCTTAGTAAACCTGACCATGAAGAACCATGGGAAATAAACTTCTGCCATTTATAAGCCACATAGTCTATGGTGAATTGATATAGAACCTTGAACAGATTAGGACAACCCATGCTTATGTGGTTCTCTGTAAAAATAGACCAAGTGATAAGTACTTGTTATGAACTCCCATTGAATATTGATCGTTCTTACAAGCCAATACGAGATCATCTAAATAGTTTAAAATTGGGGTTCATGAACAACTCTTGGTTGTCTTATGAGTTCCTGCCTACTAAATTAATCCTCCATTTGTTCTCTCTGAAAGCAGCTATTTATGGCCTTTTCTCCCACTCTCCTGTCTGGAGGTATAGTACAATGACAGGGGTGTACCATAGAGTATCTGCCATAATTTTAGGATTTCTTTTCATCCAACAGTTCTTCAATGCTCACATCAATGCACCATTCACCTTTGTCTGCAGGCTTTTTTGTGAATAAGAGCTCAAGTGAGTAGAGTGGTGTCTTTCAAAATACAAAGCTCTAATCTCTCTCTCTGTCTCTCTCTGTCTCTCTCTCTCTCTCTCTGTCTCTCTCTCTCTCTCTCTGTCTCTCTCTCTCTCTCTCTCTCTCTCTCTCTCTCTCAGTACTACTAGTTGACATTGGCTTCAAATTTATTGCCTCATCACTGAGTAACCATTGAGACTTTGGTTTCTCTCTATGCCCACAATGGTATCCCACCACCATCATATGTGCTGAAAATCTTGGCACTATAAGTGTCAAGAAAGTGAAGACTTTGGGGGAGGATGTAGTCTCATGACTGGACTCTACCAATAATTCTTTTTCACTGATACTCACTTTACTCTCTAATTTCGAATCACAGCATATACTTCCCAATCTATTTAAAACTCATGCCTTTACATCGCCCATCTGCCACTGTCCACAGTTTTTATTGACCCTCCTTCATCTTTGGATTTCTCACCACCATTGTAACTGTTCCCTCCGGGTTGGATCTCTGGTCATATTCAATTAAACAAAATTCAAGCAAACCAATATAGTAAAACATTAAAATCTCTTTTGAATAGAAAGAATTCCAGACATCTTTTATCACTTATAGTGACGATCTGAAAGTGTGTTACCTACATACGACAGAGGTTTCCACCTTTGAGCAAATTCATTTTTCATTTTCTCTTTCTTTTATGTTTACTTATACCCAAACATACTCACCTTCTCTTGGATCATTGCTATTAATCTCCAGATGCTTACCCAAATTCAACATTCATATAACTTCTTTTCTTTCTTGGTTTTTAGAGACAAGGTATCTCTGTGTAGCTTTGGAGCCTGTCCTAGAACTTTCCCTATAAACCAGGCTGGCCTTGAACTCACAGACATCCTCCTGCCTCTGCCTTCTTAGTGCTGGGATTAAAAAGAAGCACCACTAAAGCCCAGCTCATGAAACTTCTTATGTTTGCTATTCTAGGTTGTCAGCTTGACTATATCTGAAATTAACTAAAACCCAAAAGACTAAACACACTAATGAGAGGTATTTTCTTAATTAAATCATTTAAAGTGGGAAGATCACTTCTAATTCATATCTTTCGGGAGAAGAAATCCACCTTTAATCTAGATCACATATTCTGTTGAGAACCTATATAAAGGACCTGGAAAAAGAAATCTCTCTCTCTCTCTCTCTCTCTCTCTCTCTCTCTCTCTCTCTCTCTCTCTCATGTGCATGCTCTCTCTCTGTTTGCTCTTGCACTTGCTGCCAAGTCTATTCCTTCACTGGCATCAGAGACAATTTCTTTGGAATTCTAGGGTACACTAGTCTAGTATAAAGTCTTGCTGAGCAATGCAGTCTCAAAGACTGAATAGCTACTGGATTATTGAAACTTAATGTTTGCAATCAGCCATTGTTAGACTACCTGGACCATAACCTGTATATATGTATGTATGTATGCATATTTTTATATATGGAAAGGAATTTAAAAAATATATATCTTATAAATTATGTTCTAGAGAACCTTAATTAGAACATTTCTCTAATCTACATTTCTCTGTTAAATACAGCTCTTTGACACTCCTTTTCTTCTGAAATGTTGAACTTCTAAGACTGCTATGATGTGCTATGACTTGCTTTCTTTTCTATTCTTATGCCCTATGCTCTATTATTCTGTTGATTTTATAGAAGTTATTACACCAGAAAACATCTATGTTAGTAATGTGCTTAATCTACTGCTTAGCTTTTTTTATTTTTTTTAACCTTCATGGCATTAGTTTCTAAACTTCAACTAAGCTCACATTTCCTTCCCACAATGTCTTTTCATTCCTGTACTTCCTGTTTTCTTTTATGGAGTGACTGAGTTCCTGCCCAAGTAAGAAGCATGAATGCTTCTCTCCCTCAAGTGTTTCTCCCCTTAATGATTCAATTTTCAATCGATCACCAAGTCTTAACTATGCCCAGAATCTACAACCTTCCCTTGTTATTTAATCTGACATCATTTTCAAATGATTGCACTATAGCTTCACTTACTCCCTGCTCCCCTTCCACATCTTATCACCACACTGGTGTTGGGATGCTAGTTGCCCCTGAATGATGTATATGGTAAGACCTGATCTTTACTGTTATCAGTAAGACTAAGCTTTAGTTTGTTCCTCTTCTGGTTCCCCTTCTTTTGATCTCAAATATAGTGTTAGTTCTGATTCCAGATACCTACCATGCTTAAAATTACATCCTCCCATTTAAAAAGACCATTCCTTCTGTTTTCAGCATCTTATACTTTATTGATTTAGTTACTTTTTTTAAATCAATATTCAGACCAAACTCTGTTCCAAAAACTTCAATGTGTGAAAACCCTGGTTCCTTGTGGAATGTTAGGTGTCTTTTGTACTCACTGTACAACTCTATTATGCTTTTCATTCTACTATTCTCGTTCTTAACTGCCCGCAGATACTCTAGAATTAAACTAGTCTACAGTAAGGAGAATTTGCATTCTTCATGAAGTGTCCATGGCACAACTTGGCATAATTTTCATTCACTAGATATCTGACATCAGACTACCGAAATGTGATGACTGTTACTAAATTTTCTTTCCAGGGACAGCAGAGGATGGTTTGTGAATATTGAGCAGATAATGTTAATATGTGCTGAAGGAATGAAAGCATTCTTGTGGTTTCTGATGTACCAGAAAGGGAGGGAGGAAGTAGCCATGAGCTTTCTTCTAAAATTCAAAATAAAAGTGTATGAGATTCCAAATCAGGGGGTTGAAGAAGAGAGAAAAAGACTCCTAATCCCAACATTTTAATAATGGCATGTCTTAGATGTGGTCTTTTGGGGGGGTCAAAGTGTTACAGAGTGGAAAGGCTATCTATTGCAATAAAACCAGGACAAAGAACAGGTGCTGTTTCTTCCACCAACCTGAAGAGGTGGAACAGAGCAAGTGATTTGGTGGGTACCTTCACGTGGCTTAGGAAAGACTGTGTTCTTTCTAAGGTACTCTTGTCTTTCAGAGTCCAGGTGATCTCGGGGGAGTTTCTGCTATCATCTTATACCATGACTCGCTGCAGCCCGTGCCAGTATTGCTGCTTTGTTTTAAAACTGAGGGAAAATGGATAGACTCTCTGACAAGGCCGAAAACCCTCAGGTTAATTGTTTGTAGTCTCATTCGAAGTCGTGTATGAGTGGACACACATCAGCTTAATCTTAAAACCCTTTGTTGTAGCTATGTAGGGCAGTGGAAACGTGAAGAAGTTCCAAGTTTTCTGTCGGTCTCCCCATCTATTGACTGGCAATGCTTGTGCATGAATCAAGCTAGCCTCTTAAATCACTGGATGCTTTTAGTGTCAGTTCCAATCTTCAGTGCTACAAACAACTTAGTTTTCAGATGAGGCGGAGCTGGGCATAATATCACTTGCAAATGGTTTACTCTATAAAGTTCATAGAATGCACAGTAAGTGCCTAAGCTTATTATTTCCATGGTAAAGGATAATGCACAGAGAGCTATCTCATTTGTGCACAGTGTGAGGGGTGTCAAGAAGAAGACATATTGCACTGAACAACTTTTGCAGTTGAATAGTAGGGGCAATGAGGAGAGAAGTCACTTCAAACACATGACTAAGAACAACTTGTGAAGCTGACCATAATGCTCAGAGCAAGAAGGCCAAATCCAAAGACACTGATCTCCTTCTATTTTCTTTTATTTTTCCCTAAGTGACATTTTACTTCATTTGGTTTTTTTTTTTTTTTTTTTTTTTTTTTTTTTTTTTTTTTTTTTTTTTTTTACATAGCACAATCTCATCCTGCTTAACTGGAAGCAGATGCAGTTTTCCAAAAGGATTTTATATAGACAGAGAGAGCCCCCCAAGAACGATGAACAAAGGATCATTTGCCAGTGATTCTTGACCCATGAAGATGGTTATTTACTAAGGAGGTAGTGTCATCCATCTCTGGATGGCTACAGTCCTGCTTTCTTCTTGTCAAATGCTGGGAACATGTTACAGTTATCATGTGAGTTAAGTGTACACAGTTCAAAGTTAGTCTTTGAGGGTTGATGTATTCTATACCCCAGAACCACTAAATAGAAATTTATCACATATGTGTCTTTGTCATAGAAGTTTTTTCTGTTAGGTCATGTCATTGAAGAACATGGAGATTATAGACTTAAAGAGATGCAAATATTTGAAATTGCACACGCACATTTCGAGACACTACATGTTGTAGGAGGTGATATAGGCTATGAGTATGTTTTATTGCCATTGGTTAATAAAAAAGTTGCTTTCGGCCAATAACTTAACAAAGTAAAGCCAGGCAGAAAATCCAAATGGAGAAGTAGAGAGAGAGTAGGCAGAGTCAGTGAGAAGCCATCAAGCTGCCATAAAAGAAAGATGCAAGCCCCGTCAGCTGGAAACTTGCCAGTAGGCCATGAGCCTCATAGTAAAATATAAAATTATAGAATTAGGTTAATTTAAAATGTAAGGGCTAGCTAGCAATACACTTAAGTGGTTGGCCAAGCAGTGATTTAAATGATATGGTTTCTGTGTGATTATTTCAAGTCAGGGCACACAGAAATGAACAAACAGTCACCACCAACAAACACATAGTAATCATTTTATAATTGGCAGTTCGTTTTTTTGGTAGAAACACTCCCTAATTGTTCTCAAAGGACAATAGTTTGGAGAAAATACACAAGCAGGTATATTCTTGAGTAAGAAAGGAAACACACTAGTCAAATAGTAAAGGATGTGAAGATTGCATGTTGGCTTCTAAACTCCCACATCTCGAATAAGTCCATACAATATATAGCTTTAATCCTCTCCCACGCTAGTTTCTTTTGAGATATTCTGGTAGGAAAGGTCTACCTTCAACTCAAGTTTAGCCAGGGGAAAAAATCAAAACTCTTACAGATTTCAAAGTCAAGTATATATCTTATGTTTCATATGTTTGTGTGCATATGCATGTGTATGTGTGTAAGTGAGTGTGATTTGTTCATTTTGAATTATTTTGAATATTTTCTTTAACGTCTGGTTAATCCTAAGGTTTCACTTGCTGGTGCCTCCAATATCACTTACTTCCTGCACTCAGGTGCACTACTGGTTCTTCTGAGGAAGAGGATTTCACAGACCTCCAACGCTTTCTAGTGGGTTTATGACTTCTGCTTGTAATACATTCTAGTTTTTACATTCCTATGCACTATATTGTAATTCAGTGCTTACCAATACTAAACTTTGGATCAATGCCTACCAACAGGACATAGGATATTTAAGTGTGCAAAAACAGAATGTCGGCTTCAGTGACAACAAATTCATTGTATTGAATTATTTTCATTGTTAACTAGACTAGACTTAAAATCATCCAAGAATCAGGCCTCTCTTCATATCTGGGAGGGTGTCTATATAAAGGATTAGCTGAGGAGGGAAGCCTCACAGAGAATATGGGTGGTGTCACGTGGTCTGTGGTCCAGGACTGAATAAAAATAAAGCATGCAGGAAATGAGATGAGCATCAGCACAACTTGTTCTCTGCTTCCCAGTCTTCCCAGATGTGTTCCTCCCACTGTCATGAACTTTGCTGTGCCTTCTCTGCCTGTGACGATATGCTGGGAGCGACAACAGACCCTCTCTGCCTGTGACGATGTGCTGGGAGCCACAACAGACCCTCTCTGCCTGTGACAATGTGCTGGGAGTCACAACAGACCCTCTCTGCCTGTGACGATGTGCTGGGAGTCACAACAGACCCTCTCTGCCTGTGACGATGTGCTGGGGGCCACAGCAGACCCTCTCTGCCTGTGACGATGTGCTGGGAGCCACAACAGACCCTCAGCTTCTCGCTTTACTTTTGTCAGGTGTTTCACCCATCAATGAAAAAAGTCACTTTATAAATGTAACATAAAGCAAAACTACACAATGATATCATAGTCTTCTTAGTTTAACAAGACCTTTTATGGCTCAAATGATAAGTGTCACCAGTACTTTTTTCCATAGTGAAGGGCTGGTTTCACAGGGGCTCGATAATGAAACTCAGCTACCAGCCTAGGTGGTCTGGGAAGAATGTCTGCTTAAGGTACTGTATGTGTCTGAACTAAGGACTGTAAATCAGAATCTTGTGAGTGGCTGACCCTGAAGGCCCTCGAGAAAACACAATCTGGACAGATATACATGTTGTGAAAGTAGACAGAACATTTTTAGACAGACACACTTGCTCTAGATTGTTCCAAAAGCAAACCTTAAGGCTAAGATTTGAATACAGGTCATATGGGGTGGGGAGCATTGAGAAACATCAGAGAGAATTGAGAGAATAAAATGCAGAAAACCAATGCACATTCTTAAATTAGCCTCTTCAATGGCAAATGGAGCACATTGTTTGGAGGTACTCAGAGAAGTGGAAACAACACTCAAGAGTCATCTTAAACAAGACACAAAGGGATACAGATTTTCTATACCTGTTCTTTCTTTGTCACTGGTTAAATCTGCTTTGAAGTGCCTCACCTCTCTGGCAATGCTGCACTGGCTTATAGACCAGGCAAGATGTTCTTTTTGTTAGCAAACATTAATCCCTTTGGGTTCAAAGTTCAAAATGAGGGCCAATACTAGTTTTTATCAAGAACATAGAGACATCTGAAAGTATAAATAAGTCATGGGCAGTCCTTACCACAGTGACCATGCTTAGCAATCGAGTAAGAGAAAGTCATGCTTGTCTATCTTTAAAACATTCCTTTGATTTTTCCACTAACTGAACATTATACCAATAATATAATTGTGCTCATAGGTGGCCAAAGACAATGCAAAAACCAAAATTAATAATCACAGTATATTAGGTAACAACTAGAATAGACTTCTCACAGATATGTACACCCACAGCATGAAATGAAGCATGTATATTATCTAATTGCAATTTGGTCAATCCATAGAGATCAATGTGATCATATGCATACATATGGGTTCTCATGTAAGTAATTGCATTAAAATGTTTCCTCAACATAAGCATACAGCAGATTGGGAAGACAGGGAACACCCACTCTCAGCAGCCCGCGAAAGACATCATTCAACTCACTTTTACTTCTTCCTTCTGCCTTTCTAAGTGTTACAGTCCAAGAGCTCTATTTTTCAATGGATTTTGGAAGCAAGAGTATTATAAAAACAACAAAATCAATCTCCTGATTAATCATGGATCATTGAGTAATTTCTGTGACAAATGGAGCACAGCTTCTGGGCCAGACATAAAAAGCCACAGAGAAATTGGAGCTACCTATGCTCTGAATATCTCCTCTGGAGAGTCAACAGTCTATATGGCTTGAGTAAATTCTTGTGAATTTAGGACCTAAATATTGTGTGATGCTACAAGCCGCAACATTATAGAGCAATTGCTCAGCCATCTTTTCACGAGCGACTTATCAGAATGCCAGGATCTGATAAAGGCTAAACTATTTTATCTCTCTGACCTGACCGTCATGATGTTTACTTGTTACTATGAATTCTTACTGGGAAAAACCACCATTCATTTTTTTTTCCTACTTGTAAGAAAGTTGCCCTTGTTAATAAAGTATTTACATTAAGGTAGCAATTCCATAAATCAATTTACTTCCAAGAATAAAGCATAATTTTCAGCTAGTCAAATATTCTAATTTGTGATAGAAAAACACACATTGTATATCACTTTTGCATTCTGAGTTTCATACATTCTCTGAATATTGGAAGAGTCATTAGCAATCGATTGATACCTTTTACTGTAGCACTTGTCGTGGTAAAGGGATGCTTTAGTGGAATAGCTAACACACATATAGGAATCATTGGTATTGGCTTCTCCTTCCTCTTAATGTGGAATAGCTTAGAGAAGAGCACGGCCAGACTTCTTGTCTCCCACAATTCCTTGCTTCTCTTTCTGTTCTAATCAGATGCGATGATTTCCTTGCAGTTTTATGTTTCTCATTCTACTTGACTATTCTGACTACTCTATTGGATGTTTTTATCAGTCTCTATTTTGAAAATAAAATAAATTTCTCCATAAAAGCCAAATTCAAACATATTTCTTCTACCCAAGCTGGTATTTTTCATAAATTCTTTTCCTGAAACTTTTAAACACTCATGTTTTTTCTTTAATATTTCAAAGTAGTCAAGCTCAGTGTCTCTTCCACCAACTTTGAGCCAATTAGTGGACAGACTCATGTATACATCTCACTATTTCCTGGTAGCAAGCACACTATTGAGATTCCAAGCCACTCCTTAGTAGGTAGCCCAGCTTTCGCAAATGATGTAAAGAACTGAAAGGATAGACCAAATCTTCACAAGACCCAATGTGACAGAAGCAGAAAAGAAGGGTAAGATCAAGGCCTTATTAAATCTTTAATTCATACTGACATTGAATTAGGTACTTAATACACAGTGTAAAATAAGGTTTTGAATTATTCACACTAAGAATAACAGCATAGAAATTGCCTTGGTTCAAGCAGAAATAGTGAAGAAGAAAGTGGAAGATCTTTGCACAGATTCTATGACCCAAACCCCAGGGATATCACGGAGGAGAGATGGTCCAGCTTCGGCCTACTTCTCAGCTCATTTGCACTGGGAATGGGAGCTCTTTAGGCTTTTCATTAGAAATGGTTCTCAACTGTGACTTGGGATTTCTCTTTCTCTCTCTCCTTTTTTTGTTTGTTTGTTTTTGTTTTTCTAGACAGGGTTTCTCTATAGCTTTGGAACCTGTCCTGGAACTAGCTCTTGTAGACCTGGCTTCCTGGAACTCACAGAGTGTAGTAGGAGCTGCGGCGGGGCTGCATTCAGCCACCCAGCTCCCACCACCAGCTAGCTTTACCCGAAATAACAACATACAAACTGTATTCAATTAAACACTGCTTGGCCCACTAGCTCTATCCCTTACTGGCTAATTCTGATATCCCAATCAACCCATCTCTAATAAACTGCTTAGCACCGGTCTTACCGGGAAAGATTCAGCATGTCTGACCTGGCGGATTGCTTCATCGTGTCTGCCCCAGAGAGGGGAGCATGGCCTCTGAGCTCATTTCCTCTTCCTCCCAGCATTCTGTTCTGTTTACTCCTCCCACCTATGTTTTAACCTATGAGGGCCAAGCAGCTTCCTTATTATAATTAACCAATGACCTTCCTCCATCAACAGAAATCCGCCTCCTGAGTGCTGGGATTAATGATGTGTGCCACCTCTGCCTGGTTAATTTCTTATTTTTTATGTTAACTTTTGGATAGGTAATGTCTACTTTGAAAACCTTTGTTGTGATCCCAGAACTGACAGAGAAATCTCTGCTCCCCAGGAAAATGGCTACAAAATCAGGAACGTCTTTAGTACCTATTGTTGGACAGGACGAGACGTGCGGCAAAGCTGGCCTTCTTTGCATGAGACAGCATTTCTTTAAACTTTTTTAATAGTAAAATGTGGATGGAGTTATAGTAATTTCTGATCAAATATAAATAAATTGAATTTAAACAACTTAAATAACTGGTCCAAGTATTGAGATGATTAAACTAACAGGTTTTTTTTTTTTTTGTCATTTTGTGTGTGGAGGGGAGTGGGGAAGGGAGGAGGGCAAGATGGAGAGGATGTGGTTAAGTGTGTTTGTGATGCTTACAGCCCATCTTCCAAAGCAGTGCCAGACTGACTCATGGCTGTCTTTGCCACGCTGCACACACATATAAAATGTAGTGCACAGCTGACCTCTATCTGACTTCTTTATCATTCTTCTTCCCTCACATTGAAGCCAAGGAGAGCAATGTATTTAGAGCAACACTAATGATTTTGGCCACTAACTGGGAATTTGATCTTCTGGGCTTTTCTTCCAGCTCTCCTGCCATGTTATTTTAAGCTTGATTGAGTTCCTGTTTATCCAACTGTAAAATATAGGTGATATATTCTGGCCTCGTGAGGACTGAGAGAGGACACTGCTAGATACAATGTCGTTTGGCCACACGTGAAGGCATAATTAGGAGCAGCTTCATTATTTTAGAAGTGTTTTAAAACTCATCTTGTCCCTTCTTCACCTGACACCTGCACTGTGCTGTAGGAGAAAGTGTGAGATTGTTCCTTCCCAGAATATTTCAAGAAACTTGTAATTCTTTTGGAAAATGGTGAAATGCAGGGTATCACTATGTAGCACTGGCAAGCTGTGAATTCACTATATAAATCAGGGTGGCTTCCAATTCATAGGAGTCTACATTTCTTGGACTCCCAAGATAAACACTACCATACCCAGCTAACACATACATTTAAAAATTTTTAAAAATATATTTATTACTTATTTGAGAATTTCATTTAATGTATTTTGATCATGTTTATTTCTCTCTACCAGTTCCTTCTAGATCTACTTCCACCTCCCTGTCAACCTAATATGGAGTTCTCTTTTTCTATACCTCTCCCTCCTCGCACATATCTCTCAAACCCATGGAGTCTTATTTGTGTTGGTCAAGTATTCTTGGGTAAAGGGCCTTCCCTGGAGTATGGCAATATATCAGGGTTCATACCATTAAAGAAAACTGGCTCTCTTTCTTTTTCAGCTATCAAATGTCAACAGTTCCTTAGCTAAAGGTGGGACTCTGCTCTCTTCATATTGATATTTTTATCTTGCATGAGCCTGTACATGTCTTGTAACACATACATTTTTTTTTCGTTTAAAAATTAATTTTCAAGTGTTTAATAATTTTCTACATTTGTATAGTTATTTTAACTCCCAATTCTGCTTTCCCTGCCCCCTTCCTCTCTGACTGGAACTCTTATTCTCTTCAGATTTTCCTCCTACTTTGATACTTGTGTGTGGCCCAAAGAGTATTATACATGTATTATTAATTTGATTGTCTATGTTAAATATGTTAGGTAATTTGCTTTCCCTGGAGAATTGTGTGGTATGTTTTATAGCATTGTCGTCATAGAAGATGCAAATTCCACATGCTAATCTTTGCCAAACAAGCTACTGATTCTTAAGAAATTCTGGGCAATGTCCCTTAATGTACCCAAATCAAAACTGCATGTTGATTAAGTAAATGTAACTATTTATTTTAGGTGAACTTGAGCCACCACCCTGTTTTAAAAACAGACTAGAAAAAAAATCAACTGAGAGGCAAATCTGGGCACAATACACATCTAGAGGAAAATGAATGGCCGATAACTTTGCCAGCGTGCTGACTTCTGTCATTTTCATGTTCAGTGACAAGGGCCATATGCATGACTTCACCCCATTGATTCTGGAGCATACCAAAATGAACAGATTGTCAGAGCTAACCCTCCCCTGGCATGTGACTGCAACTCATCAGAGTGTCAGCGATCACTAGGAAGAACAGCACACTTATTTATTCCTGAATATGTGCTTGTTGGCCCGAATTTCTATTTCAGCTATTTCATAGCCAGTAAATTTGAACATTAGTGTGTGTAATTGTTTTCCTGTTCTCTTTTGGTCACAAGAGCCTTGGGTTGTGAAACACGTATTTTTGAAATCTAATTTTTGGTATGATTAAAAAAATAGCAGTGTTTCCATTAAGGGGAAAATTAGGAAATAAATACTATTAAAAATTAGTCTTCAGGCTATTCATATATTTGCATTAACTTATCATCATTTCATAGGGTCAAATCTTGATTGCAAATGCTTGAAGTCTGAGCGTTAACTTTAGGTTGCTATTTCATCACACATAGATTCTAGTGTTTGGTAACAGTTGACTTTGTTTGCTTTCAACATTACTCAGTTCCAGTTCTTCTCCGTACCCACAGGGCCATCATGATCCCTGCTACTATGCACCATCTTATTTTGTCTTTGCTCCCTTCTTTGCCCCCATGCTTGTCTTCAGAAAACTTTGCCTTTTCCCTAAAGCATTCTAAATTTGCTTCCAAAGAATGGCTGATGGCCTTATTGCGCCATTGAAATCCTCTTTTAGTCTCATGTCAGTAAACTACTAGACTTGTCTTTACTTTGTGCACATTCCACTGTCACATAACTAAACTAACCTTTGCATCCTCAACAATGCCACATGCTTAGCTGGTCGCTTGCTGAACACATTGAGTCCTCCACAGGTTGCCAAGAGACTCCAGTCTCAGTATCAGGCCCAGGGATCGTAGACTACATGAATAGGAAGCAAAACACTGATCAGGAGACTAGCAAGGGACAGGCCTCGGGAAGTATGGGAGAAAGACAGCATTCAAATTCAAAGACAAGACCTCCTGAGGAAATTGTGAGCATGGGGACCTTGGGAGAAGGTTGAAGGGGGGAGGGGACACACAGGGAGAGGAGGAGAGAAAAATGTAGCACTCAATAAAAATCACTAAAAAAAATTCAAAGACAACATTTGCCTAGTTTACATTATGTAAGATAGGAGTGTTGGTTGTGTTTAAAAGGCCAATGATCACATGACCTCAAGCAGCCCTTTAATTTGGCAGCTGGCTACTTTCATGAACCATGAACATATTCATATGTATTAGGTTTCAAGAAAAAACATGTAAAGTCTGCACAGGGAAGAGTACCTTACCAAACTGACAATCAACTTACTAAAGGGATGAATATGCCTTTAATACTGTTCCCTGCACCTTATCAATGCCTGCAAAACAGAATGATTCGCAGAACTTCAGACTTGGGGCGAAAAGCCTTGCCCATGGAGGCATCCTCCAGGCAAGTAAAGAAATAAAAACATTTTGATCAGCACGGCTGCTGAGATGCAATTTGGTGACATTAATTAGGCTTTTTAAATGGATAAAATACAGGAGAACACCAAACAGTAGTGTGCTGCAGTCAGGTCCAATGTTTTAGTCATTGTGACTAAACAGAAACCACAGACCACAAGACAAAGACATATAAATAATGCATTCATTGATTTTCTTAAGATGCATTTCTCCTGAGAAGCTACCCGATACAAAGGAAAATAAATGACTAGCTTTTAAAACATGGGACAATTTTTGTGAAAATGCTAGTGGGTCTGTCTTTGTGGAAGAGTTAAAATTGAGTTTCTATTGATACTTCTGTATTTGTTTCCCTCCCTCTGACTGAGGGGGCTATGAAACAATTCTTCAAAAGCCGGTGTTTCTAGGTGAGTCAATGTGACATAGATATTCAGACACTTGGCGTGTCTAACTCTGTTTGTGCTAATAGTCAATGGAATTAAAGAGAAAGCTCAATTTTTGTAATCACTGGCTCAAACTAAAACCCATTTCATTTTATTCTTGCTGAATTCATCTTATTTCAACAAAGACATTGTTTTACACTACAGTCTTCTCATGATAGTTATGTTCCATTTTCCCACAGAGACAACATTTACAATATCCAGGAACGAATCCTGAAGTGTGCAGCCTTTGACTACGTTAGGCTGGTGTCTTCTGGAAGAGTGTCACAGACTGCTGACTGCTTTGCTTTCCCCATCTGGTCTCTGCATCACTCACAGCAGTACCTCCTGCCTGCCATGGTCTTCCGGGCTGATGTATAGCCTTCCTGGGAAGAGTAAATGAGATGCGTGAGCTAATGCAGTACAGTCTGAGAGTAAGAGAGCACTAGAAGGAAGAGGAGTGAACTCCTCTGCTTTCACTCTCATCAACAAAGAATTCTGGATGTAATGTTTTGACCTATTACTAAAAGAATAGTTATATTTTATCTCAAAGAGTCAAATATATTTGCTTGATAACTTGAGTCTGGCCTATCTACATGTAGAACATTATATTTAATTTCATATAATTAAGGTGGGAGCATATGTTTATCTTTAACTCATAAAAAGACTTAAAACAGAGATGTAATGAATTAAGACATTATTTCTCACATTTTTGTTAATATTAAACATGCTATTTAGTGAAGAGTTCTGCTTTCCTCAAAGAATTAAGAAAGCATTTAGGACCCAGAACAACTATTTAGTATTCCATTGATGTGTTTTCCTTCCAATATCTGTTTCTTTCTGGTTCTTTACTATTCTAAATTAGAAGAAAATTTTAAAATAATTTCATTAGGGGTGGGGCAGCAGGTTAGTGGTAGAGTAAAGTCATAAGCTCTATCCCAAGATCCCAAATTCCTCCTCCTCTTCCTCCTCCTTTTCTTACTACTAGTAATTTTATTCACACCATTCAAACCCATGATTTTAAAAACTTAATCTATCTTATATTTTTAGTTTGTATACCAATCCCAGTTTCCAGTCCCTTCCCTCCTCCCATTCCCTCCACAATCTCCCCCACTCCAACCCCCATCCACTCCTCAGAAAGGGTAAGGAACATTGCTTTGGGGAAGGTCTAAGGTCCTCCTTACTATATCTAGACTGAACAGGGTATCCATTTGAAGAGGATGGATTCTCAAAAAGCCAGTAGAAGCTCTAGGGATAAATCTTGGTGCCATTGCCAGTGGCCCCACAGTCTGCCCCAGGCATATAACAAGTCACCCACATTCAGAGGGTCTACTTTGGTCCTATGCTGGTCCCTTCCCTCCCTGTCCAGACAGAGTTGGTGAGCTCCCATTTGCTCAGGTAAATTGTTTCACTGTGTGTCCCCATCATGATCTTGACCTCTTTGCTCATATTCTCACTCCTCCCTCTCTTCAACTGGACTTTAGCAGCTCAGCTCAGTGCTCCACTGGAGGTCTCTTCCTGTTTCCATCAGTTGCTGGATGAAGGTTCTATGGTGACATTTAAGATATTCATCAATCTGACTATAGGACAAGGCCAGTTCGGGCACCTTTCCTCTATTGTTTAGGGTCTTATCTGGGGTCATCTTAGTGGATTCCTGGGAATTTCTCTAGTGCCAGGTTTCTTGGTAGCCCCATAATAGCTCCCTCAATCTAGATATTTCTTTCCATGCTCTCATCTATGTCCTTCCTCCATCTTAACTGTCCTGTTCCCTCAAATTCTTCTCCCCCTCCCTTTCTTCCCTCCTCTTCTTTTTCTGCCCTCCCTTCTTGCCCAACCCCCAAGCTCCCAATTTTGTCAGTCGATCTTGTTTATTTCCTGTTTCCATATGAGCTACAGGAATGAAAACAGCTTGGTATAGGCATAAAAACAGACTAGTTGACCAATGAAATTGAATTGAAGATGCAGATATTAATTCACATTTCTATGAACACCTGATTTTTGATAAATAGGCTAAAATTGTAGAATGGAAAGATAAAGCATCTTCAACAAATGGTGCTGGCATAACCGGATGTCAACATGTAGAAGAATGCAAATAGATCTATATCTTTCACATACATAAAACTCAAATCCGAATGGATTAAAGACCTCAATATAAATCTGAACACACTGAACCTTATAGAAGAGAAAGTGGGAAGTAGCTTTAAATGCATGGGCACAGGAGACTACTTCCTAAATATAAACCCAGTAGCACAGACATTGAGAGCAATAATCAATAAATGGGACCTCCTGAAACTTAGAAGCTTCTGTAAAGCAAGGGACACAGTCAATAAGACAAAAAAGCAACCTACTGAATAGGAAAAGTTCTTCACCAACTCCCCATCAGACAGAGGACCGATTCTCAAAATATATAAAGAACTCAAGAGATTAGACATCAAAATCCCAAATAATCGAATTAAAAAATTAAATCCAATTAAAAATACATATCTAAGTAATAAACCTATAATTTTTATAGCTTTAAATTAAGATCAGGAGCTTTTTTACAAATTTTCCCTTGAATCTATAATATTATTGAACTGCATGAAACAAATTAACATCCTAGAAGTTTATAGAAAGGGAAAGAATTTAGGGTGAAATGGTAAGGATTAAATTAGACAGCACAGAAGACATTCTTAACATACTTTTACACTATCTATCTTAATTGTCTTGTAAATAATAGCTATGATAAAATAAGTTCTATGTAACAAGGTTCTAAAATTTTAATTTTTGTCTTTATTACAAAATACTATAACAGATATAAATTCTGAGAGACTACATGTATATGAAATAATCCTGAAGTTGTGTTTAATTCCTGTGGAAAAATTATATCTCTCAAGTGGGATGGGGGGTAAGGGGAGATGGGGAGAGAAAAGGTAGAAGGGAAGGAGGGGGGACCTGGGAAACGGGAGAATTGGGATAAAGGAAAGGTGGATAGG
This sequence comes from Microtus oregoni, assembly GCF_018167655.1. Taxonomy (NCBI): domain Eukaryota; kingdom Metazoa; phylum Chordata; class Mammalia; order Rodentia; family Cricetidae; genus Microtus; species Microtus oregoni. Next base: position 20,357,734 of record NW_024543063.1, read on the forward strand.
GGAGCACAGAACCACAATTCTTAGTTAAGGGAGCCACTTTAGGGTGGGCAAGCGACTTGACCCTAGAGGGGCTCCCTAGTGCCCAAGATGAGGTTCCCAGTTAGTTCCTTGGGCAGCTGAGGATTGGGAACCTGAAATGACCCTATCCTAGAGCAATACTGACGAATATCTTGCATATCATCATAGAATCTTCATCTGGTGATGGATAGAGATGGAGACAGTGACCCACACAGGAGCACTGGACTGAGCTCCCAAGGTCCCAAGGAGGAGCAGAAGGAGGGAGAACATGAGCAAAGAAGTCGGGACCACGAGGCGTGTATCTACCCACTGAGACAGAGGAGCTGATCTACGGGGAGCTCACCAAGGCCAGCTGGACTGTGACCGAAAAAGCATGGGATAAAACCGGACTCTCTGAACATGGCGAACAATGAGGGCTGATGAGACACCAAGGACAATGGCAGGGGGTTTTGATCCTACTTAATGTGCTGGCTTTGTGGGAGCCTAGCCAGTTTGGATGTTCACCTTCCTAGATTTGGACGAAGAGGACCTAGGACTTAACACAGGGCAGGGAACCCGGACTGCTCTGTGGACTGGAGAGGGAGGGGAAGAGGAGTGGGGGGAGGGGGAGAAGGGTGGGAGGAGGGGAAGGGAAATGGGAGGCTGGGAGGAGGTGGAAACTTGTTTTTTGTTTATGTTTTTTTTTCTTCTTTTCGCAATAAAAAAAAAAAAAAAAAGCAACAACCAAGGCTTCAGCTGCCTTCTCAGGTTACTATGAGATTCAGTTCACAGGTCTCACTCTCTTTGTACCAATACAAAGTCTAGACACAGTTCACCTTGCTGCCAGACTCAAAGAGAGACAGAGGGAAAGACAGAGAGACAGACACACACACACACACACACACACACACACACACACAGAGAGAGAGAGAGAGAGAGAGAGAGAGAGAGAGGAAAGACAGAGAGAGAAACAAAGAGATAGAGAGATAAAGAGAAAAAGACAGAGAGATAGAGAGAGACAGAGGGAAAGACAGATAGAGGAAGACAAAGAGACACAAAAAACAGAGACAGAGAGATAGAGAGGAGGAGAGAAAGAGGGAAAGATAGACAGAGAGAGAGAGAAAGACAGAGAGGTAGAGAGAGAGAGACAGGGGGAAAGACAGAGAGAGAGACACAGAGAGACAGAGACAAAAAGACAGAGAGACAGAGAGAGAAAGAGAAACTCACAAAACAGATTTTAGTATAACTTCTCATCATTCCTTTGTTTAAAAGAACTTTACAGTGACTGCTCTCAGTGGTCAGTGACCTGCACCTACTGGTAAAGTAAATAAAAATGTTTCAGAGTACAAAAAAAGGGACTTGAGATGTATGTAAATGCAATTTATAAAGGTCTGAGAATAAAAAGGCTTAAATGTTAATAAAAAACATTTAGAGATGGTTAAAAATAAAAAAAAGAAAAAAAAAGAATTTAATCACACTAGTCCTTTATAAAATATACTGTACTCTACTCACTAGTTTGTATGCTAATTGTTTTACTTGTATTACCTTATATTTATAAAATATTTTTTTAATTACAAAAAAAAGAATATCTATTTTCCAATTTCTGAAACCCATGAACATTACCTTTTATTGAAAATGGGGATTTGAATATGTGGTAAGTATGTATATAATATATGTTGGGTCTGATCTTGTAATCCTACTCTGAGCAATATAAAAAAGTGGCCTTGCTCATATAATGGAATAACATGAATAGGATACGATGAAAAGAAGCCATGGAGGAGGGATGGGGTGTAAATCACAGATGACCCTTCTTATTCTCACTAGGACATCTTCTGGTTTCTTTTTGTTTTATTGTCATTTGTGGCTAAGAAACTCAAAGCAGGGTTTATGGTTGAAGCATGTGTGCACACTGAAGCTTGAGTTCAGCATGTGCTGAGAATGAGAAAGATGTTTCTTATGGGAAAAAGGATGTAACAAGTAGCAGCATTTGGATAGTGGCCTCAATATGAGAGAGGTTACAAACCAGCCTGTACCCAAAGGTATGTGACTACACAGACTGAAAATATTTTGTCTGCTAAAGCATTTTTAACTTCATAGAGTAAGCACAAAGGGATGCTAGCACACCTTAATAAAAGATTAAAGTTAAGTCATGTAGGCTGTATTTGAAGCGAAGGAGTAAGAGGAACTCACTGAGAAGTCACTGCAACAAACTTGATAGGGATGAGAAATACTGGTGATTGTAATAGTACCTTGAAAATAAGAAAAGATACCTACAAAAATGCTTTGTTCTCTTCCACAGTAGAACAGGGAGGGCTATGGGTCCCCACTGGCCATTAATTCCAAAAGACGTAACCTGTCCCAGGAACTAGTTTTTATTAGCTGGCCTATAGCATCTAATACAAGCATTTTTACACCATTGCAGGATAACTTCATTTAAATGCCTTTTTATTTTTTTGAGATTATTATGTAATTACTACTGTAGAAGCTTCCTGTATGTATGTATGTATGATATATATCAGGAAGCTTCTACAGTAGTAATTACTTTAATATATATATTAATTACTTTAATATATATATATATATATATATATATATATATATATACAGGGACATCACCAATATACATGATAATGTGAAAATGGAAACCTCACCCAAAGAACTACAGGCAACCAAGGGATACTGAGAGTGGGAGAAATGGTCTGTAGGGAAGAACACACCCCACTTGGTTATCTAATATCAAATAAGTTATTTCTGGGGACACACAAATACAGATAACATTGCATAGACTGAGTAAATTATACTTACATATTTAGGAATATATGTATATATATACACACACACACACAGTCACTCACATATATATATAACGACAAGTAAAGAAACAGGCTAGGAATTTAAAATGGAAAAGTGTGAAGCGAGGAAACAACAGGGGGAAATGATGTAATTACATAATAATCTCAAAAAACCAAAGAAGCATTTAAGTGGAATTATCCTACCTTGGGGCAAAAGTACTTGTTTTAGATATTACAGGCCAGCAAATAAAAAGCTTAATACCTGGGACAGTTACCTCTTTTGGAATTACTGATCAGTGGGGTCCCATAGACTTCCATACATTACATGCTACTGCCATTGCTTTTAGTTGCCTTCCAGAACTTGGTAGTAAGATTCTCCTACTGAGGGTATGGCGCACGTGAGGATATTGCACACCTGAATTATAAAACATGGAAAAATTAAGCTGGTAGTTTCTGGAAGCTTCATCCCTACTGGCTAATTTTCATAGTGGTTGAAGGTTCTTGGTGCACTACTGCAGAAGAAAAGTGATCATCAGCCTTACCTGGCTGTAAATCCTGCGGACTACACTAATGACTGGCTCAAAAAGATATGCCCACTGGGGTAATAGTGGCACAGATGTCAACTACTTTCTGATTGTAGTAAGGCTTGATTTACCAGTTAGAACCTATATATTGCTTTGTGATCAAGTCCAAGAACCTGTGTGTACACTTGAACTCATAGATGCTCCCATGTACATGCAAACATGCACACACATGTATGCAGAATCCCTCTAGCACATACACACACAAAATACATTGGTAGAAAAATATTGATCTTTATTTTAATCCATTTAGAGTCATTTTGTGTGATTTCACAAACTATAAAATAATACATTTCTGTTGGGTTGAGTCACTTTGTCTATGGTAATTTGTTGAACTAGTAATAAAAAATGAATAAAAAGTAACATCAGAATTAACAGGTTAGACCACTTTGCCAAATGAGTATATACTAGAAATGGTACTATATGGATAAAATAACAAAGGGATGATTTTTAAATGTGTATAAAATGCAATAAATGAATGTCACAAAATGGCTACCATTAGAGACAGATGGTTAAAGAAAGTAGAAAAGTAAAGTAAATTAGAAACAAAAATAGAATAGAAAGAAAAACTCAACTTGTCATAAAAATAAAACAAGGTTAATATGAAGAAAGACTTCGACCTGTTTCTACATTGATAGATGAATTTTGAAATCAAAAAACAGAAGCTTAATAATCACACTAGGATAAAATATTTACTTATAAATATATGTATAATGATTAATTAGTTAATTGCCATATGCCCAGCTTTACTCTCTGAAGTGTGTACTATAATTCAAGAAAGGAGAGAGTTGTTCAAAATTACTGAGGAAAAGTAGAGCAAAGGGCTCATGGCTTGTAAGTTCACTCAGTAGTGTTTTTAATTGTGGGAAAAAGTTTTCATCCTCTAACTGAGGAACAATGCCCATCTGAAGGTTTTTGTGGGAGACACAGTTTTCTTGAAAGGTATTGACATTTGTAGGTTGACCACTGTCTGGTGGATGGCCCAACACTCAGGAGTAAATGACCAGGTGTATATAATCAGCACAAGTTATACTGGATGGATTATTTTTTAAAAATCAAGCAAACAGGAAGTTGGGGACAGTAGGGTAAATTTGGGAGGAAGTATGGGGAAGAAAAGGGATGAATATGCTCAAAATACATTCCATGAATTTCTCAAAGAATTACTAAAATATTTTAAAAATAAAAATACAATATTGGATAAATATTAAAACAGTTGAAACAAAATAAGCTATAGATCCATTGAAAGACACAAAGATGAATTTTTAAAATTTAGAACATGAAAAGAATAGAGGAGAAGTACGTAAGTTAGTGATGGGGCCAAACCTCTAAGAGAGGAGGATGGATACATGAAACAGACTGGTGTGATTGACAGGCAGAGCACCTAGGAAAATGAATATGTGAAATAAGAGAGTTGGGTGGAATGGGTACAGTTTGCAAGAGGTTCTTTCTCTGGATGCGGTTCTGATAATTAATATTGACTGTTAAGTTGACAGGAGCTGGGATCACCCTGGAAACATTTCTGAGGGATAGTACAGATCAGATTTATTGATGTGGTGGGAATCTCTGCGAATGCAGAGAGCAGCATTCTATGCTCTGGTGATGTAGAAGGATCTTTATCTATCTGTTGTTTCATTGGTTAATTAATAAAGAAACTACTTGGCCTGATAGGTCAGAACATAGGTGGGTGGAGTAGACAGAACAGAATGCTGGGAAGAATGGAAGTGAGGTCAGACATGATGAAGCTCCAACCTAAGATGGATGTAGGCTAGAATCTTGCTGGTAAGACACCATCTCGTAGTGCTACACAGATTTTTAGAAATGGGTTAAGCAAGGTATGAGAGTTAGCCAAGAAGGGGCTAGATATAATGGGCCAGGCAGTGTTTAAATGAATACAATTTGTGTGTTGTTATTTCAGGGCATAAACTAGCCAGGCAACTGGAAGCCAGGTGGCAGGAACGCGACCCGCAGCCCAGTCTACAGTCTGGGATTGTTAATTCAAAAATAAAAAGAAAGTAAGCTAAGAACTAGCATTTATCCCTCTCTACTTCCTTCCTATGGACACAATGTGACCAGCCATCTTACTTTACCCTGAATTCCTTTTCTGGATAGCACAAACAATGAGCCAGAAGAACCCATCCCTTCTCTAAGTGGCTTTTGTTGGTGTTTGGTACCAATGATATAAGTAACAAACTTTTCAGACTCTAAGGTGAGGCAGATACCCTGAAAGCAGTGTCACCTCTTCCTCACCCCCTCTGTGGTATATGATCTTTAATGAAGCATGTCAACACTGGAGGCAATGGCCAGTATCAGGAAAAAGCAAGACATAGAGTTCAGCAACAAGGCTCATGGGGAATAAAGAACCAGCAAATTACAGATGTGTAAGATTTTTGACTGCTCTGTAGAAGAGAAGATAAATGGTCAGTTTACACAAGATATATTGTCCCTTGTTTCACCTGTGCTGGCAGAGGTCAGAAGTAAATCTTGTCCTCTGATTGACCCATTACTTAGGTGTCAATTTTCACGAAATTTTCTTTAACTTTAGTGATTTTTAACTATTTAAAGTAAATGTTTATATAGAAAAGGGAGAGCTCTTGACATTTTAAATTTAAGGATAAAGTGAGCACAAGTTTCCATCCATAACCAAGAAGATATCTCAAATTGGCAAGCATTTGCACAAGAAAAATTAGTTTTCTCCCATGGAACATCATTAGGTATACAAAACACAGTTAAGGACCAGCCCCATGCTCAATGGCTCTATTTGAGCATTATTTATCTCATATTGCCTTGTTTGGGCATATTTTTGATCTTATTGGTCTTCTGCTTGTATATTATGATTTCTGATTTTATATTTTAAAGGATTTTGTGTATGTGTGTGTGCGCACATATGTGTGTCTTCATGTGTATGTGTTTTTGTGTCTTTTCTTTGTTTTATTTTAGTATGTTGTTGTTGTTTTTAATCTACTTGCTTGTTTTCCAAAGAGAGAGAAAGAAGGTGTGGAGTTGAATGGGTGAGAAAGCATGGAGGATGTGGGAGGAAATGAAAGCAGGGAAACTAATCAGAATATACCGTATAAAAATTATTTTCAATAAAAAATAAAAATCTCCTTCTACCACTATTTTGAACTATAGATTTATTGTTGTTAACCATACTCAATTTTAATCATCTAATTTCAAAACTGAAAAAAAAACATTTGTGTGTTAATTACTTCTTGAAAGTATATGCAACATTCTCTACTTCTAAATTATTTTTTACATGATGTAACTATGTAGCTATGAAATTAGAATGATAAATGGGATTAGTTTTCCTATGATAAACAAGGAAGTCATTAGGTATAAAGTCCATCTATTTCATACCATTCATACAAGTCCACAATACATTTCATTTTTTTTCTATTTGTTATGAACACAATTCTCCCTACTTTGGAAATAAGTATAAACATTTTTTGTCAATTATCTGGATGCTTATGGACATGTATGGGGCATTGCACACCAATGCAGTTGCCTGCAAAGGCCATAAGAGAGCACCAGATGCTTTGGAGCTAGAACTGAAGGTTGTAAAACATCTGGCATGGATGCTGAGAACTAAACCCAGTCTCTCAAGTGCACGCCATTAAGCACTTGGCTATCTTTCTAGCCTCTCTTCAAAGATCCTCGTGCAGGAAACTTGGATATTTCTGAAGCTGCTGTTGGGTAGAGGTTTGAGAATGTGACATTAGATCTGCTTACATATCATTCTACTTCTTAGCAATATGAAGCAAATAACCTGTTAGCTTTTAAATTACAGTGTGTGTCTGTGTGTGTGTGTGTGTGTGTGTGTGTGTGCGCGCGCGCGCACGTGCATGCATTCTGTGTATGTAAAGGTCCTAAGAAACTCTTTACAATTAGTTCTCTCTTTCTATCACGTGGGTCCCTGGTATTAAATGCATGTCATCACTCTAAGTGAGTAATGCCTTTACCCACAGAGTCATCTTGCCAGCCCCAAAACCTATTCTTTAGTGATTTCTAGTTTAGTTCTAAATTGAAACTCTTTCTATAGAAAAAGGAATAAAGATGTATGGTGCACAAGCTGAGATTGTGCTAATAGAAAAAGCATTTGCAGCAACAATGAACGAGCTAAGGTTTAAATTAAGACTAGCATTAAACATAGGTTCAGAAAAAAATATTTCAGGAGGAAGAAGGACATTCTGACCTGGATTTGAGAAGGGTGGATATGAGGGGAACAACACAAGCCAAAGAGGAACCAAGTACTTTGGTAAATGTTATTTTTCTGAATAATTTTTTCTAAAATAATTTTTCCTGAACCTTTGTTTAATGCTAGTCTTGCAGAGCTCAATAAAGATCAATAAAAAGAAAAACAAAACAAAACAAAACAAAAAACTAAAGGTGCAAAGGAATGGGTGTAAAAAAAGGAGGAAGCCATCAAAAGCTTTTATGAAGGAAAAGAGGTAAGGGGATCAGTTTGGGGGGCTTGAATGCCAATGTATGAGGTTTTCTGTCCCCCAGAAACTGCTAGAGAGCAGCAGAAGGAAGAGGGAGGACTGGACCAAATCCATCAAGTGTGAGTTCACAGCTCCAGGCATCTAACATGAGCTCAAAGCAACATCTGAAATGTATAACTTCAGGCTCAAGAAGACTGTCAACTTCTCCTAACTATATTTCTTCAAAATTCAGCAAATCCACCACCCTTTCTGTTACCTAAATCCCTCTGTTAATAACATCCACAGTCTTTGCTTATAGATCTGCTATAACAATCCCTATCCACACAAAAGCAGAGGGATTTCTCAAATGACAGTTTTTGTTATCTTTGTGTTCTAAAATGCCTTCACATCCCACTCCTAGAAGAGAGGCAGAGCTCTTCTTTTCTCTAAGGCTTTGTGTGTGCAGTTCCATGCTGGTCACGTCTGTTCTGGGCCCTGCTTTCAAATACTCTATGTTGGCAAAGCCTTATAGTCTCCCACTAGGGTCTCGTGCAATATATTGGCCTTTTGATTGCATTGGAGGTGGCGTTATCCTGTTCCTTGCCTAGGTCCCTCCCACTTGCTGATTAGCCCTCAGCTCAAACAGGATTTCTCAAAGATAATTTCCTGTTTTTTTTTTTAATTGAGAAAAGGAGAAAAAAAAAAAAACAAGTTTCCACCTCCTCCCAGCCTCCCATTTCCCTCCCCCTCATCCCCCCCTACGTCCCCTCCTCCCACCCTTCTCCCCCTCCCCCCACTCCTTTCCCCCTCCCTCTCCAGTCCAGAGAGCAGTCAGGGTTTTCTGCCTTGTGGTAAGACCTAGGACCTCCCACCTCCGTCCATATCTAGGAAGGTGAACATCCAAACTGGCTAGGCTCCCACAAAGCCATCACATTACGTAGGATCAAACCCCCGTGCCATTGTCCTTTGCGTCCCATCAGCCCTCATAGTTCGCCATGTTCAGAGAGTCCAGTTTTATCCCATGCTTTTTCAGTCACAGTCCAGCTGGTCTTGGTGAGCTCTCAATAGATCAGCTACACTGTCTCAATGGGTGGGTGCATCCCTCGTGGTCCCGACTTCTTTGCTCATGTTCTCCCTCCTTCTGCTCCTCATTGGGACTTTGGGAGCTCAGTCCAGTGCTCCAGTGTGGGTCTCTGTCTCTATCTCCATCCATCACCAGATGAAGGTTCTATGATGATATGCAAGATATTCGTCAGTATTGCTCAAGGATAGGGTCATTTCAGGTTCCCTATTCTCAACTGCCCAAGGAACTAACTGGGGACCTCAGCTTGGGCACCTGGGAGCCCCTCTAGGGTCAGGTCTCTTGCCAACCCTAAAGTGGTTCCCTTAACTAAGAATTGTGGTTCCGTGCTCCCCTGTCCAACCTTCCTTTATCCCAATCCTCCTGCTTTCCCAAGGCCCGACCTCCTTCCCTTCTAACTTTTCTCTCCCCATCTCCCCTTACACCCAACCCACCCCACCCCAAGATCCCAATTTTCTCCCCGGCAATTTTGTCTACTTCCCTTAGCCAAGAGGATAACTATATGTTTTTCCTTAGATTCCCCTTCTTACTTAGCTTCTTTAGATTCACCTATTGTAGACTCCGTGACCCTTATTTATGGCTAGAAACCAATTATGAGTGAGTACATCCCATGTTCATCTTTTTGGGTCTGGGATACCTTTGCTGGAGAGGTTGTGGAGGAAGGGGTACCCTCATCCATTGCTGGTGGGAATGCAATCTTGTGCAACCACTATGGAAGTCAGTGTTTCGGTTTCTTAGGAAATTCGGGATCAACCTACCCCTGGACCCAGTAATACCACTCTTGGGAATATACCCAAGAAATGCCCTATCATATGACAAAAGCATATGTTCAACTATGTTCATAGCAGTATTATTTGTAATAGCCAGAACATGGAAACAACCTAGATGCCCTTCAATAGAAGAATGGATGAAGAAAGTATGGAATATCTACACATTAGAGTACTACTCAGCGGTAAAAAACAATGACTTCTCGAATTTTGCATGCAAATGGATGGAAATAGAAAACACTATCCTGAGTGAGGTATCCCAGACCCAAAAAGATAATTTCCTGTTTTAAGGGCTCAGCTCAACCCTACCTACTTTAGCACCTTTCCGAATCTCACTCCCTTTTCTTTAATTATGGGTTTCTCTTGCCTGACACTAATCAAGTTACTAATGGCATTTTTGTATGTAATTCGATTGATTCTGTTCTACAAGCTTCCTAATACATCAACAGGACCCCGTGCTTGTTAGCCAACATAATGACATAAAAATAGGAAAAAAACAAACAAGGAAGGGATAGCATGGACACAAATGAGTGTCATGTTTGGCAGTCGATGATTGCAGGTAAGACTGTAAAAGGTAATACTGGGTTGTTTTAAAGCATATTTTTATAACTTCGTAAAATGTTGATTTGCAAACAAAACTCTGTAAAGACAAGTGTGTAGTTCTACAAGACTGTGGCTGTTGGTGAAAACATGTGAGCCCACATACTTAACAGTCATTTTAAGACTGGCCCCCCTTTCAGGTATTTATAAGAAAAGCTTAATTTAAACAGCCTTCAGGGAGGGAATGAACTATGAAAGGAGAGCATCTTTCCAGATCCTCATGAGGCCTCGTGGTGGAGAGAGGAAGAAATCGGATGCATATTTAACTACAACATTCAGAAAAAAAATCAGAGATTTTCACCCCGGACCTTATTATAGAAGAATGATGGGCAGCCCTCTGGCACGCTCTTCACCGCTCCAGATGACGCCTCTATTTGGCTGAGGTGCTAGGATAAAAGACTCTTATCTGAGCCATCTAATCAGGTCTGGGATGGTTATCAAATATAATATTCCAAGGATCTCTAGAGCCATAGAAAATCAGTAGTGACAAGTAATCCTCCGAGATCGCTGCTGAGAAGAGATTGTGAAGGAGGGAGAGATGATTATGATAGCTACAAATTAAGCCCTACATTTTATTGATGAATAATTTTCTGAGAAATAGGTCAGACGACCTCAGTCACAACTGAGGATTTTTTTTTAAAGTAACTTGAAGGGACGGATTCATTTAAAGTAACTAAAATCACTCTACATGGACAATATTTTCAAACCAACATTAGATAATGAAAATGCAGACTTGAATCTCACAGGCAAATTTACTAAATTATAATTTGCTTATGATTTACAGGAAAAATATATAAAGAGTAGTAATCACTCCTAAGAGGAGAAAAATAGTATTATCCCATTATCATCTCCATGTTCTGGTCATCTGGGGCTTTCTCGGTGTTCGGATCATTTATATGTCTCCTAAAATGGACCCACAAAAGCTTTTGGGTTCTGTTTTAGCTCCGTGATGGAGCGTAGATTTACTGAAGCTGTCAGGTATGTAGACAAACTTTCCGTTTTCACTTATAAAATGCCCACTTCCTAGTTAACTACACACAGGGTGGACTTTGGGCCAGTCTTAATTGTGTTACATTGAGAGTGACAGGGGATGCTCTCAAATCTGCTTCTCCTGAACACATGTCACCACTGTCAGTCATAATTCAAGGTATAGAACCATGGTACCTCAGATTTTTATATCTAGTTCCAAAGCTCTACTGAAAAAATAAGTTCATGTTGTTTGAGAGAATTTAATCTTTCCTCAAATGATGGGTATTTCACCATCTTTGTGCTTAGCATTATTTAACATTTTGCTTGAGAAACAATTAGAGGCAATCATATTTTGAAGTCCAAAATATGGTCATGACACTTGGTGATACAGGGACTGTATAAAACCTTCTTTGTATCCTTTTGTTTTTAGTTGGCCAGACTGACTTTAAAACACCAGGAAAGGGGTCATCTCATCAACAGTTTTGTACTACAGTACACTGAAGATTAACAAACAACATCATCTTTATTACTGAATGGATTTGCTACTCACAAAATGCAAAGTAGTCACTTTTCCACAATCTAAGTTTTGATAAACTAAGAAGGTTTTAAATGATCAACTAAGATGGTTAAGGACCTAGCCATGAGAAGTAATCAGAATTCAAAATAGTCTCTCCCGTCAGGTTTATTATCCTGATATGAGTATGATCTCCATCTGAGAATTAATGTTCACTAAAATGTAATGTTATATATACATATATATTTATAATTGCATATGTAATATAGATGATTATAAAAAGCAAAACTTAACTATTTCAAAGTTGCCCTAGAAATTTTCTGTCTCTTTTATTGCCATTTTATTTGAAATATGCAAGTTTTAAAGCTGTGCATACATCCACTCACATTTGCATTTAAAATATACCTTTTAATGTTGCTCTCTTGTCCTGTTTCCATCATTATGACTGACAGGAAAACAAACTGAACCCATGTTTAAGGTGCTACACTGCATTTGAGAATCTGTCCAGAGTCTCCCATCTAAGGAATAGTGGGGAATGGCTGAAGTCTGCACACCTCCCTGATCTCCAGTTCACTTCTGGATGGGGTTCAATGTCATTGCTCCACCATTAATAAAATTAGGAGGCACTCAACCACTTGTCAAATGCAGATTGCAATTCGCCCAGTCTGGGGAGTTGCCCAAGATTCTGCTTCCTAATGAGTTCCTAACGCTGCTGCTGCTGCTGTTTCATTCATCACCCCGAGCCGGAGGGGGCAACCCTGATTTCCTTCACGTTTTTAACCTTACAAGTCAGGATTAGCTTGGTAATATTAGCAAACTCCCTTTGAGCAATCTCTAAGTAAGTTTTCATTATAGAGGGTATCAGTCTCTGCCACCGTTCTCATCTAAATCCTTGCTATTTTCTCATTCTGAGCTGGTTTCTGTTTCTTACCTAATCATCGAATCATGAAGAAGTTAGATTAAATCATCATCATCTTCACCTTCATCATCATCGTCACCACCACCACTACCATTGCCATCAGTTTACTGAATATTTATGAGCCATGGACCAGATCTAGTACTTTTCATTGATTTTATCCTCACAGTAATTTCATGCTGTAAATTGAAACATTGTAAAGGTTGAATTCTAGAAATGCCTGTAATTCTAAATGATGCTTTAAAGAACTGTCATGCCTGAAAGAACTAAGCCAAACTTACAATTATAAAATCAAGATGCTTTGGAGATAATTTCCAAGCTGCGGCTATCAAAAAAGTTACAGAAAGGTTAAATCAGGCTCTACAACCTTCTCTGTTTGCGCAATTTGGGAAAATAGGAAAGTGTGTGGAGCCTTAGTTAGGGTCTGACTCTGTAGAGAAAGAACAGACCTCCATAATGTATGTTTGTAAGACCTATATAAGAAAATCCTCCTAGTACTTGATTAGCAAAATTTTAGTCTTAAATGTTGCAGTTAAGTTAATGATAGAATTAATACATTAAAATTGTGTTCCTGCACCATTATATTTGATGTTTGAAGGGAATAAGATGTTGCATATGGCTCTTTGTCTGTCTTTTGTTTTTTCCTTCCTCAAAATTTGAACAACGTATTGCAGCCTTGGCTCTTAGGTTTCTGTATAGAATATCACTACTGCCGCTTTGAGGTCTGCTTCAATGGATAAAAGAGTAAGCCACATGATGTCTCAGTAACAATTTTGTTACTGTGATAATACATTTTGAGAAAAGCAAATTGAGGGAGAAAGAGGTTGTTTTTCTTTCTTTCTTTCTTTCTTTCTTTCTTTCTTTCTTTCTTTCTTTTTTTTCTGGCTAGTAATTTAAAGGTACCATACATCACAAATGGAAGTCAAGGCATGAGGGACATTAAACATCTGGTCACAACACACCCACAATCAGGAAGCAGTGAGTAGTGGCATCATGTTGGTGGTGGCTCCCATTCTCCATGAATACAGATCAGTATCCTAGCCAAAGCACAGTCCCTTTCACAGTGGTCTGTCTTCCTACCTTAATCCATACAATCATGATAATTCCCAACAGCATATTCAAAGGCGTGTCTTCTGGATTCTTCTATACTCTACCAAGTTGACAGTACTAAGCATTATGTGCATTCTAAAAATATTAATATATACAATTACTATTATCTAAATTACACAAACTTTAAGCATGTTTTAAAAAAATGTTTAATGTTTAGATACAGCACAAACACTATATGCAAAAGCAAGATTTAAATGCATTACCTGTAAAAATATCTTTTTAGAAGTAAATTACAGTGCTTACTGGAACAGATATTCTAAGTGCACTAAAATGGCCTATTTGTTTAAAGTATTATAATCAAAAACCACCCACACATGTTATTGACAGACAGAGGCTTTTGGCTATAGATAATTAAAAATATCCACTGTCTAAATTGATTTCTGATGAAGTTCAGAGAAAAGATTCTGAAGTTATAATATGGCAGGACATTACCATTTCATTCATAGCTACACACACATTCACCGCACAAGTTCCGAGCTTCCTATAGACAGTCAGTTCTCTGCCAAGGGCATGAAAGAGAAAGGCCGACAGGATGTTGTGAAGGGCTTATAGTGCTCTTTTCGGCTGACAGGCAGATTTACAACAGGAGAATAATGTACGACTTGTAGAAGAGAGGCCACGCTGTGGTGCTAATGCACGATTTGGCAGCACATCAGCATCTATATCATCTTCATTTTCATGAAGCATAGGGCGGAAACAGCATGTTGCTTATACCAGCGAATCTCCAAGGTAAGTAAGTTGCCAATCCCTGTGTCCTTCCAAAAGGCATTGTTCTACCGAGCCCTCAGAGATTTGGAGCTTGCCTGCACAGGACTTATGCCGAATAATAGTTCATTCTTCTGTCTGAGAAACTTGGAGAAGATCTGATGTCTGAAGTAGGATTTGAACACCAAAAGGGAGAGCACTTTTAAGAAGAAGATTTCACTGGCTGGCTATAGAGACAGGTAGATGGTTTAGAGCGCTTCCTGCTCTTGCAGATAACCTGAGTTCCTTTCCTAGCACCCAAGTTAGGTAAATTACATCTCCCTATAACTCAAGCTCCGTGGGGATGCCTCTGACCTCCTCAGAAACCTGCCTCATGTGCAGATACCCACACATAAATACATAATTAAAAACAAGACAAACCTTTTAAAAAGTAGAATCTGTTGTAGGGAATTCTGCACTAGGGAAGGATACGTAGGCAATACAAAAGATCATGGTTACATATCAGGATACACAACCTTCTCAGTTTCTCATCCTATACAGCAAACAATGGTGGGAAGATGTGGGCTTCTCGAAAATAAAGCAGATGTTGCAAGTGAGAAAGGATGGCTGAGATGACATCCTGAGATCAGAATTGTACAAAGCCATCTACTTTGGACCAAGAATTTTTTTATTGGCTTATTATACCAAGAAACAATGGAAATACATTTGTATGTTTACCTTTCCATGTTCATGTGTGCAAATGAGTGTGTATCTGAGTATTTGATTGGAAGTCAGATGTCAGCCATGAGTTGACCTGAAGCTTTCTACTTTGTTTTGGTAGACTTTGTTCACTTGCCTTTTCTTTGTTGTATTTTTCACTGGGGTTTGGGGCTCTCCAATTCAACCAGGTTGGCTGCCCAGGAAGCTTCAAGGATCTTTTTGTCTCATGTCTCCAGTGCTAAGATTACAAAAATGCACCATCACACTAGTTTTCTTTGTAGTGAGGAGCAGTGGGCTGTGTTCTGCCCAGCTCCCAGCCGCCTGGCTAGCTTATGCCCCGAAATAATTACACGGAAACTGTATTCTTTTAAACACTGCCTGGCCCATTAGTTCCAGCCTCTTAATGGCTAATTCTCACATCTTGCTTTAACCCATATTTAATAATCTGTGTAGCACCTCGAGGTGTGGCTTACCAGGAAAGATCTTAACCTGCGTCTGTGTCGGCTGGAAGAATCATGGTGACTGCCTGACTTGGGTTCTTTCTCCCAGCATTCCGTTCTGTCTACTCCACCTATCTAAGCTGCTGTCCTATCAAAAGGCCCAAGGAAGTTTCTTTATTAACCAATGAAATCAACACAAAAAGGATGACTCTCCTCCATCATTTCTTTTTTCCTCTGATAATTCTAGAGATCTAATTCAGGCTCTCATGTATGTGTGACAAACTATTTACTGACTGAGCTATTTCAAAGCTCTTGTATCCATACATTTTATAGAAGAGTAATTAGATGATCAAATGTATAGACTTAGACAAGTCATGTACAAGTCATCCTGGCCCCAGTGTACATAATCAACAGCATTAGAATCAAGGCTTTAGCAAGAACATCAGAAACCTCTGGTGCAAATCCCTGAGTGCTAGACATTAAGTAAGGTAATCAAAGGGACAGATGGACACTCTAAGTAGATTTGGTGAACTCATGTTTGGTAAATTGTTACCACATTGTCAGGTCTAAAAATGAGACTACCAGGGAGGAAAGAGAAAAGCATGTACTAAATATAAAAATATTACACAAAGAAATAATTGATAACTACCAAAGCATGATGGTCTTTGAGTTTAAACGGCATTATTATAGGTCATGTTTTCTTTTTCCAAACTTTTTCTCTAAAGAGTAACATTCATGGAAGCAAGTTTGTAAGTAGACTGGGAATATAACAGGCAAAATGTTATAACTCAAGCTAATGCATCTAAAGAAAAATAATACATTATCTTGGTGATTAAATAACACCAATTGTCATATGTTGATAATGTTGACCATGATAAAAGACAGAAGAGGGAGTGGAGGAGGTCGGCTCATTTCATTGTGCCCTATGTAAGAACTATTGCTGGGTGCCTACCATAGACAGTGTGGTAGCTACTGTTTACATTGCCATGGCCACGGCACCTGACAACAGGAACTAATGTAGAATTGTTTCAGCAAATGGTAGATCAGAGATTTAAGTCAGTCATACTGCAAAGCATGAGACCTGGGGTAGCCTCATCTACAATGGTGGGAGTGTATCTCAGAGCTCACACCCAGAGTTCATACGCCAGCACTGGAAAGGCATGCAACCTTCTAAAGCTGTCCATAAGTGATGCACTCCTGATTGCTAGGACTCATTTCTGAGAAGCTCTACAATGTCCCAGGACAGGGAAACTATTGTATCTACTGAGAGCTTACACTTGATCCTATGGGAGACATTTTACATCCAAACCAGAACACTTATTGGGACTAATTGGAGATCTCAACCAAACAGCACATGGAATTAAAAGTCAACAGGCCACGATTTTAAACCTCAGGTAAACTTTAAAGCTGTTTCTCTTTTGAAAGGGTAGGAAAAGGACTGTTTGAGGTGAATACATTGTGTGTTCACAGCATTATCGAATCAAGTATGCATAAGCTTTTAAGCATGAATGTCACCTCCAAGGGTCATTCTTTTAAGTGATAAAGATACAAGTAAAAGCAAAAGAACTGTTCATTCTCATTCTGTTTCCTAAAATGTCATTTAGTCACCCCTCTTCTGGAGTAGCTGTTTTTACAACTTACAATTCATTAAGGAAGTCACGTTGGTACTGATGATTCTGCATTGATTCCTTTTCCCCAAATGATCTTGTTTACCTGGGTCAACACGGGGATCATGTTTTCTGTGAGGTTGATAAGGGGCTATGGTTGAGGTGTTCTGATTCTCTTATTTGTCATTTGCTTGCTTTTTATAAAAGCTCACACTGTGAAGACAGTAGCTTCACAGTAGAAGCCTGTGTGTCATCTAATGACCAGTCTTGATGGCTTCCATTTAGATAGCAGTGGCATGGGCTTTGGCACAAACTATTCTAATTCAGGTAGTGTGCTTCAGAAAAGAATCCATCCCTCACTCTAGTAGCATGTATTTTGGTTTAAACTACTCCGATTTCAAGTAGTGTACTTCAGATATGAATTCATTTCTGACTCCAATGAGAGGGCTTGGGAAACACTGAACTAACTTTAAACTCCAAATATCCCTGTGTATCGTAACTGTCTTAGGGACAACTTCAGGAATACAAGGTAAACCAACTAAAATATCTGCCAAAGAATTGATACAACCTACCTGAAGAGACCCACTCTACTGTTTAACTTGTAGTTAGATTAGTGCTAGCCTGAAACTCAAGGGAGCCTAAATATGGGATCTGAGAACAAAATCAACATAACAGAAGGCAGAGGAACGAGATGGCGGAAGGGAAAAGTCTATGGCCATCATGTGGATGGTGAAATAAAACCACCATTTTCCAGCTCCATGCTTATGTTTTTATTATGTGATAATGTAAATTGGCCATTCTCCTTAATGTAGTCTGTGCTGGAGGAGTCTGCCACACTCTGAAGAAAAATGACAATGACATCCTAGTCAGAAAGTCTTCCCTTCTCTCCTTCCCCAGAGTACAAGGTAGAATGTTAAGTGGAGGTAATTAGAAAAAATGCTAGACTGAACACAAATACCATAACATAGTTTCTGTGTTAAATGCAAGTCACACTGGTCCAGTTTAACTTTTGTCAGAAGACCAGAGATTTGAAAATATCCCATAATTGATTGGGTACTTCTGACAAGAATCTGATAAGATATTGCACATTCTTCTATGATCCTTCTCAGTCTTGGATACTTATCAGGCACTCCCGGGTAGTTTTTGAAAAGTATTTCTATCTGGGTCCTAAAGCCAGAAATTCTGTTTTAATTACTTGATGTAGGGCATGGGCACTGAATAGAAAATAAAAAAGGCAAAGGCTGCCAGGGTTATTTCAATTGTTATCTAAGGGTCATAAACAGTACTTCAAAGAAATGACTGTATAATAAGGCAAAGCTGTAGATAAGAAGCACATAATGATTACCCTTGTCCTGAAAATACCTCATCAGGCATCCGGGACATTTTATAAATCACCAAAAAGCAATTTATTTGTGTTGCCACCAACCAGGCTCCATTGAAACACATGGAAAAAGTGTATCCAGGAGGCAGGATTAGCAGGAAGGGGTAACAACAATCCAAAGGTCAAATTCAATATCCCACAGGAGAAATTGCACAGGCCTGACTGACCTTTCAAAGAAGCAGTTAATGAAACACACTGAAGAGTTTGCTCTGTATTGATGGAGCAAGTTTCTGAAAACCAGTGGAAATTTTTTGTCTGTAACTATCACACAGAAAGATCATTTAGACAGAGTGTCTATCAGCACACTTGCCCTGTGTATAAGGTGGTGTATTCTAGATCTTGTAAACTAGATCTTGGTCAGTGCTGGAGAAGTGCTCAGATAAACTCATTACGAAGCTGTGAGTTTTAGCAAAAATTTGATTCAATCTAGTTGAGCACCAGAAGTTGCCTGTTGGCTCAACCACATCCTATATGTAAGGTCTTTTAAATTACATGATGCAGAACAGTCTAGAAGAAGAATATGACAGAGATGATTCTAATAGATGTGAAATGAATAATTATTTTTTGTTTGTGTACTCTTGGTACTATACAGTAATGGCACGAGGAAACCCACTTGTTATTCTTTTGGAAAAAGTACCTCTCTAAGAAGCTATCTTACAAAACAGCATAACATCTAGCTTACTGTACTATATTTCTTTATTAGTTAATGTATTTATATTGGGATGTGTTGTTAATTATGTTGTCAATTATAGGAAAAATTTTGATGTGAATAAGAGTACATTTTCTAGAATTTTGGTATGTTTGTTTAGTTTGCTTACATTAAATAATAACAACCACTACTGTAAACTAAATCAGTGCCGCATAAACGAGCTTACATGGGGTTAAGTTTGTTCCACGATTTAGTAAAGGATGTGAAAACTATTACTTTCTATTAAAGTATTCATTTAGTTAGAGATATTCTATCTGAAATAAAAATTTAAAATATTTCTCATGAAAAAAGATAGTAAAGGGAAGGACTCCTACCGTGGCTACTATAATGCTCTAATCATTAGAACCTAATGAGGTGCTATCAGTGGGTTGCAGAGAGTTGTCAATAACCTTAGCTTTGAATGAAAACACTTTCTGATGACATAAGGTCTGAAAACGTCGAGAAACCAGTTTCTTAGAAAGCCTGCCAATTGAATTACCTGATTATTCTCTGGGAGAGCATCATTTCAAGTAACCCAGTCTGTTCTTCCTCATTTCTAGTTTTCTCCATATTATGAGCCTTTCCTGGAATGCTGTTCATGATCTATTTTTTGTATGTAAAATATGTCTATCCACTGTTTAAAATCATGAGAAGATTTATTTCCTTCATTGAACATTTTTGGATTTATGTTATCCTTGGACTTTTCTTTCCTTATAGTTAATTTTGGGAATTCCATATTAGACCTGTGTTTACATCTTTTCAATCCCCTCACTCTCTTAGAGACAACTCCTCTGATGTCCTATTCCCCCCCATCTCAGCAGTATTCTTCTATAATTATTACAAACATATGCACATATGTGTGTAACCCACTGAGTCCATTTAATGTTGCTTTAATGGACACATTTTAAAGGACTAATTACTTGGGATTGGACAACCTATTAGGGAACTTATTACTGGAGAAGAATAGTTCTCCTTTTCTTTTCAGCCACTGATAGCCTGCAGCTCTCTTGGTAGAAACTTTTAATCCTAAACCAATACTGTTTAATAATCATATAGTGACTACAGTAACTACTGCCACATCTAATGAGCTTCTGCTGTATATGAAAACTCTCTGTTCTTGAGTGTAGAGACTTTGCTATTTGTCATAAGGCTTCACTGGTTAGTTACTAATAATGGTATTTGAGCAATTAGAATCTTAATAGCATAAACAAGGAACTTATGTGTGGAGGTTTTCAAAACTATTAAATTTGATGTTAATCAATTATAGGAATCTGTAATTTTAGTTATTCAATTGTTTCTTCTGTATTCAGTCACTTTTAAAATCATTTAATCATTATAATTTAATCCAAAGGGTTTGCCATTTTGAACTCAATATTTTTCACATAGGTAAAAATGTTGAACATTCACAGGCAATAATGATTCAAAAAACATTTTAGGTATATATCTTCCCCCAAAGTATACTGGTCTGTTGCAAACTGTTTTGAATTTTGTATTAATAATACAGTGTCGTCTCATTAATTATAAATGCACAACCATTTGGTCGTGAAAAGAAAAGAAGGTGTGGAGGACAAATAAAGTGTTCACTGATGAAGCAATGTCTTCAACAGCAGCCTCTATTTGTCTGGTGTGCTACGTAACTTTAATAACCAGCAGCTTGTGGTCTGGAGTGTTGCTAGGCAAGAGTTCTTTCTCTTTTCAATGTTTGCCTTCCTTTTCATTGTTGCATTAAGGGTATCTGCAATCTTTAACATACACACACACACACACACACACACACACACACACACACACACTGACCCCCCCCCCCCCCCGCCGCTGCCCACTGTAACAAAAGCTCTCTCTTTAGGATAACATGTGGTAAGGGCTCTGCACCTGAAACCCAAACAAAGCCAACAGCAACAGATTCAGTGTTTGTCGTTGGCTGTTGCCTGAGAATTTGAGCTGCCATCAATTATGCTTTTGAGCCTGGACTGGATTCAATGAAAGCCTGTAAGCTGGCACTTTAGAAGAATGAATTAAACTATGCCCGTGTTTCCTTATCACTGTGTGTACCAGCCAAACTGTGCATGGGTTTGAAATTTTAATTAGAGGAACTAAGTGGCCTTCTTTCCAAGTTTGTGTAGGCTAGGTAAACATAATGTGTATGATTTCCTACATATATTGCTTGAATAGGTCTAACAGCTTTGACAGAGATCCATGCCATATGATGGTTGATAAGCTAATTTGTAAAGGAACTATTAAAGCTTAGTCATTTAAATTATAAATATTTGTGTTTCTCAGTTTGCCTTATTACATCAAGTGTCCCGTATGATGGAACACACTGAGTACATCTTGCAAATTCAACAATCATATGTTATTAGATGCGCATGCACAGCAGCTGATTTAGAATATGTAGTCCATGATTGGGGACTTTAAGGAAAGATGCGTGCAATCAGGTGGTCCTGGTAGTTTTCTGCAGTATCTGTCAGTCGTAAATCTGCATAAGCAGTTGATTAATAATGGTTTAATGATGATGCATGACATGTTCATAAGTCAGAACCCATTGTCCTACAAAATTACAAAATGCCAGTTCCTTATTTTACCATGAGTAATTAAAAACAGACTCAATTCCTATGTTGCAATGTTTTCCTGTTCTTTGATAAATGAAAATTGTGTTTAGATGTGCATTCTATAAATAGTTTATATGATTAAATGTTTCATGAGTTTTCTCCAACTGTCTCAGTACAAACTAATAAATGTTTATTGCTTGATGACATGATTCATAATGAAAGAATTCATAGAAAACTGCAAGCTGTTCTGAATGCAGCCCATTCCATATGGAGGCTCAAGGACCAGAGATCTTTGCTTGCTAAGTATTTAAATAAGGTAAGGACAGATTACTCAGCTGTGTATGTTTCACAGATGCAGAACTTCTCCTGTGACCTCCAGAGTCCTACCTTTTACCACAGAGGTCATTTTACCTGACTAAAGTTAGCATTGTCCTGGGGGAGGGGATTGTTTTAGACCAATCTGTTGGAAGAGAAGTACCCTGGCTTGACAAGATAGACTGTTAGCATCCCTTTACACATTTGCATTTGACAATATCATGTGGCTTGTCAGAGATACTCCATAATGAGAACATTTATACCATCAAAACCTATATCCCTTTCACAGAATGATGGCTTTTTTTTTCTAACTGAAATCTTCTCAGGAATAAACACGGATTGTGATTACCCATTCTGAGCCCCTGATCCCACTCTATAATATTGTATGGTTATGTTTTACGTATCAATACATTAAAAGCAGAAAGAAGGAAACAAAGCGAAACCACTTTTGAGGACCTATCTTACAGAACCAAATATAGAGGTCGCTGAGGCTGCCTGCATGAAGAGCACCATGAAAGCATTGTTTGGACAGCAATTCTAGAAATATTATGGGTTTTCATCTGCAAGGGGTGAATAATCATAGTTTTAAATATGCTTATGTGAAATATCATTTAATTATGTAAAGTAGTGAATTAGATACAGTTCATTGTTTTATACATATAACACCCATGTGTCACAAATTCAACGAGCATAATTCTGGAAATTATGTATTTGACAATAACATCTCTACAAAATAAATGAGCTTAAAGACACCTAAAAGCAGGTTCAAAAAAATCATTGTGTGTTTAACTGACTAACCAAATTCATCTGCATTCTGTGTTCCCTCCATAATATATGTAAGAGGACTCCGGTTGCTGCCCCAAGGCTGACTTTCAAGAGGAATTCTACCCAACTAAGTGTCTATCACTATTCACTCCCACATTAAGTTGTTTCATTGTTAAGTGCCTTTGCAGGGTTTTATTTCTGCAACTGTGACATGTAATAAAAGTAAAAACGTGTGATAAATAGTTGAGATAAGAAAAGGTGCTATCACTTATATTGAAACCAAAATTTAAAACATTAGAGACACCATGCGGCTGAAGGCCATAAGCATAGACATGAAACTTGGATGTGGGCAGAAAAGTTATGACAAGAGCAGAAGATTAGCCAATCTGAACGAGTACAGCATTGCAACTCTTCACAAACAGTATCATAGTTGGTTCTACTCTAGGGAAACCAAGCCAAACTGAATTCCAGTTTGATTCCTCCAATCCCATGTCTAAAGTGTGTGGTGTGTTCAGCAATAGGCTCTTACCATCAAGCTCTGGGAAGCAGTCAGGGGCAACAATAATCACCTATATTGTTTTGGGAGTCTTTTGAGCTCCCTGGGTCAACAACTCAATGCATGTCATTGGAGTTTTTGTTATATGATCTACAGATCTTAGGGGGTGCAATATCACCCCAAGTACTACAACTTTATTAAACTATCTCTGCATGTATGAACATATACTCATATATATTACATATGCATTTTTAAGTAAACACCAAACGAAGTTTCCTTAAGGTGTTTTAGTATCCTTAGTGACATTTATCTCTTCACTCCTCTCCGTCTGTTGGGATCTTCCCAAGATTGACCTCAGTTTAAGTCCCACCCCTGTTTGCACATTTCCCCTTCATAGTTCCTGTTCCCCATTATCCCCCTCTCTAGAGCTCACTCCCCTTTGGTCCCTTACAATTTTCCTGGTTTCCACAGTTACATCTGGTAATATATGTATATAACCACATCTATATATCTTTAAATGTGAATATATATATATATATATATATATATATATATATATGATGAATATACATACTTGTATCTAAAGATTCAGAGCCAGGATATACTAACAAAAGGGAATATGTGGTATGCATTTTTCTGGGTCTGGGTGACCATACTCAGTAAAATACTTTCTAGTGTAAAACCTCCTAACCATGGCAACGGCCATACTAGTGAGATAAACCCAATGGTGCAGCAGTGACAGTTTTTCCTCAGCAGTAACCGACAACAACCGACACCTGTCTATTTGGATTAAAGATCATTCACCCACTAAGGGCAATCATGTCTGATACTGTAAACTGAGCAAGTGACCTGTAAAATCCTGAACCCTAGAGAGGGAAGTCAAATCTGCTGATTTCCTAAGTCATTTTTTTTTTTTTTTTAGTGAACCAATGAGTTTTATTGGGGTTTGGATGAGGGGTTACTTACAGGAGCATAAATGACTCACAGACAGCTGTATTATCAAAGTCTACCTAGCATGGGTGACAGTTCATAAACCTGGAAGATGGGAGCACATCACAC
Organism: Microtus oregoni; assembly: GCF_018167655.1. Taxonomy (NCBI): domain Eukaryota; kingdom Metazoa; phylum Chordata; class Mammalia; order Rodentia; family Cricetidae; genus Microtus; species Microtus oregoni. The sequence continues at coordinate 20,382,183 of NW_024543063.1, forward strand.
AGCCTGGAGGCAACTCAACAGGTTGGAGAGAGTCCTTAGTAGCTTAGTTGGTCTAATCCTCTTCGAGTCAGATGAGTTTCCTAAGTCATTTTAATTTCTAATTACATTCTAAGAACATCCTCATATCCACAGACAAGTGTAGTTTTTATCCTCACCCAAGACATTGCCTATTGAAGCTGACAGCATCTACTAAAGAAATCTACAAGTGGTTAAAATGCAGAGAACTTCAGATCATGGGGCCCAGTCCAGTCTTATTTGATACATTTGTAACACAACTCCTACTTCTAAGTCTTGAGGAACACTGTAGAAGAGGGGACAATAAAATTGTAAGAGTGAGAGGATCAGGGATCTGTTGCGCCTTCTGTATATGGGAGATAGTGGCACCCATACAGTCTCAAAAGCATGGTTTCTCAAACACGGTCTGCCTAATGATACCACCAGTTGACATGTGAATGAGCGGGCTCTATCACTAGAGGAAGAGCTATGGGCAATTAATGCCTGTGGAGAGAGGGAGTGACAATTTTCTCCAGAGTGAGCCTAGAGATAGGTTAGCCTTTCCCAAGTGGTAATCCCTAAACACATATGTGAGTAACATCAAATGGATGCATGTCTGTATAACACAATAACTAAAGAAGAGGTCAAGAAAGAGTGGTGACAGGAAATTTGGCTATGATATGAGAGAAATTGGAGGTGGATAATGGAGGGTAGAAACTGATGTAAATGAATTGTGCATATAGGAAACACTCAAAAAATACATGATATTTAAATGTGAAAATGTCATGATAAACCCATTATAATGTGTATGTGCTAATAATTGACTAAATATTGTAACTGTGGTTCTTGCTTAATACCTGTTTTGTTATATGTACTTTTGACATGCTAAAGTTAAAACCTTCTTTTTCATTTAGATAGAAAGGGGGAAATGATGTGGTATGCTCCTCTGTATGCTGTGAATATGTTTTATTATCTTTGGTTAATAAAGTAGGTGCTTTGGCCTTTGGAAGGGCAGAATATAGTAAGACAGGAAATCCAAGCAGAGTTAGAAAAGGAAAGAAGGTGAAGTCAGGAAGACGCCATGCAGCCGCCAAAGGAGAAAGACACCAGAGCCTTACGGGTGAACCATGAGCCTCGTGGTTAAATATAAAATTGTAGGAAAGGGTTAATTTAACATGTAAGAAATAGTTAATAAGAAGCCTGAGCAAATAGTCCAAAGAGTACACAATAATATGAAGCCTCAGAATGGTTATTTCCTAAGCGGTTTCAGGAGCTAGTGAGAGTGACTCTGTGGGTAGAGAGAAACTGGTCCATGGGAACCAGCTATTATTATAGCTACATAAGTTAGAAAACGTAAAATTATATGACTTACTTCATCTAAGGTTTTGAAGTTTTAAAACATTTTCTTTTTCATAGTGTTTTTGAGGAAGAATACAACACCACTGATAAGCCACATAACCTTGTGGATGAGAGAAAAAAATTATAAAATTTCCTAAGGACAGAAATTAAACAGAATGGCTTTTAAAAACTGAGACTTAAAGCAGAATGCATGCTCATTCTGCGCTGTGACATTAATGGGCAAAAAGGAGAAAATTACAGTGTCAAATTGCTGAATTAGAATCAAGAGCTAAATAAAATAGTCTGCACGTGGCTTTCATTCTCACATCAAAACTAAATCAAAGGACTGAGTCATTTAGCCAAAAATTACCTGAACATTGAAAGGAAATGCTGTGGCTGGGAAATCATGCCTGTGACATTTGTTTCTTTAATTTCTTTCTCAGTAGAATACTAAAATAATTTAAATACGGTTTTAGTCACAGCAAAAACTTATATTAATGTTATTTTATCACAGCCAAACTTCTGCCAGGTTTAAATTTCAAGTTCAATATTTCCTTCTGTATAGCCTCTTAATTGTTTTTCTGATATTTTTAAAAGACATATTTAGCTCAGTGGTTGTGTGCATGCCTTTAGCCCCAGCACTTGGGAGTAGAGGCAGATGGATCTCTGTGAGTTCAAGGTCAGCAAGTTCCAGGACAGGCTCCAAAAGGAATAGGGAAACCCTTTCTATTTAAAATGTTAAACTATGCCAATTTAGGTATACAAATATAGCTTTGTCCTAGGATCTGGAACATCCCTCTGATTAGGTTTCAACAAGTTCATAGTTCAAAAATGAGTTCTATCCTGTGGAATGGTCACTATAGCTATCAGAGCTATTCATTAACCATGTAGCGACAGTGCTACTATTGTACACATTGAACATACCTTATCTAAAGTTGCTCTCATCGTTTATAGAATCAAATATGGGTTATGCCATTTCTGTCTTTTCTCCTTCAGCAGCCTGCATACTACCTTCCCAAACATGCATGCTAACTGACAGATAAGAAGACTCCACACCAGCTCCAGCTTGATTTTTCTGTATCATGCAGGCAAGATGTGCAATGACGTTTTTAGAAATAGGGTTTTAAAATCCAGTTCTGATGGATAACCAAGAGGATGGCAGAATCCAGTATTGTTTGTGGAGTCACAACGGTTTACCTGACCAACAGCTTATAAACAAGTATTCCATTCCTGGTACTTGGGTATTGTTTAACAACCCACAGCTTCCAGTAGAAACTTTTGCCATTCTGGCAATGGTTTAATGATTTTTATAAATTACACTTTTAATTGGGTTTTAAAATTACAGATTTCCTTCTGTATTTTTAATGTGCCACCATTTGTGTTAACTCTATCCAGCGCAGGCTTCTCTCCTCTATCTCCCATCTTCTACTCTTTTTAAATCTTTCTACCCCCAGCATTTTCTACCCTGTATCACCTATGCTCTTGCACTCCACATATTTTAAGAAATTCCTTTCATAATGACCCCTTTCTAGGTTCTTGGTTTCTACTTGGTTCAAGTTGAACATGCTGAACTAAATATTCACGGTTTGGGTCCACATTTGAGGGAGACTATGTAGTGGTATCCTCTTTCCCACCCCTGACTGTGTTAGCTCCCCCATGTTTTTGGCAGTATCTTCCATGTACCTCTATTTTTCATGTTTATTCTCATGAGGATAGAATTCTTTTTTATTATATGTACCATGCTTCATTATTCACCATTAGTCCATGATCATCTAGGATGCTTCCATATTTTAGCTCTTGTTAGGAAATGTAGAGTCTCATGACTGCATAAGGAGCTAAAATAAGTGACTAATGAGGTTAAGACATTTATACCTCCACTGTAAAGATAAGAGGACATTGAAGAAATGGGTATAAAGAATCTAAGACTCCATTTGTAGGGGAAAGGCTATGGAATATCAGGCTTGGGAATAAGACTCAGCCATTGCAATCACAAACTCACAAGAGTTTCAGATTCTTATACTGGGTCTTCCCGAGAGCAGGTTTATCAACAGCACGCATGGGTGGAGCAGGAACTCAGGAGACCTCACCCGTTACTGCTGAATTATTCCTTACTGATAAATTCAGGTAGAGATGGAGTTACACTCATCAGTTACATACCCATCATTAACTCGGGCTCTGATGGAAAGTTCCAATCCAGTGGTCACATGCATAGCCCCGATTAAACCATACAGGTCACAAGAAAAACCAGAAATCATGGATCTGGCAAAGGGATTGGCAGGGATTGAAGGTGTGACTGGGGGACAGAGAGATAGGACAGACTGTGTGAGGGGAGAGTAACCAGTGCATGTTTTATACATGTATAAAATTGTCAAAGAATAAACTAACATATAAACTGGGAAGCAGAGAAAGAAATGTGCAGTTTTGTTCTTAACCTCTGTAACTCTAAAAGAGCAAAGAACAAAATCATTTATTTATAATAAAATTAATATTTTATACCTTCTGTATGATTGCAAACTTACAGAAAGAAAAGGATTCACGAATCACGAAAAAGGGCCAGTAAAATGACTCAGTGGGTAAAAACTTGCTGCCAGTCTTGAGGATGAGTTTGCTTCCGGGGACCCACATGGTATAAGGATAAGGACTCAGAAAGTTATCTTCTGACTTTCACATGTGGGCCATGGCAGACAGACAGACAGACACACATAAATAGATAAACATAAAATAACATTTTCAGAAAACAGTTATATAAAGACCTCACATGCTCTCTTTTTTTTTTATTGAGAAAAGGAAAAAAAAGTTTCCCCCTCCTCCCGCCCTTTTCCCCCTCCCCCAATCCTCTCCCCCTCCCTCTCCAGTCCAAAGAGCAGTCCAAGGTCCTCCCCCCTCCATCCATGTCTAGGAAGGTGAACATCCAAACTGGCTAGGCTCCCACAAAGCCAGAACATGAAGTAGGATCAAACCTCAGTGCCATTGTGCTTGGCTTCTCATCAGCCCTCATTGCTCGCCATGTTCAGAGAGTCCGGTTTTATCCCATGCTTTTTTAGTCATAGTCCAGCTGGCCTTGGTGAGCTCCCAATTGATCAGCTCCCCTGTCTCAGTGGGTGGGTGCACCCCTCGTGGTCCTGACTTCCTTGCTCATCTTCTCCCTCCTTCCGCTCCTCATTGGGACCTTGGGAGCTCAGTCCAGTGCTCCAGTGTGGGTCACTGTCTCTATCTCCATCCATCACCAGATGAAGGTTCTATGGTGATATGCAAGATATTCTTCAGTATTGCTATAGGATAGGGTTGTTTTAGGTTCCCTATCCTCATCTGCCCAAGGAACTAACTGGGAACATCGCCTTGGGCTCCTGGAAGCCACTCTAGGTTCAAGTCTCTTGCCAGCCCTAAGGTGGCTCCCTTAACTAAGAATTGTGCTTCCGTGCTCCCCTATCCAGCCTTCCTTTATCCCAATCATCCTGTTTCCCCTAGTTCCCCCCATTGGTGGTATAGTGGTGAGCATAGCTGCCTTCCTCACATGCTCTTTAAATAAGTTTAGAAAATTTAAAGATTTAATAGAATTCGTCCACACACTGTTGTTTGTCTATCATCTATTATCTATATGTCAACTATCTACCACCTATATATCATCTATCATCTATCCATTATCTATATGTCAACTATCTACCATCTATAAGTCATCTATCAACTATTGATATCTATATCTATCTATTGTCTGTCATATTTCCACTTACAATAGCTCTATGTCTTTCATATGTTTACTACATAATTTATTCTCAAATCATTAGTGATCAAATAGCAGGCTTTTTGTAATATTGCAATCCTTGTACCCTAAGAGCACTCACTATTACATAACCAAAGAGTTGTATCTTTTCTTTCTTCCAATTGCCTGCAGATCTGGATGTAGAACTCTAAACATCTTCAGAGCCATGTCTACTGTTGTTCTTAATTTCCTGCGGGTTGTTCTTAATTCCTGCGGGTTAGACGAGGGTTACGCTAGAAAAGACACAGACACACGGCGGTACCACGTGGTACACTTTTTAATGGGAGGGGAAAACACACTAGGAAAAGTAAAAGGAAGGGACAAAGGGAAGGGTTAAGAAGGGGCGAACTTGTGGCTTGTCCTTGCTTTTAACAGAAGATGCAAAGGCTTCTGGGAAATGTGTCCCGCGCTTGCGTGCGCTGGAGTCCAGAGGGATGTTGGGAGTTGTAGTGTTGCAAGGGAACAACATTTCACCCTTTTGGTTTGATTAAAAAAAGTTGGGGGACCTTAAAGGGAAGGAAATGGGGCGTAGTCCAGTCTCTCATGGCTGCTTCCTGCTGACTTTGGGCGTTGAGGGGTCCAGGGAATGTCCGATTATCTTGGCAATGTCCCATTGGCGTTTGCGGTCGCTGGTGTAGTTGGTCAATGATGTCCAGGGGTGCTGGCTGGTGTAGTCGGTCACTGATGTCCAGGGTTGCTGGCTGGTGTAGTCGGTCACTGATGTCCAGGGTTGCTGGCTGGTGTAGTCGGTCACTGATGTTTGAAGTCCTGGCTGTCGTCTGAGGCGGCTGATTGAAGAAATCTGTGTGGCTTTTCCTGAGTAGCTGGGTCATCATTAAGATGCTGGAAGGCAAAAGTTGCATTAGTAAAAGAAAAAAATTAAAAGAAGGGGGGGAATTTTTGGAGAGCTGGTGTGAAGAGGGGGGGGGAGAGGGTCTTAGGATGTCCGGGGTTAAGAAATGATAAAAAAAAAAATTAAGTGATACTTATTCCTTTGTGTTTGATCCGTTGGGCTGGCATCCCGGAGCTTAAGGAAACTGTCTTAAAAGAAACAGATTCTAACCATACATCTCTTAACATTTCAGGGGCCACTGCTGCAGTCAGCGCTGACCGGTTATGTAAAAGAGCTTTGTAGAGGAGAATCTGCTTACCACTTGCCTTCGTATTTGATGGGGGTACCTGTAACGACAGCTAGACAGTTATTTATGAATTTAAAGAAGGGAGGGTGTGTTAACACAGCGACGGATCGGGACCATTGTTGTCCTTAGACTGTAGTAGGGGGGCTGAATCTGGCATCCTTTGGAACCTAAGAGAACAGGGTCCGGTTTGGGTGTATGAAGGATTATCTTGAGCTGTGGAGACAAACGGTTAAGTGAATATTTGGTCCTGGGATCTGACTTTTGGCAGATCTGACAGGAGGCTGCTGTAGCTTTTAGGAGCTTGATATCCTTAGGTGTAACAAAGGGAGAGTGGTGGTTAGTGACAGCGGGAGCCTAGATGGGCCTTGGAAGATCGAGGGGGAGGCGTAGGACAGGGAGGAGACGCTCCAAGCTGCCTGTGTGGCCTGTGGCGGAGAGGAGGCAGGGAAGAATCGGAAGACACGCACGACCTGTTGCGGGAGAAGTGGGGCGAGGCTGGCCCGGAGAAGGAACGGTAATGGGTGAGCTGTCGCTGTCGCTCAACTGGGCGGAGCGAGAGCGAGTGGCCCCCCCGAGGCGCGGTGGGGGGTGTGTGTGGAGGCAGGGGGGTTGAGGTTTGTCTGCGGGATCCATAGCGGCAGCGGGATCCATAGCAGCGGCGGGAGCAGAGGGTCCCCGGAGGGATGGCATTGCACCAGCCTTCAAGATGTGGGGGTTGGTTACAGAGCCCACAACCGAAACGAAGTCTGTCTGCAAAAGGTAACTGGCCCGAACCCAGCTACCGTACGGGGGGGAGGAAAAGCCCCGGCCCCGGCTGGGAGGAGACAATTACCGCGAACACGGCAAGCCAAGAGCGCTGGCGTCCCGGGCGTTCTTGGGGTGTGCTAACTCTTAACTGCCCCGACCCAGCAACCGTACGGGAGAGAAATTCCCAGCTGAGAGGAGGCAATTAAGCTCTTTAGGGCACAGGGCCCGGAGGTGCCACAAGAAGCGGCCCGAAAGCGGACAGGGAAAAAGTTAGAAAAAAAGGAAGAAAAAGGAGAAAAAGCCCGGAGCACCGAACTCCGGGTGCGCGGACTGAGCATTTCGGCCGAGGGCAAAAAACCAGGGGAGGCGGGTTAGCAACCTAGCCCTAGCCCGAGGTGCACAAAGAAAGCCGGCTGGACAGTCTTTGAACGCCCCAGGGGGAAGGAAGCCAACTCAGGGTAACTCACGGATCAGGATGAAGCTGTGGAAATGGCCATGGGAACAGGTGGTGGTGAGCGAAGGCTGTCGGTTCTTTGGACCTTGTCGGCGAAACCCAGAGGCAAAAGCCTCGGGCACCGGACAGAGAGGTATCCGAGTCACGGCACCAAAATGTTGTTCTTAATTTCCTGCGGGTTGTTCTTAATTCCTGCGGGTTAGACGAGGGTTACGCTAGAAAAGACACAGACACGCGGCGGTACCACGTGGTACACTTTTTAATGGGAGGGGAAAACACACTAGGAAAAGTAAAAGGAAGGGACAAAGGGAAGGGTTAAGAAGGGGCGAACTTGTGGCTTGTCCTTGCTTTTAACAGAAGATGCAAAGGCTTCTGGGAAATGTGTCCCGCGCTTGCGTGCGCTGGAGTCCAGAGGGATGTTGGGAGTTGTAGTGTTGCAAGGGAACAACATCTACCTCTATGCCTCCATGCTCCATGCCATGAGATAGACTAAATCTTTGAAATTATAAATAAGACATAATTGAGTGCTTCCTATCGTAAGAGCTGCTGTGGTCATGGGATCTCTTCAGTGGGACAGAGCACTGACTAAGACAGTCGTCTTTTTAAAAATATTTCTCTTCAGCTCTTGATATGACTTGAGATCCTTTGTTGTTTTTTGTTTTCAAGTCCTCTTTTTTTTCCTCTGAGAATATCATTTTAACATCATGAAAAAAGAATTAATTACATTTTAAAATTTAAAGAAATAATGATTTCAACAAAATCATAGATAATTCTAGCAGTCAAATAGAAATCTCAAAAATATGAAAATTTTCCAACTGAAAGTGCAAAATGTACTGAATTTGTCTAAAATCATATTGAAGACATCAAAAGAAAGAGTAAATGAGCTATATCTATGGAATATATGATCTAAATCAGACAATGGAAAATTTATTGAAAACATAAAGTCAGAAAATTACAAAACTTAACAGAGCTTCTAATATTTGTTCCACATTATCAAATAAGCTAATATATCTTTAGCTGGAACTGCAGAGGAGATACATGGAAAGCACTCGGTGGGAGGAGATCATCCCTACAATTTCAGGGTTTTCTGGAACCCATGCTTGTAGGTTAGAAAACAAAGCAGCAAATATATAAAGCAATAGTTGACACATGGCTTTCAAGATATATAAAAGCAATGGTAAGGGAAAAAGTCTTGGCAGCCAGCACTTCAACTATATGAGCAAGAATAATTGCATACATTTTTATTATCTAAAGGAACAAACTAAAAAGGTAACAGATAACCTTTCAAACATAAAAGTAAAAGAAATCTTTAAAGTCACAACCCTATATGCAAAAGGGGGCGGGGTTTGCCTCGGGCGAATGCCTACAGATAAATGGGAGGCGGCTCTGTCTTTTTTTCCTTCCTACCTCCTGTTCCACACAGGAACTTTGGTTCTGTAAGTTTATCATTAAAGTGTAAATATTCTTTAATATCTGCATTGCATTTATTTACGCCAATACATTTGGCGCCCTCCCCGTGGGGCTTTGCCGAGACCCGGCCCAAATTGGAGCCACTGCTCCTGGCGGTGGTCTCCCTGGGTGCGCAGAAGCAGCTGAGATTCTGAGTGACTCGATTTTCCCTGCTGCTTGCTAGAGAATCAAGCGGGACGGGAGAGCTAGCACTCCGCGACGTTTTGAAATCGGCAGCGCCTCTGTAACAGCGTGATCAATCTCTGTTCCCCTCCCACCTCTGCCTGCGCTCGGGTCACGTGACAGCAGCCCTGCGAGCCCTGGCACGCCCAGCATCCCTCTGATTTGTTCACTTTGGAAGCTTTTCTCTCTGTTCCCATTCTGGCCCAATTGCTACTTATCAGTCTGATGTCTGTTTCAATTTTGTTTTTGAGTCATTTACTTCAGACTTAGGCCATGTGGACTCAAGTGGACTCTTTTGCCACCACTGGCAGGAACCTGTCATTACAGGTAAAAGAATTTTTTCTTTTCTTAATAAAATGTCTGAGAACATGACAGTTTCAGATTTCAACAGCTTTTTTGAGTGTACCATTTGGGAGATTTTACAAGAGGTGTCTATAACCCCACATCTATGGATATGTCTGGGATTCTTAATTTTCCTTAGCACTATTTGGTTTGATAATAGGAAAATGATCAAATCTCTTAAGGCAGAGGTTGAATGTTTAAAAGCTATTGAGAATGACAACAATCTTCTCAAGAATCAGTTTGAAGTTCTCCAGGAAGAAAACAGATCTTTGTTTAACATGACTCGGTTAACTGAGCAAAATCTAGAAAAGGTACAGGCTGATGTTAAGGAGAAATTCATTACTATGGGAGAAGGAACAGCTGAATTAGATCGTAAGTTCCAGCAGTCCCTTTCTGTAGTAACATTAACTGAGAGAATCAAAACTGCTGAATGTGACAATCGAATTTTGTCTAAAGCTTATGACAGATTGGCAGAAAGATTATCAATACAAGAAGGCAAGGTTTATGCCCTAAAAATTATGTCCAAAGATGACAAGTTATCTCTAATGGACAAATTTCATACTTTAGAATCCTCAATGAAGGCTTTGGAACATAATTCTGCACAGGAGATTCAGACATTACAAAAAGCAATGGTGAATAGAATTGAAAAGATTGAGGAATTTCTAAATTCTGATGAAGAAGAGCAAAGGGTAGAAAGGCAAATTTTAACTACATCTGCGGATAAATCCCTCCGGGACAATTTCCACAAAGCTCTACCTACAGCTCTACATGCCTTTCCAGTAATAACAACAGAAAAGCTGATTGGTTCCAGAAATCCTAGGGTCATCAAGGAAGATACATGGGAGCCTGTCTGTATGAATGATCTCAAAGAAATTAAACAGGCTGTCATGACTTTTGGGATGCATGCCTCTTTTGTTAAAGAGATGCTAAAATCTTGGGTCACAACAAGCAGAACAACCCCCTTGGACTGGCTCCAGCTGAGCTCCGCAGTCCTTGAGAGTGGACCGCAATTAAAATGCAAATGCTTATTCAGGCAAGAGGCTAGACTTTTAGAGTAGCAGGAAATGGCGAAAGGAATTGACATTTCCCTAGATAAAATTCTAGGTGAAGGGCTCTTTTCCGACCCTCAGGAACAAGCTAATTTGGATGAAAACATACTCTCCATGTGTACTACAGCAGCCTTAAGGGCTTGGGACAGAGTACAAGACCCAGGACAGAGAATGGAATCATTTGTCACAGTTAAACAGGGTCAGAGAGAACCCTTTAGTGACTTTTTACAAAGGTTAACTAAGGCTGTACAAATAGGGATATCTAACCCAGAAGCAAGACATATAATAATTGAGTCTTTGGCTTACGAAAATGCAAATGTGGAATGCAAAAAGATCTTGGGGCCTTTAAAGTTCAGATCAGCGTACTTGGAAGAATGGGTCTTGCATACACTAAATGTTGACACATTTGACTATGGCACTGAAGCATGCGTAGAAGAAGCAATTTCCAATGGTAAAAGGAGACACCAGAATACCAAATGTTTTAATTGTGGCAAACTGGGTCATATGAAAAGAAAAAAAAAGGGGGGGGATTAACTGGTTTGATGGGATGATTGGTATTTGTGACTTACTGTTTTTAGAAAATTATATTGGTACTGTTTCTTGTATATTGATATATTGAATATTGAATGTGAGTGTTCCTACCTCTACTTTTGTATAAGAGTATGCTTATATTGTATGGATACATCTATCATATCACAATGTACATTTCTACCTCTGGTACTATTTATGTAATAACATTGTTTAAATTTTGATATGTAATGACATTGTTTACAGGTGAAGATCATTGTCTTCATATATTGCACAGTTGTTTATTCTCTTTGTTTTCCAATTAGATAGGTATTGAGAATTATATGTTTGTCATATTTATTGTTAGGTTAATCAGGTCTTTTAGATACATAGAGATTATTTTTAGTATAGATAGTATAATCTTCAGCCTCTTTGAAGAGCTGTAGAAAATGGCCTTTAATCTAACTTATAATTCTGTGCCATCGAGACACAATTACTCCTGGCAACACCACTCTACTCCTGAGAGAACGTTGAGCACCAAAGACACTCCACTGGGAGCTTGTCTTCTTGGCAGAACTGGCCTTTGGGTTAAGAAAAACCCATACCTCAACTACTGACTCAGATATGAAACAGGATTGTCTTATCTTGCCAAGACAGGGTAGATAATTCTAAGAAAGTTCCTTGCATTTGATAATGGTATGTCAGTTATGTTAGGCCTTAGCCAAAGTTGGTTGACTCAACATTGCAAACAAGACTTTGGGTGATGGCCCAGGTAGTCAGTTGTCTCTGTCATTTGTTGCACATTTTGGATATCTCTCATTTGTTAAGTAATATTTATTCCCTTCTCAGACCATTGATGGAGTTGAAGATTATTTAATAGTAGTTACTCTCTACATTATTTAGACTCCTTGAGATAGAATGCTTAACAAAACTTTTGTTCTCAATATTGTTTGTTATATTTATCATTTGTTATTATTGTTTATAGTTATATTTGGTTTAGTTCTGTCTTATTTAGACAAAAGGGGGAGATGTAGGGTTAAGACAGCCCCTTGAGGGGGCGGGGTTTGTCTCGGGAGAATGCCTACAGATAAATGGGCGCGCGGGAGGCGGCTCCGTCTTTTTTTCCTTCCTACCTCCAGTGCCACATGGGAACTTTGGTTCCGTAAGTTTATCATTAAAGTGTAAATATTCTTTAATATCTGCATTGCATTTATTTACGCCAATACAAAAGATACTCTTTAAAATAAAGTTGGAATTGTCTGCAAATGGAAAGAACAGCCAGGTAGATAAGCAAGGAAATGGTAAAGTTTGAAGGCACTCTAAATTTTAGATCAGACATAAGTATTCACCTTCTCATGTACTCTGGAAAGGACCATATTTAAGTCTGTAGACTAAGTCTGCAGCATTCAACCTAGATTTGAAAGATGTGGAAATCAACTAAAATGTATGAGACAAGGTTTGGAGGAGGAAATATTACTACTGGCTTAAAAGAAGTAAAAATTCTTATAATCAAATCTGTGCTAATTATTTCACTGGACTTGGTAACCTAGAACGATAGGCACCCTGGATAGAAATATGCAAATGTCAAAAAATAAAATCGAGAATATTTTATGTTCTAGTCCCAAAATTTATAAGTAAAAAGGTTGACATTATTCCCACAAATTAAAGTCCCAGGCCACATGGCTTCACCTCCCATGTGCATCTTTGTGTATATGTATGTCGGTGTGGAGTCTGGAGGTTGGCCTTGGGTATCCTTCCTCCAAAACTGTCCACCTTACTGTTTGAGACAGACTTTCTCATGGAGACTGGGGAGCTCTCTGATTTGACAAGAATGGCCATCCATCAGTCTCCAGAGATCCCACCTCCTCTGCCTCCCTGCACTGGCAACTACCTGCATTGCCTTCCCTACAATTGCACTCTTTGCCTGGTTCTTTGTTTCCATGGATTTGCTTGGAAAGAAAGTCTTTTCAAACTACAGTCTATATGTGAAAACAAAAAACACTTTACCAACAGCGATGGAAATGGTTGTATTAATAAACATCCTAAGATCAGGAACACTAAAATGTGATTCTCTCCATTTTTGTTGAGTATTGTCCTATTTTATTGAAGGTCCTGGCTGTGACCATTAAGCAGTAAGGAATAAAAAGCATTTTCAGTTAGGCAACCAAACAATGCATATGACATGATCTTTATAGAGAAAATTCTAAGGCGTATAGGAACATACATACATAAACACATACAACACACAAATTAGGATGATTGAATGAGTTTATTTCCTGCAGTAAATACAACCAGTAAACCCCTATTAGTACTACTCTATATACTCCAGTAATCAATGTGAAAATGAAGTTTAAGACAGAGTTTTGCTGACTAGAGCATGAAAAGATAGGACACATAGGAATAAAGTTAATGAATAAAGTAAAAATCCATATACTGAAAATAAAAACATTTATTTGATCATAAACTTAAAATTTGAATCTAAATCCATACATTTCTATATGAGTTTGAAGTATTAGTTTTCTTCTCTAAGAAAATCTAAATGTTTATTCACTACACAAAAATTATCAGAGAACAAAATAATTACCTTAAGCATAAATATTAGTTTAAATTAAACTTCTGACAGATCTTTAAATTAATAAGCAGTTACAGCCGAGAGAGAATATTGCAAAACCATGTATCTGCTCAAGGGAGTGAATCCAAAAATACATAATTACTGCAATTAAGAAGACAATAAATCAATTTATAAAACAGACAAAACCTTAAATAATGATTTTCAAAAGATATTTATAACTGTCCAATATGCACACAGCCAGGTAATTAATACAGCTAACAGGAAGTTGAGAGAAAAATGAAGTGTCAGCAGTCTTATTAGAGGAATAAAAGTAAAAATACCAAGAGCACCCCAATATTGGGGAGATTTCTCAGCAGTTTAGACTGGCAGGGATGTAAGCAATATGTGGCTTTGCAAATGGTTAAGCATTTCTGTTGTGTGGTGAAGCCATACAGATGCTCACTTGTGAAAGAGAAATTGCAATCCTCAGTCTTTAATCAAGAGGAATGAAATAACATGTCTGCAAAACCTTTATGCGAGATTGTTCACAGCAGCTGTATTCAAGAGAGTCAGAAACTGGAAACGCCCCAAGTATCAATCAATATAAGAATAGATAAACAAATTGCTGTATAATCATTCAAGGGAATAATACCCAGCAACTAGTAGAACTCAAGTTTAGATACAAAAATATCTTCAATGGATCTTTAGATTATTGTGTTAAACACAATAGGCTAGGCACAAAGTGGTTTGCATCATATTTATATAACATTTCATAACTTACAGAATAATGTGATGAATACATGAGCACAGACACATCCACAAACACATGTGCACACAATTGCTAACACATGTTGCACACACATATATGTACACAGTTGTGCATATGCATATATACATATATATGTATATATATATATATATATACCCATACACTTTCTCTCCTCTCTCTCTCTCTCTCTCTTTTTCTCTCTTTATCTCTGTCTATATCTGTCTCTTCCATTAGAAGTCTCCTCTAGAATTTTTCACTATGGATCTATATTCTGAGAGATTCCATTAGCACACAGAGATGTGCACTGGAGTCCTAGAACTGTGTTATATATTACAGGTGGCTTTGGAGTTATGTACATATGACAGACATTGAACCGAAAGCTAGGAATAACTGTAGTGGTGGAATGTTGGAAAGAACTTTGTTTCTACATTTTTATCAAGCAGTTGATTGGCTCATGTTGTGTTTCTGGTCTCTACACTACAGCAAGAAGGCAAATCCTTGAAACCTTTCAGCGTTTGGCTTTTATAAGGCTCTCTGACTCTTTAATCATATTTTTGAGGTTTGGTAATATAACTAAAGTAGTTGAAATATTTTCAGAAGCTCTTTGGAGTGTACCATCTTTAGGTATTTCATCAGCATTTTTCTGAGGTTCTGTTCATCCCACTACTGTGGTTATATTCCCAAAGGAAGCTGCCATCTTGCAAATCTGGATTCTTATACTTTAGTCATGGAACTGAAACCCAGCCAAAGACAGCAAAAGGAATATTCTCACGAATTTTAAATCTCTTGTTGTATATATCTTTGGAGTGTATAAAAGGGTTTGTGTGTGTGTGTGTGTGTGTGTGTGTGTGTGTTTGTGTGTGTGTGTCAGTGTGGGCATACACCTGCTGCAGCTTGTGTGGAATTCAGAGGACATTTTTCAATAATTTGTGCTCTCTTTCCTTAGTGGTTCTGGGTATTATGCTGAGGTCACTATGCTTGTGTGGCAAGTGATTTTACTCACTGAGACATCTTGTCAGCTCAGGTTTATTAACTTATTTTTTTTTTTATTGAGAAAAGAAGAAAAAAAACATAAACAAAAATCAAGTTTCCACCTCCTCCCAGCCTCCCATTTCCCTCCCCCTCCTCCCACCCTTCTCCCCCTCCTCCCACCCTTCTCCCTCTCCCCCCACTCCTCTCCCCCTCCCTCTCGAACATGGCGAATAATGAGGGCTGATGAGATGCCAAGGACAATGGCACGGGGTTTTGATCCTACTTAATGTGCTGGCTTTGTGGGAGCCTAGCCAGTTTGGATGTTCACCTTCCTAGATATGGATGGAGGGGGGAGGACCTAGGACTTACCACAGGGCAGGGAACCCGGACTGCTCTATTAACTTATTTTTAATTTTGAAAACCTGAGAGGCCAAGGAAAAATGAGATCTATTATTCCTACTGCCCTAGTTTCATTTCTGTTACAAAATACCATGAAAAAAGAACTTAAGGGGAAAAGGATTTATTTCAGCTCACAGTTTCTTTATAGATGACATTGCCCCCCAGTTCTATTGAGTCAACTATGGCTTTGTCTTTCTTTCTTTCTTTCTTTCTTTCTTTCTTTCTTTCTTTCTAGAAATGACAAGTTTATCTTCCAATGTTGCTATGTCAAAATTTCATGAATGAGTTGTCAGTATCATGTTTGAACTATTGTCTATAACACCCATCACTTCATCTCTATTTCTAAAGACTTCATTTCATATACAAGAGGAAATAGAGAATAGAAGACCGTTATGAAATTAATCAATACTCTAGTTTACATAAACTCAAAATTCTTCAGTAATTTAAAAATGGACTTTAGATGAAATTTCAGAAGTCAGAAAAGAATATACAGGGAAACAAAATTTCAAATTATTATGCAAAATTTTAGTGGAAAATTGTTAAAAATCTATAAGTATCAAAACAAAAAAGGAAAATGATGTGAAAAATAACTAGCATTTTTATGTCAGGGAATCATCTAGTACAGAATAGGAATTAAGACAGTAGAAATTTGAGGAAGGTGAAAGTATAGAAAATTTAGCTTTAAACATGGTACTTTACTACTTTTGTCTTAACTTGATGTGGTTCTAATTCAAATTCGGAGATAACAAGACAATGATCCATTTGGCTTACTGAGCTGATGCTAATGATGCTGTTTTATTTGTTACTAGTTGAAACAACTTGACTCCAGGGTGAAATCAAAACTCCAAAGTTAATGAAAGGAACAGAGGTGATGAAATAGAAAAGTCTGATCAGTTTTAGCACGAGTCTTGGAATTTCAATACTGGGAATGGATTAGAGTTGAGTAGTTGGAATTCCCCTAAAAGAGTTGCTTTGTTCCAAGATATAATACAGAAAAAGGGAAGCGTATGTAAAGAGCTTTGAAGAAGTTTAGAGAGTGACAAATGAGAGATAAGAAAGAAAAGAGAGTTGAGGATGAACCAATGATTGAATTATGAGGGCATGATTGGCAACCGAAGAGATTTCAGTCTTTGAGAATTTCCACTGCTTTTAGTGATCAGACTACTCTTTATGTTAGTCCTACAAGACCTGGAAGGAGGTGGGTGATGGAGGAGGGTCATCTTTCTATCTGTTGTTTTATTGGTTAAATAAAGAAACTGCCTTGGCCCTTTAATAGGACATAAAATTAGGTAGGCGGAATAAACAGAACAGAATGCTGGGAGAAAGAAGCTGAGTCAGATGGTTGCCATGATTCTCCCACTCCAGACAGATGCAGGTTAAGATCTTTCCTGGTAAGCCACCTCGTGGGCTACACAGATTATTAGAAATGGGTTAGCTCAATATGTAAGAGCTAGCCAATAAGAGGCTGGAACTAATGGGCCAGACAGTGTTTAAAAGAATACAGTTTATGTGTAATTATTTCTGGTAAAGCTAGCAGTGCCGGCAACGGGTGCCGGGAACATAGCCCGCCGCTCCTAACACAATAGGTGGGAGGTCCTTGGACTTCCCACAGGGCAGGGAACCCTGTCTGCTCTTTGGGGTGATGAGGGAGGGGGAGTTGATTGGGGGAGGGGGAGGGAAATGGGAGGCAGTGGTGGGGAGGAGACAGAAATCTTAAAGAAATAAATAAATAAAGTCTGTGGGGAAAAAAAATTTGGACTACTGTGACCCAAAGGGTATTAGGCCAAGTTGGTCATTGGGGTATTCTTTGAACTACTACCATTTCTTTTATTAATTTTATTAGTTTCTTTGAATTAAACTAAGCATTCAATGTGAAATTAATTTGGATTTGCAAACTAGAGATGAATAGAATTATAATAAATTTTGGAAAACCAATGCATATATTGTTAACAACATTGAGTTTGGATTAGAACCAAATCAATTTGAGAAGTGTTCTGGGAAAACAAAGGCCGAGCTTAGAAATTCTCTTGCAGTTGTGCAAGCAGAACAGCTCCCATGCACGGGGTAGCTTGTCATTTCACCTCACTTCAGTTTTTATTTTATTTCTACTGCTAGGATTATTATATAGTTTTGGTTGTTTTAAGTTATCTAAATTTTGTTAGATTTTTGTAATCCTCTCTTAAAAACTAGTCATTTTTTTCTTTTTGGTCATTTTGAAAACGATGAAAGCAAGCCAATCATAAAATGCCTACATTTTTCTAACAGTTAAACTTAAGGGTAGCACAATACATTTAAAGCAGCATTTATGTACTTCTATTTGTACAAGAAGAAAGAGGATTTTTTTCTAGTGTTCCTTAGTGAAGAGCTCTGCTTGCCCTCGCTAAGCATATTGTTTGAGTAAGAGCACAGTTTGTTTCAGAGCAATTTGAAGCAAAGATGAAGCAGGAAAGCAAGTACATAAGAAGCAACATGCACAGACTGGGGGGAAGGCACTCCGGGGTGGGGCTTCTCTAAGGCAGTGGATGCGAAGAGCAAATACATGTTTTCTCTGCACTTTGGGTAATTGAATGCAGGTGTGTAATTAAAAATGTGTTTCAATAAAGCTTGTTTGCGAGGTACATCTTAAAGCTCAGCTTGCAAAGCCTTTTTCCCTTTATGTTGTCTAAGAGAAATAAGTAAACTGAATTTTGTAAACAGTCAAATATGATAACTCAAGACAGAACTGTGCCACTCTAGCTGTTATCTGGTGAAATCTCACAGAAACTGAATATTAGAGATTTTATCAACTTCATTCTGATACACCTGCCGTATAATATAACTTACCATTTGAAAGGGTATTAACAATGAACTATGTTATGCTCACAGGGTTACATCACTACCAAATTTAGACTATTTTAAACATCTTTTTATAATTTCATTTTGTTGCTGTTACAAACACTGATCTAAAGTGACTAAGTTTTAGCTTAGAGGATACAGTAGATCATTGAAAGTTGTCAGGGTAGGAGGAACTCAAGCAGGAAGCTGAAGTAGGAACTATTGAAAAATGTTGCCTGTGGATCACAGACTCATACTTACCTAGCTTTACAAAGGTCTCCTTTGTAAAGTCATCAGTTTATCCCAGAGTTGATCACTGTTATTGGCTGCAAGAGACCCTGTTGGTAGAGTTTTTTGAGGCTCTTTAGTACCTTTGTGATAATCTCAAGGGTGCCCAGAGCTGTGACTTGCATGTGTTGATGCCCAATAAAGGTTACTGCCTGACTGTCAGGTAGCCCTGGATGCCCACTTTGAGAGACTTGCAAAGTGTTTTAGTGTGTAGCTTCTTCAGTAATGAAAACAGAGTGGAAAGGAAAGTGGCTTTTGCTGTTTCCGTTGAGGTTAGCCAGCCTTCAGTTGCTGTAATTAGCCAGGGATCACAACAGGAAAAGGAAAGTAGTGAGTTTGTCCATAATGACAAGTGGGGAAGGTCCAGCACCCATACATCACTCGTGACTGTTATATACA
Source organism: Microtus oregoni (assembly GCF_018167655.1). NCBI lineage: Eukaryota > Metazoa > Chordata > Mammalia > Rodentia > Cricetidae > Microtus > Microtus oregoni. The sequence goes on from NW_024543063.1 coordinate 20,401,337, forward strand.
GCCAATGCAGGGCTGGCATGTGGCTCAGTTCTCAGGCTTGCAGGTTGGAAGCCCTAACACTGCATAAACAGGGAAGGCTAGTGAAAACTTGTAATTCCCAGTTGGAAGAAATCAGTAGTTTAAGGCCAACTTTCGCCATAATGAGTTTAAGGTCAGGGTGGGCTACCTTGTCTCAAAAATGGAGATGGATGGCTGGAGAGATGGGTCTGTGGTTAAGAGCACTTATTGTTCTTGTAGAGGACATAGATTGGATTTCTAGATCCTACATGGTAGTTACAACCATCTGTAACTTCAGTTCTATGGAATCCAACCCTGTCTTTCGAGCTCTTGGGGCATCATGCAGGCAAGTAGTACATACCACGTTTTCAGTCAAAATACTCATACATGTAAGATAAATAAAAACAAATAAATCTATTGTTTTTTTGTTAAAGAAAAAGTGCCGATCACTTTTCCCAATGCAATGGTATAGAGCTGGGATCATAATTAAAACCAGCATTGAGACAAAATATGTTTCATGGCCAACATGGAGAAATTAAATATCCTGTATAATCATTTTGTCCTCTGTTATATCCCAAGTAACTATAATTAAGCCATTGTTAAGTATCAGAGACATCCAAGGAAAAAGGAATGATAATGTGGCTGGAAAATGACATGAGGCACACGAATCACAAAATGTAGCAGATAAGGATTAATAGTGTTACCTTCATTTAATTAGATTTTTCATAGACACAAAATGTGCCTCACTCTCCACACACATCATATCTTCTAGAAGTTAGCAGTTATGCTCCAAAATCTGATTGATAAAAGAGCTACATGAACTTTACTCCTTGGATCTGTGTTAAAGTAAGGAAACATTATGCTTTCATTTCCAAACTGGCTTAACTGTCAAAACACTGTAAAATTGGATGCAGAAAAATTAACACGAATCATGCTTAGAAAATGGGATAGAAGAAATTATTCAGATAATTTATTATGTTCATCTCTAAAATAGATTGTTTCTGTATTATTTTAAAAATAAAGTCTTAGATAAAAGCCCCATGCTATCAATCTAACGTCTGTGCAGTAAATGAAATATTTGCAATCACTTTGATGGCTATTCTCAGCTTCATCTGGATAGCCTTGGCTATCAAACTGATTGACTTTGGTGGAATGAACAAATGAGTGCATAGGCTCAGCACTAAGCCACCAAAATAAGTAACTGGGGCAAAACTAAACAAACTACAAGTAATTAAGTCTTTATTTAACTCCCTAAATTAACCTCAGGCCTGCACCATTGAATTCACACCAGTTTTACTTTTCTAATTCTCTTACATTTTTAATTGGCTGTTTAATGTCCCCCTCTAAATAGACTATAATTTCAATGAAGACAAAATTCACAGGACTCTCCTTTTGCTTCCTTCTTTTTTGCTATACATCCACATGTGAAGTATGTAGATTGACTCCAGGCACACAATAAAACTAGAAATAAGGGTTGACTGAGTCTATAATACTTTTTCCTGAGTGGAGGAGCCTTTATATCTTAGTGTGGTCATTTAATATGAAGTATAGGTGATGTCTGGGCAGCAGGCAGAGCTCTGGAGTAAGGACCCTTAGTGCACAGGTGTGTTCAGTGCCTAAATTTTTTAGAATTATCAATAAGTATTGAAAACAATCAACTGTAAGCTCCAGGGAAGTAGGTAACAGCTGTAAGTAAAATACATTTGATCAATATACTTTGCTAGTTGTTTGACTAAGACCCATTCATTCATTGAACAAATCTACAAACACACACACACACACACACACACACACACACACACACACACACACCCTAGCTTTTTTAACTATGTAGTGTAGTAGAAATTCCCTTTAGTCCACCAGCCAGCTCCCAAATAAAGACATGGAGACTTATTATTTCTGACTGTTTGACTTTAGCCTATCCCACTAGCTCTTTTAACGTAATGTAACCTGTTTCTATTCATATATGTTTTGTCTCAGGGCATTTTACTTTTCTTTCATTCTGTATGTCCTACTTTTCTGCTTCCTCCTTGTCTGTCTGTCTGTCTGTCTGTCTGTCTGACCTCTGGTGTCTCCCCAACATCTCTTTTTATTTCTTTCCTGAGGCTAAATTCCTCCTCCTACTTGCTCTTCCTGTCCACAGTCCCACCTATTCCTCCTCCCTCCTATTGGCGGTTCAGCTTTGTATTAGCCCATTAAGGTGCCCCAGGCATGCTAGGTGTAAGAGCAGCACATCTTTATAAAATTAAACAAATGCAGCACATCTTTGTATAGTTAAACAAATATTCCACAACAATGTATGAATAGAACAGACATGTTGTTTTCATATAGTATGCTAGATGGTTTTAAATATTTTCATAATATCTTGGTTATTTAAAAAAAACCTGCCATTTTAAAAAATTTATATCATATTTTTATTTATTTATTTGTGTGTGAGCTCACACAGATGTGAGAGGTGTGTGTGTGTGTGTGTGTGTGTGTGTGTGTGTGTGTGTTGTGCACCTTTGGAAGTTAAAGAAAAAATTTTTAGGAGTATGGTTGATAGCAAGTATCTTTATTGGCTGAATCAACTTACTAGCCACAGAAATTACGCTTATAGTGTTTTCATTTAGGTGTTTATTACAATATAAAAGAGAATTTATATTTAGCTTACCAATCTTACTAAAAATTTTCAAGTGAACACTATCTATTAATTATTTTAATTAGGTTAGAAAGTATATTGATGTGGTTTTTAAAATGTTTTGTTGACAGTAAAGATTAAAACTCAAAGGCATGATTAACTACTGTTTACATTAATGGCAAGTTAGGTAAGTATGCTATATATATATATATGTATATATTAAAAATATTTTCAAATAAAATGTTTTTAATAGCAAGACTTATAAAGGAGACTAATTAATTCTAAAATAGGAAAAACAAAAAATGATATTCTCCTAAACTTTGCAGTAAGTAATATCTTTGCTGTGCAGACAAATATTATATATTATTACTTTGAATAAGGCATTATATCTTAGTGTAAGGATTATCAGAGGTCTGGGAGAAGTAAATAGTCAAACTCAAGTGCCCAACAACTTGTGGGGAAGTTTTCTTATATTTCCACTAATTGAAAGTGCAGAGTATAGCACTATTAAAATTGTTTGATAGACATAAAAAATTGAAATGAATTCAATTATTGATATTATCACACCAATCCAGTTAACAAAACAATGGTATATAATAATCATAGCATTCCCCCAACTTTAAATTTATGCCACAAATCTCCACAGCATTGCATAGTCCAAGACTAACCTCAAAACTTCTCAAGGCATAGGCTAGCCAAACACATGCTTCTAAGCCTCATCCTGCCACCTCCTCCATTCAACACTATCAAAGTATCCCATTACAACCATACTAGTACAGCAGCATCCTGAATTCACAAAACTCCAGCATTCTCATGTATCTCTACTAGATGAAGTTTGTCCATTCTTTTTCTTTAAAAACTGGGTTCAGATAATCAAGAGGAGCTCTGGGGGTGAAATGTTTGCCATGCTTATTGTGGAGACCTAAGTTCAGACCCCCAGCACTCATGGGAAAATAAAAGTGCTTGGTTTTGATAAACACACTTGCAATCCCTGTGCTAGGGAGATAGAACAGGTGATCTGGTGTTTCTGAGGATCAGTGGTCACCAAGTCAAACCAGTAACATGAGTTTCAGATTCAGTGTGAGATTCTGAATTTTAAATAAAGGTGAATGAATAAAGTTATTTAGAAAATCATCCTTATGTCATATCACCCTCTGATCTCTACACACGCCTGCAGAGATGAGCACCCACTCTCACATGCACACATTCAAATGCCATACACCTACATACACATCACACATACGGAAACACAAAACACAGACCTTCACTTAAGATGTCAATAATATTTCTAGTTCTCTCAAAGTCAATCTGCTCATTCATTGGTCTGCATTCCATAATCTATTTGTATTTCCCAGTTGGATTGATTATAATTATACTTCCTTAAAGATGAATGCTCCTTAGAATCAAACATAGTGCCCATCCGATCTTTCTTTGATCCACATTGGTTATTGTCGTCATTAATTTTCCATCATCTAATGAAGCCTTAGGGGTTCAGAACTTGGAGAGTTTGCCTAAATAATATAGTCATTTTCCTAAGGTTGATCTCAAGCAACCAAAGAAATAATTATTCTTTAATTTTATTGCTTCTAATATTCTGACTGGATTCCAGAGTCTCAGTGTGAACTATAATGGCAAATATGTGCTATTCAATTTCTTCTCAACTTGCTACATCTTACTCTCTTAAAAATACTTTTTGTGTGATTTTATATGTCTATTTGTGTATTTTGTTTTTAACATATGTGTGTGTGTGTGTGTGTGTATGTACCCTTGTGTGTTTATGTGCACCAAGTGCATGCAGATGCCCTGATAATAGAGAGGGATGGCTCTTCCATTCCAGGCTGTCGACACATACCTGACATATCTTCTAGGAACTGAATCTGGTTATTCTCCAAGAGGCTAAGTACTTGCACTTAATCTCTGAACTATTTTTCCAGTCCCTGTTATGTGCTTTTCATGGCAATTTCTCACATGTTTCTTCTTGTATTGCTATCCTCCCCTACCCACAACAATTATTTTGACTTTGTTTTCATAATAACAACACATAGAGTTTTATATTAAAACTTACTAACCATTTTAAAATATATTAATGAAAAAATTCCTAATGATAACATATTGGAAATTTCAGACTTGAAAATATGGGTGAAAAGACAATATAGAAAGGTGTTCAGAAGTTAAAGATATGATTAGGATGAAAAAGACATATATTGGACCAATAAAAATCAGGTTCTATGGAAGAAATGAAACAGAAGCTCACGTGTTCTATGTGCTAATATGAAGGGTAATTTTCTACTTATTTGACATATATATATATATCAAGTCAAATAAAATATAAAGTTATTACTAGCTTGTATCAAAATAATAAGGATTTAAATTTATACAAAAATTCTAGGAACACCCTAGAATATATAATGAAGATTATTAGCTATCATTGTTCAGGCCAGTAATGGAAAAATAGTATCTGGATTCAGAGGGGGAAACTTTAAATATAAAGAATTATCCTATGTGTTCAAGGTCACTGGGAGAGCTATCGAATCCTATTCTTAACAGATAATTACTAAGTTTGAGTTTAAATATAGCCCCTAATTATAATGCACATTTGCTGGGTTTACTCCTTCCGTTTACTCCATTCTAATTTGACCCTATCAATGTCTTTTCCTAAGATCTAATTGGAATTTAGCATTCCTATAGCTTAATTTACCTCATACAACTTGTTGCTGGACCCACTTTAACTAGGAACCTATTTCACATAAACTAGAAGATAAGGTCATGAAGAGGATATTAGGTTTGAGGCACTGGGTATAACTTTGTTCTTATTAAGAATATGTGCTCAGTTAACCCCTGTGTTACACATATGCATTGATGTTCTTTGAAACTGGCTTAGCGATTTCATACAGGAAGAACATCTGAGTATAGAAGAAAGTTCATTTAATTAATTCTGCTTCATATTGGATGAAAGCCAAATGTGTTAGAAAATATAAAACTCTTACCACCTGTATTAGTCAGTTTTATGTCATAGTGATCACGTACCCAAGTTGGCTTATCTAACATCAAAAGTCATTACTGTGGCTTACAGTTGTAAAAGTTACACGCCATGGCCATCTTGTTCCAGGCCAGTGATGAGGCACAAGATTGTGGTAACCCATCTCACGGTAGATAGAAGTAGTGAGACTGGTAAGAGAGATGAGTTCAGACCAAAACACAAACTTCAAAGTCACATCTTCGGTGTCAAACTTCTTCCAGCCAGAGAGAGAGAGAGAGAGAGAGAGAGAGAGAGAGAGAGAGAGAGATATCAGGGAGTGAACCTTGCAACACATGACTTTAAATGGGATGTCTTTGTTAAATCCCTCCCCTCACTGCTCAGGGAACCCTGTTCAAGAGGTAACAAAGAGTGTAAGAGACAGAGGGGATGGAGGACAATAGGAGAATAAGGTCTTCTAAATCAACTGAGCAAAGTTTATATCCACTCATTAAGACTGAACAACAAGTACAGGGTCTACATGGGTCTGTTCTTGTGTGTATTTTCTGTTTAGTATTTTTATGGTACTCCTGAGTGTATAACTGAGTGAGTCTCTGATCCTGTGCCTGCTGGGTCTTTTTTCTGCTGTTGGCTTGCCTTGTTCAACTTTATTGTAATGGTTTTATTTTATCCTATTATATTTAGTTTTATTATAGTTAAAACAGTTTCATACTGTCCTATTAATATTTAACATAACATCTTGGGGACAACAAGAAAGAAAAGTTTATGGTTTAATAGCAATGTGCTGTGTGTCCAGTTGACAGAGGATCAATTATCCTCATTGTTTTTTTAAACTAACAAACTAGACTTATTTGATAACAGGGATGTAGAAGGGGGCTGCTCATTGCATCTTGCTGCCCAGACACAAAGTAATTACTTAAAAACTATATTATTTGAAATTCTGTTTGGCCAATAGCTTAAGTGTACTTCTAACTAGCGCTTACATCTTAAATTAACCCATTTCTATTATTTTATATTTTACCATGAGGCTTGTGGCTTACCAGCAAGGTTCTGACTGGCAGCTAGCGTCTTTCTCCTATGACAGCTACAAGGTATCTCTCTGACTCTGCCTGCTCTATATGTATATTTTCCAGCCTGGCTATATTCTGTTAAGCCATTGGCTGAAAACAGCTTCTTTATTAACCAGATCTCATTGTTTCAGTTTAGGTATGCAGTGATAGCTCAACATATGTAAACCAATAAATGTTCTACACTGTATAACTATGAATAGGAATGAAAATCACATGACCATCTCAATATATTTAGATGTTTGTTGACAATGTTTAAAATAAAATTTCAAGGACATGTTAGAAATTAAGAAATACACTTCAACATATAAAGGCTATGCACAACAAATCCATAGCCAACATTATGCTGAGTGGTATAACATTTGCTTAACATCTTGAAGATTAGTTTTTGTAGGCCCATATTTCTATATGGCATGGCAGCCAAGACATCAAACCATATGCCACACCTGAGATGGGTCATGTAAGCTTCCAGACAGGCAGTCACTAACCTAACAAAAGGCCAGGATGTTGTTTTCCCCCCTCTTTGTTATTTGGAGGATGCCTGATAGAGCTGCTGATTCAAGCTGCTGATTCAGCTAGCATACAGAGCAGACAGGTAGTTGTGGATGTGTGGAAAAGCCATTCACTTGGTTACCTTGGAGATAGAATGCTAATGTATTTCCCCTAAATTAAGTTTAGGTATAAAGGTTGTTTAGAGAATAAAATGGAGGAAATTCTTCAGGATGTGAACTCAGGACTTCATGAGGGATCACTGAGAATCTCCCTCCTGATAAAGCCATGTGAGTTGTGTCTTTATTTCCACGCCTCCATGCCAGTCCAGAGAGAGATAATTTATGTTGGGGTCTGGTAGAGAAAAATAATTGATGGTCTGGGCTAGCACCAGACCCCAGAAAGTCTTCACCACTATAAATATCAATAACTATCTGTCATCTACTTGTCTATAATCCATCCATCTGTCTGTCTGTCTATCTATCTATCTATCTATCTATCTATCTGTCTATCATCTATCTATTTTTCTATCTTCTACCTATTAAAAGACTGAAAATATTTTTACTCAAATCAAGGGAGATATAGGTATGCCTACTCTCTCTACTCAATATAGTCCATGAATTCTTTAATTTTTCTTTTATTTATTTGTTTTACATACCAACCACATTTTTCCTTCTCTCCCTCCTCTCCTCTCATTCCCTCTCCCCAATCTTTTCTCCAGATTCCTGTTTTAAGTTCCTGTCCTTATTTACTTCGGTAATGGATATAGCCTTAGGGCTGTAATTTGAAATAAATCCTTTTTTATTTATGGGCATTTTATCACAGCAACAGAAAGCTAACTAGGACAGCATTTTTGTTTTTGTTTGGTTTGAGTCAATTGACATTGTTGTTCGTACTTCAGAGGATGGTCCTACAACCATGTACTTGCTGGAAGCACTGATTAGATTCTCATTACTATGAAAATAAATAAGTACTTGAAAAAGAAGACATGAAGCTGGTAAGGGACTAGGGTCCAAGATGAACTAGAAGAGAGGATCAGGGAGTAGAAAAGAGTAATACACACACACACACACACACACACACACACACACACACAAACACACACACAATAGTAACAAAAATATTTAAATGGGAAAAACAAAAACTTGCCCTCTATGTTTTCATGATTTGTGTGCATGGTGTGAGATTTTCCTGAGAACTGGAGACTAAGAAGCTCTAGGCTTAAAAGTAAAACAGAATTTAAAATGAAGAGAAAGCTACAAATTTTGGGAGGGTGAAGAGGTGACACTTTAGGTGAGACTAGGCCAATTGCTAAGTCAGAGAGAAGCCGTGTAGCAGCCTGCAGGAGACAGAATCCTCTGTTGGAACCCATGAAATCTTGCCAGTAAGCCACTGCCACATGGCAATACACTGATTAATAGAAAGGGGTTAATTGAAGATATAAGAGTCCCAGCACTTGGGAGGTAGAGGCAGGTGGATCTCTGTGAGTTTGAGACCAGCCTGGTCTACAAGAGCTAGCTCCAGGACAGCCTCCAAAGATACAGAGAAGCCCTGTCATGAAGAAAAAAAAGATAAAAGAGTTAGCCAGAAATATGCTTAAGCTATTGGCAAAACAGTATAACAGTTAATACAGATCTCTATGTGATTATTTTGGTTCTGGGCAGTTGGAAATGAACAAGCAGTCTCTCCCAACAAATTGGCGTCAACATGGATGACTACATCCATGAAACCTAAGAGAACATTTTTATTGAAACTGTAATTCTTGCTTGATACCTGTTTTGTTGTATATAATTTTGCTATGTTAGAGTTAAAATCTTCCTGTTTATTTAGACAGCAAAGGGGAGGTGATGTATGCTGTGAATATGTTTTATTGCCATTGGTTAATAAAGAAGCTGCTTTTGGCCAATGGCTTAACAGAATATAGCCAGAGAGAGAGAGAGAGAGAGAGAGAGAGAGAGAGAGAGAAGAGAGAGACTCACTGTAGGCAGAGAGAAGCTGTGTAGATCCCTGCAGGAGACAGATGCTTCTCCGGTACCCACGGGAACCTTGCTGGTAAGCCACAGCCATGTGGTGTAGTAATAAGGGCGGCGGGCCTGCTTTTCATCCTGCCTGGCTCCCACACAGCTAGCTTTACACCAGAAATAACAACACACAAATTGTATTCATTTAAACACTGCTAGGCCCTTTAGCTCTAGCCCTTACTGGCTAATTCTGATGTCCGGATCAACCCATTTCTAATAATCTGTGAGCACCGGTCTTACCGGGAAGATTCTAGCCTATGTCCATCCTGGGTCGGAGCTTCATCACGTGTGTCTGCCCAGGAGCCGGGAGCATGGCGTCTCTGCTAAGGCGTCTGCTCCCGAGAGGAGAACAGTGGAGTCTGAGCTCACTTCCTCTTCCTCCCAGCATTCTGTTCTGTTTACTCCTCCCACCTATCTTCTAACCAATGAGGGCCAAGCAGTTTCTTTTTATTTAACCAATGACCTTCCTCCATCAATGTGGTGATACACAGATTAATAGAAATGGGTTGATTTAAGGTACAAGAGTTAGTCAGAAATACACTTAAGCTATTGGTCAAACAGTATTGCATTTAAAACAGATTTCTGTGTGATTATTTCGGTTCTTGGCTGATGGGAATGAACAAGCAGACTCCCTTAACAGTCTTTTGAGCTGAATATTCTAAATGGATGTTTCAGCAAACATGACAAGTAGAGTAAGATGCAATTGTGGTAGCAGGACAGTGTGTTGAGAGCAGAGTTGTCCTTTGGGATGCAGGATGGGGCACTCAAATAAATGGTATTTCCTAGATATGCTTGGTTTTATATGGCAGCTACCATAAAAACTCATAACTCCCTACTTTGGCTTTTTTGAGACAGAAGTAGCTGTTTATATGCCTGTTTTATTTAAATATGTTATTTTATCTTTTTAAATTCATTTTACATTCCAACCACAGTTCCCCCTTGATCCCCTCTCTCCTCTACCCCCCATCTCCCCCAACCCAAGTCCATCCACTCCTCAGAAATGGTAAGGCCTCCCATGGAGAGTCAACAAAGCCTGGCACATTTAGTTGAGACAGGACCAGACCCACCCACTCCCCACAGGCCCAGCATCATTTAGCTCAGTAGAGATAAACAGGGTTTCAAGCAGAATGGCGTAAGAAACTATTTGTACCCTATATTTTATGCTTTTAATATTTTATGTTTTAATCATCAGCTTTCTTTCAGATTTTTTCAATTAATGCTTTTCTTTACTTCCTGCTAATGGTGTGATAATATATTTATAATAGGTATTTGCAGAAATGCTATTAACAAGTATTACAGTGTAAACTCAAAAGAAATAAAATGTTATTAATAAAATAAATGATTTTTATGAAACCTATAACACTTTTATATATCTATCCAAGAATTCCTACAATAACTTTGAGACATCCCTGTCTCTCTAGGGATTTAGAAGCACACATCCACATCGTTGAGGTAGATTAGCAATTCAAAAGCAGTGTTATCCCATTCAAAGAAAAGGTCCTAGTAATATGCAGATATTAACTTATCTGTTCCCAAGCAATTTTCTTCCAAAAATAGCATTAGAAAAATCCATTCATTTGACTATGTTATAAGAGGGAATTTCACACCCAGAAAATATCTGTCCAGGAATTAGTTCTCCTGAGATCACATTACCCTACCCACCTTGTGTCAAACTGCTTTGATGATGTCTACTGCTTTCTTTAAATTAACATGCCATGTTTAATAGCAATACTATGAAGCCCAGTTAATTCCATTGAAGCATAGTTGATGTGGTGGGAGAAAAATCGATGTTAAGCAACCACCCTATCTCTGTCTTCCATGACAGACTTACACATCAGGAAACAAGGTTTTGAGTTATGGTCTTATTGGAGTCACTTAGATGGTTAGTGCGAGACGAGACTGCAATTAGCAGGAATGTCTGATCACACAACAATTGTACTATACTCTCAGTTAGCAGGAATGTCTGATCACACAACAATTGTACTATACTCTCAGTTAGCAGGAATGTCTGATCACACAACAATTGTACTATACTCTCAGTTAGCAGGAATGTCTAATCACACAACAATTGTACTATACTCTCAAGGCTCTGGACAGTCTCTAAGTTGGCTGCCATTTTCCTGATAGACGGAGTAATTATTTGCAAAGGATTGCATTTAAAAATTTTTTATCTTATAAAAGGTACTTTGAAAAATTTCATGAACAAAGAATTAAGCACAGTGAATCTGACCTCAGTAACTTGCATGCAACTATGTCACCACACTCTGCTTCAAAAGGTATTTATTTATATTTAGTTCTTTTCCTTTACAGGAGAAAAATGGATTTTGAATCTTTATAGAAAATCCTGGGTGACATTTTAGTAAGGAAGTTACTTCATTGCATTTAGAGGCAACTTTTATTCTCAACTTCCTGTTAAGTCAGCAAATAGAATAACATTTATTAGAAATGATCTTTGTGTAATAATGTGACTGGATAAACAGTCATCACACATTCCTATAATATTTAATTATATTTATTTTCTTATCAAAATACTAAAACAAGAGAAAATATAGATCTTTAACAGAAAGAAAAAATTTTTCCTAAACTTAAATATGTTAAATCCAAGATATACTTTCCTGCATTCATTGTCTTGACATATATGTGTGTGTGTGTGTGTGTGTGTGTGTGTGTAATCATCCACTATTTTCTAAGCCTTAACATTCTATGTTGAAAGACTGTTAAGAGATACTGTGTGTAGTCCTTTTCCCATGAAGCCAATCGAGAAGGAGTTAGAATAATATAAATTGATCTCAGAGTGTTAGGAATAATTTTTGTAGGTATTATAAGAACAATATATAGACAATTATTGCATTTTATATTTAGGTTTTCCAGACAGTATTTTTTGCTCTTCCTTGTGGAAAATTTTAAGTCAGGTTTTAGCAGAAATTTTAGAACATGGATATTTTATGAAGCCAAAATAAACCATCTCTCAAAGTTCCAAGTAGAATTAATTAAAGATTTTATCATTATTTGGGCAGGACTAAACAATATTTTATTAAAGACTATTTCATTAGATGAGTATTAAAGAGACAGGGAGAAGGACATAAGCTATTATTCAGACAAGCTGCTGTGGTATAAGTCCAGTGGAAGGATCTGCTTTGTATTAAACTCTCAGTAGGTTATCATTGACCTAAAACTTGACGTTTTACTTTTGAACACAGTCATTCTGGATGTGGGCAGTTTGCTGAGATAACTCATGACAATCAGCTATTTGATATAACTGAATCTCAAAGGTTTGTATTGATAATTTCTGCATTGGCAATATACTCATTTCTATAACATCAGGATGAGACTTTTCTTTTTTAGTAGATCTGTCCTTTTTGAAAATAAAGTATACTGATATTAACAGTCTCCAAGTTAGAGTAAACATGTGTTCAGGGATATTGAGTTTTAAATCCGTTCAGTTTTACATATTTTTTTTAGAAGAGGGTTTTCAAAACACCACATCGACGCTTTTCATTCTTCAGGTCAGAGAACCCCAGTGAATTTAACTGACCTGCCTGTGGTGACATAGATCTGGTGTTAAGTAGAGAAACACAACATGCACTATGAGGCTCTATTATTCTTTTCACTTCAAAACACTGCCTCATTTGGAGCCTTTCAAGAGTAATTTTGAGTTATTTACTGATTCATGAATTTCTGGACTCAATCTGACTCTAAAATTACATAGAATAAAAGCCTAGCTAAATCTTCCATAATTAAGCAAGTGAATATTTTGGAATGCCATTCAGTAATGCCAAGTTTCATAGGGGGGTTTAAGACAATTGCACCCCAAGATATTCTGAAGTGTGAATAGAATCATCCAACAAGCTATAACTTTGAATTTTACAAGCTATATAGTTCTATCACTTTCTACTAAGAATGCTATTTTCATTCTATACTAAATATCCAAATTACAATAGAAATGTGTTTTGGGCTTGTTTCTTCAGATATTAGCCTCATTTATAGAAATATTAGGAGTTTATATATTTAGTAGGAATTATATGTATTGCCTCTCTATAGTTCAATTTAATACATAGTCGAGGTTTTATACCATTTCAAAGTAATTTCTAATAAAAAAGAATGGGAAAATTGTCAAAAACTAAAAACCACTAAAGGAAGAATTTGCACAATAGTTTCTACCACAAAAAAATACAAGTAAGAAGACAAACCACAATCTCTTTATATTAAACCTAAGAGATAGCACTGTGGGAATGGAATTGCAGGAGCCATAGTTGTTGTGATTTGTTATATTCCACCTGATAATAAGAGGTCCCCAGTGTTCTTTTGGAATATCATTATTCAGCCCTCAGGTAGTGTTAAGCCTAGTCCTGGCTCTAAGAATCGCACACGACCTAAAAGTGGACAAGTGCCATATTACACTCCATGCTCTCCATCCCATAACTCAACGTGGTTTACAATGGTGCCAATATTGGCTCCCTTATATTTCTTCTGCATGGGCAAAGAAAAAGGGAGAGGTCTTCCATGATAACTGCAAGTGGAGTCACGTGTCACTGTGGAACTGCATTGAAAGGACATTCCAAGAACAAATCTAACAGAGAATTGAGTGCAACCTAGAGTTGTGGCTGATAGCAGGGGTGTTCCTGATTCTCTGAGACTGAGCTGTGCACAGGCTCTGATACTATATTTGTTTTCAACATCACCAAATATTTCCTTCCTAGGTTTATGACATTTTGAACTGAATTCCCCAACACAACCTTTGTTAGAACTGTGGTCTGAGTAACCTAGCAATAGTGACAATTTATAAAGTTTTCTCATCTCCAGCATAGCATGGATTAATGTGCAGCACCTCCACTATTTTCATTTGTATTTCACTTATTCATGGTGTGGTGGTTTGAATGAGCTGTCCCACACAGTCCTGGGAATATGAATATTTGGTCTCTACCTAGTGGCACAGTTTGGGAAACGTAGTTCATGTAGCTATGTGTTGGGGGAAGTAAGTCCCTGGAGGCGAGTTTTCAGAGTAAAACCCTTCGTGCTGCTAGTTTGCTCTCTCTGCTTTTTGCTTGTGGTTTAAGATGTTAATGCTCAGCTTCCTGCTTCTGCCATAGTGTCTTCATTCTGATATCATAGACTCCAACCATCTAGAACTGTTAGCCTAAATAAACTCTCTTTTCTATAACTTGTCTTGATTGTAGTGTTTTTTCCCAGCAAGAGAAAGTAATTAGTATTCATGGGCCTAAGAGTCATGATTATTAGTTACTAATTAAACTTCCATCAATCTCTTACTCTTTGTTATTCATTTTTTTATTCACCAATTATTTTCAGAGTCCAGTTAAGGATATACTAGTAGTTTTTATTGTTTTAAGTCTTTAGACTTGAAGGTTTGAAGGTTAATATAGCCTAAACATGATTCCCGTTCCTTAGAATTTATTACGACAGAGATACAAATTTGCAGTTGGGTAAACATAGAGAGTGAGCTACATACCAGGAAAGTATGGAAGGATAGTATTTGTCTGCACAGAAGAAACAGACAAGTACTATTACAAGTGGATATGCTGGTCAGCTGAGAAGAGAATGTGAGCTTCTTTATTGGGACTTTCCAGCTACTTCTCATGAGAGTATGTATCAGATGCAAAAGCTTGAGAGGCAGAGATAATGTAGGAATTGTGGATTAAGGAGCACTTCATACTAAAGCATAGAATGCATAATGATCAGTGGGTAGACATGAAACTAACCAAGCCCTCACTTTACTTTCTCATAAATAGCTTTACAAATTCCAACTTTGTGCCTTAAGTCATTCTCTTTCTTTATCTTGCCCATTTTTCTGCAGATAGACATGTTATAATTTTATTTATAAAAAGACTAATTTTTGATTCTGCTCACAAATCAATAATGCTTCACTCCTTCATAATTTCCTTCATATTTTTGATTGATTTTCAATCACAAGTTTATGAAGATTGCAGGAAGAACCTACTTATGACAAATGGGGATGAGTAGCTGCTATAGTTTTATTCTTTTTTATTTAAACAGAAAAGGGGAGGAGATGTAGGATTTTCCTCTGTATGCTGTGAATACCATTGGTTAGTAAAGGAGCTGTTTTGGACCACTGATAGGTAGAGCAGAACTAGGCAGGGAAAACTAAGCTGAATGCTGGAAAAAAGGAGGCAGAGTCAAAGAAAGAAGCCATGAAGCTGCCACCAGAGACAGACGTGCCAAAACTTTACTGGTATGCCACAGCTATGTGGTGATATACAGATTAATAGAAGTGGGTTAAATTAAGATGTAAGAGCTAGCTAAAATTATGCATAAGTTGTTGGCCAAGCAGTGATTCAAATAATATGGTTTCTGTGTGATATTTTAGGGCTGAGCAGCTGGGAACTAACAAGCAGCTCTTCAAACAACAAATTGGCACCCAAATTACCTAAATGATTGTATATAAAGACAGGGTTTCTCTGTAGCTTTGGAGCCAATCCTGGAACTAGCTCTTATAGACCAGGTTGGCTTTCAACTCACAGAAATCCACATGTCTCTGCCTCCCAAGTGCTGGGTTTAAAGGCATGTGTCACCACTGTGGATTTTGGTTTATAGATACAAAGTTAAGGTCAGTTTTGTTATACTGTGTATATGTATTTCAGATGGACAGGCATTCTTCAAACCTTTCAAAGACTATAGAATATGGCATTTGAAATGTTTAAAAACTTAGGACTTTTCATGACAATAAGACACATCTGCTCCTGGCAGAACCAATCTACTTCAAGAGGATGACAGACATTGAAGATGCTTCTTATAGAGTTAGTTTGCCATTTGGGAAAGAAACTGCTCTTGCCTGGACTGCTTAATGGTATACTGTGTGAACTAGACATGCAGGACTCATAGAAAAATGACTACAAAAGTTGCCAAAAGAAGGTAAGACAGTCCTTTAAGGGTTCTTGCTTCATGAAAAAGTCTGCTAGACATCTGCAGGACAGAGAAGAAAGTGAATGACAAACTGCCAATATAGGCAGAATTGTCTTTGAAATTTTCTGCTTTGTGGAAAAGTCTGTTGGACACTATAGGCCTGTATGCTCAAAATGGATGCCCCAATGGTACAGAAGAACTTTGGGTGACTGTTCAGGCAGCAAGATCACTCTGTCATTGGTAGAGTTTTGGAAGTTGCTTACAATACACTTCCTGTTTACTTAGGTAATATTATTTCCTTCTGGAGTCTTTGATGGAGTTGAAGAATAGAGAGAAAGTAGATAAAAATATTATATCTGTAATTTTTGCTTGATACCTGCTTTATTATATGTATTTTTACTATGTTAATGATAAAGCCTTTCTTTTTATTTAAGCAGAAAAGGGGAGGTGATGTGGGATTCTCCTCTGTATGCTGTGAATACCAATAGTTAATAAAGAAACTGGCTTAGCCTGATAAGGTAGAACAGAGATAGGCAGGAAAAACTAAAACTGAATGCTGGGAGAAAAAAAGGGTGGAGGCCAGAGAAGCCATAAAGCCACCACCAGAGACAGACATGCTGAAACTTTGTCGGGAGTTCACAAGCCTTATGGTAAAATATAAAATAATGGAGATGAGTTAATTCTAGATGTAAAAGCATGCTAGCAATACTCTTAAGTAATTGGCCAAGTAGTGGTTTAATTAATACAGTTTCTATGTGGTTATTTCAGGAGTCTGGAAGACTGGGAAATGAACAAGTGGAGGATATCCAGGAACACACAAGGAGCCTCTTATGAAAGCTATTTGTTCAATAGATTTTTTTCCTTCTTCTCCTCCTCCTTATGCTCTTGCTCCTCTTGCTTTTGCTTCTCCTCCTTTTGCCACTCCTCCTTCTGTTTCTCTTCCTTCTCATCTTCATCCTCTTCCTCTTTTCTTCCCTTTCCTAATTTTCCTTCTTTTCCTCTTTCATCCTTTTCCCTTTCTCCTCCTTTTTCTTCTTCCTCTCTCTCATCATTATAAGAAATTGGGTCAGGCAATTATGAATTTGAGGAATTTCCAAGAGTTGCAGTTAGGAAGCTGGAGATACACAGGAGCAAATGTATCATTTCCAGCAGGTTCTAACCTGAGTGCCCAGGCTCTGAACTTCAGGAATCCCAAAATCCAAGTGGTTAGAGCCACACAAAGAGTTCATGCTTGAGTTTGAATCTGATGACTAAGTCTGATCCTGGTGGTTAGAAAACACCAAAACTTGAGCTTAGATAATCAGAACTTATTTTCTTTAAAAAAAATGACATTATAAGTACATTTCTCTCTCTCCTCTCTCCCCCACAATATACCCATCTTCCTTCTAGTCCAATTATATGGTCTCCTTTTTCTTTAATTGTTTCCTTACCTAACCATTTTTTTGATTCATATATCCTTGATTAGTTAAGACCTTCTCTCCTAGCCAAGACAATTTTGTGTAGCTGACTTTTTAAAATAGTAATCTCATCCAGAAGTACTCTCTATTAACATGCAAAATGGTACTTGACCAAGTATCTGCATATGGCTTAATCATGTTCACACATAAACCATTACAAAGCACTTGCTCTTCAGACTTAGAATACATGTGAATTCAAAAATGTAGACTAAACCAAGATTTTTTAAAAAAAAATAAAGTTCATTTGTAACTTACTAGTCCTATGAAAGGAAAAATGCAAGGATTCAGAGCAAGGAAACCACTACTATATAATAGTTCATCTAAATCCCTTAACTGCTGCATGACCTCCCACACTTTTTTGAGCTGGATAAATGAAATGATCCAGTTGAAAACAAAACATTAGTCTGAGCATGTTTTTCGTCACTATTGTATCATTATTTATTATTTACATTAAACTGCTTTGTCCTTTGTTTCAATGAGTTGCTAATTAAATATCATCTCTAGAAACCCATAAATTCCAGTCTATAGGAAATAACAGTTAAAGAAACTATATACCAGTATCAAAAACAAAAAGAATTCATATTTAGTATTCTAGATACTGAGAGCAAGGAGAGACAGAAATTCATTATTAATTTACCCCATAAGAAAAACTCACCTTTAAAATATATGCCACAACCCTTAATTTGCAAAGAGTGTATTTACTCCTTGTCTTAGTCAATTTTCTGTTGGGGTGATAAATGCCCTGACAAAAGCAATTTAAACAAGGAATGGCTGTACTTCACAGTTAATCTAATCAGAAAATACACATTGAGGCTAGTCTTCATGTCATACTATATCTTGTCAGGGTCATAATTAACAGTAACCCCACTCTTCACAGGACTGCTCTCTCTATTCTTAAGTGCCAGCCACATAGTTCTCCCAGACTAGCTTACTTCACACTACTCTACCATCTCTCTGTTGGCTCACAGGTAATCAGAAATGACTCCTTCCCATGTGGGTCCATGTTCTACTGTTTCCTACTGTTTCCTCTTTCGTTTATGAACAGACTTGTTAGCATGTTCTGGCCAACAGATAGGAATGTCACAGGAAGGCCTCCTAGGTCAATGTCATGGGGAGAAAGTCACGTTGATGTGCTTACTCCAGATCCACTGGGTGTCACGTGAAGAGGTCTTCATGCTTTACTCATTGTGGTGGTTTGGATAAGAACGGCTCTAGTAAACTCATATATTTGAATATGTGATTTCCAGTTGCTGGAAGTGTTTGGAAAAGAATGTGAGTTGTGTCATAAAAATTCTAAAATATTTCAAAATTCCACACCATTCCTGGTTACTTCTCTCTCTGCCTTGTGCTTGTTGATGAGGTGCAAGCTATCAGCTATGGCTTTAGCACCATGCCTGTATCCATGCCGCCCACTAGTATGGCCATGAATTCTAATGTGCTGGAACTGAGTCCCAATTAAATGCTTTCTTTTGTAAGTTGTTCTGGTCATGACATTTTATCAGAACCAAAGAAAATTAACCAAGACACTTATTAAGAGTAAATTTGTTTATTTTTTTTCTTCTCCTGGGAGTGTTGTCACAAACACCTCAGACCAGCTGAACCTGATTTCATGGTTTTATATCGTGTTTTCTTCTCAACTCAGGTCTTAGACTAACATGTGAGAAGAGAATGAACAACAAAGTTGAAAGGAGTCTTAATATCTTTTATTCAGGCTTTTCTCTGTAATAGTCTGAAATTGGGGGATAAATAATGAAATGAAAGTATCAGAGGAGATGATATAATTTTAACATACTTGCTAAAATGAGTACTTGTCTCCATAATGTCTGAATCAATAGAAACTGTGCTTGTCCATGAAGTTGCCTTTTCATACTGGCTTCTGAGATGAACTTTTTATATTCCTCTAGAAAACTAAATAAAGTGTTCAAGAGCCCAATTCCTATGTAAAAGTTAAGTTGCTACAGAGTGAATGACGCTGTAAATCAAAGACAAATGATCATCATGGGAAATACCTTAGATAAGCAACAGCTGTATTTTTCAACATCGTTATGTGTTTTCTTGGTTAAGGGGAAAATGATCTTGCGAGTTTTGTCACTGAACATGGGTTATTTACTTTTAATGAATAAAAACTACTAAGCGTGATGAACATGTTAAAGTTTAATGAATCCCACACTCAGCTTTAATGAAAATAACATGAGGATTTGAATAGCAAATAACTAGACATACATGTGTGATGTTTTATATTTCCCTAGTATGGTGATGAGATTGTATTTGTCTAGATTAAAACAACGATGGAACAAGTAGACTAAACTAATATCTAGACTACCTTCCCAATCTTATAGTTTTCAGATATCTTTAAGTCAAAATCAAATAAATAGAGTGGTTCATTTATATGAACTTAGTTAACCAACACCTTTTCACTTCTTTTTAAAATTTATTAAAGCTTTATTGTAAAGAAGTTGCAAATATTATCACACGTACCCAAGTTACAGTACTCTAAGTCTGTACATTTCAAGGAAGTGTTAGAATAGCTATTTGGAAGTTGTAGTACCTCACAACATTTTTTACATTTATTATGAAATATATTTTATGCACCTATCCCCAAACAACTTTCCCAAAACTCCAGGACAGCCACTTTTTTTCTATAAATATATTATTTTAGAACTGGAGAGATGACTTAGTGGTTAAGAGTATTTGATATGATAGCAGAAAACCAGAGTTCTTTTTCTCTGAGCACTGAAGTCTAGTCGTTCACACATGCCTGGAACTCCAGCTCCAACAAAGGTCATGCCTTCATCTGGACCCGAAAGACACCTGAACACACATACACAGAGACACAACACTCTGCCCCCACATATAGATACTCACATGTGCATACACAAAATCCTAAAATGTATTTTAAAAATTATCCATTCTTTTACCACTTCATATACATAACTTTGATCACATTCTACCATTATAATTTCTTTTTCTATCTCTCTTCCATTGAATCCCTGCTTCTCCACATGAAATCTCCTTTGTATTTTCACTATTTTAATGATTTTGTGTGTGTGTGTGTGTGTGTGTGTCATTGTGCTTCCTTCTATACCCCAAAATTTAAAACATTATTCTGGTCCCTGTATTCAATTATGTTGCAAATAAAAAGACATTGGCTCTTTATTTTCCACTGCTAGGGAGCAAATTACCCTTTCTAGTGTCATAGCAGCTGTTCTTCTCTTTCAATTTCTTGCTGTGATATTAAAGAGTAATGAGTATGTTTGGGTAAATATTGAAAATATGGCAGGTATTTAGGCTGAAAATCTCATCAAAGGCCTATTCCTGCACTAGTGAAGTATAGAGAAAAAGAGAAGTTGAAGACTGTACCACATTTTCCCTTGGTCTTGGAAAAAGACTAGAGATGTGTTTTGAAATGATATCATACTTTGTCATCTTTTCAACAATGCTTATAAAGTTAATCTATCATCAAATGCTATCTTATGTATCAATAGCAGCAGGTCAAGCCTCTGCATTTCAGCTATATTAGACTACTCTGTAGAACACAGTTGAAGCCAATCTAACCTATAGAAATGAATAGTATCAGAGATGTAATAGCCACTGTCAGCATATAGGCATTTACAGCACCCAACATCAGAGACCAGAATCATGGGGCATCCTAAAGTGTGAACAGATAAGGAAAACCAAATGGGACTATACTGAACCATTTCTACCCTGAGATGTTGGAACTCACACACACTTGGGCTCCAATTCATCTTCTGTTGACTGTGTGAGCCATATCACATGTTATGTTCACTCAAATGTTAGATAATAAATTGAAGAGAAAGATTTTAGCCAATAGTGAGGAAACTCTGGTGTCAATTTGATACTGTATAGGAACAGAATATTTTGATATTCATGAATATTTATTACACCAGGCCTTTTTTACTGTGTAGACTGCTGTTTTTCTATCTTAAGTCTTTGATGGAAATTTTATAATATAAAACAGATCCATTAGGTTATTGCCTAAATTTGTAGGAATGCAGGTATCACTAGGTGCTTGAGAAAAGGACAGTGGAAATACTGATAGACCTTTGCTCCAAACCTTTTCCAGAGTCCAGCAGTTTAGAATTAAAATATTTTAAAAATAGCTTTATTATTATACTTTATTTTTATAATTTTTGTATTTTATACTTATCAGTGTTAAAAATTTACAGTGCATATAGGTAAATTAAGAATTATGATAGGTATTCATGTATGTAGAAACATAGCAACCTGGGTATAACATTTTTAATACTATCTCTTTGATACTTTATCTTTTCTGGGTTCCAGGATGGCAAGATATCACTGAAAAAGATACATGTTTTAATGTATGTGTTTCATCAATGTTGCACTATAATGTAAGATATTAGAATGTATTCCTGTTCTTCTTGTGACATATTTATATCATGGACATTATTGATCAAGAACACCACTACACTAGAAACATACACACACACCCACGCACAATTATTTCTTTACTAAGTGACAGATGAAGGCTTAGTCCTAGTTAAGATATTTATATCATTCCTGCTAAGGCTTAGAGAACATTGTAAAATAGGGAAGAAAGAGTGGAAAAGTAAAATTGTGGAGAGAAAAGCTTACTATTATCAGAATTCTCTACAAAAATAGACCTGTGATGGTAAACAGGCAAAGAACAAAGTTTCATTCTTCCATGTCCTTCCACCTGGGCTTTGACCAGAAGGTGCCACACACAATAAGGGTGAATTTTCCTACATCAAATAGTCTGATCAAGAAAATCCTCCATAGGAGTGCCCAACAACTTGTAATTTAGTTGGTTCCAGATACAATGAAGTTGACGATCAAGATTAGCCACCATAACCATCTTCTGGACAAGATACACAGACATCACAATTAATAGATTCACAGTAGCTTCAAATGCAAGGACTGGGTCTGCACAAGAATAGACCTGATTTCAGTTATGGATGGCGAAGGGGCTTAGGGCTCAGGAGCTCATGGGCTCAGGGGCTCAGTTACTCAAGGGCTAATGGGCTCAGGGCCTCAGGGGATCAGGAGCTTTTGGGCTCAGGATTTCAGTATTTCAGGAGCTCAGGGGCTCTCACTGTTAAAGTTTTGCTACTTAAAGACCCCGAGAGAGATATCACCATTGCCTCAGTTGTACTGACCTGACTAGGCTGCAAAGCAATGATCTGACCCAGTGCAGTGTTTCAATCCAATAATCATACAAATGGCCCTGGTTAAGTTAGAGAGACAAGACAAAACAGAGTAATGAATCCAGAAAAGGGACTGTGGACAGATAGGAGCTTGACTAGGAAGGAGAGAAGAGAAGAGGAAGCAGAGTATAATATATACACATATGAACTTGTCAAAGGACAAAACTAATCACAACTACTTTCAAAAAGTTGTCAGTGCTTACTTAGGGAAAGCACTTTGATTATTTGTTCTTAATCAAAGTGCTGCTGGCCACCAGTTTTTGCATGTCCTTGTTTGGGTTGCAGTTTTGCTTTTATCCTAGGATAATGACGTGGTGTTTTTAAGTTGATGTCCCTGTCATGGAACTGGGGCTGCACCTATCTACTTGTCAGAACTCTTAGAGAGTTGAGCGGATCTGTACAACCTCTCATGTGGCTCTCAGCCATTATACATGCTCACTATAGTATAAGTCTCATTGGTATATATTCCCTGTTAATTTTGTAATAAATCTCTCTCCAAATGCTGGTCCATTAGCTTTGCTACTGTAAGATCAGACACATGGGGCTTTTCATGGGAAACCTTTGTGAAAATCTATCATTAAACATTTTTATGGTGTGTGTGTGATTGTAAAAGAGCCAATCCTACCTTGCTCTGTCCTTGAAGGAGACCGGCATACACATTTTCCATAGCCCTGCCCTGTCCACTGAGCCCAACAATTTTGACAGAATTTGTAAGTGCAGTCATGTGTGCTTCTATTCAGGACTCCCAATCAGAGCTGCCCAGGCTCAAGTTTGTTGTTAAACCAAAACTTTCTGAAAGCTATGTATAACCCTGGTTTGTATTCGAGGGGATGGAGATATTTGAGTTGAAAGCATACTGTACTTAGTATCATGTTCCAACTTACCAGAAAAGGGAGAAAGAAGAATCAAAGTCAGAAAATAAAGAAGAAAAATATAAAAACCTGAGGTTGCATACAGAAAAGGCAGCAGATAGGGTACGTGAGGATGTGAAACCTCCTGTTGCTTGAGCAGTGGGTCCTAGAAGCCACCATTTCAAGGAATACAAGCTCTCATGGATATGAGGCTTACTGTTGGTTGTAGTTTCCCATTTCTCTTGCATGAAACCTTCCCATAGTTTTATCACACTAATTTTATTTTGACAGTTCTCTAAGAACTACAAGTCTCATTGTTTTACGATGCATTTTTGACTGAAAAATATTCAAATATGTCAAAACCAATCATTTGCCGCAAAATGGATGGAATTGGTATATATCATGTTAAACTTAATAAGCCAGAAACAGAAAGGCGAATATAATGTATGTCCTTCACATGTTAAAATAAGAACAAAAGAGAGAAAAAGATGGGGTTTGGCGAGATGGTTCCATGATTTAGAAGAGCTTGCTTGAGCATTCAGCACGGAGGGAGGGTGAAATGGTACCACAGAACTAGGCTGCTCCATGGATGGGAGGAATAGTTATTGTAAATATGTAATTGCCATGTGGCTATCTCTTTGCTGTTAGAGAGAGAATAGTCATAAGCATTTGGGGAGTCAAAAGTTGTCATGGTTTACAGATTCTGATGGTGATGGGTGGAGGGCAGAATAAGGAGCCAAAAAAGCAGAGAAAGCCTTGCCAGTTATAAAGAGTAGAGGTAGTTATGGTTGGAAAGGGGCTGTAGGCTGGGACAGCCTGGAAGTTTAAGGTTTGAAGAACTGGCGACTTTGACAGGTATTTCAGGTAGTTGTTAATAGGGACCTAACGGCCTGGAGGTTAGTGTGGGGCTTTGGTGTGTGTGTGTGTGTGTGTGTGTGTGTGTGTGTGCGCGCGCGCGCACCCCGTTTGCTGGAAGTAAGGGACAATCAGGGAAGTAACTTTTCTGAGCAGACACACACCGTTTCCTAGGTCTCTGGAGAATGCTACGAACTATCAGTCATCTCCCTGCCAGCAGTCCTTCTGAGTCCTGGCCTGAGCTGAACCCAGACTGTCACTTAGGGCATTATCAGTGGCACTGTCATTTTCGGGGTTTGGAACTGAACAAACATGATATCATGGAGACGCTTCCCCATCAGCTGTATACAGCTCTCGTCAAGTTCCAACAAGTCTGTTCAATTTTAAGGCCCCACACAAGCCTTGCCTCTTCTGATGACCTCAGGGTAACCAATGCTATGATTGTTCTTATTTGTCCCTGCAACCTTCTAGGGCCACACTCACTCTGAGCTTCCATCCCCAGCGTCAGCAGATTTCTGAGGTCTTGTTCACTGTAGATTCAGTATTAAGCATCAATCTAGTGTTTATTGGAGATTGTGCGAGTGATCTAAAAGCTAAAAAAAAAAAAATGACAGTATCAAGACCAAGTGATATGTGAATGCCTCCTTCCTCTAATTGAAGTCATTAGAGAGAAGTGGATGCAAGGATTCAGAGATTCTGATTCCTGTAAACTGCTTTTCTCTGTTCTGGATGAAACTAATACATTGCCAAACATAAATGAGTGGCTGACTCATTTTGTTTATTTCTCTTAAAATGTGATTAATGTCAGTCTCTGCACTCATGGTGCTATGAGCGTCCTGGCGAAACAATGAAAAACGAGGGCAACCAAACTGCACTGTAGAACTCCTGAGTAGGGGACAAACTCATGGGAAGTTTTGTATTGATGTCCACTATCTTCATACAACACTTAATTGCTGAGAATACTTTAGAATAAATAAAACGACTTGTTAATGTTGTGTGTGCTGCATTTTCAAGTGGTCACTAAGTTGATATGCATACTATATGCATATTTGAATGCTTGTAGCTGACGATTAATAAAGACAATTGTTTGGGATTGCCTTTGCAGTGTGCACACCATTGAACTGTGACTGACATAGGGAGATCTTCATTAGCTGAGAATGTTTAAATATTTTGCCCATCATCAATACTGTTGTGACAATCCAATAATATTAGCTATTTTATAGAAACAACACAAGATAGCAATTTGATTTTTTTATACTTTTTCTATTTTTTCACTTATCCTTATTCTTTTTCCAAACATGTTTTCTTTGCACTTTCAGTTTTATGACTGCAGAGGAGTTTTGCATGGTAGAGAAAAGCTTTATGCAGACGACTTCCCAGGATGTCCCTAAAGGCCCTTGATGATGCCAGTTATCTTAGAAATGAAGTGAGGAGAGAAGCATGCTTCATGGGAACAGATTGAGGGAGGCTCAGTCCTATCAAAGAATCAAGGGGGCGCTCAGAGCTCCTTAAGTAGTAAAGGCCTAAACAACCCAGCCTTGTTGCTGTGCTGAAGGGACACATATGATGGAAATTCCTCAGAATTTATTAAAGGCGGCCTGGCATGTCTTGATATAAACAGAGCCTAAGACCAAGTGGCCTAAAGAGAAGAGACTCTGCATAACTCATATTATCCCTGCCAGGGCTGTGTTGTTGTACGCTAGTACATCCTGCTTACTTCCCATGGAGACCTCCAAATCTTTACTTCTCCCCATGTGGTACTGAGGAGTGAACCTTAGCCCTCATGCATACTAAGGAAGTGCTATCCCACAGAGCTGTAGTCCCACCCCTCACCATTCTCCCTTGTTCCTCTGTTTTAATGATGAGACAGGACTTGTTAACCTTTCCAGCATCTTCTCAAACTTGGATTCCTGCATCTGCTTCCCAAGTAGCTGAGACCATAGAGCTGCTCCACCAGGCCTGGCTAAGTTCGTGGGGAATATTCTGGTGGGACAGCTGGAGACTGTTCTCTGGTCTTCAAGGTCCTCCATATCCACATCTTGCAGTGGGGGTTCTTCTGTTGTTTGGGCTATGGCTGACTAGTCTTGGTTGGCTTTGAGGGGTTTTCCACTTCCATGGCGGCCGTTTTGTTCAGGACAAGGCAAATCTGATGCAGGGGTTGTCTGAAGTTTTTTCCAAACAGAGTAATTTTGGAATGTGCCCTGGGTGCTTGCTTCTTGAGGCGGGGCCTCATGGTGGTCAGTTCTTCATTTTCATGAGGCCCTGACCACTTGATGATTTGTTCACTGATTCCTGTTTACTCCCTCTCATTCTTGAACAGCTTCTTTTTTCACCTCTATCGGGGCATGTTTGTTTTTCCCTCTAAGAGCCCAAAAGCTTTAATGATAGATTTGCACTTGGTGAGTTGGTGGCCTACATGATTCTTCTTGTTGACCTGTATTCCCCTGTTAAGCTCTCTAGAAAGTTTTATCTACTGTTGTGGAACATTATTCTAAGATGTGTTGAATTTATTTATGCTGTGGAACATTTGTTTAATGAAGCAAAGATGCATTGCCTTCTTTTATGTTATATTGACTTAACTCTGTGAGACTGTGTTACTTTGCCTATCTAAAACACCTGATTGTTCTAATAAAGATGTGAACAACCTATAATAAGAAAGTAGAAAGAAGAGGCAGGGCTGGCAGGCAGAGAGAATAAACAGGAGGAGAAATCTGAGAGGAGAAGATTGAGGAGCGAGAAAAGATAGAGAGGAGAACATCAGTAGCCTGTTTCCGCGCCATGGAGTAAGAAGTAAAGGAAGGTATATATAATATATAAGTCTGGGTGGTAGTGGCACCTGTCTTTAATCCCAGCACTCAGGAGGCAGAGGCAGGTGTATCTCTGTGAGTTCGAGGCCAGCCTGGTCTAAAAGAGCTAGTTCCAGGACAGGCTCCAAAAGCTACAGAGAAACCCTGTCTCAAAAAAACAAAAAAAAAAATATATATATATATATATATATAGGATAGAGAAAGATAAAAACCCAGAGGCAAAAGGTAGATAAGATATTTTAAGTTATGAAAAACTGGCTAGAAATAAACCAAGCTAAGATTGGGCATTCATAAGTAGAAATAAGACTCAGTGTGATTTATTTGGGTCTGAGTGGTGGGCCCCCAAAGAGAAAAAGTTCCAAAAGAGTGTATATGTATATGTTGTATATATATATAGTTTATTATATACATAATTTATACATAATATTCCAACTACAATCTACAAAAGAAAAGGTAGCCACCATATTCTAGTTAGATTCCACTAAGCCAAAGCAGCAGAGAGGGTCCTCTCTTCCTAAATTTCTGAAAGAATCTAGGAAGGAGTCTTTTTGTTTGTTTGCTTAAGCCTATTGTAGTCTTGGTGTTACTGTGGTAAAAGCATATAATGACTCACTGTGTATCAGTTACTTAGCCTTCCTTAACACAAATTGGACATTGCACTTAAATAAAACTGCTATTAATTTTTGAAAAGAGAGAAACAATGCAGACAAATAAAACATAATAATTGCCCAATATAAAGTGTATGTAAGTTTTACTTTTTTTTTTTAACAAGAATGGATCTTGAGATGTCAGACAAATGTTACAGGTCAGTGGATTATGTTTCCATTTCCAGAATCATCTTGAATTGACACACGTCATGCCTGTGGACAACCCAGTGTTGCTAGCAATCATATGCATGTGTTCTCATTTTCACAGCGAGAAAAAAATAGGAGCTGAAACTTGTCAAACCAAGCTCTGGTAACCATCACTCAGGAGCATCACAGGAACTAGCTACATCTTCATCTTCAGTCCTATTCATTTACCAGGAGATGTCCTTGTGCCACAGGTGGGTGTTTATCTGCTTGTGTCTAGGTGTTCTTTTTGGCTGGGTCGATTTGAAACACTCACAAGATCTCCGCTGCATGGTAACTAACTCCACAAGAATTCAGTTGCCATGCAACTGCATGGTATTCTCCAGAGTACTGCCTTTCTTATGATTACAGAGTGAGGAGCTTTTAGAGTCGTAATAATACCTTACGCTCATGCCAGGCCTTTTACATAAGAAGATCCCAGTAGACTGAAAAGAGCTGTTCTTTATGTAAGTCTTTTCACCAAGCACTAAAAATACCCAGGCTTCCAATTTAGCTACATGGCAGCCATCCTCTCCCAGTTAAAATATACAATAGATATTTTGGTAGGAGGTGAAACCAAGGATTGTTCATCAGATTTAAAATGCAAAGATATTTAGGAGGACAAAATAAAAAAAAGTCTCTGTTACAAAGTATCTTTGGCACCACATTAAGGAGGCATATCTATTGATAAGCATTGTGAGGGTACCTTGGGTACTTTTTGGTCAACAGGACACAAACTAGAATTTTCTGGGAAGAGGGAATCTCAATGGACTGGCCTGTTGGGAATGATGGTTGGGGACATTTTCTTAATTAATGATTGATGTGGGAAAGCCTTGCCCAGTTTGGTTGATGTCAACCCTAGACAGGTCCTTCTGTGGTCTCTGCTTCAATTCCTCCAGGTTCCTATTTGGGCTTCTTCCCTGGCTTCCTTCCATGGCGAAGCGTTAGTTGTAAGCAGAACAAACCCTGTTCTCCCTGAGTTGGTTTTAGTTACTATTTCTTCATAGCAACCGAAAACCTAGTTAGCACCTGAATTATCTTTGCCTTTAAAAACCCAGAAAGGGACTTCTTTTGGCTTTTGTGTGGAATGGGGCAGTGATTGCAAAGAAAAGAAGGTTGGTCATGTCTGAAAGACTCAGGTGTGTAGAAGGCAGTCAACACAGCTTCATAGAAAAAATTTCCTCTCGATATTTGTTCCCAAAACTTTTTCTGTGTCAAATGCCCTGCTTTTCACCCTGTTGAGGATAAGTACACATTTTGTTTAATTGAGTAAGCAGACATTTTGAAAAAATCAGGTGTTTTAGGAAGTTATTTTATTTCTTTGTTTATTTGTTGGGTTTCTTTGAGTCAGGGTTTCTCTTTGCCGTTCTGGCTGTCTTGGAACTCACTCTGCAGACCAAGCTGGACTTGAACTCAGCGATCTGCCTATCTCTGCCTCCTGAGTGCCTCATCACCACCTCCTGGCTAAGAGGCTATTCTTAAATTTTTAATTATGTATATTTCTGAGGTGAGTTGTGCTTATGGGTATATGAGTGAAGGTCCTCAAAGAGGCCAGAACCCTGAGTTACTCCTGGGGCTAGAGGTACAAGTTTGCCAGAAGACATGGGTGTTGGAAGCTCAACCTGGGTCCCCTGTAAGATCTTTAAATGCTATTACCCCCTAACCCTTAACAGCTGACCCATTTTTAGAACTCAAGATTTTATTTGTTTGCTTGTCTGTTTTTTTAATAAAATGAACAAAGTTTTCTCTGAATGTAAATAAGCTGATGGTTTCCCTGCAAAGTACACTGCTTAGTCTTTTGAAGTAAAATAAAAAACATTTAAGAGAACAGAACAGAAAGGGTCTTGGTTATTTTAATTATCCAGCTAATTAAAAAAGATTTGAAAGTAAAAGCATTATCTGTAATAACAAAATCGCTTCTCTTCTTGACAGCATGTCTTCTAATGTTCTCCGTCTTCTTTTGAAACCCACTCAGTTT
The DNA here is from genome assembly GCF_018167655.1 of Microtus oregoni. Taxonomy (NCBI): domain Eukaryota; kingdom Metazoa; phylum Chordata; class Mammalia; order Rodentia; family Cricetidae; genus Microtus; species Microtus oregoni. Next base: position 20,431,369 of record NW_024543063.1, read on the forward strand.
TGGTCCTTCTGTTTCTACTTTGGTTGCTGCAATCTATCAGCACCAGAATTATCCCTATCATGTCTGTTCTGCAGTAATTGTCTAGCGTTAGTGGTTCTTTGAAATTCATATGGCTCTTCAAATGTATGGCTGTCCTGCTTAAGACAACTTTTTAAGTCTTTTGTGCAGCTAAATTTGACCATGAGTCTAAATTCTGACTGGTAAGATTTGGGGAGTGATGATTCATGCAAGCCTCAGGTTGTGATTTCTCCTTTCTTTCTTGAAGTAAAAAAAAAAGGGGGGGGGCAGTTCCTTTTAGTAGCAAAGACCATGATCATTTAGAGGTATTGAGTGAAATGTACTTCTATGCCCAGAGACTTCTCATTTAGTCTACACTGAAAGGAATTCAAGCCAAAATGAGAGAGAGAGAGAGAGAGAGAGAGAGAGAGAGAGAGAGAGAGAGAGATTGAGCATTCAAAGCTTTGCTTTCTGCACCTGAGCCTTGTACTTAGTTTTCTATGATGTGCACCCACCCCAGCCCTTTACTATTGATTGTTCAGACCATCAATGAACGATAAAGGAATTATGAAATGAGCTTCCCAGAAAAAAAGCTGTATCTCTACTAAAGACTTTATAGAACTTATGACCTCGTTAGGATTTTTGTAAGTGAAGAGAGATGAAATGCTTCAGATCCAGAGCCAAATTATCTTGGGCTGTCTTAGATATTTTTTTGCTAACTTCAGTATCTGAAAGACATCTATCCTTGGAATTATCGGTAAGTCCTTTAGAAACCTGAGTCAGTTATCCTCAGGGTTCTGGCCCTCAGACACGAGCATGCTCCAGTAGACGGTCCCACACTTGCATGCACATGCAGCGATAAAATGAGACAGTGGTTCTATAACAATGATTTTAATTAATTTATTTATTTATTAAAGATTTCTGCCTCCTCCCCGCCACCGCCTCCCATTTCCCTCCCCCTCCCCCGATCAAGTCCCCCTCCCTCATCAGCTCGAAGAGCAATCAGGGTTCCCTGACCTGTGGAAGTCCAAGGACCACCCACCTCCATCCGAGTCTAGTAAGGTGAGCATCAAAACTGCCTAGGCTCCCACAAAGCCAGTACGTGCAGTAGGATAAAAAACCCATTGCCATTGTTCTTGAGCTTTCAGTAGTCCTCATCGTTCACTATGTTCAGCAGGTCCGGTTTTATCCCATGCTTTTTCAGACCCAGGCCAGCTGGCCTTGATGAGTCCCCGAGAGAACATCCCCATTGTCTCAGTGTGTGGGTGCACCCCTCGTGGTCCTGAGTTCCTTGCTCGTGCTCTCTCTCCTTCTGCTCCTGATTTGGACTTTGAGATTTCAGTCCGGTTCTCCAATGTGGGTCTCTGTCTCCTTTCATCGCCTGATGAAGGTTAATATTCAGGAGGATGCCTATATGTTTGTCTTTGGATTCGCCTTCCTATTTAGCTTCTCTAGGATCGCGAATTATAGGCTCAATGTCCTTTATTTATGGCTAGAAACCAAATATGAGTGAGTACATCCTATGTTCCTCTTTTTGGGTCTGGCTTACCTCTATAACAATTTAAAAATAAGAATACATGAAATTTGGAGATGATGTGATAGAAGGTATTGATGGGAAGTGGAAGAGAGGGGATGGGGAGTATGTTTTTGTTCAAAAACCATTATGAGCATATATAAATATTAAATAAAATATGTTAATGAATGTACTAACAGATTTCTAGCTGGTAACAACCCAAAGTCTGAGAATGTCATCAGGTATCATTTAATACCTATATTAGAGATATCTATACTTTGTTTTAACCTACTTGCTTCATATTCACATGACATAATAAGAGTATCTTGAATTATGACTTTCTTTATTCTATTCTTGTAAAACCTTCATGAAAGTGTTCCCACACTGGAATATAATATTTAGGGTAACCTGAGCTTATTACTCCAAGCCCCAGTCACTCATATTTGACACCAGAATAAAATCTGTCTTATTCCCTTTGTCACGAGAGCTATGTTTTAGCCTGGATTCAGTCTACAACAGTATTTTTCAGTAGCTCAGCTTTATCCCTTCAAGTTGACCTAGTTCTGGTTTCTACCATGAAGTTGTCTGATTCATCAGTCATGAAAGACTGTGTGACAAGAATGATTGACTTTGGGAACACAGAACTGGCCCCTTATATTATATACATGGGTTTTGGTTTCTACTTATTGTAAGAACCTACCATTTGTATGTTGTCTTTAAAAACATTTAGAAATTTATTATAGATAATGGTTTAAGTATTTTATTTAATAGTCTCCATTTAGAATAACTATGGTGACATATGCAGTTCTAATACATAGGCCCTGTATTTTCAACTCACTAATAAGATTGCTACACTGTGTTCCCCACACAAAATATGATTGTTAAATAAGGAAATGTGATTGCTGCTCAAACCTGATGAACTGAGTTCCCTACTTGGAACCCTTACGAAGGGAAGAGGAGAAAACTAGACACCAAAGTTGTCCTCTGCCCTTCACAGTCATGCTTTGACACTAACACCCATACAAAGTATGTCTTCTTTCTCCCTTCTCCTCTCCCCTCCCCGCTCAGCTCCTCTCTCTCTCCTCTTACACACACACACACACACACACACACACACACACTCACACACACACACACAGACATAATCATTTAAAGACCTAAATACATTTTACCCAAATTCAAGTTGATGAAGTTGACAAATTGGAAAAAAAGGAGAATTATGGCGATGCATTGACTATTTTATACACATGTATGCTTTAGTGTGTATATATTTGTAAATTTACGTATTTCCCAGGTTGCAATTAGAAATTTAATGAAGTTGAATCTTTGTAGTACCCTTTTATATTTTCCTGTTGGTTGTCTTATTTTAACTGCACCATTAGTGAGTTGAAAACAGTTTCAGATGGTAACTCACCAACAGGGATCCATGGGAACTAGAATTCCATGAAACCCATTTTCTCTCAGGCCAGTTCCATACACTTTGCAGCAATGGTTCACTAAGTGATTTTCCAGAAGAACATACCTAGAAACGCATTCCAGCACAACATACTCTTTCCTAGAGGAAGAGCTCCAAAACTAGCTGTATCCCATTTCAACTTGTCCCATGGGGGCCTAGCAGGAGGAAGAACGCCACACAGGATTCCAACAATGGATTCTAACATCATTATCATTCATATGTCATTTCAATCACACTTTACATGTTCCTTTATTATATACAAAATATATATTTAAAAATTAATTTTATTTTTGTTTGGGAGTCTAGCCTTTAATGGCTGAGCCATCTCTTTGGTCAGTGTCCCCTCATGGGACCATCCATGGTAACCATGTGTGATGTTGAGCCCACTCTGCCTTTTGCTGATTCTTGGGATAGCTGGCCCTGGCTTAAACTGGGTGCTACAGTGAGAGACCTGGCCCTCACTGTCATGGGAGATCAATCCCCATCCCTCCATACACATACTCAGGAGAGATGGTCCCATTTCTCACCATGGCCTTGGGAGAGTTGACACTGATAGCATGGGCATAGGGGAGTTGGCTCTGCCCCTTGCCTGAGTGGGGCAGATGGCCCTAGTGGCCTGTATTGACCAGTTCAACTACCACTTATACCCACAGCCTGAGTCTGGACCATCATAACATCTGCCCCCTCCAAGAACTGTTGGAGCTTGTGAAGAACCCTGTAAAAAGACAACTACAAGATCTCCATGACTTGGGGCAACTGCAGGATGTCCCTAGAGGAGTCCCAGTGAGGATCCAGTGATGTTGTGTACCCATAGTCAGAGACCTTGAATCAGACCAGTGACTCATTGCAATGAACATTTGAAAGTAAAGCTGACTGGGCAGAAGGTATACTTTTAAAAACACCATGGTTCCCAATGCCACCGGAATTGGGAAAGATAGTGGAGAGATGGAAAGAGGGAAGAATGAAGAAGTTTGTTGTTCTGTTTTGATTTTGTTATTTTGTTTTTTTTTTTACTCTTTGTGTTTTTGGTTTTGTTTGATTTTTTCAAAAATTTTTATTTGTGGGGCCTCTGGAAGGAGGAGAGGAAGATAATGTAAGGACTGGAGGTGATCAGAATTGGGACACTTGATATGAAATTCCCATAGATTCAATTAAGAAATTGTTTAAAAATTAATTTTAAATGCTTTTCTCATGTTGTGCTATCTAATGTATTATGATGCCTTTATAGCAATGTACCTATTATTTTGATAAGACTGTGGTCTTTTAATACATTCAGAGTGGGCTATAACTCCTATTTTACTATCCTGGATTACAAATATAAATTTACTGAAATATCTCATTCTAGTATCAGTATATTGCTGAAAATTTAGCAGAAGTCTCAAAATGCAACCTGTTTTTAGTCCATTTGGTCCATGTAATGGGCTTGAAGATGTCACCTTCTATATTCCATTTACCTCACTCAAAACCAGCACATTATATGTCTGTGTGGGATTCTTCAACCAAAAATGTTTTCTTAATTATATTCCTTCTTCTGTTATACTGTTTGAGTCATTAAAAACTGTGCTTGGTAGCAACAGAAAAAGTATAGAGGAGGATTGGAGAGAGGAGAAGAAGGGAAGAAGGGAAGAGGAAAAGAGGATAATAGGGAGGAAGGAGGTCTGTTGGTCCCCTTTCAAACATTTTTCCTTAAGTGACTCTTGCCGATGCCTGTCATTCATAGCTCCTGAAATAGTTGCTTTCGCCCTAGAATTTTGTTATAATCGCAGAAACAGACAATAAACACACCATTAAATGTATTATCAAGTAAATGATATATAATAGAATGCATGAAAGATAATAAACTGGGGTTTATCTGTTTTGGAGATTCTCAATTATTTAATTTTCACAAAACTGTCAGGCAGATACTATTACATCTATATGAGTGAGGAAGCTGAGCCACACAGGAGGCAAACAATTGATCAAATTTCTGTAGACGGAGACTACAGTGGAACTATACATCCAGGTGATTGCAGCCCTCAATGCTAACTTTTGAAAGTGAAGGCAATGGCGACTTTAACATGTAGGTGGAAGGTTTGAGGGAGCAAGTCAATTGGAGGACTTGGAAACTCTGTCCATGTATATGTCGCATTCTAACCTAGATTCAGGAGAATATTAAATTATTTCGTTTTATGGTCAAGTTTCGTGAATGTGCTGAGGTTTCCAGTCTTGATTCACTGAGCAACCTTTATAGTCTTCTTTATTTGCCTTGAACTTCCCTCAGATAACTATAATTAGATGAAATGATCTAAGTGAGGTAAAGAAACAAGACTTTCAAGGACTCTGTTGTACACTCGAGCTTTCACTGGTTCTTCTGTCTCTTTAATTACTGATGGATGTTTTCAAATACTTTCTCACTCTGTGTGAATGCAAGCAATACTACAACATCCCCATTCTCCTGAGATATTCAGAGCATTTGATGCTGTAGAAGTTGAAAGGGAGGCCAAGAGGCCACTCTGTATCATGTAAAACTGATATAGAAAACCAACCATTCAGCAGCTTAGCAGAGACTGAACTGAGTTTTCAATATTTTCCTTAGACAAGTTGTGTTTTCACTTGAAGTAAACTTCTTTATTATTATCTCTATGATTCTTTTTTTTTTATCGTAATGACTTCAGGTTTATTGGTACTTATTCACATCCAAGATTTTAGAGACATAGTCTGGATTCTTAAATTCCCAGATTTCTTGGAAAGATACTGCTTACTCTTTCTCATTCCCAATCTTGTCACTTAGAAAATCAAAATTCTTTGAATCTGAAAAAGTATAATGTACATGAATATAGGCATATAGGGTATCTCTATATAGACTCCAAACTGTAAGATGACTACGATTGCAAGCTCAATACTGACCAGACATTTCTCCTGGTAATCACATATAATTTTATGACTGTGAACCTTTCAGTAGAATGTCCACAGGGGTAAGAAGAATGTACTTAATGGCAAAATATTCAGCTGGAATCTAACAGTGACATTTTTTTTTTACTTTTTCTTCTCCCCCTCCTCCCACCCTTCTCCCCCTCCTCCCACCCTTCTCCCCCTCCTCCCACCCTTCTCCCCCTCCCCCCACTCCTCTCCCCCTCCCTCTCCAGTCCACAGAGCAGTCCGGGTTCCTTGCCCTGTGTTAAGTCCTAGGTCCTCCCCCCTCCGTCCATATCTAGGAAGGCGAACATCCAAACTGGCTAGGCTCCCACAAAGCCAGCACATTAAGTAGGATCAAAACCCCCTGCCATTGTCCTTGGTGTCTCATCAGCCCTCATTGTTCACCATGTTCAGAGAGTCCGGTTTTATCCCATGCTTTTTCGGTCACAGTCCAGCTGGTCTTGGTGAGCTCCCCGTAGATCAGCTCCACTGTCTCAGTGGGTGGATGCACGCCTCGTGGTCCCCAATTCTTTGCTCATGTTCTCCCTCCTTCTGCTCCTCCTTGGGACCTTGGGAGCTCAATCCAGTGCTCCTGTGTGGGTCTCTGTCTCTATCTCTATCCATCACCAGATGAAGATTCTATGATGATATGCAAGATATTCGTCAGTATTGCTCTAGGATAGGGTCATTTCAGGTTCCCAATCCTCAGCTGCCCAAGGAACTAACTGGGAACCTCATCTTGGGCACTAGGGAGCCCCTCTAGGGTCAAGTCTCTTGCCCACCCTAAAGTGGCTGCCTTAACTAAGAATTGTGGTTCTGTGCTCCCCTATCCACCTTTCCTTTATCCCAATTCTGCTGTTTCCCAGGTCCCCCCTCCTTCCCTTCTACCTTTTCTCTCCCCATCTCCCCTTACCCCCATCCCACCCCACCCCCAAGATCCCATTTTATCCCCGGAAATTTGGTCTACTTCCCTTAGCCAAGAGGACAACTATATGTTTTTCCTTGGGTTCACCTTCTTACTTAGCTTCTTTAGGTTCACCTATTGTAGACTCCGTGGTCCTTATTTATGGCTAGAAACCAATTATGAGTGAGTACATCCCATATTCATCTTTTTGGGTCTGGGACACCTCACTCAGGATAGTGTTTTCTATTTCCATCCATTTGCATGCAAAATTCGAGAAGTCATTGTTTTTACCGCAGCGTAGTACTCTAGTGTGTATATATTCCATACTTTCTTCATCCATTCTTCCATTGAAGGGCATCTAGGTTGTTTCCAGGTTCTGGCTATTACAAATAATACTGCTATGAACATAGTTGAACAAATGATTTTGTCATTTGATAGAGCATTTCTTGGGTATATTCCCAAGAGTGGTATTGCTGGGTCCAGAGGTAAGTTGATCCCGAATTTCCTGAGAAACCGAAACACTGACTTCCACAGTGGTTGCACAAGATTGCATTCCCACCAGCAATGGATAAGGGTACCCGTTCCTCCACAGCCTCTCCAGCAAAGGTTATCCTTGGTGTTTTTGACTTTAGCCATTCTGACAGGTGTAAGATGATATCTCAAAGTTGTTTTGATTTGCATTTCCCTGATTGCTAAGGAAGTTGAGCACGACCTTAAGTGTCTTTTGGCCATTTGAACTTCTTCTGTTGAGAATTCTCTGTTCAGTTCAGTGCCCCATATTTTAATTGGGTTAATTAGCATTTTAAAGTCTAGTTTCTTGAGTTCTCTATATATTTTGGAGATCAGACCTTTGTCTGTTGCGGGGTTGGTGAAGATCTTCTCGCAGTCAGTAGGTTGCCTTTGTGTCTTAGTGACCATGTCCTTTGCTTTACAGAAGCTTCTCAGTTTAAGTAGGTCCCATTTATTCAGTGTTGCCCTTAATGTCTGTGCTTCTGGGGTTATACATAGGAAGCGATCTCCTGTGCCCATGTGTTGTAGGGTATTTCCCACTTTCTCTTCTATCAGGTTCAGTGTTTTCGGGCTGATATTGAGGTCTTTAATCCATTTGGACTTGAGTTTTGTGCACGGTGAGAGATATGGGTCTATTTTCATTCTTCTATAGGTTGACATCCAGTTGTGCCAGCACCATTTGTTGAAGATGCTTTCTTTCTTCCATTGTATACTTTTAGCTCCTTTATCGAAAATGAGGTGTTCATAGGTTTGTGGGATAAAATCCGGTCTTCTATATGATTCCATTGGTCGACTTCTCTGTTTTTATGCCAGTACCACACTGTTTTCATTACTGTAGCTCTGTAATAGAGTTTGAAGTCAGGGATGGTAATGCCTCCAGAAGATCCTTTATTGTATAGGATTGTTTTGGCTATCCTGGGTTTTTTGTTTTTCCATATAAAGTTGATTATTGTCTTCTCCTGATCTGTGAAGTATTTTGATGGGATCTTGATGGGGATTGCATTGAATCTATAAATTGCCTTTGGTAGAATTGCCATTTTTACTATGTTGATCCTCCCAATCCAAGAGCAAGGGAGGTCCATCCATTTTTTGGTATCCTCTTCAATTTCTTTCTTCAATGCCTTAAAGTTCTTGTCAAATAGATCTTTCACTTCCTTGGTTAGATTTACCCCAAGATATTTTATGCTGTTTGTGACTATCGTGAATGGTGAAGCTTCTCTGATTTCCCTCTCTGCTTCCATATCCTTTGTGTATAAGAGGGCGACTGATTTTTTGGAGTTGATCTTGTATCCTGCCACATTACTAAAGCTGTTTATCAGCTGTATAAGTTCTTTGGTGGAGTTTTGGGGGTCGCTTATGTACACTATCATATCATCTGCAAATAACGAAAGCTTAACTTCTTCCTTTCCAAATCGAATCACCTTGATCCCATTATGTTGTCTTATTGCTACTGCTACAACTTCAAGCACTATATTGAAGAGGTATGGCGAGAGTGGACAGCCTTGCCGTGTTCCTGAGTTAAGTGGGATGGCTTTGAGTTTCTCTCCGTTTAATTTGATATTAGCTGTCGGCTTGCTGTATATAGCTTTTATTATATTTAGGTATGACCCTTGTATCCCTAATCTCTCCAAGACTTTTAACGTAAATGGATGTTGAATTTTGTCAAATGCTTTTTCAGCATCTAATGAAATGATCATATGGTTTTTTTCTTTCAGTTTATTTTTATGCTGGATTACATTGATAGATTTTCGTATGTTGAACCAGCCCTGCATCTCAGGAATGAAGCCTACTTGATCATAATGGATAATTTTTCGGATGTGTTCTTGGATTCGATTTGCCAGTATTTTGTTGAGGATTTTTGCGTCGATATTCATGAGTGAGATTGGCCTGTAGTTCTCTTTCCTGGTTGAGTCTTTGAGTGGTTTTGGTATCAGAGTAATTGTGGCTTCATAAAAGGAATTTCGTTATGACCCTTCTGTTTCTATATTGTGGAATACATTAAGGAGTATAGGTATTAGGTCTTCTTGGAAGTTCTGGTAGAATTCTGCATTGAAACCATCTGGTCCAGGGCTTTTTTTGGTAGGGAGGTTTTTGATAACAGCTTCTAATTCTTCGCGACTTACAGGTCTGTTTAGATTGTTCACCTGGTCCTGGTTTAGTTTTGGTAAATGGTATTTATCTAAAAAAGCGTCCATTTCTTTTACATTTTCCAGTTTTGTGGCATACAGGCTTTTGTAGTAAGATCTAATGACTCTCTGAATTTCCTCTGTGTCTGTGGTTATGTCCCCCTTTTCATTTCTGATCTTATTAATTTGCGTGTTCTCTCTCTGTTGTTTGATTAGTTTGGATAGGGGTTTATCAATCTTGTTGATTTTCTCCAGGAACCAGCTTTTTGTTTCATTGATTCTTTGGATTGTTTTCTGTGTTTCTATTTTGTTGATTTCAGCCCTCAATTTGATTAATTCCAGTCTTCTACTCCTCCTAGGTGAGTCTGCTTCTTTTTTTTCTAGAGCTTTCAAGTGGGCTGTTAAGTCTCCAATATGTGCTTTCTCTGTTTTTTTTTTTAGGTGGGCACTTAGTGCTATGAACTTTCCTCTTAGGACTGCTTTCATATTGTCCCATAAGTTCGAGTATGTTGTTTCTTTATTTTCATTGAATTCAAGGAAGACTTTAATTTCTTTCTTTATTTCTTTCTTAATCCAGGTATGGTTCAGTAGTTGACTGTTCATTTTCCATGAGTTTGTAGGCTTTCTGTGGGTAGCATTGTTGTTGAATTCTAACTTTAATCCATGGTGATCTGATAAGACACAGGTGGTTACTAATATTTTTTTGTAACTGTGTAAGTTAGCTTTGTTACCAAGTATGTGGTCAATTTTCGAGAAGGTTCCATGAGCTGCAGAGAAGAAGGTATATTCTTTCCTCTTTGGGTGGAATAATCTATAGATGTCTGTTAAGTCCATTTGCTTCATTACCTCCATTAATTCTCTAATTTCTCTGTTAGGTTTCTGTCTGATTGACCTGTCCATTGGTGAGAGAGGGGTGTTGAAGTCTCCTACTATTAGTGTGTGCGGTTTGATGGCTGCCTTGAGTTTTAGTAATGTTTCTTTTACATACGTGGGTGCTTTTATATTAGGGGCATAGATATTCTGGATTGAGACTTCTTCCTGATGAATTGTTCCTGTTATGAGTATAAAATGTCCCTCTCCATCTCTTCTGATTGATTTAAGTTTGAAGTCAACTTTGTTAGAGATTAGTATGGCCACACCTGCTTGTTTCTTAGGTCCATTTGCTTGATAAGCCTTTTCCCAGCCCTTTACTCTGAGTAGGTGCCTGTCTTTGTGGTTGAGGTATGTTTCTTGTAGACAGCAGAATGTTGGATCCTGTTTTCTTATCCAATCTCTTAGCCTGTGCCTTTTTATAGGTGAGTTGAGCCCATTGATATTAAGTGATATAATGACCAGTGGTTGTTAACTCCGGTCACTTTTTTAGTAGTAGGGTTTGTGTGTTTTCCTTCTTTGATTTGCGCTGGTGAAGAGTCTCTAGATGTCTGAGTTATTGTGGTCATTGTTGGACTCCTTGGTTAGTGATTTTCCTTCTATTATTTTCTGTAAGGCTGGATTTGTGGCTACGTATTGTTTAAATTTGTTTTTATCCTGGAAAATTTTGTTTTCTCCATTCATAGTGAATGAAAGTTTGGCTGGATATAGTAGTCTGTGCTTGCATCTGTGGTCTCTTAGTTTTTGGAGAACATCTATCCAGGACCTTCTGGCTTTCATGGTTTCCATAGAGAAGTCAGGTGTAAGTCTGATAGGTTTACCTTTATAAGTAACTTGGCCTTTTTCCTTTGCGGCTCTTAATATTCTTTCTTTATTCTGTATATTTTGTGTTTTGATTATTATATGTCGAGGGGATGTTTTCTTTTGATCCAGCCTATTTGGTGTTCTGTATGCTTCTTGAACCTTCATAGGTACATCTGTCTTCAGGTTGGGAAAGTTTTCTTCTATAATTTTATTAAGTATATTTTCTGTACCGTTGAGCTGCACTTCTCTTTCTTCTACTCCAATTATTCTTAGGTTTGGTCTTTTTTTTATTTTAAATTTATTTATTTATTAAAGATTTCTGTCTCTTCCCAGCCACCGCCTCCCATTTCCCTCCCCCTCCTCTAATTAAGTCCCCCCCTCTGCCCAAAAAGCAATCAGGGTTCCCTGTCCTGTGGGAAGTCCAGGGAACCCCCCACCTCCATCCAGGTCTAGTAAGTTGAGCATCCAAACTGCCTAGGCTCCCAGAAAGCCAGTACGTGCAGTAGGATCAGAAACCCATTGCCATTGTTCTTGAGTTCTCAGTAGTCCTCATTGTCCGTATGTTCAGAGAGTCCGGTTTTGTTTCAGGCTTTTCCAGACCCAGGCCAGCTGGCCTTGGTGAGTTCCCAGTAGAACATCCCCATTGTCTCAGTGTGTGGGTGCACCCCTCGTGGTCCTGAGTTCCTTGCTCGTGCTCTCTCTCCTTCTGCTCCTGATTTGGACCCTGAGCCTATAATTAGTGATCATAGAGAAGCTAAATAAGGAGAACCCAAAGAAAAACATATAGGCATCCTCCTGAATATTAACCTTCAGCAAGTGATGAAAGGAGACAGAGACAGAGACCCACATTGGAGCACAGGTTTGGTCTTTTTATTGTGTCCCATATTTCCTGAATGTTTTGTGATGAGAGTTTGTTGGACTTGCTGTTTTCTTTGATCAGAGTGTTTATTTTCTTATGTTATCCTCAGAATCTGAGATTCTTTCTTCTATCTCTTGTATTCTGCTGGTTATACTTGATTCTGTAGTCTCTATTCGTTTACCTAGATTTTCCATGTCCAGCCGGCCCTCTGTTTGTGTTTTCTTCTTTGCCTCCATTTCAGTTTTCAAGTCATGAACTGTTTCCTTTATCTGCTTGATTGTTTTTCCTTGGTTTCCTAGGGTATCATTCACTGATTTACTCAATTCCTCGAACTTTCTATTATACTTCTCATCCATTTCTATAAGGGCGTTTTTTATATGCTGTTTAAGGGTGTCAATCACTTTCATGAAGTCAGTTTTTTCTACTTCTTCTTGATTAAGGTGTTCATATCCTCCTGTTGTGGGGTCACTGGCTTCTAGTGGTTTCGTGTTGTTTTTCAGATTGTTGGGAGAATTCCTGCATTGGCGTCTGCCCATCTCTTCCTCCCAATACTCCCCTTTGGATCTTCTTTTACAGGATCAGGTCTTCTTGCCCACTGATGTACCTTCCCAGTGATGTCGCTGCAGGCAGGCTATGGGAACAAAGGAGCTACCGGCCACCCCTTTGTCCTCCCGGTTCGGATTCCGTCCCAGCGTCCTAGCAGGCTGGGCAGGGAGGCGCTATGCCCCAAAGGAGGGAGGGAGGGAGGGAGACAGGGGGTGTGGGGATCTGGATGTAAGCTGAATCTCTCTATGATTCTATATGATCAGTGTGCCCAGGCTTACTTAGGTTACCTCTTTACTGCAGACAATGCCAGCTTAATTACACAATGTAAGTTTTCCATCCTATAAAACCTCCTATTCCAGCTTTCTCACTGCAGAAATAAAAGAAAATCCAGTTTCCAAAGGGGACAGTTTCAGGGGGACACTGTGGAAGTTAGAATTTTGCATTTTGCTTCAAATTGCCTTGTCAAATTATTTAAAACTAGTAAATACTTGTAAAAAATGAAATAATTCCTAAATCTATTTTTAAGAAATATAAATATACCACTACCTAGTATTAAAAAATTAGGCCTTACCATTTTCTGCATTAAACATTTCCCTGTGCAAATAATAGTTGTATAACCTCAAGCAAATCAATTTAATTCTCTTTGCCTCAAGATTCCAATTTGTAAAATGAGAGGAATTAGAGTGTCCATCTCATGAGATCAGTATGGTTATGGAATGGGTGAGTTAATGGAAGCACAGCACACGGTGAACATTGCAAATGTGTTTACTGGTAGTGTTGTTATCATGAATGTTATTCTTGTACATAATTACTGTTATTATTGTATGCTATGCACTGGTATGTTATTTTTCATAGAAATTAGTTTTTCAATTACTTTGTTTAATGTCTCCTATCCATAGGTATTGAAGTGTGAACAGGGATGGAAAGGAAGCAAAAGCATGCAAATCTCCTGTCTCCATGGGGTTTCCAGCTTAGAAAAAAATTCAAAAGTAAAAATAACTAAAAAACTTACAGTCAATGTGGTAGCTTGAATATAATTGCCTACAAAAGCTCATAGGGTGTGGCACTATTAGGAGGTGTAGCTTTGTTGGAATAGATACAGCCTTTCTGGAGAAAGTATGTAACTGTGGAGGTGGGCTCTGAGGTTTCATGTATGCTCAAGCCATGTCCAGTGATTCAGTTCACTTCCTGTTGCCCTCAGATCAGGACATAGAATTATCATTTCCTTCTCCAGAACCACATCTGCATGCACTCTGCCATATCCTGCCATGATGATAATGGACTAAACCATTGAAAATGTAAAGCCACCCCAATTTAATGTTTTCCTTCAAAAGATTTGCTGTGGTTCTGATTTCTCTTCACAGCAATTGAAACCATAAATAAGACTATATATATATATATATATATATATATATATATATATATATGGTAAAATGTATTTTTGAAAAATTAGTGTGGTTGCTATGATGAGTGACTGTGTTGGTTTTCTTTTTCAGAATAAAAATTCAGGAAGAGAAGAATGAGAAAACATAATGACCGGAAGTGAGATCTGGGGCTTTCCAAATTTAGAACTCAAAATTTTTTAAAAAGTCAAAAATATCAACAATAGGAGAGCCCTGAAGAAAACCAAGAATGCTAGGTTATAGAAGATTAGGTAAAGTAATATTTCAAGTGAGATAATAAAAGAAAAATGCTGTTTGAATTTTGTAACATAACCAAATGGTAACTTGTCAAAGACATATTTAATATTAGCTGTCTTTTCCATTATGCTTCCTGTTACTGTTATGAAATGTGTTAGACAGGAAGGTGCTGTTTGGAGGGAGGCACGGGAGAAGGTAATGAGACTGAATACAGCCAACGTGCATCATATACTGGTATGAAATTTTTACTAATCTTTATAATAAACAGGTTTTATACTCTCATCCCTGCCAAGGCAAGGAGAGGCTCCATGTCTTGTGCATTGCCACATGAATACGGATAAGGCAAGCAGTTCAGGCATGTGGCATTTGTAAGGACAGTGCCCGTGCCCGTGCCCCACTCCTCATAATTCAGGGAAACTCAAGTATTTCTACAGGTTCTGGCACAATTAAACTTTGCATCTTCTAGGATATATAAGCAGAAAGCTTTCAATTTGTTGCTATTATTAAACACAAAATGCCTTAACCGTAGAGCGTTGCACTTATTTCATACTTAAAGTAGAAGTAATGTTTTACTGGCTGTGCCCATTGCAACACTAAAACGCTATCAGATTGACGTGCATTTTAACCAAGTATGTTCACATAACTGTCCATTCTTCCTCCTCTACATCAGTATGACAGTTATTAAAACCCGACTCATTGCTGATTTAATTTACTTTTTAGTCTTATTAAAATTAATCATCATTTCCTCTACTTATTTCCCATCTTATTTTCTTATTTAATGAATGATGCATTTCTGGTACTTATATTGTCTACTACTTCAAGGATTGCTTGTTGTATATAATGATTTTTAAAAATATTATAGACATGTATAACTGGTAGATCTCATATATATTGTACTACAAATAATTTTACAGGTTTTAGTTAAATTTACCCTGTAATATTTCTTCCTTAATTGTATTGAATATTTATGGATTATTTTTCTTGATTTTCATTCAGGGTTTTTGTCTTTTATGTTATAATTTGATCGACCATTTCTAGGTTTTCTTTCCTTCTTTCCCTCTTTCCATACTCTTTTCTCTCTATTTCCCTCTATCTTTTCTTTCTATTATCTATCTATCTTGAATATATCAACTATAAATGTCTATCAATTTATCATGATGAATCTGCACACCATTTATCAACCATGAATCTATTTTATCATCTACCTATCATCTATCTAACATCTATAATACATCTGTTTGTTTGCCTGCCTATCAGCCTGCCTCTCTGTCATCTTTTTGTCTCTTCCTCTCCATAGTCACCTTGGCCTTGGCCTTGAGAACTAGAATTGTGAAAGGCATACAGATTGTGGTATTTTCTTGCAAACTTCATTCCTAAAAGAGTATTTCAAAAGAACATTAGTGTCTTCTTTAAATAGAAGCCACATGTTTGTACACTCAGCAACTATTCATGTGGAGTCCTTTATTGTTTCTAGTTAATTTTATATTGGAAGTCTTTGAATTTTCTGGTGGAAAAGTGTGAATTGTCCTTAAGCAGTTAGGGTTTGATTTATTACTTCTATTTTTAAGTATTCAGTTATAAATTCACCCTTAGATGGTCTTTTTATGATCATCACATAGGTGCTTTGAATTTTGTACCTGTGTGCAGAATATGCCATCTGTTGAGGCTTGGAGTTTTGTCTCCATTCAGCAAATCTTCAACTGTGGTGGGATATAGTCATTGTGCTGGGACTCTAGGGATAGACAGCAAAATGGCATTCCTTGAGAAGTTTAACAGAGGCACATGTGAAGAATCAGGCAGTGTATGTTCTGCAGTGTATGACAAAACTCTCATGACTGTAAATTCAATAATACACTGGATATTTCATAAAGCATACAGCAATTACACATTTTTTCACTCTAGTGAGTTAGAACAGGCTTTGAAGGGAAAAAAGCTGGAGTAGATATTACCCATTTGAAGAGAGAATATGGAGGGTTGGAATGCAGGTGTCTGCTTCACTGGTTGCATGGTGTCTTTTTATTAGAAATTTTAAAACTCTGAAAAAAGAGATGAAAACATCTATATTTATAAACCCTCACTAAAACATAACCATTTGTTCAAATGAAGTGGTGGTGTCTGTTTCTGTTACCTTTTTACCTGTCTTACCATATCAGTGTGTCCCCAGATGCTATAAGTGTAGTTTTGTGAGTGTTATTACACTATTAGTCATTATGTAGCCATCAAGTACCTGGGTGGGGCAGTACCTGTACCACACACAGCTCACCAGCTCCTATATGGGTCATCATTCTGACTTCTGCTGACATCTAAGTGTTTAGAGACAAAATAAAGAATGGGAAATGGTTCTTATTCTCTCAAAACTTTCTTCTCCTGCTGGTTCTGGGTGGCTTAGACAACCTATTGGCTGGGAAGAATATTAGCTTTTGACTTAGTGTAATAACTTTGTTTTACCAGGGTTTTATCTTCCTAAACTGATTGAATTGAATAAGAGAAGGAACACAAACTACACAAAAATACTAAAAAGGGCTTGCTAAAGACTATGACAAAACTTCAGAGAATGATTGGAGATAAATTTTAGGCAGCTAGATTATTTTATGCCAGTTATTAGTTCTATCATATATGTCGCTCTGACACATAAATGTATCCCAGCTATCTGGCTGGTTTATAGTATAAGACACATTTCCAGAACTCTCCTCTCCTCCAGAGTTTATTGAAGTAATCTATTTAACCCACAAAACACCAAATCCTTTTAGCAGTACAACAAAAAGAGGTAACTTTACCTTGACTTAAGAACTTTTAGAAAATTTTCATTCACAAGACATCCAATATCTAGATTCCTAGAAATACCAGAGACACTAGCCACTCTGTAAAAATAGGAAAAAAATCACATAGCTAAACATTGAGATTTGGGTTCTTTATATATTTTTATCCTTATAAAGATTTTCAAATTTAATTTTTCTTGATGTGTATTTCCCTGACATGAAGCTGTATTTGGTTCTAAGATTATTTGAATACTATCAACAGGTTATTTTTGTTTTACTCATCGTCCAGTTGAAGAAATCATTCTAGGAACCAAACCTCAAAGGTGACACAAAATCCTACAGACTAATACATCTCCAGATACATAGTTGTCCAGTG
The DNA here is from genome assembly GCF_018167655.1 of Microtus oregoni. Lineage (NCBI taxonomy): Eukaryota > Metazoa > Chordata > Mammalia > Rodentia > Cricetidae > Microtus > Microtus oregoni. The sequence continues at coordinate 20,448,624 of NW_024543063.1, forward strand.
AATACACTGTGGCTAGATGAGGCCATGTGGGATTGTGCATATGAGCAATGGTGGAACATATTATGGAAGGACAAGGAAAAAGGGAAGTAAATAAACATTGGAAAGAATGGAGAAAGGAAAGAAAAGAGGTGGAAGAAGAAATGGAAGGAAGGGAGGAAAGAAGAGTCAGAAGAGAGAAAAGAAGAAAAAAATGAAGGAAAGGAGGGAGGGAATAAGGAAAGAGATAGAAAAGAAAGAATTAAGGTCCTGCCAATATCATACAATTTCCCAACACTGGAAATGTACACTTTTAAGATCTATATGCTATGTTTATCACTTGACTTCTTTTGATGTTAAAACCAACCTTTCCTTTTATGCTTGGCAATCATCAACCACACACACACACACACACACACACACACACACACACATCATTGTGTAGGGATTTTTTTCTGGCATGGAGTCATAGTGACAAACTTACTGTACTAGACAGTGACAATAAGAATCAGTGACTTGGTTTTTACTCCTGATTAGCTGGCGGTACTCGTGGCAAGTCATTTCATTTGGCTGAGTACTGTTTATCCATACACGTAGAGGAATTTCACCTATTTTTTTTTAGCACTCTCTATAGTTCAAAGTATATCCATCTAAACCTTCTTAAATTATCAGTCATGATAAAAATATTTCCACTCCTCAAAGCATCTGTCATATGATCTCCTTATTAAAAAAAGACAACTTTTCACCTTGGCTCTGTGATGAAAGACAACTTTTATGAGAGCACTTTACTACCAAAAATAATGACTCTTGATTGTGGGATGGGCTCTGTTGCCAGGCTGTAAGTGGTACTTGAGTCTGTTTACTGAGATGTACTAAGGTTTTAACACAAGAGAGGGGACTGGCTGGGAAAGGGAGGGGAAATATTTGACAAAGACACATCTGATCTGGCCTTTTTTCTTCCCCATCTATACTCCCCTGTCTTTTTCGCATGTATCTAGTCTTCCAGGACATCTCATTTCATTTACTGGAATCCTGTTTCATTCAAAAGCTAGATACGCAGAGACCTTAAAATCCATGGTGAGCTATAAAATGTATATTAGAGAATGTCAAGTTACATAGAGAAATATATATTAAAGATATACACTGCAATATAATGTGTTGGTTTTATTTCTCTCCAGATACATGTAAGTTAAAGTAAAAAAGCAAAACATATAAAATCATGGCACAGCCCTACTTGTCGTCTAAGTATGAGGAAGGTGACCTCAAGAATAGTGCTTTTAGGGTTTATTGGAACATAAGAATGTTTTATGGAATTGCTTATGAATCGGGATGTTTAATTAGAAGGAGAGCAGCCCTCAAGCAGCAGCCATTTACAATAAAAGTTGCTGGGGGAGAGTGACTTTAAAAAAAATATAGAGAGGTCTGTGCAATAGTGTGGACACATTTTCTCATGCAAATATCCTTTTAGCCCATATGAAGCATAAACTGATCTCTTATTATTTGCTTTTACCAGAGTACTCATTTATTTATCCCTTCCCTCTCATGATCATTTCCTACTTTCTTCCTTCATTCCTTTATCTTCTTGTCTGGTCATTATGCAGAATAAGACCCAGGAATTGTCATGTTACACCATACACAAACTTAACATATTTTTAAAATCTATTTTCATCATTTATTCTGGGGAAAAACAAGCTTGAAAATTTGTATTTGTCACATATATATGTATATGTATATATATAATATATATATATAGACACACACACGAGTATATAAATATATTGTGCATGTGTGGACACAAGTATATACACATCTGTCAATCATAGCACGTAACATAAATTATACACACAGCTTCAGTGGAGTATTAAGAAAAGAATCCAGAAGCACTTTGGGAAAGGCAAGAAATAGAATGACTTTAAAGCATGTCTGCAGGAGTCTGAAGGAGTGAGGAGTCCATATGCCATAATCACTGTGCATTTTACTTTGGTTAAAACATTGCGGTCCCAGGGAGACCTTTGTTCTGTGTACGTGCGCTGTGCACGTTCTTTCCAAGTGGGCTAGTTTTGTTCTCATGCCATGGGAGCAGGTGGCATCAAGCTGTTTTGATGAGGTTAAAAGGCTCCTCCCCCTCTCCGAAAGCAGGAGCCTGAAGTACGTCAGCAGTAATTGTGTGCATGGCTCTGCTGTGCAGGGTGGGTGGAGGAAAAATTGATATCAAATAAGGGCATCAAACTGGGATCCGAGAGTTCCGTTTAAGTTGTTGCTCATTTTTATTAGCCCCACTGGGAGGAAAGCCTCATAACTTAAATATTCTCCATACAAGAACAATAATTCTGATGGATTTAAAATTTCCTTTCCAAAAGGATGGATTTAGAGCTAAATAGTGTATATAAATGGAAAGGTTTCTTTATCCTCTTTTGATTTTGTTATTGACATATCAGACTTTAGCACATTTAGATAAAAGAGACGTGTTCTGTTGCTTGGATGGGAGGCCTTTAATGAGGATGGGAGCCCCCGGGGAGCCGAAATCGGTGCAGCTTTCGGGTTTCTTGCTGTTTCTTCAGTCTTTCTGTCTCCCTTTGCAGAGGGCCTAGGGTGTGGGAACTATCCAAGGTGCTAGTATGCTGGCAGCGTTGCCCTTCAATGCAGGCGGATTGCAGACGCAGAGGAGAGAGATTACTGCTTATTTCAGAAGGTAGGTTCTTTGTTCCAGAATCCCTGATTAATCAGCAGCAGCAGCATCAACAGACTAAGGCAGCTGGAGAGAAGAGAGAAGCAGGAAGGGAGGGAGTCCGGGGACGGGAGGGAGGAGGGGGAGAGAGAGAGAGAGAGAGAGAGAGAGAGAGAGAGAGAGAGAGAACACATACACCAGAGCCAGAGCAAGCTGGTTGTCATGGGGGAGGGATGATGCTACAAGCTAGGCTTCTCCAAACCTTCTGTATGTATGCTACGGGAAAAGGCATCTTCTTTGGGGCTGGAAGGAGACATTTAGAGAGGATGTGTCTGATTTTTGTTTCCATTTATTTTTGTCTTTGCAGAACTTGATCAAATGAGTTACCTTAGCCAGCTTGGTGACTGCTTCGGGTCTGGTAGTCATCTATGTAGCAAAGTGGGTAAAATCATTCAATTTCTTCCCTGCTGGCCCTGGAAGGAGAGGGGCTGTGCGCTCATCCCCACCCATTAGCTATGCCCTCTTTTCTCCGAATGTCGATTTAAGGCGGCAAGCAGCTGTCTTCTCCACAGCATCTTCCTAGCAAACTTTAAAGGGCATTTTATCCAATAGAAAGAACACCGAAAATGCTCTGGTCTCTAGTGATGAAGAATCTCGGATTCGACAGTTTTCCCATCCAGATATAATGCACTTTAAATGAAGAAAAGCCGAACTGACCTACAAGTCTTTTTCTTATGGTGCTGGATCACTCCTACCGAACTGCCCCGAAACCAGCCTTGAGAGAGGGCTCTGACAGACCCAAGTCACCTCCTGACTATTGCACTTAGCTTTCCCTGGGAACTTAAATTTGGTATGTATCTCATTTTTTTTCAGATTCTATAAGCATGCTAATTGAATCTAGAACTAAATAGAGGAAGCAATTGGTTAAGAGATGGGATGGATTTTAGTTAGGGATACTTAATGCTGAAGTTTGCATGTTTTATTAGGTGGAGCAGGAATAAAGATATAGCATGGGCATTCACAGTGTTCGTGAGCCCCTGGCTATTTTTAATCCCTTACCCACTTAGTGATTACCATGGAAATGTTAAATAGATCTTCATTAGTATAATAAGCTGTGTTGAAATATAACAAGAATTTGAAGTATTTCCATGTCACTAATTGCTATTCAAGTTGTGCATGCTGCTATTTGTCTTAATTCCATACCATAAATATTTTACTACAGGCTCAGTTCATTGGTGTCATCAGTGAGAGCCTGCTTTGCATTTTGAGAAAGAGGAGATATGCTTTACCACAAAATATCCAAATTGATAGACATACTTAGAGGCTGAAGCTGCTTGTTTTGTGGATGACTCCAGATAGACATTTTCCTGAAAAGGTGTTTTAATATCAGTCAATATTAGGAAGATTTCACTAGTCTTGCCGAAATGTACATCTTCTGGAGAACTTTAGGTGGACTGGTTTTACTTGGGACATGTACTTATTTCATTGGAGTGTCTCCATTCTGATTTTTCAAACTACCCAGGAATACTTTCAATACTTGAAATGTAGGTATTGCATGTCTGAGAAAACATTGCATTAAAAAAATTTTATCTGTCTTGAAAAATACTAAAGTTGTTTTGGTACTAAAGGAGTACATTTTAAAATTTTTATCAACATGGTGAAAAATATAAAGGCATTTAATGGAAGAGGTTAAGTGTTATAATTTTGATAATTTTAATAGCTACAAATGTATAACTAATTAGTATGGAATGATGAATAGAGAGCAAGAACAAAATTAATCTCCCAACTTTTCATGTTCTGGACATAAAATTTATTTGATATATTGTTCAGTGTTAACCTCAAAATTAGTGAACAAACAAGAACCAGATATGCACAAATACTTTGTTTTTGAAAGTAGAACATATTTTGTCCAGCTCAGTGAAGGAGGGACTTCTATAAAAGGCAGTTAATATTTAGGAAACTGTGAATACAGACCTGTGGAAAATGCTGCAACTTTATAGGGGACAAGCAGAGATATAAAGCTTGATTGGTTTGTAAAGTTGTGAACAAGTGTCAAATCTCAGGGAAAAGAATGGTGGCTATTCTTGAAAATCGATCAATCAGTCATAGACTATCAACTCAAATAGATGGCTTCCATTGTAGTTCCAGTCAGCAATTTATTAAACTGACCCTGTATGCTTTCCAAATACTGCCTTGTAAGCGTCTGGAACCAATTGGCCCAAGGCTCCACAAAGTCCCTTAGCCAGTGACACTCTAATAGAGCCTCTAATATTAGAGATGTTTTAGCCAATCTTTTAAGACCTTTGGTTAAAGACTGCATGACAACCTAGAAATTAGGGAGATGCCTCATACATGATGCTACTGCATTTGCATGATTTATACCCATTTTCCAATTTGGAGAAAGGGGGGTCCTGGAGAAAAATCCCTGCAAAGAAATCTGCTTTCTGAGAAAGAAGTAATCAGTGCCTTTGTAGTTACTCCTGCAGGCTTTCTTGGTGGTAACTTCTCTCCCCATTTTGTGCAGAACAGCTGCATTTTCAGATCACTGAGAACGAGAATATGAATGTGAGCATTTGTGGGGTAAGGGAGAGGATTACAAGCACAAATAAAAATCTCTGACACTAGTATTTGATAGTCTGTAAGTCTTTGACTGTAGAAACAATTTTGACATGGTTTGCACGGTTTATGAGCTTTAACTGTGCTAGCTAGTCTTGATTTGGTTCTAGTCTATGAAGTTAGCAAATTTTAGATAAGAATTTGCATGTGCATTTAACATATGTTTGTGAAGCCTGATTATTAAATACTTATATTTTTATATGCACCATGTGGTGGGTGATTTTAGATTGGTGTAAGTAGATTCAAATAATGGAAAATAGTTTTTATAATGCTGTACAATTTAACAACAAAACACAATAAAACAGTCAAAATCACCTGGGGAAACATTCTTTGGACATAACCCCTAGGATTCTCCATCTCAGGAAAGATGCAATTATGAGAATGAGAGGCAGAATCAAATTTTAATAACTCAAATTCCAAAACTTTATATAGCATTTAGGCAAATGTCCTTTGAAAGCCTCAAAAATTATATAAAGAAAAGAAACGAGGAATCCGGAAACGTAAGTATAAAGTAAGGGTGAAGAATCCAGCCTTCATCAAGGCATTTGTTCTCTTCTGTGTATTAGGTTGCTTCAGCAGATCACAAATCACATCATGATAACAGCCTAAAATGAACCTTATCTCATTCTGGTCATAGAAATATCTTTCAGTATGCATTGTGGCCCAATATTTAGATGTTCTTATGAGACTTTAAATATGCGGAAACAATTCACTCCCAAATTAGATTTGTTTTCCATTCTCGACCACTCAATATAGGCGACAAAATCAAGACTAAAGAAGTTGACACCAATCTGTACCTTTGAAAAGTCAAATCTCATATAGAAAACAAATTAACCTTAGAAATGTGGGGAAAACCATTTAGGAAGAAAAACAACAGAATACCAGTGCCCAAGAGGCTAGTGGACTGGTTCACTCAAAGGATGTTGGTACATATGAGATTCTTACCTGGGTAAGTGGAATTATAAGATTTATCACAGGGCTCAGTCTTATTGAGTGAGCGTTCATATCCATCAGGTCCACCCTAACAGAGCTAGAGTGGTGAATTAACAATGCAGGAGATTACACTAACTGAGGAATTAGTTCAGAATTTTAAACAAAGGGGAGACAGATGAGAGATGCTTAGACGTAGATGAGAAAGAGCCAGGCAGCCTAAATACTCATTTGACTCTTTCTGTGTGACTTCTCTCACACACCAGCCTGTGTCTTTGAGGAACTGAATCTCACCATGAATTGGTGCTATAATAAATACACTTTGTGAACTGACAATTCACACAGTGGGTGTCTTCATTGGTGGAGGGAAAACGCTACATAAGCACATGATCCTGGAGAAATTTGTATGCATTTGTTTTTCAAAAATGCTCCTTTATTTTTAAATTTCTCTTTAACACTCAGCATTACAGAATGGCTTAGCACTCAAGTTTCCTTGATTAAAGTATCAGCTCTAAAAAGGAAAAAAAAGAAAGTAGGAATTTTATAATTTTATGTTTCCATTGATTTTATTTGGACCTACATGACTTTGCTGTGTGTTTGGTAATGGAGAGTTTTATTTCTATGTGAATATTTGTGACAAATTAATATTACTATCAGCTTTTCATTCAGCACTGCTCAGGAACAATGATGCTTGTGTAAAATATACATGGAGAAAACTCAATTCAAAGTTAAATCCTCAGTTTATATTTCTTGTCCACACTAAGAATTTAATTAGTACATTTTAGTTAAGTCAATTCTCAAATTTAGAAAGTGTCATACTATTGTACAATGAAATCCTTGTGAAGGGTGTGGTCAACAGGTTATAAGTAACAAAAAGTGAAATGTAAAATGAAAAGCTGAAAAGTAGTCACTTTAATATTGAATCCAATATCTGTAGCTTTGCAAGATCAGGCATGATTGTAGGCACAGTAATATAAATATTAAATTAACAGAATCGCTGGAAAATACAAAGCAAAAAGTATCAGAAGTCATAAAATAAAGACCCAAATTTCACTGTGTATTGCATGGGTTTCTGATTTTGTTGTTTAACCTACTATACCAGGAGAATTCCTGACATGATTTTCAAATTTAGCCATAAATTCCAATAAACACATACATAGCCCTGCACTGTTTGGATCATTGCTGGGGCTTCCAAAGAAAGCATATCTACTCTTAGAATGAAGACACATTGCTCCAAGAGCATAGATAGGCAACAAAAGTCTCTTGTTTATTTTAACCAAAAAATTGGTGCACAAAATTGTTGGTGGCCATAAGAAGGCAGAGATTCTCCTTCAGTCTTATGCATTCTATTGCTTCTATATCTAATTAGAAATCAAGTAAGGGTGGTGGTCACTTATTGAGAAAACTCTAAAGATGCTATATAGCACACAAGAACCCGGTTGTATCTTAATATTACTTCCTAAGAAACAAACTGTGAAATTCTGTCTGTTTAAACAGAATTACAATTTAAGAGGCAGGAACTACATCCAAGTCTTAGATGGGCTAAATGGAACATATCTAATTCATTATTTATCTTATATAAGTGCATTATAAAAACACATTTGTAATGAACTGGATTTTCTTATTACAGTAAATGGTAGCAGTTATACAAATGTAGATGATTAAAATATTTCAATTTTCTATAAGGGAACTGTGATGCATTAATCTTTCAGCTTGGAAGGGCAAAGTTAAAAGGTTTAAGATGGAATGAGCACTGTAGTCTATACATCCCAGTGCTATTGTTTTCTAGATTTAGACAGTGGAAAGTGGCATGCATAAGGGTCTCGATAAATTATTTTGTTAATGAAGAAATATGTTGTCTCCTAACTTTGCCATAATATGAACATCTGTGATGATGGAAGTAATATTGTCTTAAATATTCTATCCGTGTGTTTCAAAGTAAAATTAGTTTATCAGGGAGCCATGTTGTTAAATATAATAATTTCCAGAGTTGTTAATTGGTAGAACCTGCATGATGGTCCAGAGGTAGAGGTTCTTGTGTGCAGCTTTATGACATGAGTTACAACATCAGATCCCACAGGTGGTAGGAGAGAATTGAATACTGAGAGTGATTTTTGACTTTTAAATTAATGCTTTGGAAAACATGCCTGAATGCAAACACACATACCTATCTACCTACACACACACACACACACACACACACACACACACACACACACACAAATAAACATATATATATATATACAATAAAATAAATTAATAATAATTTTTAAAACAAGTATATATTTTAAACACCAATAGAGGGTGGGTGACTGATGTTTTATCTGATAAAGGCACTTGTCACCAAGCCTGACAACCTGAATTAGACTCCCATGACCCCCCACATGATAGGGCAGATAAGCCATTCACTTCAAAATGTCCAAATGTCCTCTGATCTTTAAATAGAAGTTATGGCATCATAGTCCCATCTATTAAAAAATCCACAGCTTAATGTAATAAAATATTTGATTTAAAAGGAGTTTGTGAAAGACTTTCATAGCAATATTGTTACAGGGCTTACTGAACCCATACATTTTAAACCAAATCCTTATGACATGGTCTGTTCCAACTTCCATGTCTTTTTAATGTAAAGAGAGCTTAAAGATATTAGTTAATGCAAAACCCTAGACATAGAAATAATGCATTTGAGACTTTTAGAGCACATGGAATAACTTGTACCTCTGCCCTATAGGACTTTGTCAAAGTCCCTGTACATTACAAACTAATTCCCGTGAAGACCAGCAGACAAGATACTATGAGCTCAATCATTGACAGGCTGCTAATCTTATTTTAAAGACCGCGTGTCAATGTTGAGATGCTATACATGTTTATCCTCAAAAATGGTGGCAATAGGAGTTCACGGCCAGCTAATGATGTAAACAGTACGAGAGTCAGATGAGATGTAATTATTATTCTAGTCTTCTTCTGCCATATGACATCTAGATGATTATACTTTGCCATTCCTCAGTGACTTGTTTGTAGCAGGTGCCCAACAGATTCTTAAATAGATGGGTGATCATATGACCAACTTACCTTCCTGCAGATGGGTATAGGCACATACATAAACATGTAACCCATTTTCATAATATAGAGTTTTACTTGACGATTCAGTTGATTTTCATCTAAAAAAATCCATGCAAGTTAAAAAGTACTTTTTCCATGTATAAATATTTTTGCAATAATATAATTTCATATTTTCTCAGAAAAACAGCAATTTAAACCCCATGTAACTTGAAATGCCATTGGTAATGATAACTAATGATCAAAAACAGTCAACTATTTTGTTAAAGAGTAAATATGTAAATTGTATAAGAATCACTACAGTTGGTGGAAAACCTCTACAAAATAAATAAAATATAACCTTTTGAGTAAGCATGATTTTTGCATCTGGGAAAAGTACAGTTTAGCTGGAGGGCAGAGAGGAAGGAATCATTCTAACCTGAGGTGTTACCTCTAGCATGCTTATAACATGAGTCGACCTGCTTGACTTAGGCAAGATTAACTGCCACAAAGTTAGATGGTCTTTTTTTAGCCCAGAGTTCTTACTGCAGATGTTCTTGATGTAGGTGAATTCCTGATAACATTAATGCTTCAGATAGCTGGATGAGACTTTCCTGAACCTTCTTACCAACATGGAACTTTCTTCTTTTCTAAGTGCCCAGGTGCCTGCCACTAAAGTATGTGTTCTTAATACAATTGAATTATATAATTCAATATACTATGAAGTTAGAATGATAAGACTACTCAGTTCTAAGCCATTGGAGTTAAGATATTATGCAGAAAATAATAAAATTTTAATACAAAGTCAACAAACAACTTCCAGATTCTAAAATATCAAAGACTGAAAAAGAAATATTTAAGTTTAACATGAGATTCAAATTTGGGTTAACTGATAGCTAAAAGGCTAATTAATTCTAATATGAATTGAGATTTAGAATAACTTTGATGTATACTTAAACAAAGAAACTTCTTGATGTTTTCACTAAATGGATGGATTGATCAACATTTCTATGATTTTTAAAGGAGGAAAAAAGCTGTAAAATACTTTATAAATTTCTGTGAATTTGGAGAAAGTGTCTCTAAATATGATAGACATGTGCCACACTTCACTCACTTGTATCACCTTTGTATGCTACAGCAAATAGGAAATTAAAGAAGCCTTATTAATATAGAAGATTAACTTTTTGTTTTTATTTAATTTTGTTCTTTATTTTTGTTCAGGCAGTTTGCCTACCTTGTCTTGAATACTTGGAAATACAGTGATTCCTAAAACTTGCCTGTTTGACCATCCATCGACCTACCCATCCATCATGCATCCATCCACCAACTCACACATTCACGTCACATAGACATTGTTGCCAAGTATCTTCACCAACATTATCATGATATTAGACTGCTTTATTGTGCATACTACTGTTGAGTTCTATTCTAAACCCTTCACAGCCATCTCTACTACAAATCACAGCAGGTAGTGGGAGTTTTGTCATTCCCTTGTAGCTGAGAGCTAAATACACCAGGTCAAAGTACCATGTTTTAAACTATGGCTTGATTTGGGTTTGATTTGTCAAGCTATTGCACCTGGAATGTAAGTTGTTTAAAGTCTGTAGACTTTTAATTAGCAGTACTACAATAATATCAAAGCAAGTATTTCCAAAATACTGAGGATGTGTGGGCTTGACAATGCACATATCATAGAAAATTATGATATGAAGTGATTATAGAGAACCATTTTGAAAATAACACAGAATCACAAAAGTATACCGATTAGATGGCCAATATGTTTTTTTGATTGCTATTACCTTTTGTATGGCCAATGTAGATGTATACATTTTCACTTACATATTTAAGGAAAATATAATTTATTTTTTCCAACATAACATAATTTTAATTTATATATGCATGGAAATGTCATTATGATAATGAAAATACAAAATTTGGATTTTGGTGTTATAGCAACATATTTTGAGAAACAAAATTATGAGTGTAATGATGCAAACCAGATATTTACCTTCAGACGCAATGCTTATACATTATCAGGTGGCAGGGCTGAACTGTGGTCCTTTGTCCTGCTGATGCTGATGGTTTGATGGAACATCTGACACTCAAGTAACACAAGTTTCATGTTATTTCAAATACTCGTGGAATGTGTAATTTATAATGAGGCATTTTCTTTATTGGAAAACCTGAAATGTATAAATATGAATTATTTATAGAAAATTCAGCTTCATTTAAGGGAACACAGTGGTCTAATATAATATGAATGGGATATAATCCTTTTTAGTACTATGATTTTCCTTAATGGTATTCTATAACAACTTTATATTAACTCACCATAGCTTAAATACATTTGAAATACATCAATTTTTTTACAGTGCAGGAGTACACGTGTGCTATGGTGCATTTGTGAAGATCAGAGGTCAACTTAGCAAGTCAATTATGCTCATCTACTATAGGGATTCTGGAGCTGGAGCTTGGGTCCATAGCCTTGCCAGCAAGCACCTTTACCCATGGAGACATCTCAGTAATCATTAACTTAAGAGTCATAACTCACCAGAGCCGCATATATCCTGAGGTGTCTGATAACTCACTTGAGATTTGGGACAATAAAATCTTAGGAATGATCCTTAACAACCTTGCTAAGGGTATGATATGTTGTCCATCTTCAGGAAGTATCCCGTTTCCATGATACCCTCCAAGATGATGAGTGCTAATCCTGAAGAAGACCCTTTGGACAGTTTTCTCCAGTATATAGAGGATATGGGGATGAAGGCATATGATGGGCTGGTTATTCAAAATGCATCTGACATTGCCCGTGAGAACGATCGCTTGAGAAATGAAACAAATCTGGCTTACCTGAAAGAGAAGAATGAGAAACGGCGAAGACAGGAAGAAACAATCAAACGGTAAGTATAGATCACTGCATTACATGAGGGAGTTTACAATTCCTATTAATATTGTGTTACTGACACCTGGCCCAGAAGGGGCTGGTCAGAGTCTTGGCAGGGAACATAGGAAAAGGGATACCTGGATGCTACCAAAAGCTCACCCCTCCTGCTGTCAGATCCTGACCTGAGTTAACAACAGTTACTTGCTTGCATTTTGTGCATATGGAGGTACAGATGGGCTGGGGAGAGAATTCAGTTTTCTCTCTTAAAAGCTTGAGTTGAACAACTTCTTGGTAAAAACACCAGGGAGCTCAGACATGTTTTTAACAGCCAAAGTTTTATGAGAATTTCCACCTTTAATGGCCAATGATTATAGTTCTTACCTTAAAATAGAGTTCATCTTCTTCCTAGAATATGACCCAAACCAGTGACTAATTAGACATGTATGTGGTTCTGAAGAACTGGGAATCCTTGATGTATACTCCTGAGCAAATTTTATGGAGATTACATCTCTTGGTTTGATACCAAGGGTTCCAAGTTTGTTCAGACGAAATTGTTTTCAGGATACAGCACCTAGAGGGCCAAACTAATGAGGCACAGACGGCAACCCTGCAAATAGAGGTTAAGCTCCTAGTGGGTGCACACAAAGGACACACAACTTCTGCTTTTTACAGGTTGTTTTCTGATGTGCTACTCTGTCCAGCTTTGTGGAATTCTGTTTTATTATTGTGGTTCATTTTTTTTAAATTGAAAAATTTAAAATGTAGAAAATGCTCCTTTCAGTTATCTGCATGGTGGACTAGTGATGGGATATTGGGATAGTTCATAAAGGAGTTTCATCTAATATTTTAGTCACATATTCTCTGGGAAGATTAGGATATTAAGAAAATGAAAATGATTTATTTCAAGTTCAGTTATTTGGATTGCACAAGGCACTGTTACACAAAATGAATAATGCAAAGAAAACATTTTACATGTAAAAAAAAGATGGAATGAGGGAAGAGGAGGGGTAGGGTGAAAGAGTAAGGAAGGAGAAATAAAACTAGAAAGAGATGTTTTAGAAGAATATACTGTTTTAGTTCTGAATTATTAAAATTTTACCCAGTTTAACTTAAAATTGATTCCTTCCTGTAGTATGCTAGGTATCTTTTAATATTTTTTCTTATGTACAATTTCTGACAGACTTCTACTTATGCATGAGTGTCTTACTTTAATTTTGAATGTTGAGTTTTTAAAAATTCAAAGCAAAGAGGATCGGTTACATGATTTCTAGAGCGTAATAGTACTGCAATTTAAAGTTTTGAAACCTTGCATTTGCAAATCGACAATTAATTGCTTTTTCTAAGTGCATGACTAGACTTATTTATGGTAACATCTGTTGGTTCTTTCTAGCATCACAGCGTACACATCCGTCCCACTGGCTTCCAGGTTTTATTATTAACCTTTAGTAGGATTCTGCATAACTATCTAAGCACAGAGACAACAGAAGTGGCTAAGTTTCCAGGGCTTTACTGGCACATGTTTAGAGAGGCATGAACAGTGGGGTGGAGATCTGAAGTCTAAGGCACTTGGGAGCAATATCTAGATAGGTAGAGATACATCAAAACCATGCCAATCAATGATGAGGAATGTGACAGCGGTTTGAATATGTGAACTTGTGCTCATTCTGTTGAATTAATCAAACTGCTTTCTACTACTGTGTTACAAAGCACAGAATGTAGCTCAGATCACTTACTGGAAAAAAATAAAAACCTAAAATGCTCTCCATTGACTTCCACCTTGCACATTGGACTTAAGCATATTAGTACATTAGACTCTAGCGTAGCTTGAGGATAGAATTAGCACGGAATGTGCGTCGATTCTCCTGTTTTCTTGTAACTTATTAGAACTGATTGTGGTAAAACTGGGTAAAGTGGGTGCATTTTGGAAACCATATGAACTTTTGGATTGATGAGACTTAGGCATTGAGTATGGAGAATGAAAGGCAAGGAGTTTCTTGTGGCCTTCTGGTGTACCCTCTGTGTGCTGCTGTTGTTTGAACTAGCAAAACGGCATTTCTATTTAATGAAATGGCAAAGACCAAAAGTGAAGCAAGTTTAAGGCAAATAACAGGACATTGGGTAGACTTTTATGTGATAAGAGGGAGAAACATCTTTGTCTTCCATAGGCTTTTAAATCACGTACTTACAGGACAACAAAGATAGCTAGGAGTTAAAATTTAAAATGATCAAAAACCCAGGGCAATTACTCAGGGCACCAAAAACCTCACAAGATAAAGACAGTGGAAGAACCCAATAAGTGCAGTCTGGGAGCCCCAAAAGAAGACTGAACAATGCCAGAACCACAGCATTGGAGGAGAGCCAGCAGGGAAAGAAACAGAGAGACAGACTCACTTACACACCCTTCTTCTGCCAGAAGCTTCATTGTAGCTACAGGGGCAGGGCAGGACCAGCAGCCTGGGACAGCTCTCAGTGTAACACATTATACCAGGGAAAATATCAAGGTGCAGGCCTGGCCCACTCTAGGATCAAAAGGGGAAGTCACAAAAGACTTGGAGAAGTAAGCCATCTTAGAGTCCCTCATACCCAGAAGAGAGTCACTGGTAATATAAAAATGACCAAGCTGGCATTCTAGTAAGAACGATGGGGGATGGGGCACCCTCTAATCTTAGGTAAAGATAATCATTTTCAAAATAACATTTAACTCTTGCCCAATAACGGTTGAATGTTTTAGGAATGAAAATAAATGGTTTATGCCTTGCTATTTATAACTCAGTTCTTTATTCAACCCTACCCCAAATCCTTTTTCTGGGATTCTAATTTAATGTGTAAATATCTTGGAAGTATAAGGATGCTATGAGAGCCCAAAATTGTTGAAACTTCTCCAAATCACTTTTCTTTTCCAAAAGCAAAACCCATGTGAAGCAAAATGGCTTAGATGCCTTTGAATGTGATTGGGGAGGTGCTTAGAGAGGGAAAAAATATGAACAAAGCCAGACCAGCAATGCCTCTGTTTGAGGAGAAGTCCAAAAGCCTTTTTCACTGCCTTGGGAGAGGACCAGCTGAGGCACCTCTTTGAGCAGTACAGTCTATGTATCATTTTAATGTCTGTATTCAGTTTAATTTTGTTCATTTAAGAAACAGTATCCCAGAGGTTTGGCATTTTCAAATGATGATAATTTCTCCTTGTTGTGTGCTTTTTCTTTTCTTTTTTATCATATCACTTCAATATTCCCAATGAGAAATGTCTGTTTTTTTGGAAAGTTCATCAACTAGGTTTCTGTTCAAACATACCTTTGTGGGATCCTGGAACCCTGAAAAACACAGAACACCCACATTCAAAGTGAACATATATTTCAGGGTTGTTTTTTTTTTTTTACCTTGCAATTAATATCAAATAGAAAATAATCAGTAAGTTTTTAAAAATACCATCTAATTAATTAAAATTACTTCATCTGTCCGCTGAATGCCTTCAAAATATATTCTGTGATTTAATATATGGAACATAAATGCCAGAAATTCTAAAAGGCAGCACATTTGACCTTGAAAAGGCATTGATGGTAATTCTCTGTGAAATGCGCCAGTTGCAATTTCAAAAATGTGCCGACTGCCAAGGCATGCTTAAAACATGGAAATAGGATTTCATGTGCTTGGCTTTCTGGACCACATACTGCTGAAACGCCTTTTGTGTTCAAGCTGGGAAGCTTTAACACAGAGCCCTTAGACAAACAATTTCCCCCCTCACTTCTTCTATGATCTAAGTCACTGAGGTTTTTCTAAGCCCAGTTCCTTATTTTTAAACTAACTTGATCCCTTGTCACTATTAAGTTCCTTGTATCTTCCCTTCTATCTGTCATACGGGCTTTACTGAAAAGACTTGCTGGTAAAAACGAAATACTAAATAAAGAGAAGAATGACATTCTTAGTGCTTCTCGTAGCAGTTTAAAGTCACGTTTGGTAAGAAAAAAAGAAATACATAGAGGAGAAAATTAACAGATAATGAAAACAATCATTTCAGTGGCTCATTGTCTCTGCTATTTTAAATCCCAATGGTTTTGTACTGGCATGAGTAAATGAGACTTATTTTTATCAAGTAGTCCACAAGAAAAACAAGCATGCGAAATTACCTTTCAATAAGATATTTCATTTAAGATGGTTTGGAATGCACTAGTTATTCATAAATATGGAGAAAGGTGAGAAACAATCTTTGGTGGATAGTGTGTTTGATTGTGGCCAATAAGAAGAAAAGAAGTGATGAATGACAGGTGCCCTGAAGGGCAGTATCTGCAAGCAGCTCTGAAAACAGGCTTTCTTGGAGGTCCTGTCTTTATAGGTAACCCCTTGTTAGGTCATCAGATGAGGACAGTCACTGAAGAAGATGAACATCTGAGGACCATCTTCTATATCAGAGGTACAACTGGTTTCTGGGATTCCTTTAGAGCAAAATTCACTTTAAATTCTGGAATTAGTCCTCACATTTGGTTATCCTAAAAACAATGTAAGACATATTGCTAAGTAAAAAGCAACAAGAAAATAAATATTCACATCTTTTCAAGTATAGTCTTCTCTGTAGGAAGCAGTTGGTTGTTTTTCTCCTAATAAAAGAAATGCTGCATTAGTGAAATTTCTCCAAACATTGTGAATCTGGAAGACAGCTCTTGACTTCAGCAAAGTGCTTCTGACACAAAGGACTACTTAGGCTGATTACCAGTGTCTCTATTCCCCACGGATGCCCTCAGGGGATCTATATGAGGTTATATTTCCTCTTTAAAAGTGACAGTCTGAAATAGAATTAGATTACATATGGCTCCTTTTAAAAAGGCATGCAGTGGTATATTTGTGTATACACTTGAAAACTGTGTAGATTGCAGAGTTTCAGATTTCCTGTTTTGCATCGGGAATCAGAGTACCCTATAGTCTCTCTTGGACTTTTAGGGAGAAAGCTACAATAAGAAATAGGAATTTTAAATTTATTTTTCATGTACTGATTTACTACTGCCACAAAAGGACATGGATATGATACCAAATTTGTAAATCAGTTTGTTTTGTTGAAATAAAATCATAGTGACACTGAGAATGCTTATCCACAGACATATGGTCATTTATACAAATAATTTAGTAAGTTTGGGCTTTTTGAATTATACTCTCAACATGATGGAAAACATTGTGGTAACAGAGAAAATGCATTGATGTGCATTTTGTGAATGGTAAACCTACTCAGTGCGGCATGAGGATCCACTCTGGTCACATATAGCTCTCCCGAGGCATTTGTTCTCAATATTTGTTCTCCTATATTTGCATTAGAATGGATACTTAAAAAACATCATTCCATGAGCAAAGTGAAGACAGCTAAATGAACAAAGGTTCAGAAACACAGGGCCCTACAGCTAGCCGTCCAGTGTAAAGACTTTATCTACAGGTAGCACAGGGGTAGCCCCTAGCTGACCATTGCTTCTAGGCTTGGATGAGCATTGGAGTGAAGCCCTTGGCCAGCAGCTTGCCAGTGTCTGGGCTGCCATGAATCTGTTTGTCTGATCTGATGTGAGTTTCTGACCTAATTTTACTGTAGGACTTAGTGTTCAGGCCGAGAAAACAAGGTTAATGTGTTGATCCAGGGTGAGATTAAACAGCAGAATCTCCTAATGACGCTCTCTAATTTTGGCTTCCTCTTGTCCTTGTGATTAATCCAAACCACTTTCCTATTAAGCCTTGCTAAGTACCACAAACTGTTTTGCTTGGTTTGGGTGTTATAAACCATATATCCAGTCTTTTTTCTGAGTTGAACGAGATAGCCACGCATTAGCAGTTACAAAATGCAAAAGAATTTCATTTTAATTCATAGAGCCCCAGAATTAGAGGAAAAACTTCAGTAAGCTGCCTTGAACAACCCTTGGTGGTTATTCTTTGCTGAGCCAGAAATAATGTCTACAAGGATGGCTATACGAACAGCAGTTTACTAAAGGTTTTCCGGGGATGACGACAGAAGTGAACGTTGTCGAATACTTAAGAACACCC
The DNA here is from genome assembly GCF_018167655.1 of Microtus oregoni. NCBI lineage: Eukaryota > Metazoa > Chordata > Mammalia > Rodentia > Cricetidae > Microtus > Microtus oregoni. Next base: position 20,466,752 of record NW_024543063.1, read on the forward strand.
TTGTGGTAGGCAATTGGTGTTGGTGTGCTGTCCCAGTTTTCAGCAAGGGTCACCCCTGTCCTAAGATGCTTAATACATATTTTACAAACCATCAACTTGCAATTTACACAATGCTAATATTTGCAATATTATTATGATGGTGACTGTTTTTTTGATTCTCTTGGCAGTAGAGATTAGAGCCCACAAGAATGGGGTTTACAGTTCCCTTGTGAAGGTTTTGCCTACAGAATGATTTCAGAACAACTAGGCTTTCTGCTGCATGGTCCTAGACTGCTTTAAGGCAATCAGTATCTGTTCTGTATCTGAAATAAATAGACAGATGCTAGTAAGAGGAGGGGCTCTTTTGAACAGAGCCACATCCAGACAGGCCAGTTCCCAGGGTGAGTCCTCTGATTCTGGGGAAGCAGCAGACTTCTGGACAACTAACTCGGAGACAACTGGGAAGCTTAAAGGAACCTCTGCAAAAGTGAAGGTACCCTTTCCTAAATACACAGTGCTAAATTGTTTACAGATTCTTAAGGAGGGTTTGGTTACCATTTCCTATCTAAGGTTATTTTAACACACAATTTAAGTTATGAGAGAATACTTTCAACCTTTTATGTAAATATGGCATTTATAAAAAATGTCGAAGAATATCAAATGCAGAAAAGGATATTGGGGAACTAGAATATGAATCAGTGAATATTTTTATTTTTTTCCTACTAAATGTGAAATAGCTCCAGGAGAATGTGTCTAATGTAATGAAATGGCCAGAGTAGCCCCTGAGCATGCCAATAAAATGGCCTCTGAGGCTTCCGTCCAACTTTGAGCTTGCCTGAAGAAAATGTATGCATTACAAATGTGTGGGTTACCTTGAAATTAATTATAATCGAAAGTTGATAGAAAGAAAATCAAATCTTTCCCTGTGAATTTCTGCTGGGCACATATGCCCCTAATTGAAAGGTGTTCTCGCTGATTCTCATACATGAAAATATTCATGCCTCTGATGGAATATGGACATGGTCCATCTGCTAAGCTGAGAGAAGGGAGGGGAATCTCCTTTGCTTTGTCTTAAAGAATAAGCACCTTCAGCATGATGTACCAGGTAGCTGTTTTAAAAATACAAAAAGTAGACCAATATTTAGAATCCATTATTTTAATTAGTAAATTACATTTTAGTCTTTGATCATAGGATAACTAAAGTGCTCAGTATATTTTTTGTTAGGCTAAGAAATGAAGTGGCTCAGTGGAATGAAAATGAACATGACAAAGAGAGGGGATTTTCTATCAGGCTAATGTACTACATAGCACTTTGATGTCTATATTGCTTTTTTCATTACTCCTTTATGTCAAGCATTACTCTCCATGCCTAGGTTAAGGAAGTGACAGAGTTGTCCAAAAAGAGGGAAATGAATTTTAGGACATCAAGAGAGGATAGTTTAAACCAAGTTGCTCAGGCTATCTTAGATGGCACATCGCATGTGAAACAAGAGCTGAGAGGGAAGGAGGCAGACATGCTGTCTGGAGCAGGAGACTTATGGGAAGACAGGACACCAGGAAAACAGGTCAGAAGGGCACATTTGTGGAAAAAAGAAAAGCAAGATCAAGGGTGTGATTAGAACAGGGCTGAGTAGGTGAGGTAGAGAAGGCGAGACAATCACGCTAAGAGAGGTGGTGAATGGACTTTTAGGGAGCTTGGGGTTACTGATATGACTTGATTTCAGAGAAACTGGGGTCTTTTGAGGTGAAGAATGAGAAATCTGATTGCTATAAGTGAAAAAAAGGTTTTTTATCTGCTCTCTGGTTCAAAAAGGACAGAGACAGGTCCTCCAGCTATAGAATGACTCTGAGCTGAGGGTAGACAGTGGCCTGGAGGTAAGGTGTCATAATATGGTTTCAATGCCTACTGGGCCCCCAGTGATGTAATGATATTTGTATTATTTATGGTTCATTTTCAACAATTTATAGGTATAAAGCTGAAAAGTTTTGTATACATTCAAATGCTAACAGGTGCATGAATACATGCATACATAGTTAAACCCAAAGAAAGATTTTATTATTATTATTATGATAAAAATATTGGGCATAGAATCTCCTAACATTTTTGTCAATGTATAATATAGTAGTTTCACTCAGCAAATCTGAAACTTATATCATTGAAGAGCAAATGAGGAAGAGCATCTACATTAACTAGAACAAATGGATAATTGCTCAGAGGAATTGATTTTGTGTGTTTATTGGAGTCACTATTCTTGACTTCTCAGAGCTATGCATTGGGAGACTTTTCATATATGTTAAAACTAACAATCCTAATGCTGTAATATAAGAAGCAAGATGAAACACAAACGGAGGCCTGTATGACACTTGACACTCTCAAGTGGAAGCAATGCCTTTATAAATGAATAGACTCAATCATTATTACTATTGGTAATATTTATGTACAGTCTTTTGACAACTGTGGAGAATGGAATAATTACTCTGCTAATTGATGTACACATTCCCTGTTTTAAGGTCATTTGATAAACCTGTAATTTCTGCCCCACTGTAAGGAGGAAATTCGGAGTCCTGCTGGGGATGAAATCAGAGTGAAGCACAGCCCCCCCAAAAAAAACCCAATATAGAAGTATCTCTGCTCTGAAGATTAACAAATGACACACACACACAATCAAAACCTTCCAACTTTTCATCCTTTTCATCATATCCATGTATTTTGTTCTTTTCCCTAAAATGTCTTAAAAATTACAGGAGAAAAAAATAGTTATACAGATATATTTAAAAGGAGTCATTCTTTGATGGGCTTGCATCCTAATTATTAAACTGATGGCCAAGAGAAAGGAAACTATCTCTCATGGAGAGTGTAATTGTTAGCCTTTGTCTCACCACATTGGGAAGAACTCACCCAGTGCGGCAATGTAACATCATCCAACACAACACATGCTATCCATAGTGCAATCTGATAACCAATTTCCACATTTTTAAAAGGAATTACCTTGAACATTTTCCTTCTTCAAGTGTGAACTGTTAATATGTTCACTCCTTCTGATGGAAATGCATGTTTTCTATCCAACTGCTACAACATTTTTGCTGTAGCTAAGGTGAACCCATCAGTAATGAATCATGAAGGTGAAACCACTACCACGTGTCTCAAATATTCACATCTAAAACGATGTCTTCCAGTGCTTTGTTCTTTTGTTCCTCTTCATGAAAGCAGCACATTTCCTGTCCCAGAGCATTAACTCCTCCCAAGACATTTCTTCATTCTGCAAGCGTTGGAGGATGTTGACCAGGCTGGCCCTGCCATGCTCCCATCTGCCCTTTGCCTGGGAAAAGAACTCTTCCCGTTTCTTTTCTTTTTTATACATTTTTATTAATATTTATTCTCTGTTCCCCTCCCAACCGCTCCCCTCCCCCACCCAACCCTCCCCCAAGGTCCCCATGCTTTTCTTTGGTGCTGTAATTGTAACTCAGGCATGTCCAGCTTTTTGACAAAGTGTACAAGCTATATATGGGGAGAATTGAGCTTCTCAAAATTTTCCTGGGGAAATGCTTAACTTCCAAGAATGCCTGTTGTCATTTTTTATATATACTTAAAAAATGATGTTGGTATGCACATTAAAATTTGAATATATAAATATCTAAAAATGCTATATTTTATTTGGAGGGTGAACAATATTTTGTGATTTACAAGGAGTGTAATAGAGGCCGGTAATAAAGAAATTAAAAGAATGGAGTAACTGTAATGGCCCAAGAACATGTAGAGAACTCAGGACAAGTCCTTTTCCTTGGACTCCCCTCCCATTCCAGTTATGAAGCAGTAGTCTTTCAGGTGACACTACGTTCTGAGACGATCCATCCTTACATTTTTGGATAGGTATCAGTATTTTAAAAGGACATATTCAATGAAGATTATTCTTTCTGCCCCATTGCCTCTGGTTGATTAAGCAAATAGAGAAGAGATATGTAGTTGATGCTTCTAGCCTAAATGATTACTCTCTTTTTTTGAAGTCCATAGAGCCTAACATGTCTTAGCACATCAATGAAAAGTATTTTTTATTTATAAAGAATTCTGATGATGTGTTTATAAGCCTTGCTAGTATAAACATTCATTTTGAGAAATTAATTAATCTAGATGTCAAATATTTTTCTTAGACTGGTTCATCTTTTTCTTATAATTATACTTTTATAACTTCTTAATCACTCATTGGGGTTTAAATTTATTTTTTAGGTTTCTATTTTATAATCCATTCCAATTTCATATTTCTTTTTAAATTTTGTAATTTTTCTATTCAGTTATTTAAAAAGCTTTGGCACTTCAAACAAAAATCGAGCAGAACACATCAGAAAACATGGTATGTGGTCCAACAGATTAAATGGGATAAAGAGACATGGGGGAGGGGATAAAAGTTACTGCCCAGTAAAAGGCTTTTTAGCAAATCATACTGAATCTCATTAATAAAGAATACATCCACTAAAGCTACACAATCAATCTGCCATGTGCATTAGTGATGTCTAGCCCAATTCAGGTAGATAAATTGTTCTCTAAGTGTCGGTCGGCTGCCACTCAATCACAAGACCCATAATATATGCCTTGCTGAATTTTCTGATTCATGACAATATTTTCTCCCCACAGTGTTAGACTAGACTATACAGGTGTAAAAGAAGAGTGTAAAAGACAAAGGATATCTAGCTGGAGGGAAATTTAATAACATAAAGGATGATGTGTGTAAGCAATCTACCAAAAATAAGCTGCAGGGTATAGTCTGGCTAAACACTATTGTCAAGTGTCTGCTAAAAAGAAATGAGGAAAAGTGAAGTCAACATAGAGCTGGAGGACTCCACTGAGACTATTACCACAGTGTAGACTTCCATCCACCGCCAGGTACCATTAAGTTACAGAGCACGAGAAAGGAGGAGAAGGAAAATGGAGTAACCATTTGCTTCCTTGAGATTTTGAATTACATAGTTGTAGCCTGTTTTCTAACTGTGAATGATGCATTTAATGATGAGGCCTGTGACTAATACCTTTTCCAATGAGCGCCTGTCAGGAGCACTCATTGTTATAAACAGATACTTCTTACAAGCCCAATACAATGTGTTTTTGTGAGACTCTGGCTTGAATTGATACCATGGGATTTTTCTAAAGGAGACAATCAATTTCATATGAGCCCTGAAAACACAAGCACCTGCTTTTGAACCCATAGTCAAAGGGAAAGGGTTCTGTCACTTTGCAAAAGATTAAAAGTCTCCAAGGAGATGTTGTGAATGTAAGAGTATTTTGGAATGAGGTGGGAAAACTAAGCTTGCACAGTTATACGATTGTATTAAAGAAGAGGAGTGAAAGATTACAGTGGTATTGGGTGTTAGGCAGGAACACTGCTTGGGGATTTGCCCTTAATGCACTGACCTTATCTGCCCAAGCCTTTCCATTTCAGTGTGTCTTAGAATTGTAAAAAGAAGTCAGCTTAAAGGTATCAACAGGGCCCCTTGTGTAAGTTCCCTCTAGCAAAGAGCCTCTTTAGCTCAATGCAATTGGCAATCTTGGTTTGAAGCAGACTCTGATTTAGTTAACACGAGAGCTGAATGACCTCTGCCACCCCAGAGCTGAATGAAGAGTTCAATGCAGGTTTGATGGCATGTATGAATTAATGTGTCAGGGTGAACCAGGGAACACAATGCAGAGGCCATTGTGAGCATACAGAGACAGACAGAACCCACACACAGTGACACAAGGCTGTCATATACAAGCATGTGAGTGTTCAGTTTGAAATGATAAATGCATGGATGTGATATCAGTACCCATTTGTAATGATCAGGCTCATGAGGATCAACCTGAAGCAATGATTAACCATGCAGCTTCAGTCTCTTGCTTGGTGATAGTCGGGATGCGCTGTGCTTGGGCAGGCAACAAGACAACATGCTGTAGATATAACACTTAGTCTCAACTCCTTGAAGGGGTACATTAGTTACTGAAAAAACACATTAGTCATGAACGCATTATCAGATGTAATATATGTTGACTTATAAGACTATGTCAGGTGGACACATGTAGTCATTTTAATCCGTATGTACATGATATCACTCTTAAGATTAACATGAAATTCACTACCAGGAATTTAAGGTCAAATTGAAACTGTTCAATGTTTAAGTTCACCTGCATTCATTTCCAGACTTTGGGTATAAGCCTATCGCCTTCATGCTTTGTAAACTCATTACAAAATGATGTATTTGCACTAAAAATGTTACTCTTTGTTAAAAATGTACACAGGACAACAATCATTAAAATTCAGGTTTTATCAAATTATTTTTCTGATCCTGTGCAAGTAATTTGAATTAAATAACTCATTTTTACATATCCTCTAAATATTTTCTAGTCTTAGTTTATTTTATTCAAACCCCAACTATTATCTCTGTCAAAAGCACATGACTACATAATAATACAACAGTTATAAGCACAGTGAAGGATTCTCCCACATCTCGTGGTTTGAAAACAAACACAGATATTAAAAATGTTTCTTTTTTACTTTGGAATTCAAGAGTTTTCTATGTACTTACATGTCAAGTCCTTACCATTAAATGTCTGTAATGTAATCATTATAGATACCCAAATATACAATGCAATTACTAGCATTCTCTTGTCTAAGCCATAAACAATCTATCTAAACATTTAAGATCATATCAATTTACAATGTAATCTTTTTATGTTAAGCTCATTTTTATTTAATTATCTTCTGTAACTCTTACTGCCTTGATTTTCATAAACTTAAAGCAATAGATGGAAATAAATCTATTAAAAGAAAACAGAAGTTTTTATAAATAAATTTATTAAAGAGCAGAGAAGTCAAGGAATTTTATTCAGTTTTATAAAAGGACATGCACACACCCTTGCTTCAATTTCTGAATACATAGGCTGCAGCATGCTTATAAAGGCATGGTTATGGAAGGCAATTCATGCAATTTTGCAAAATTATAGAATAGCTGTTATTAACTCCAATTAATAATCAACTGGTATTCCTTATCTTATAGTAGCTATAGTATAGAAGCTAAACCTTTTGCAACTAGAACTATAGAAATTGATTTTTTTTGCCTTTTATTTTTTTATTTTATTTTTTTAATGAGAAAAGGAAAAAAAAAGTATCCGCCTCCTCCCAGCCTCCCATTTCCCTCCCCCTCCTCCCACCCTTCTCCCCCTCCCCCAAATTCCTCTCCCCCTCCCTCTCCAGTCCAAAGAGCAGTCAGGGTTCCCTGCCCTGTGGAAAGTCCAAGGTCTGCCCCCCTCCTTTCATGTCCAGGAAGGTGAACATCCAAACTGGCTAGGCTCCCACAAAGCCAGAACATGAAGTAGGGTCAAAACTCCGTGCCATTGTCTTTGGCTTCTCATCAGTCCTCATTGTTCGCCATGTTCAGAGAGTCCAGTTTTATCCCATGCTCTTTCAGTCACAGTCCAGCTGGCCTTGGTGAGTTCCCAATAGATCAGCCCCATTGTCTCAGTGGGTGGGTGCACCCCTCGTGGTCCCGACTTCTTTGCTCATGTTCTCCCTCCTTCTGCTCCTCATTGGGACCTTGGGAGCTCAGTCCAGTGCTCCAGTGTGGGTCTCTGTCTCTATCTCTATCCATCACACACTAGAGTACTATGCTGTGGTAAAAAAACAATGACTTCTCGAATTTTGCATGCAAATGGATGGAAATAGAAAACACTATCCTGAGTGAGGTATCCCAGACCCAAAAAGATGAACATGGTATGTACTCACTCATAATTGGTTTCTAGCCATAAATAAGGGTCACGGAGACTACAATTGGTGAACCTAAAGAAGCTAAATAAGAAGGTGAACCCAAGGAAAAACATATAGTTATCCTCTTGGCTATGGGAAGTAGACAAAATTGCTGGGGAGAAAATTGGGATCTTGGGGGTGGGATGGGATGGGGGTAAGGGGAGATGGGGAGAGAAAAGTGAGAAGGGAAGGAGCGGGGGAACTTGGGGAAACAGGAGGATTGGGATAAGGGAAGGTTGGACAGGGGAGCACGGAAGCACAATTTTTAATTAAGGGATCCACCTTAGGGTAGGCAAGAGACTTGACCCTAGAGTGGCTCCCAGGAGCCCATGGTGATGTCCCCAGTTAGTTCCTTGGGCAGCAGAGGATAGGGAACCTGAAATGACCCTCTCCTATAGCAATACTGACGAATATCTTGCATATCACCAAAGAACCTTCATTTGGTGATGGATGGAGATAGAAATTGATTTTTATTTATTTTTTCATACATTACAGTGATTTTCTTTCCCCTCCCTCCTCCCAGGTGCATTCCACTTCCCTACTCAGCTAGGACAATGGATTATTTTTTCAGAGAGAGAACTTTTATAAAAAGGAGACAGGAACATATTGGGTTCTTGTTTGTTGGGTAGTCATTTTCATCCAACTACTAAGTCAGTAAAGCATATCTACACTCCTGCTAAAAGATCGGCAGCTCACACATTCACACAAAAGGAACAGTCATCAGCCAGACAGATTGGCTTCAAACTTAACAGTTTGCTATGTCAAAGTGTATATTTATATTTTAGTTTCTGTGAATGTGATTATGGTGTGTTGTGGGGGTAGAATTAGTGTGCGTATGTGTGTATACATGTGTATGTGGACATTTATGCATATTCTTGTTTATATATGAGTATGTGTATGTTTATATTTACATATGTATGAATGTATACTGTGTTTGTGTCTTTTGTGTGTATGTATGTGGCATAATGCATAAATGTGTGTTTAGGCATGTGTGCATGTATATGTTTGTATTTGTGCTTGTATATATTCATATTGTGAAAGTGCATGTGTATGTGTGGATATATAAATATATGCAGGTTCTTTTGTTTGTGCATGTGTGTATTTATATATGTATCTTTTCTGTGTGTATGTATGTATATTTGTTAGTGAGTGGACACATTTATGTGTATGCATATTTAGATTTGTGTCATTGGTTACACGTGTGTAGATTTGTGTGTGTGTTTGAGCCATTAGTGTTTTGATGGATTTCACACAGAGGACTTCTCACCAGGAATTCATCCAATGAGTAAGGGCACTTCAGTTATTAAATTGAGGTCCCAAGTTAGAGGCCATTAAGCAAATTATTTAGTGCTTTCTGCTTTAGAAGGCAAGGGCATACGTGCAGCATTTTATAACTGGTTAATTTCATGCTACAATTAAATTCTTGCCACACACTGGAATGAGAAGCAATACGAAAGGGGGAAATTAGAGGAGACTTTCTATTGTCAGGTTTGTGAATGAAAATGAATTTTTCTAGGATAATTGTGTAATATATTTAAGACATACATTTTTGCTTTATGCCATAGTAAGCTACCTGTTGTATAAAGAACCATCAAAGGAGAAATACATTTTTTTTTGGATTTTTTTCATTTTATCCAACTAGCAAGAATTTTTTACTACCATAGATATTAACTGACACTTTGATGAAGATAACTTCAAAGGCAAATCATTTATAATGTAGTAGCATTACACTAATAACTTATGTATGCTTAATATATGTCTAATTCCTGTTTGATGACAAGATTATGAGAAAGTATAATCACATCTTTGTGTGTGTGTGTGTGTGTTTGTGTGTGTGTGTGTGAGAGAGAGAGAGAGAGAGAGAGAGAGAGAGAGAAAGAGAGAGATTGAAGTACAAACATGTTTTAATTTATTTTAGTGGGATGATTAATATAAAGCAAAAATCAGATAATTTTCCAGGAATAAGTTAATAATGAAACATAAAAACGTTCTAGCCTCCCCTATGGAATTATCCATACCTCACAATTCCATTTCTCATGACTCTCTTTTTCTCTCCATACTTATTTTGCGTCTTCATAGTGTGATAGTATGGTCTACAGTGTCAGGTTTCCTTTGAAGCCAGAGATTGACCTGAATTTGGGGCTGTGCTTGTGAACAAGTTACTGGCTCTCTGGGTTGCACATTCTTCATAGTAACGTGAGTCTGGTGCTCATCATAGTGCAGACCAGTGAGAAGGTTGTGAGACAACAATGGCATCCAGCAGCGAGAGAATTGAACGCAAGAGCCCAGAGTAACTGTTGGCTCTACGGCATCAAACCATGCCCCTTTGCAAAAGCAGGAGCCTGGACCTGTGCTATCCTCCACACCTATAACTGTGAAAATTTATTATTTGTTTTTGACAATTTACCAAATGTTCTTATCATGAATTTTACATATGCATGTATCAGAACCTATTAACAGGGTAAACAAAGAAAAGAAAAGAAAAAAGAGGAAATACTTATTAATTCTTCCCCATGGGAAGAGCTCCTTTAATTAATATGCCACAAATAACAAAATTACAAAACTATTCATTTGGCTTGAATATTGTCTGTCTCTTTTAAGAGAACCCACAGAAGGAACATAGTATCATAGCCCTGATGATGATAACCATTTCTGCCTTACAGCAAATTATTTTATAAAATCTCTTCCTGATAGCAGTTATGTAAGTAAATACATCAACAAGAAAGAGATTATGGCCTGAAATGAATGATACCTATATTTTATACTGTTTTTAATCCAATTTTGATTAATATAGAATGCCAAGAAGCTGGAAAGGTAAACTTTTCTCTGTAGCCATATAGGGAATCCTTATGCTTTAAAACTGAGAGTGGCTGGTTCCCAATATTACCGATTTAAATGAGCCTGATCATTTTAACTTTTTGTTGCGCATAGAAAGCAGGTGATAAATATAAAATGTAAACTTAAGAACTTTCAAAAGACCATAGAACAAAATATTTCTCTCTTCAGACATCATTCCTTATCTTTTCACTCTTATGAAACTTCCTGAATAACTTTATTCATGTCTAATAAAACTTCTTTAGAGTTTCTTTTCCAGACATGAAATCAAAGCTGAAAACCAAATTATGATCAGACTCTGTCTTAGAAACCCAATCAACTTTTTTCTTTTTATTTATTTATTTTTATTTTTTAAATTTATTTATTTATTAAAGATTTCAGCCTCCTCCCCGCCACCGCCTCCCATTTCTCTCCCCCTCCTCCTCCCTCATCAGCTCGAAGAGCAATCAGGGTTCCCTGACCTGTGGAAGTCCAAGGACCACCCACCTCCATCCGGGTCTAGTAAGGTGAGCATCCCAACTTCCTAGGCTCCCACAAAGCCAGTACGTGCAGTAGGATAAAAAACCCATTGCCATTGTTCTTGAGTTCTCAGTAGTCCTCATCGTCCACTATGTTCAGCGAGTCCAGTTTTATCCCATGCTTTTTCAGACCCAGGCCAGCTGGCCTTGGTGAGTTCCCAATAGAACATCCCCATTGTCTCAGTGTGTGGGTGCACCCCTTGCGGTCCTGAGTTCCTTGCTAGTGCTCCCTCTCCTTCTGCTCCTGATTTGGACCTTGATATTTCAGTCTGGTGCTCCAATGTGGGTCTCTGTCTCCTTTCATCGCCTGATGAAGGTTAATATTCAGGAGGGTGCCTATATGCTTTTCTTTGGGTTCACCTTCTTATTTAGCTTCTCTAGGATCGGGAATTATATGCCCAATCAACTTTTGATAGACAACAATCTGGCAATTTTTTAAGTGAGTCATATAATAGCCAAATGAGTTTTTCACCCAGCAACCCAACACTGTGACCCTCCTTCTCACTGAAAACTGTACAACAGATGATTCCAGTTCTCTCTCTAGTCTACTCTTTGGTTAGAGGTCTTTTTAAAAAATAATAAATAGACTCATTTTAAACAAAGAATAAATCTTCTGAGTTCTTTTCACCTACAAGAACTGTCAATTAGCTCCAAAAAGCCAGTTGGAGCAGTAGGAATAAATCTTGACCCCAGTGGCACAACAGACTACATAAGTCACACGACTGTCATTGGCATTCAGATGGCCTAGACTGGTCCTATTCAGGTTCCCCTCTGTCAGTCCAGAGTCAGGGGGCTCCTGCTAGCTCAGATCTGCTGTTTCTGTGGGTATCCCCATCATGGCCTTGACCCCTTTGCTCATATTATTGCTCCCCTGTCTCTTCGACTGGACTCGAGGAACTAGGCAAAGTGCTTAGCTGTGGATCTCAGCATCTGCTTCCATCAGTTGCTGGATGAAAGTTCTATAATTACAATTAAGGTGGTCATCAATCTGATTACGGGTAAAGCCAGTTCAGGCACCCTCTCCACTATTGCTTAGTGTCTTAGCTGGGGTCATCCTTGTGGACTCCTGGGAATTTCCCTTGTGCCAGATTTTATGTTAGCCCCATAATGGCTCCCTCAATTGAAGTATCTTTTTCTTTTCTCTCTCTCTGTCCTTTTCCCATTTTGACCATGCTGTTCCCTAATATTTTGTTCCCTCTCCCTTCTTTCCTCTCCCTCCATTCTTCCCACAAATGCTATCAATTTTCTTAGGATATCTTGTCTTTTTCCTCTTCCCAGGGGGATTCATGTATGTCTCTCTTAGGGTTGTTCTTTTTACATAGCTTCTCTGGGGTTATGAAATGTAGGCTGGTTATCCTTTGATTTATGTCTAATATCCACTTATGAGTGAGTACATACCATGTTTGTCTTTCTGGGTATGGTTGCCTCCCTCAGAAATTTTTTTCTAGTTCCATCCATTTGCTTGCAAATTTCAAGATGTCATTTTTTTTTACTACTAAATAGTACTCCATTGTGTAAATGTAATCTTGTAACTTGGCAATTACTGAAGGTATTTATCAGCTGTAGAAGTTCCCTGGTAGAATTTTTCAGGTCACTTATGTATACTATCATATAATCTGAAGATAGTGAAGGTTTGACTTCTTCCTTTCCAATTTCTATCCCCTTGATCTTTTGTTTTTTTATTGCTCTAGCTAATACGTCTCACCCCACTCTCACTACAGGAAACGTCTTCCAGACAGAGCCTTAACAGAGAAATAAAGGAATTAACGGGTGTTAGGACTGAAATGTGTTTAAGTACTCACTCATATTTGGTTTCTAGCCATAAATAAAGGACATTGAGCTTATAATTCATGTTCCTAGAGAAGCTAAATAAGAAGGTGAATCCAAAGACAAACACATAGGCATCCTCCTGAATATTAACCTTCATCAGGCGATGAAAGGAGACAAAGACAGAGACCCACATTGGAGCACCGGACTGAAATATCAAGGTCCAAATCAGGAGCAGAAGGAGAGGGAGCACGAGCAAGGAACTCAGGACCACAAGGGGTGCACCCACACACTGAGACAATGGGGATATTCTATCGGGAACTCACCAAGGCCAGCTGGCCTAGGTCTGAAAAAGCATGGGATAAATCCGGACTAACTGAACATAGCGGACAATGAGGAATACTGAGAACTCAAGAACAATGGCAATGGGTTTTTGATCCTACTGCACGTACTGGCTTGGTGGGAGCCTAGGCAGTTTGGCTGTTCACCTTACTAGACCTGGATAGAGGTGGGCGGTCCTTGCACTTCCCACAGGTCAGGGAACCCTGATTGCTCTTTGAGCTGATGAAGGAGGGGGACTTGATCTGGGGAGGGGAGGGAAATGGGAGGTGGTGGCGGGGAGGAGGCAGAAATCCTTAATAAATAAATAAATTTTTTAAAAAAGAGACATCTATAGAACATTCCACCCAAACACAAAAGAATATACATTTTGTCAGCACCTCATGAAACTGTCTCTAAAATCAACCATGTACTTTGTAACAAAGCAAGCCTAAACACACACACACACACACACACACACACACACACACAAACACACTTTGAGTTAGCTCCTGTATCCTATCTTATCATGGCTTAAAATTATAAGTCAATAGCAACGCTAATTGCAGAAAGGCCATATACTCATGGAAAATGAACAGTGCTCACCTGAACAACCCCTGGGTCAAGGTAGAAATAAAAAAAGCAACCATAGACTCCCTAGAATACAATGAAAATGAATTCACAACATAACCAAACCTATCAGACACTTTGAAAGCAGTTCTCAGAGGAAAGTTCATAGCAATAAGTGCCTACATAGGAACCTGGAGAAAACTCACAGTAGTGACTTAACAGTATACCTGAAAGATCTAGAATAAAAAGAAGCAGACTCACCCAGGAGGAGTAGACCCCAGAACATAATCAAATGGAGGGATGAAATCAGTAAAATAGAAACAGTGAAACAATACAAAGAGTCCATGCCACAAAATGTTGGTTCTTTGAAAAAAATTAACATGTTAGCCAAATCTTTATCCAAACTAACCAAAAGGCAAAGAGAGGATATCCAAATGAATAAAATCATAGATGGAAAGGATACATAACAACAGACACTGAAAAAATCCGAGAATCATTGGGTCATATTTCAAAAAGCGGTACTCCACAAAACTGGAAAATGTAGAGGAAAGTGTAGACACTTTTCTGGATAGGTACCACAAATCAAAATTAAATTAAGTCCAGATAAATAATTTAAATAGACCTCTAACCCTAAGGAAATAGAAGCTGTTATCAAAAGTCTTCTGACCATCACATTCCAGAGCCTGATGGTTCAGCACAGAATCTTACCAGAATCTCAAAGAAGAGCTAATACCAATACTCCTCAAATTGTTCTATACAGTAGAAACAGAATGGACATTGTCAAACTCTTTTTATGAGGCCACAATTACTCTAATACCCAAATCAGTTATGATTTTAGAATTTAAATATGACAGGATTTAAATTGTAGTTAGTGATGCCATTGTACATGAAACCACACCTAACAATACCCAACTACATGGGTTAGCATGCATCAATGAAACATTACTCTTTGATCATATGGCCAGTGGGTCATGTTTTTCTTTAACTTTCTTGTCTATCAGTTGGTAGAATTTATCTAGTTATTTCCATTGAGGCTAATTCTTCAAATGACTTAATATTTTCTTTTAATTTCCACATTTTCCTTAGTTTTGTGCCTTTAATTTGTACTCACCGTTAAGTTGTCTAATTGTATTTTTGATCCTTATTCACAATAAAACTTTAGGGGCAGAAATTAGGACAAATAGTTTCTTGGAGCTTTCATAAAGTAAAAGGGAAATGTAAGTAGCTACGAAGACACCACAGTGGCAGTTGGCACTGACTTTGTGCTTGCCGCATGCACTGTCCTAAAAAGCCTTCCATATTATATCTCAGATCTAGATAATTTTTCCCTGAGATAGATTACATTATTTGCCTCAAACTAAATCTTATGTGTACCTGATTCCAATGAATAGTTCTAGAAAAGGCAAGAAAATAAGAGTGAGAAGGAAGGCAATGTGGTGGTAAAAACAAAGAACATATAGTGGCCTACCCATCAGTTGCTCCTTCTTGAATCAAGCAGAGCAAATTCCAAAGCAACCTAACAGAATTCCAAAAGTACCATTCAAAAGGATGTGTGGTGCTTCAAATGCTGAGAGGACTTTCTGGGTATTTGGAAAACCCAGAGTGCCACTGAATCCAAAGATATGGACTTCAGGGAATCCGTAAAGTAAAAACTTACGACACTGTCTTCAGATTTTCATTTTTATTTTATTTTTTTTTAATTCAAAGTAGATTCTTCTCACATACAATACAGCTTCCCCTCCATCCACTCCTCTCAGCTCCTTTTCCCATCTCTCCTATCCCAGATCCACCCCCACCCCTGTTTCCCTGTAGAAAACAGTATACCTACAATAGACAATAACCAAAACAACAAAACAAGATACAATAAGACAAGATGAAAGCCCTCGTATCAAGACTGGACAACACAATAGGAGGAGTCTCAAGAGAAGGCAACACCTGCTCAGAGACACACCTGCTCCCACTGATGGGCATCCAACAAAACCAGCAAGCTAACAGCAATAACATATATGCAGAGAGCCTGATGCAGACCCATGCAGGCCCCTTGCTTGCTGCTTCAGTCTCTGTGAGCCCATAGGAGCTCTGATTAATTGATTGAAGGGGCCATGCTTCCTGGTGCCCTCCATCTTCTGTGACTCAGAAAATCCTTCCTGTTTCTGATGGAGACCTCCTGTTGAGTATCTCTCTGCATAATGTTTGTCTGTGGGCTTTGGGTTCTCAAAAAGAAATGGCATAGTTGGAATTTCTTGTCATTTCCCTGATTATTTTCTCAGGCCTATCTTGGAAAATGCTAAAAAATTAATTTCTAAAATAATATTAAAATAGAAATTTTAATAATCTGAACTTCAGCATAGCAGAGGAAACAGAGAATCTGTGGTTGATAAACTTGAGTGTACCTCAATAATTTTAAGAGAAAATATAGATGAAGAAAAATAATACTTAAATGTAACAAATTTGCTTGTAGTATCTAAGATTACCCTGTGCAGAATTGCTGGATGTTTAAACCAATCTCCTAGAAGCTTGGTTTTGCTGTGATTTTTTTTTTTAGTATTAATCTGAATTCTAGTGCTTCTGTGCTCTAGCAGGGCATTAGGCAAACAGAAATCAGCTGTTCACTATGTACACCCCTTAATAATATCCACATCACCTATGCTGCATGTACATCTGAAGTCAAAGATCATATTTTACACACATGCAGATGCACACACACACACACACACACACACACACACACACACACACACACACCTGCTCCAGTTTCTTCCTGGTCATGTGAATTAATATATAGTCAGCAGGCTTGTCCAGGCAATGGGTCAGTGTAAGCTCAGACACTGGGTGATTCTGACTTCCATAGCTCTCTGGTTTCTTCTGATTTGTTTTCTCCTCTCCCTACTCCTCTCTTTTTCCTTCTCTCCATGCATCTTTGTTGCCGATACTTTTTCCCTTGTGTAGGATAAGAAACGTGATCATTAAAGGCTTATTCATCAACTTAGGTCTTTTCCAAATAAGGTTTTCTATTGAAATGTCTACAATTGGAGAAAAGGCATTTTAAATGCTTAAGACTGTATTAATGTCACTGCTGATGTGGAGGAACATGATTCACATGTGGTCTTTGCAAAATACTGAGAAAAATAACTATCCACAGAATGTGTCAGAGTTTTTGAGATTTATTTCTTCAATTTTACAAGGAGAGATTTTTTCTTAGTTATTATTTCTTTTCATCAAAGTTATTTAAAAAGTGAAAACATATTTTTGCATTTATCAACTGTTCACTCTATTGCTTCCTTAAGAAGCTTTTCTTGGGGATGAGCATACATTTATTGATCTATATCACACTGAGAGTAAGCCTGGTACCACACAATGAATTGCACTAAGAACTCATGCACCAAGAGACTACAAATTAAATGTGATTATTACTCTGCTCTACAGATAAGGTAAATGAGACCCAGGTTCTCAATAATCAACATGTCAGTGATGGGAACTCAACAGGCAGTGAACCATACATAGTACAGAAACACACATAGAAAATAAAGAAGTCAAACATGCTTCAAAGTCTACAGTGCTTTTGTATTCTATCCCTGCACAATGATGGTTGTGTTTTACAAAAGTTATTTCAAATATCTGTCTAGTGTTGTAATCCACTTAGGTTAAGCATACCACAATTTCTTGATGTCCATATGTCACTATTACAGAGAAATCATACTTCATCAACAAATGGTAGACTTTTGGCATTATTTCAGACTTTCTATTTGCATAAATTTTAATTAACAAAATTCAATTTTCTAGTTACTTGCTAGGACTCTGCTTTTCTAGGTCGATTGTAAGGACATAAAGGCAGTAGACTTTGCAAACGGGCAACTCCCTAGATCCTGTGTAGAGTAATTAATGATTTTGTGATTTGTGATAAAGCTTTGAACTTCAAGGGAGTCCTTTTTCAATTTCCAGTGTCAGTCAATCAGACTCCAATGCTTTTCCCCAAGTAATCAAATTTATGTGAAATATTTTTAGTTAACATTGAATATTTGTCTGTCTCCCAGTTTCTCTTTCTTATCTCTCTGTCTCTGTCTCTCTCTCTCATTAGCTTGTTAGCATGAAATCATTTTGGAAATGGTTCAGAACAAAATGTCATTAACATGTTCCAGGAACTCATTTGCAAATGCATTTATGCATTAAGAAATTCACTTATAATATACTAAGAATACAGACATGTTGAGGAGTCCAACAGGAAGGATTGAAGGATGGTTCCATCAGTGAGCAAATTCATTGAATTTGCATAATCATGGGACGACGATAACTATTTATAATAATGATTGGTTTTAAATCTTTTGAGAATTTTAAAGAAAGGCAGCAGTCGGTAATATTTCATATATTTTTACATATTATTATGCAGGTGATAATTTGTTGATATTAAAGGCAACACAAATAATATCACACAAACACACACACACACACATGCACATATTTTTTCCACCTTTTGAAAATCCTCTTATTAGCCAATTTAATGTTGTAATAAAGGGCAAAATAATCTTGAACTTAGAATTCAGAAGCATGATACTTGTGTAATTTAACATGTAATTTTGAGATCAAAATGTTTTTAAAGTTGCACAAAACAACTTTTTTATTTTACACATGTTCATGTATTCTGCCAATACCAACTGGTTGTCCCTACTCCACCTGTGCTATTATTAATAGACCCAAGCACAATGTTTTCTCAACCTTCTAATATTGTAGCCCTTTAATACAGTTCTTTGTGTTGTGGTGAGCCATAACCATAAAATTGTTTTGTTGCTATTTTCATAACTATAATTTTGCTACTGTTCTAATTACAAGGTAAATATCTGATATACAGGTTATCTGATGAAATCCTATAGTAGGAGCTGCAGGCAGGTCTGCTGTTTATCCGACCTGGCTCTCACATGGCTAGCTTAGCCCCGGAAGTAATAACAGGGAAATAGTATTCTTTTAAACACTGTCTGGAGCATTATCTCTAGCCTCTTACTGGCTAACTTCACATCTTGACTAACCCATTTCTAATAATCTGTGTAGCACCATGAGGTGGTGGATTACCGGGAAAAATTCAGCATGTCTGACCTGGCAGCTGGCTCCATGGAGGCTGCTTCACTGCCTTCTACCCAGCATCCTGTTCTGTTTACTCTGCCTACCTAATTTTCTGTCCTATCAAAGGGCCAAGGCAGTTTCTTTATTAACCAATGAAAGTAACACATAGACAGATGACCCTCCTCCATCACAACCCCAAAGGGGTCTCGACCCACAGATTGAAAACCCCTCTGTTATAGTGTCTAATATGAATATGGAAGTGTATTATCACACTAGTTGATGTTCTTAATAAACATGGATGAAGATGGATGATTATGAATAAGCAGTCTCCTCCTACAAATGGACTTTAAGATTCTTCTCCTTTACACACAGACTGCTAATTCATAGTAGAGACAGTGCCATTGTTATAGATGATACACATAGAAATATATGTATGTATATATATATATATATATATATATATACCAAATACATTGATCTACGAAACTGAGATTCTTCAAATATAGCCACACTTGTGTATCTGCATGAGATAGCAATCATGCATAAATTTTTCCTTGGATAAAGCATTGCTGTTTTCTGAAGCTCTTATGGAGCTACCTAAGAGATTCTCTGAGATGATATTGAAGTGTATCCTGGTATATGACAGGACTCTTTGTCTCATGCTTGTTATCTTTGTGTATCTTGATTCATGGCTGTGCATGGTGTAGGACTTAACTATCTTTTATGAGTGTGGTCTTTTGCATTGTGTTCTTTTGTTTTATCTTTTCTTTTTCTCTGAATTTGCTTGTGGCCGAGGGACTATTGGTCCTAAATAATCTTCCATAATCTAATAAACACTGAAAGTCGATTAACCCAGTCATCACTAAATGAGAGCATTCTTCATTTTATTTACTATCTAAGACAAGTCTAATGACACTGCTCGTTTTGTAATCACCAATGAGAGTTGGCCGAGATGGAGACCCCTATGGATCAAATAATGTTCTACATCAGTCTCAGACTTCAGAACAAGTAGTACAAATGACTCTAAATAAGTTTATGTGCTAAATTTCATTTGACTGGTCAAGTATTCAAATTTCAAATGTTGTGTCTGTAGCTACTGCCTGTTTATTGGATTAGTCTTACTTAAATAGAATGAATTTTATATTATTATAAATTATTCAAATGCTTGTATGTTTTCTGCATCCTAGTCCTTTTAGTTAATTTCCTTGTAAAATATCTACCTCAACTCAATATCTTAAAGGGAGAAAATTGTATCCTAGCAATAAATCTTCTTTGCTTTATTTTTCTCTCTTATTTTTATGAACACAAAAGTACAACCATATGTACATTTAACCAAATATATATAATATATACTATAACATTATATACGGCATATCAGACATATATCAAGATTGTGTGTTATATATTGATATCATATATTAAATGTAATATGCAATATGCAAATTAATATATAGGACTATATAAAATAGTGAGAATAAAGCTCTGGTTTGAACCAGATATCAGTTTAATTTCAAGCTGCATTACTTGTCTTCTTTGATGGTCATTTTGGTTATTGGTAAACAGATATACTGATGCTATCCCCATCATAGAACAGAAACAAATAAAAAAAAATAAGAACTGGGGTGTGGTAGATAGTAGGCACTTCTAATTTTAATATGTAATTATTTATGTATTACTTTCTAAGCATTAGATGCTGTGGCTTATGTTATATTGTTTACTGTTTCCATTTTCCAGCCTCCACATCTCACGTTTTGTTCATCTAACACTTGTGGCGAAAGTAAATTTTGTGATTGTATTTCTTCCCTGATAGTGTTTATTTTTTCTGTTTTCCTATAAAATCAAAGCCATGGGAAGTTTTGTATGGCATTCAGAATATATAATATTCTAATATTAACAAAAAAAGGCCTGCAGACTGGTTGTCTTAATAAATGGAGGTGTATTAACACTCAATTTTGGAGATGAAACACAGTAATTTCCTTCTGAGGACTATAGAAACCCATTGTATTAATTGTTCTTAGGTATCTGTGGTTTATCTGACAATCCCTGGCATTTCCTGGATTTCAGAAGCATCATCCTGACCTTCAACTTCATTTTTGCATAGTGTTATTCTATGCGGGCTCCTGTCTAAACCTCCCTTTGTATAAAGACATCAGTCATATTCATTTAGGAGTCTATCTTGTTCTACAGTGAAAACTTAAAGTCAGAACTTCCCCATATAAATTTGTGGACAGCATTATTTATTTTACAGTGATGTAATAGCATGACTAAGACAAGTTATGGAAGCAGGGCTTCCTCTTGGCTGATGGTTCCAGAGGGTTGGATACTATGACGCAGACTGGAGGTAGCAAGTACAAGCATGGAGGCTAGAGCCAAAACTGAAGACTCACATCTGGAACTGTGAACACCAAGGAGAAAGAGCAAACTGAGTTGATTGAATCCTTAAACTCTCAAAGCCCACCCTCAGTGATGCACTTCCTCCAAAAAGCTACTTCCTAAGCCCCTTCAAGCAGCACAACCAACTGGGAACAAATTATTCAAAGGTCAAAGCATTTATGAAGAGAAGCTCTTATTGAAAACCCCACAGGGATACACAATTCAATCCGTAACAGTTTAGAGTCAACTTACTTGAATTCATATGAATGGGGTGTTGGTAGTCGAGACAGGAAATCCACTGTGGAGTCAATAACACAATTGTAAGGCAAAGTTCTTTTCCATACTTGTCTATATAACAGATTCATATTGTTTTCTTTTGTACAGCAAATTGCTTGCTTGCCCCTGCACATACTGTGCTTACTTGTTTGTACACTTTTTATAAATATATATGGGATATTACTAGTTCTCAAATCAAAAAACACTTGCACTGTCCCCTTGCACTATTCTTCACTCTTTCTTCAACTGCTCATAGCATCAAAGCATAATCCCCTGAGCTCCCTCCTCATCAGATCTTCATTTATTCACCCACGGTCTTTTAGCTGGGCTGAGGGAACAGACATAATTGCCAAGACAGCATATGACTTGAGAAGACACAGAAGTTATATTGAGAGACCTTATAAATGGAGTGAGCCATGCAAAGGAAAATTGAGCTTTGAAATAGACAATGAAATTCAGCTAATGTGACTGCACACAGGAAATATAAAATAGAGTAATCACATCATTTGGTGTTTATATATAAAGCTAAGTAGCTGTAGCTTTAAGATGAGACGTAGTGGAGTGGAGTGTTTGCCCTTCAATAGCTTTCCCTTCCAATGCCACTTAAAAAGACTATATGAAAAGAACAAACAGGTGTATAACTTATGGAGGATTCAATATGTGATGGTATAAGGGCTTCTGCTCCTTATCTTCAATCATATACAGAGAACAAGAACCTGTATTTTTAAAATGGTGTATATCAGACTGAGCCAAGAGATTGTCAAAATGTATTTTTAAAATGGTGTATATCAGACTGAGCCAAGAGATTGTCAAAATGTCCTTTCCTACAAAAAAAGTTGCTCACATCTGACTCTCATACCATGGGTGACCTTCTCTGCTTTGAGAGCACACTGTTAGTGATCACAGTGTTCCATCTCATTTCCCCTGCCTGCTTGCTAATCAAAGTAAAAGCCACACTGTGAAAATTGTTTGTCCTTTTTCAGAAAAATAAACAGGGTAATTTTATACCGTGCTACATGAATTCAATCAATGAAAATTGAGATCTTTTATTTTCTTTAGATATGGGGCTATGTATTCGTGCTCGATACATGTATAAGATTTAAACAACCTTGCACCCAAGGATGTCTGGGATTATGCAGGCTAGGTAAGGAATGCCATCAATATACTTGGAAGTTTTTGAAAGCATTCCAAATTAAGCTCTATTTGATTTTAGACTCTCTGGTTCTAAACATTTTGGTTCTGAGTGTATAAGCAAATAAAAATTTTGGACAGCAATTTAAATAATTATTGACTACATAATTGTAAGACTTCACTAGCTTCTCTGTAATGGAATCTCTCTCTATCTCCTCCTTCTGTCCTGCCCCAGCCTTTTCTTTCCTAGTCACTCTGCTTCTTCTTTTTCTCTGATTTACTCTTACCACAGAAAATGTATATATGGTTGAAGTATAACACTGTAGGTTTTGTTATCTTGTTTTTTTCATAACGTTCAAATGAAGATTCATATCTCATTTTCACTCACATCTCCTAGAAACTTTACATTGCCTAATCTAGCACTCAATGTCCTTTTGATAAAATACCTAATGCCTTGATCTTATTATTTAATGGTATTTGGGATATGTGACTCTCACCCTAAAACCCAAGATATTAAATAAGGCTATAATAACTTTGGATATATTTATAATATTGTTGTCATGGCCTAAAGAGACAAATTTATAAGAAAATGTTCTATTATATGACTTAGTATCATCAAAAGTAGACAGAACCTCTAGTTCTTCACACTACACAGCCTCTGATACAACATTATAGCTACAGCCTCATTTACCAATTAAATGTTGGCAAATATTGCAAATTCATGAATAGATGTATGTTGTTTTAATATAGGGCTTTTCAATGGCTTCATTTATAAACAAAATAACCAGGACATAAGATAATAGCTTATATTTTTCCATATTTCAGATAAAATATTTATACTTCAACATGGCAATTATATTTAGATCAATCTATATTAAAATAATACCATCCGGGACAAGGGAGGTAGCAGAGTTGGTAAGCTATCAGACTTCTATCCCATGTACCTATGTAAATAGCTGGATGAGGTAGTGCAAATGTATAATCCTAGAAATGAGTTGGCAAAAATAAGAGGATCTCTGGTGCTTTCTGGGAAGCTAACTTACCTAACCAGCAAATTTAAAGTGAGTGATCCTGTGTCAAAAACAAGGAAGGACAGCTACTGAATAGTGTCTCCTGTAGTTATTTCTCTGGTGTCTACAAGCACATGCATATACAATGTGTAAGACATCAAGTAAGCAATAATGCCATCAGAAGAACAGGATAAAGCAAACACCATGCAAATGATATATCCATCCCTTTAGTGTATTGTAAGTAAAGTTCAATTACTTTTCTGTACCAAGAATTATGATCTAGGAATGTACATGCTTTAGAAATATATACCTTACACATCCAAATCTGAAAGTGTTCTGGTGGAAACAAAGTTAGGAACAATCTGACCAATAAAAGTTATTCTTGAGGACCAGAATATTGTAGATCAAAAGGTAAAACTTATGCAAGGATCCTTAAGCATATCATGTTTAGAAACACAAAGAAATTCAACGTAAATGAAGAATGGGATATGAGGAGAGTGAGATTTGCTGAGGGAGAAGGCAGCTGCTAAGTGATGTGGTTTGTGCATGAGTGTGAGTATAATAAGTTGACACATGGAGGTCAAGATCATGGAGAAATTTACAGAGACAGCTGAACCAAGCTCGTGAACACTCAGCAACTTCAGGCTGATGGCTCTGGAGCCTTCATAGGACCAATTAGGCACTCCAAATATGGGAGACAGTGGTGAAACTTGGATTATATGAGGGGCCCCCAACAGCAGGACCAGCATCTATCCCTGGTGCATGAGCTAACTTGGTGGAGCCCATTCCCTATGCTGGGATGCCATGTTCACCCTTAATGCTGGGAGGAGGGACTTGGTCTTGCCCAACTTAATGTACCATGGGGGCATGGCTGGGGTGGGGAGGTGAGGGAGACCAGGAGAAAGAGGGAGAGGGGGAACTGTGATTGGGATATAAAATGAAATTAAAACAAACAAATAAATAAATATTTTTTTATAAAAAGTTAGCACAGGTGCTACAGGGAAAGAATGCCAGCTGATTGTTTGGGGATTGCAAGGAAGGTTGGCATCCTGGTGTCCAGCACCAAAGGCAGATATGGGTAAAGATGCAAAGGTGTAGTATCACCTTGTGCCAAGCACAATAGGAGATCATGAACATAAAACACTAACATGTTGTTCCAGTATGGTGTGTTTTCTACCAGTGCATGAGATATCATGTTAGGCTAGGAAAGGATAGATGCACAATACTCATTTAACTTTTGGAAAAATAGCGGGGAAAGTTATAGAGCCTAGAATCTCAGACAAATTAAGAGAACTAAGTCAGTAAGGGTTTCACAGCTAGGGAGAAAATCAGAGATCCATTCATGTTAAAGCACAGATAAACAGGATAAGCTAGTGGAATGCCTGGGAGAACTAAAAGTCTGGAGTTTATGATCACTGAATAAAATATCTGATGATCTATCAGTGTGGAGTATGCTGGATCACTGAAGGGCTGTAAGTTTTGGTTTTGAAAGTGAGTCATCAGAGTTAAATAGAAGCAGATACCTTTTACAAGGAAGATGGGAAGAGAAACAAGAATCTTGTATGAACCTATTTCCATTGGACATCAAAGACATTCAGGATGATGGCAAGACACAGAGTGGAGGGGATCTCACTGTCCTATAGTCAGTTAATCATGAAGGGAGACTGTCATGATGCTGTGGCACTCCGGAGTCCAGCTGTTATTTTCTTTGATGCTGTCTGACCAAGTCCATGGATGTAGCATCATGAAGATGTCAAGGAGCTGATTCCATTTTCAGATCTAGAGATTCCATTGGTCTCTAATAGCAAATTAAAGAACGAGGAAAGGAAACACGTGCTGCAACATGCCTGCTGGGATGACTGGTGGAGAGTGGTGTGCTTTGACTATGGAGTATGATGACTTCGTCACAGCGATTAACACACATGGAAACAAAACATATCACCTTCCTCCATGGCTTACGGTTCACTTAAGCTAAGATATATTTATTAACACTCCAAAAATATATTTCAAAACACATAGGAGCCGGGCGATGGTGGTGCACGCCTTTAATCCCAGCACTTGGGAGGCAGAGGCAGGCGGATCTCTGTGAGTTCGAGACCAGCCTGGTCTACAGAGCTAGTTCCAGGACAGGCTCCAAAGCCACAGAGAAACCCTGTCTCGAAAAACGAAAAAAAAAAAAAACACATAAACATAGGATTATTAATGTAGGACAGGGGTTATGGAGTGCTAGGTAGAATGACTTAGGAGAAAAAGAAATAATGTGAATTTAGAAAAAGAGTTCTCTGGAATAAAGAATGCAGCATAAGGCACAGACCATTGGGGTGACAAAAGTTTGGAAATGGGGAAAAATGGTTTCATTTAGGTGAGGCATTGTTGTATCTGAGGCAGTAACTGGGGATACTGAATTATAAAGCATGAGAGGCTGAATTTACCCAACCCAGAGTCTCCCAAAATATTTGATTTTTCTGATGGATATAGACAAGATCTGTCCAGAATTCTCAGAACTGCTCTCTATGAGTGATTTGACTTTCTGATTGATGGGAGACTCTTTTTAGGAATGTCAATCAAAATCTGGCTGCTTATCATAGAGATGTAAGGGTCTGAGATTTGAAGTGATCTCAGTGGTCAGTGCTACCCTCTATAAATTGATTTCAACATAGTGAGCAGTATATCTATGTTAAATTCCAAATGCAAATCATTTCTAATGCAGCTATATTATTGTTATACTCTATGGCAATACGAATATCTGGGTCTCGGAAGTTGAAATACAAACTCTTGTGTCCCAGGTTGATTGCCTTGTTTTGTAGCGCCATATTCTGAAATAGTAAGCTGTTCACATGAGGGAATCATACTTCAGGGCTAACAGCAGACAGCTCCTCTACTTTACCATGCTTGTGCTCACTCTGAATGATCTCCAGTGTTCAACTTGATGAAGTAGATGCTTTTCCTAGAATAAATCGAGTCTAACCATTAATGAGGCCAGGTCTCAGCAGGATGTTGGTTGATCGTTTCATGCAAAGCAGAGGGTACAGTTTCAGTAAGATGATATGTGAGTTTTGGAATCTGATGGTTTTGTTTCAGAGAACTATTAAACTATTAACCAGATAATAATCTTGGACCATATTCGTAACCTTTCTAAGTCTCAGATGAGTTGACTATACATTGGAAAAGCCATTAATACCTGCCACCAAACTTATACGCACTTTGTTCAGTGTCTAGTTCTCTACAGTTACTACATTGTCATCAAGACCAGAAACTAAAAATGTATAACTAGTTGAATGGCACCTGTAGCATAAGCTTCCAATAGAAAATACAGGAGAAGACTCATGGTCTTGACCTTGGTGAACTCACCAAGCATTGCCATGACATCCTGTCAGAATATATCTGGTTTTCATTGGGTCTTTCTGAATAAAATCCTCTGGACTTCTGTGTGTTCAATAGAAGATTTTTACCCTTGTAGTGCCTGTGTTTGAAATATATGTGTGTTCTATTCTATCAGGTCTTTGCTGTGATATTTAGAGTCAAACTATGAACTCTTATGCTGTGGTTTGACACAGAATAAGATACTTCCCTTGCATGTCCCCTTTGCTCCTGCCCTACTTCTGTCTCTTCAAATTGGCATCCAAACGGCCTGTTCCTGCCAAATGAATTACTTAAAAGACGAACATCCATTTATTTGAGTGGGTTTGAGTGAGCGTTGTTCTGGGAAAGGTGTGAGCACACCACTTTGGGACTGAGCCAAACTGAAAGGCTGTCTTTGCAGGTGAAGGACAGTTTTCACACAAGAGGCTCCATTTTTCTTTAAGAACAGACCTCTAGTTTTACAACTGCCACCGACAACTTCCATGCTGCTGGATCCTAATAGTGGCATTGGTTAGCAATGACTTTTTTTAAAAAAAGGAATATAAAACTATTTATTGACCACAGTTCACCACTATTTATAATAAAGTAAGTATACAGTTGGATGACATTCTGATACTACAAAGTTACTTTTCTGGCTCATTGAACCAGAACCCAAATACTGAAAAGATTGATCCTACCAGTAAGGAATTAGACAGCGTAAAGAAAAAACATGCAAGTCATTAGTTTATATTACCAAATTTTGTTTATTTATGTCTGATATTACGAGCGTCATCTCTAACCACGATTCTATTTCTATAACAAACAGATATTCCGCACATCATAACCTTTTAGTACATTTCAACTGTCTGCAAAGGAATGGTTCACCAGAGGAAACTTACATGCCCATTTAAGACTTTTTGTTTGGTTTTAGAGTCAGGGATTCTCTCTATAGCCCTGGCTGACCTGGAACTCAATAGACCTGGCTGACCTAGTCTAAAGCAGAGACCATCTGCCTCCAAAGTGCTGGGATTCAAGGCACATGCCAGCACACCCAGCATAAGTCTTGTTATTATTAAATAATACTGCTACTTTGTCTAATTCCATTTTCTGAAGCAGCGGTTGTAAGGACTAAATTTTGCAAACAAACTACTATATGTGATAATAGAAAAATTCTAGTGTGGTTGCTTTAAAACTATTCAGTAAATTACAGAATCGTCTACTGTATCTGAAAGGTTATGGTTTCAGGGAAATGTTCACAAGGGCTGAATCTGAACACATTTAAGTCACTTATGAAACTATTTTTCATTTTGTCTTGTTTTTAATACTCAAAAACTAGCTGAAAACATGTATAGAGTCATGACTTTTTAAAAAACAATCTATGTTTTCTTTTGTGTGCGTTTTTGTTAGTGTATGCATGCACACATGTCTGAGCATGCACAGAGGTGACTCAAGGGTATCAGATCTTTCAGAGTCAGGGTCACAGGTATCTTGGGGACACTGGCATATTACATGTGTTCTTGGGTCTGAGCTCTTTTCCTCATAATCACACAGCAAGTGCTCTTAACCATTGAACAGTCTTTCCAGCTTCGTAATTGACTTTTATCATAAGTGATACTTTTAAAAGTAGCTATAATGGTTTCAATATAGATTACTTTTATAAAGAAAAATCAAAAATTTTAGTGAACCATTTACCGTTAGTAGACTGAATAATAATGAACATATCTGAATTAGTGAAAAGTATTAAAAAAGTCACGTTCATAATATTTGCTTTAGCACCATAAAGCATAATGAATTGGTGGCACAAGGCAAGGAGCCAAGGTCCTAAAACTAAGCTAAGGCTAAAGTAAAAAGTATAACACGAATGAGGAATGGGCACTTAGACGGACTTGATCAGAACTCATACTGTATGCCAGATTTTTGGAGCCTAAAGATTTGAGAAAGATCATAAATAACTAAACATAAAGGGCAATACTTGATTAAAGGTAGATAATAATCTAAAAAACATAACTACTGAAGAAGCATTAAAGTTAATGTTGAGAAGACAAGCCAGAGACCAGACATCAATAAAAGCAATCAAAACAAAAAGTAAAATGAAATAGGGTTCAGGACCGAGTATCCGAGACACATAAGGTGTTAAATGAAAGGACAGGTTTTAACGAGGTGGAGGGGTTACACACACCTGTAGGGATTACACAAAGGAGTCAGCTTTGAAAACCTGACGAAGACAAAAGAGAGTATGCAGGGAATAAGAATTCATGCGGGAATCGGATAAGCTTATACTGTAAGGGAAGTATGCATTTACGCAGAGGACTCTAAGCAGGAGATGGAGCAGCAGGTAAAGTTAGTAATTGCCTGGCTCAAATACAGTGTAAATCTAAGATCATTAGTGTGGTATCTAACTCGTAAGGCAATCACCTGTATTTTCACAGGTTTAGTTGCTGTGAGGTTTATCTAGTTTGATTTAACAAAAATAAATAACATTTTCAACAATGTGTCCTGGGGAGTTCTAGTCCTTTGGAGATGGTCTATGTTTATAAAAGCTTGCTGTCTATTTTACAGTTGGAAAGTGTACCACGTTTGATGCTCAGGTTGTCTGTTTTATATTTGATACTCGGGGAGGTTGTCCAGCAAATACACCTTCATGATTTTTGTTCTGTATTTTTAGCATCTCCAAGAAGTAGTCCTTGTTAGCCAACCAGCTTTATAGCGATGTTGCTGTATCTATCCTGTTTTCTATCAGTTACTTTAGAAGGCTTGGAATTTTGACTTCACAAGATTTGAAATAAACAGGAAATGGCTTCTTGTTTTTGATAAACTGAAACTCTGTTAACATAATAAAATTTTGGCAGGTGGTAGTGGCACACACCTTCATTCCGAGCACATGGGAGGCAGAGTCAGGCAAACCTCTATGAGTTTGAGACCAGCCTATTCTACAGAGGGAGTTCCAGGACAGCCAGAGCTTCACACAGAGAAATTTTGTCTTGAACAACCAAAAATAAATAAATAGATAAATAAATAGGTGAATAAATAAATAAAATAAAAAATAAAGGCTTTCTCTTGGGGATTTGTATAGGAGATACAGATCCTAAAATTAATGAGTTAATTTAGTTTGTACATACACACAGTAATACCAAAATCTAGCAAACAAAAGTTAAAGGAAATTTTCCCTACAGATCACTTCCTGAGAGCTATAATTCTTCATTTAGCTAATTCACATACGTGTTCTATGGTGATAAAGGTTGTAGTCATTTTAGTTCATTCCAGTCAATGTTACTGGGAGTGATTTGACACTGTCACCTTCTCCACTACTTGTTCGCCAAGTGACAGGACCATGTGAAAACAAACCGGTCTTCAGAAAAGTGAATACTCTTCTGATTACTGTGATATAGCAGGAGAGAAGACACTTCTGGCTTACATGACCGAGCTCTGTAAACCAACTTCTGAAACCCAAAGGAAGAAGGACCAAGATCCAGACTAGTCATCTTCCCTTCCCTCAAGACTAGGAAAGATCTGGAGTGGAGAATAAAACAATTTTCTATATACTCTTATTGCCACTTCAACTATATTCATGTAGCTAATCCCTAGAAAACATTGTGGTTGGAAGAAAAAAAACATATTTTAGAAGTATGTGACTGGCATTTGCTGCAGAAGGCATTAAAATCAAGCTGAGATTGTTCATAATGTCGGAGAGCAACGACTCTGAGTAGAGAATGTCAACTGACATTTTCACTAGTTGTTAAACTGTCACCTTCACCAGGCTGCCACAGTATAAACAAACAAACAAACAGACAGACAGACAGACAAACAACAAACAGACAGATAGACAGACAAACAACAAACAAACAAACAGACAAACAAACAGACAAACAGACAGACAGACAGACAAACAAACAAGCAAACAGAAAATGTTGTTTTAGCAAATCTCAAAAATCATGTTAATTTAACATTAAATGGCTCTGACTCATCTTAATATCTGATTCTTACTTGGCATTTTCATGGAGAATATGTGTCTGTGTGTGTAATCTTGTACATTGGAATCTGCATTAATTGAATTCAGATGCAAATGATCAAGGCATATGGTTTATACAATCTATGATTCTTTTTAAGCTGACACTTAAGCAACGAGGGCTTAAAAATATGAGCATCTAAATTTGGGCTAAAACTAGAATAAATTAAAGTTAATACAATATGTGAAATATTACAAAGGGGAAACTGAAAATGAAGTATATTTAATTAGAAAGATATGTTAACATGTAAATACAAACTGCAGATAATTTTTCCTCCTAGTTTTTGATAAAATATTTTGTTGATTTACTTATTCAAAATAATTTTCATCTCTACCTTGGGTTACATACTATTTCAGGATTTAAATACCCTTAAATATAAAACTTTAACAAACCCCATAATGCTTCTGATAAGAGTCAGTAATTTAATACTTTAAAAATCAGATGAATCTTGAGAAACAGACAATAAATAGTACCTGTTACTCATTTTCATTCATCCATCCATCCATCCATTCATGCACCCACCCTTTCACTCTTCCACTATATCACTTTTACTCTCTTGAATATAGGAAATAAAAACATATATTTGTAAAAAAATCATCTGCATTTATGATTAATTTAAATATGTCTATACAAGATGGCTCAGTGCTTGAGAGTACTGGTTTCTTTTGCAGAGGTCCCAGGTTAAACTCCTGACACCCACATGGTGTATCACAGCTATTCTTCACTTCAGTTTTGTGGAATCCAAAGTCCTCTTCTGACCTCTGTAAGCACCAGGCATGAACATAATGCACACACACACACACACACACACACACACACACACACACGTATGCAAGACACACATACACATAAAACAAATAAAATATAAAATAATCATGTCAGCTAGTTCAACAGAGTCACAGAGTAGGATTACTAACATGAACTATATCAGAAATGGGAAGAACCCTTATTGTGGTGCCCCAAAACGAGAAGTTTTCATTTGAAAGCTTTCAATTCATTATGACATGTAGTTGTGTATTACTGATGTACCAGAAGTATCATATATGTCAAAGTAATTGAAATTTCCTTACTGGGTGTTAAAGAGTCTATGTACAATAGCAGGGTAATTAATAGGGCTACAGTATTAGCATTGTAACTGTCAACTTTGGGTATTAAGGAGACCAAAGAGACAAATGGATTCAGAGGCTTATTACTTACACAGACAATAGTAGCAACATCAAAGTGATGTTCACTCTCAGTGTCCCTAGTTCAACAAGATAAGTCTACCAAAGACGCCAAGGGATTGGCAGTGCACTGCTCTTACACTGAGAAGGCCATACCAATCCAAAGGAAAGCTATTTCATAGACCTCCAGTGGATTTTGAATCTATCGCCCAAGGTAGAATTTGGAGGGCAAGATACCTCATGGTTACTCCCTACCAGATTGGTTACCACTCACCACACTCCAGCGGAATTTAGAGGATGTTCTACAAAGAGTCCAGCAAGACAGCAAACTAGCCTCATGCACATGGGGCACCTTGAAAATCATCTGTACAACTGGTATTTTCTGAGCTGTTTGCTGACCCCTACAAACTGGACTCTAGTGTCCTTTGATTCTAATTACAAATACTTCAATTTTCTTCAGGTTATTTTCTGTAAATTGTATTTTTGATTTGATTATGTTTTCCTCTATCTATTTAACTATATTAATCACTCAAATTTTGTATCTGATTAATTTATCTTAAAAGACTATGGCATTTCATACTAATGCATAGATATAGAGAGTTCTGCAAAGGCATTATGAATTGCCTATGATCCAAAGAGTTTGTTACAATCCAGACAAATCTAATGCAGGACTGAACAGGGAATGTAAAGAAAATAGAAACAAGACGGAGTGGGGAGGACCTTGGACTTTCCACAGGGCAGGGAACCCTGACTGCTCTTTGGACTGGAGAGGGAGCGGGAGAGGAGTGGGGGGAGGGGGAAAAGGCTGGGAGGAGGGGGAGGGAAATGGGAGGCTGGGAGGAGGCAGAAACTTTTTTTTCCTTTTTTTCAATAAAAAAAAGAAATAACAAAAAAAAGAGTAAGATAATTATATTCCAAAGCTGATGGTTAAATCCTTAATTCTGTTGGCAATTCTTTAAATATGCAAAGAATATATCAAGGAATCTAACAAAATGGGTGGATAAAAAGAGGTTGAAAGATCAAATATATCTCTGTGGTACTCAGCACTGAAGCCCAAGCAACTTAGCAATGACTGGGGAATGGCAAAATCAACGGATTCTACATCCCACTGCATAATTTATGCTTAATTCAATGTAAGCAATATGAACTTATAGCTCCCTGACCGAAAGATTATAGCAGAAGATCCAGACAGTAGTGAGATAGTGAGAGCAGTTCCAAGCAGCTGTTCAAACAGACCAAGTCAATGTATGCTCTCGGTGTTCTTGTGCCTGACCTTTAGTGTAAGAAGAGTGTTGGTGTGGATTCCATTTGAAGAGAAATTTTGGAGGATAGAACTTGTGATGGGAAAAACAAAGGGACCTGAGAAGATGCCCTGGTTTGTCCCCACACAAAACTGGCCTCTCCAGCTTTGCTGACAAAGTTATCCTGCACAGCTAGAGCTGGTGCCAGAGATCCAGCATGGTAGGGATGCAAAGCAAGAAAACATGTCTATAGCGAGAAGTACAGAGAGCGGATCGAGTGCAGAGGGCCTGGATTTGCTCAAACAAATTACCATGCCACCTACTGCTTTTGTGGACAGGAGCCATTCAGTGATAGTCACAAATGATTGCAATAAATCATTGGCATAAAAGGGACTGAGGATAATTAAGGGATTAGAGGAACATAGGACGATCATTTAAACCTAAATAAGAGAGTGGGTATGGAAGTTTGCCTGTTTTTTTTTTTTTTAGCAGATATTTTTAAGGTTTTTGTTGTTGTCATTTGTTCATTTTGTGTGTGTTGTGTTGTCTGCGTATGTGTGTACCCACATGCATTCAGTGTCCTTGGAAACCAGAAGAAGGCACTGTACACCTTAGAACTGGAGTTACGGATTGTTGCTAGCTATCATATGGATGCTGGAATCCAAACCTGAAACCTCTGCCATAGCAATAACTGCTCTCAGTCACTGCATCATCTTCCCATCCCCAGATAGCTTCTTTGTAATGGAACACTTGAATACTGTATTCATTCTTTGCATTGAGAGTATAAATGAGATATGCAGAGCAAATTGTTCTAAACAAACCTCTTAGAGTGAAGTTATAGATCATAGTGCCTCAGAATGATTGACTTGCGTAGTTTAATCAATGGTTACTCGGCCTCCTAGGGATGTATATACACATTCAGGCTTAAAGCCCCTAGCAGTGGTAGAGTCCTTCCTATTCCAAAGAACCCCCCATTTAAGAAGCAGTTTCTACGCTTTCAAATTATCCTCACTACTTAGATGCACTGAGCAGTCACAAAGCATTGTTCCCATCACGCTTCAGAGTCGGCATGAGCCAGTGGGGATTCAGTGATGGAGTTCTAAGTTTAGGCTGTTAATTTTCAAATCAGTTTGCAAACTGTGAGCTTTGTTTCTCCTTCATTACTCCCCTGGTTGGTGTATACTCAAATCTACACCCACTCTGAGAAGTAAAAGGATACAGTTGTGTTTATTGCAAGGAATTTCTGGAGCCAGTGAAGATGTCTTTGCTGTAGTACCTCATGGAATCATGTTGAATTCAACATGACAGCTAAAATACATTTTTTAATTATTAAGAAATAAGAAATATAGGTTTCAAACTCATCAAGTATGGATGGTGCTGCCCATACACTCTCGAATATATGACCTTCCATGAGAACATGGTCGTCTTCTGCTCTGAAAGAACAAACCAAATTTCCTTCTTCTCAGTCGGGCTTCCATAAGACATGCCCATATCTCAACTACTGTGAATTTGTATTTGTAACTGCCCTGCTGTGTCTGGAAAATGTTTTCATGTACTCATTTACCACCTTTGGTTCTTATAATCTTTCCACCCCCACTTCCAGAAAAATCCCTGAGTCCTGGGAGGAAGATGTAATCTAGATGTCCCCTTTAGGATTAAGAAAAAAAGGAGAAGGAGAAAAAGGAGGAGGAGAAGGCAGAAAAATTAAGTGGGTAGGGAAACGGGCATGGACCTGTGAAGAGCTGGAAGAGGACAGTGATTATGATAAGAATATATGACACACAATTCTCAAAGAACTAATAAAGTGAGGAAGGTATATGCAAAAATCAAAACTTATTTGTGTACCTACCAAATAACAGAAAATCTCCTGCTCATGAAATAATAAATCAGAAATGGGTAAAGCCCAAGAATAATGTAAAAGAGCTGCATTGAAATATTTGATGTTCACTTACCGGCAGTCAGTTAGCTTGGAATCTAAATTTCCTTATATATACTGTAGACGTTCATTGCACAAGGACATTAGGAGACTTGACTGAAGTCATGTATTCTACACACAGTCCGTCTAATAAGCTGAGTGAATAAGAAGACCTCGTATTATTGGACAGATCACACACCGTTTAAGAACTCACGCTTTTCTTTTGAAACAAGGTCTCACAATTAATTGCCCAGGCTGTAAATTGATAATTTTCTCTCCTCAGCATTCTGAATGCTAAAATCATAACTGTGAATCACCCTGTCCAGCTGTAAGGCTCTTTCTTGATATGTCACAAAGCACAATATAAGCACTATTGCAAGATTATTAAATTTATATAATATAAAATAAAAATTCAACATAATAGGCTTTAATTTTGAAGCATGAACCCTTTTCAATGCGATGCCTATACAAAGCACTTAAGCTGCATACAGGATGTGTGTGTGTTTGCATATGTGTTTTAATTATTCTTTGAGAATTAAATACAGCATTTTTTTATCATATTTTCCCTTTCCCGGTCTCCTCACAAATCCTTGCTCCCCAAACACCCAAATTCATATTATTGTTATCTCTTTAAAAAGAAAATAATGCCAATAAAAACAAAAGGAGTCCAATTTTTGTGTGTCAACCATTCCTGAGTATGGGGCTTGACTTGAAGACACAGTCTTCATGTGCCATAATTAGTGTAAGTTTCTAACATTTCATAAATAAGCATTAGACAGTACTTTTTAGCATGGGGTCTGAGAAACCAAAGGAAGACAACACATTTCCTTGATCCCTACCTTAAGAAGATGCATAATTTTTGGGAGATGGTGGTGAATGCTTTTAAATCCAGCACTTGGGAGATAGAGGCAGAAGGATCTCTGAGTTTGTGGCCAGCCTGGTCTACGGAGCTTGTTCTAGGACAGCTAAGGCTGTCACACAGAGAAACCCTGTCTTGAAAAACAAAAAACAAAAAAGAACATAAAATTTTAGGAAAAATTAGAAAGGGAATTTAAAAGCCATAGGAGGATGATGCATGGCACGCCTTGGTGTTGGTAAGCCAGATGTGGATCAGAAAGCAGCCGGAGCTCCTCACGCTGGAGCCAGGAACAGTGGCTTTAGGCTGTCAACACAGCATCAGTAGAAAATTAAATTTCTCAGTTAAAATTCTTACTGAGAATTGAATTTAGTGGATGTTCCTAGAGACACAAAAGTGCTTTTCTTTCTGAAAATATGGGATAAAGCTTTAGCAAGAATGGGAAACCCAAGTTAAAATTTCTTAGTGGGATGTTTTAGGTCAGTGAAAAGAGACTCATGGAAATATGGGCTGGAAGGATAGCTCGGTGGATTAAAGTGCTTCCTGTGGAAGCCTGACAATGTGAGTTTGGGTCCATGTAAAGTCATACACAATAGCATACATTTGTAATCCCAGCACTTCTCTGTTGAGATGGGAGGAATAAAAAGCTCTTAACATTCGTAGACCATCTACCCTGGGGGTCACAGAGGTGAACAACAGAACCTTTGTCTTAAGCAAGATAAAATCAAGGACTGGCAGCCGAGAGTGTTCTCCAGCCTCTACAGGCAGCATGCACACACTTGCAGACATGAACACACACACACACATCATACACATGCCTGTAGATGCATCTTAAAAAAAAAGCAGCAGCAACAGGAGCATGTTCAGGTTCAAATGAAGGCATTTAGAGAAACGACACATAATATAAGAAAACAGTGATAGCGATGCCACTTGGCACCCCTTAAAGTCAGTTACCTCAATTGTAAAACGGAATAAGACTGCTGAGGCAAATAAATTAGTATAATTGTACACATGTACACACATGATGCTCATAAATATGCGCACACCCCAAAGGTGGAGACAGTTAACCTTGTGTGTATATGTTTGTGTGTGCGAGAGTGTGCGTGCAGATGTGTGTGTGCAGATGTGCATGCAAGATTATGTGTGTAGGTACATTATAATACATATGAGTTCTGGGGAGTAAACCTGGGTGCTTGCACTTACAGAGCAAGCCACAAGCACTTTACCAGCTAAGCTATTTCCTCAGCCCCCAGTAGCATTAATCTTGCATTTGTTAAACCTCTAAATGCACCTATTTTCTGCTTCTTCACATCTCTCAGGATCTATGGGGTATCTAACATCTCCCAGGTTGAGGGCCAGGAGAAAAGAATCTTTTCTTAGTCATGCCTCTTGCTGATTCTTTTTGTCAGACGTTTGTTATGGCCAGAAATCTCACATACGTGACCAAACCTGAAGGCTCTTTATGGGAATATCTACCGGAGTGTGAGATAATAGCACTTAAGACCTGGAAAGGGAAACATTCAAAAAGCAGGACATAGGTACCAGGGCCATGTAAAAGGACAGGAGAGTGGGTAGCAAATAAATAAATAATGTGGTCCCTAATAAGAGTGATTTGAAAAAAATATATAATGAATGAAGCTACAACAGAAGCAGGAACTAGCTTATGGTGGCCTCTTGTGAGGCATGGAGGGAATGGGAGGGCAAAATGAGGCAGGCTTGGGGCAGAAGAGTCAATTATACCCACCAGGTGGCCACGGTGTGGTAAGAGCTCCATCTGTCCCTGTCCACAGAGAATGATGAAAGCCTTTATGTACTTGATCTTTCAATATTTGTATTTGTCTTGTATGGTAAACATACAAGGGGGAACATAAACCTAATGCTTTTATATAGAAATATATTTTGTAGCTAAGGTTTTTCTTTTACTCTGATGATTTAGACTTGGCAAAGCTCCATCATGACCTGTAAGAGTTATTCAGAGGCTGGGAATTACTGTGCTGCCTTTAAAAGCACGTGCATTTAATAAGACCTAGCAGATGATGTATTCTTTACGGAAACCATTACTGAGATTGTAATTTAAAGTAACAGGTGGAGCACTTTAGAGCAGATTGGAGCCGCTGGCTAACTCTATTTCAAATCGCACGTCACCTCCATTACTCATTTTTACTCAGGTTCGAATTTGGCAGCATTTAAGAAATATTAAATAAAAGTAATGGATCAAATATTATGTTTCTTTGTTTCCAAACTCTTTTATGAAATATGCTCATAAGAATGAAATGCCCTCTCATTTGTACATTTACTCATCAATCACATCATAACATTCTCCTAAGCCAAGTTCACTTAACTTACTTTATATTAATTTGTTTAATCCTGTCAATGACTGAAGACTGTAGCCAACCTCTTACCTCCTTTCCTCTGACAAAGACACACATACAACACAACATACTTACATAGAAAATAACCACACACACCACACATGCACCGCAGCCACAACAGTCTCTCTCTATACACACATACGTACATAAGTACATATATACATACTTGCACATGAAGCACACACATATACCACACATATTACCAACACAATACACTACACACAGAAACACATCACATACTACAATATACATACACATAGACAGCAGATTCCCATACATCACATCCACACATAACATATACCGCACATAAACATAAGATATAAACATCCTATTCACACACACAATATGCACACATATTGTATGTAATTCCTACTGATAACTATTAAACTTGGAGCAGGTAAATGTTAACCCTCATTTTCATTTTATTTATTTACTTCTAATTTACTTCATTTTATTTCTTTTTTTTTTTTCAAGACAGTGTTTCTCTGTAGCTTTGGAGCCTGTCCTAGAGCCAGCTCTTATAGACTACAATGACTTTGAACTCAGAGATATCTGCCTGCCTCTGCTTCCTGAAAAGCATGCACCACCACTGCCTGGCTTAAATTCTCATTTCTAAAAGCTGTGGAAATATGCCATTTCTCACACATTGCTATGTACCAAATTTGACATCTAGATGAGAGATCAAATTTATTTACAACTCTATAATCTAAAAAAGGAGTGGTTGTGAATCAGTAAGACAGGGCAAATATTGCCAGTGACATGTGGCATATGCCAGAGGTGTTCAATAACTACCATCTACATATAGAATGTGCACCCTTTTGCAGTGTGCATCAGTGTTGGTCTCTCAACCTAAAGTTGGACACCTGAAGGGGGTGAGGTGAGGATGGCATTCTAGCTTCCAGGGTACCTCAATGAATGTTTGGGCATCTTTCCTAGAAGACTGGAAATATTATATAAGATGAATAACTTCTTTCTCTATAATATCATTGCATAGACATCAGGTTTACCTTTATAGCTCATATTCCTCTTTCCTCTGTTATCCCCTAAATACTTAAAGATAAGTGGAATGTCCCCCTCACTTTGATTTGTTATAAGCTAAGCAGCATAAGAGAACATAATGATTTACTTTGATCAGTCTCTTGTTATTTTTTATTCTGGTTTATTTCTTCATCAAATCAAGTTCAAAATCAATAAAATTGGGGCATGGAGAGATAACCCAGCTGTTAAGACCATTTGCTGCACTTCCAGAGGACCTGAGTGTAGTTCCCCTAACCATGTCTGTGTGCTCACACAACCCTATGATTCCAATTCCAAGGGATTCAGTGCCCTTGCTCTGACCTCCATGGTTATCTGCGTGTAGATGGTTGTCTTTCACACATATACATAAATTTTAAAAAAATCTTTTTAAAAGTCATAAAATCTAAACTGAGAGAAGAGACAGGAAGGCAGGTAGAGAGCCTGGTCATTAGCTTCGGCGTTATTTTTGGCCTTGGATGGCAGTTGCAAAATGACTGTTTCAATATATTGCCTAACTTCACTCATAACTAACCATTATGAATTATTTTAGGAGACTTTCAAATTCAATTAGCACACCCTGCTCAGAGATGAAAGGAGGCATGTAATTCAGCTGTATGCTGTGTCTAAATTTCATTTCCAAATATAGGCAGATTCGAGCTGAAACTCGGAATGCAAAGCTTCTGGTTTTACAGATTAAATTCTACCAATGATTTGAAACATGAATGTTGATTCATTGTTGATCGTGAAAGCTGTGAATTTCATACCCCAAACACTAATGAGGGCCTTTCAGACAGTGAAACAAGCAGGGTAGCATATTGACAGCTGATACAAATATTTATATTAAGTGAAAGACTAGTGCTTGTGTCAATGCTTCTCAGACTTTAATCTTGCTCCCAAACTGGTATGTGTGTTGCTGGGGGAGGATGACTAGAAGCTCATATTCTGATTCAGTGAGCTTGGCCCTGGGATTCTGTTATGTCTTATCAGTTCTCAGGTAGAGACTATGCTGGAAAATATTAAGTCTGAATTGTGAAAGTGCATAAGCAATATGACTCCGCAAAAATTTAGAATTTAATCCTGTAGCCTCAAAGCTGTTAATTTTAGAGAATGGTTATTATTTTTTATGTCATAATACATAGCTTAAAACTTGACTAATAGTTTTTTTAGGAATAAATATCAAAGAAAGTGTCATTTTTAATTAAAAAAGTAGATTTATTTTTATCGTGTAGAAAGTCAGTTCTTTTCTTTTTGGAGGAAGGGTCTCAGGTAGCTCAGGTTAGCATCAAAACTGCTATGCAGTGCCCTTGAGCTCTTAATTGTCTGACTTCTACTTCCTCTGTGCCTCCTCCCTGGCTTGGGAATTCAAGTTTTAATGATGTTATTGCCTTCTTTGTAGACTGAAGAATAGCTTCTAGGAATGTCCACATCACATTTCTCAGAATGTACTTGCAGATATATTTTAAATTATGAAATAAAAAGAAATTGATACTAACCATAAGGCTGAAGCCTTCTAAATTTCTGACTGCAAACTAAGAGGATTATTTGGAAATTCCAGGGTGGACTTGTTTTAGCTGTAAGTTACTTAACTGGGAAGGACAGCCTTGAGTCAGCCTGGGGGCCTCTGAGAGGACTCACCTTGCCACTGCTGGCTTTGAAGATGGTGGGAGGATTAGGGAACCAACACATAAGCAGGCTTTAGAAGTGGAAATAGCAAATGTCAGATTTTTCCTGAACGTGCCTGAAAGATATGCCGATGTCTTAATTTTAGTCAGTGGTGCCTCATTTCAGACTCTAAAGCTTCCAAACTCTAAGAAAAATACTTTGTGTTGATTTAAGCCTCCAAATTTGTGGTCACTTATTACAGTGGCTTTAGAAAACCATGATAGTTGTCATTCACTGAATACCTTTTAATTTGTGGCCATGCACCATACCCTCAGAATGCATGCTGCTGACCTAGCACCATTTTCATATCCATGTTCTTAGTGATGCATCACCCACTCAGCAGAAGAAAGCATTTAATGCCCCCACATGAGAAGGACTGGCTGCAGCCTTTTAATATAACTGATGTTGCCTCACAATTAATCATGACATTTATTTTATTTTATTTCTTTGGGCCAGATTAATAACAATCAATGTCTTAAGACTTTACCCACAGGGAAACTAGAGTATGTATGTGAGAATAACATGCTGTTTTCCTTTTATTATGTTTATATTTTTAAATGGATTTATATAAGGATGATAAAACAGTAACACAGATCTTAAATAGGATGACAGAAAACACTGGCAGGTCAGGGGATCTCATACCCACTTCCTTCTACAGAATAATACTCTCACCCTTTTATGGTGATAAGAATACCCTTGGAAATGCTTGAGATGCTAAGTGCTGAGTGATTTAAAAGTTTAACCATCACTAAACTTGAAGATCACTGAACAAGTTCTTAGGATGTTAGCACTGACTAAAAGTGAAACAAAGACCTATCACTAGAAAATAAAATTTAGAGTCTTGTGATGGGTCCATTCTCATAATCAGGAGCCAAATGAGTGGTTTTAGGATTTCAAGAAACACTGTTTCATATATGACAATCAATAAATCCATCCACTGTAAGTCTGGTCTCTAGAAGATACACCAATCTTAATTATGGTTTCCGTGGAGAGTTCAAACGAAAGACATTGGCCACATATTACACATCTCCCATTTTCCCTGGAATAATTGGAAATGGTTTGCCTTACTCTTTGGGCAATTCTCTGAACCAATGGTCATATCAATATGGCTCATCTTTGCACACACTTGAGTTCATGAGACTGTATCTTCTGATGGATTGCTTGTCATTAATTGTTACTCATGTTGTCTGTTTCACAGACCAAAAGTCTGACCCTTGTCCTGCTGACTTGCACAGGGCTTTTTCTACTCTAAGGCTGAGAAACTGAATTGGACTGCCTTTGTCTTCTATTTGCTTCTTCCTTTTGTATTGACTTATAATGCTTTTACAGGGGCACTATTGTGTTCCAGACCCTGATCCACTACTGTTCCAAAGGTATTGCAGCGCACACACTTTGCTTGACTTATATTACCCCTTTCAAG
Source organism: Microtus oregoni (assembly GCF_018167655.1). Lineage (NCBI taxonomy): Eukaryota > Metazoa > Chordata > Mammalia > Rodentia > Cricetidae > Microtus > Microtus oregoni. The sequence goes on from NW_024543063.1 coordinate 20,509,348, forward strand.
TTGGATGCTACTCAGATATAGAAGTAGTGTAGGATAGAATATAATACAGTGACTAACTATCCTTTCAAACAATAGACATGCTAATGTGCTTTCAGGAAATGCTAGGGGGTTGCAGCCCTGCACAGGCAGCTAAAGAGTGCTGAAAGCAGGAGAAATAGTCTACCCCTGGGCAAAGCACACAAACTGGTTAGCCAGTTCCAAATGGTCAGCACCAAAACATGCATACAAGTGATGTTATACAGATGGGGTATTTCATCTTTGGAAAAAACATACATGCAATTAATGAAGAAAGAAGTCATGAATTTAAAAAAGAGAAAGAATGGGTATATGGGTATTTAAAGCTTGGATGGAAGAAAAGGAAGGAGATAAGATATAATTCATTATATTATTAAAAGAAACAATTTAAAAAATATTATACTAAAAAATTATTGGTGCTGGAAAGATAGCTCCTTATTACTTTTTACAGAGGACCAAAGTATGGTTTCTCAGCATCCATGTCTGGTGGCTTACAACCACATGTAACTCCAGCTCCAGGGCATCAACCTCAGGCGCAAAGATTCTTTTTCTAGAACTGTAGAAAGCACTTCTGCACCTATTGTTTAAAATCTCAATGTAATTAAACCCCAAAACAAGGAAAAACAGAGACATCTTAACCCAGAGTTCTGCCAAACAAGATGGACTCTTGTCAATTTCAACAAGCATGAGTGTGCTTAGCTAATAATAATTATGACGGAACATATGACTTAATTATGCCATTTGCCATTTCATTGGCCCCAAGAGTGCATTTTTAAACACACAGAGATAAATTCGATCCATTTTCATGTTAATGAAGACCAAAGGTCATGTGCCAGGCATATAGAAATAAGATAATGCTTAATGAAACACTTGCTTACCCGCATTAAAAAGCATAAGGGGAAAACAAGTCTTTCATAACCAGATGCATCCACTCTGGAGACGCTACTCATATAATTTTTATGTTTTGTACAAGAAAAGATTTTGGTGAGACAGAGATAATGTGGAATCATTTTTAAGAAAATTTTGACAATTAATTTGACCCTAAAGTCCTTCTTTTTCCTTAGTTACCTGAAAATTAGTACAACAGAGTTAATTTTCACTGATATTAAGGAAAAATGAAAGCAATACACAAATGTCAAGGTAAATTCAGTGATAGGTGTATTTAGAAAGTCTATGTAAATTAAGAATTTTCTGTAGCTTGTTTTCAGAATGCATGTCAGAATCTAGAGTTCAGATTACTCTGTTGTTTTTTATAAAGTCAGTGTTACGAGGCATCTAATGGCTTTTATTTTCAAAAGACTAAAGAATTTTAATTTTAATATAATATAACAAGGCTTAGTTTTGTTTGATTAGGACTAGAAATAATGGGAACTTTTAAAAACTTTTTATTCATTTTACATTCTGACCACAGTTTCCCCTCTCTTCCCTCCTCCTGCTCTTCCCACTCCCCCCTCCACAACCAACCTCAGAAAATGTAAGGCCTCTCCTGGAATCCTGGAAAGTCAACAAAGCCTGGCACATTAATTGCAGCAGAACCAAGTCCCTCTCCCCAAATCAAGGCTGAGCAAGGCATTCCACCATAGGGAATGGGCTCCAATAATGGAACTTCAGTTTAAAAAGTAGATTTCTGAGTGCTGATTCCCACCCAGAAACATTCTAGTAGATTCTGTGTCCTGCTAGAGCGTGTATGTTACCTGTTCTATCGAAGTTGTGCTAAGCAGGTGCTCAAAGGAGTGCTTCCATTCACTTTGTTCCACCTTTAGCATCTGCAAATTAAAATTCATGAAATATATTTTAGTTCACTGAAATACAAATGTCTAAATCCTTATTACTATTTTAGTCAAGAATCTTTAACATATTTATTGGCTTATACTGATCCTTAAATATATTTCTTTTCCTCAAGACCAGCACATGGAGAGAAAACAGCCGCGCATTTCCCCAATATAAATGGCACACTCTGATTGAGTCCTAATATCAAGTGTTTTGCAGATGTTCTTTGCTTCTAGCACACAAGCCCATACTTAGTCTCTTTCAGGTTCTCTCTATATGGCCCAGACATATCCATATTCTCTGGTATTATTCTCCATAAACAGAACAAAAGGAAAGTGTGGAATATTTTGTAGTTCCTTCTGTTTTGTCCCATAACCACCAAAATTCAACCAATTATAGCTTACCATTTTAACTTGTTGCTACTACTAGTGTCAAAATATGTTCATTTCAAACATCTATTTCATATATGAATAGTCAAATGTAGTCTTATTGCTATATAACTGTCTTTATCTTACCTAGTATGCTGCTGTTCTTGGTGTTGGAGTTACAATTGTAGATAGGGTGAATTATCCATCTTTACATTCACCAATTGCTTGCAGAGAAGATTACTTCTATCAAGTGCTTAGAAAGTACTTTTTAGCATCTGCTGAGAAAAATGAAATGGCTCCTTCTATCAACAGATGAAACATGTCTACAAGATGAGCAAGAAATGGAAAAGTACATATGTATATTGAAAAGTGAAAATAAAAAAAAAACATGCTTTAATCTTATGAGTTTTTCATTCCCTACTAATGCCTTGGGGATTTGTGAATATAGTTTGTAGAAAGTGATTATAATTGCAGAGAGCTAACCGTGCATGTAGGTATAGAGATTTAAGATGGTGCTGTCTCATTCGTGTCCTTTAGGTTGTGAAATAGATCTCAATATATCAAACAATTGAATATGTAGATACTATCTGCCACTTACACTAGCTTTTGATACATTCCAAGTAGCTGGGCCATCACCTCTACAAATAATCTTAATTTTATAAAATAGCTTTGATATGTTGGTCATCAGAGTGTTCTAGCACTTTTAGTGGCTTGTGTTTCAACCAATGATTTACTTCAATTACAAAAAGTTCTCAAAGATCAGAAATCTGTCAGCTTTCTAATGTGTAGAATTCTTAGATTTCATTCAATGAAAGGATTACCCAAAAAAATCATATTCAGTTATATGTTGATAGTTTTATGTTAAGAAGTAGAAGCAAATTCTTTTATAGCTTTGGTATTTTCCCCATACATAAGAAGTTAAGAATTAACATTTTTAGGTTTTCTGGCTGTTGCACTGGAAGGAACTACGTGGATATGTTTATTTCAGCTTCCTTATATTCTTTCTGGAGTAAGACAGCCAGAGGGAAAAAGTATTTGCCTATGCTGCCCCACCTTTTTGAAATTCAAAGTTGGCCTTTAGAAAATAAAGTATGAACAGGTAGCTTCTGTATTATGAATTCACTGTGCATATGGATGTGACAAAAACCTGTTCTGGTAAATTGAAGAGAGATTACTTTATCCACTAATTAGACAAGTAAACAAAATTTTTTTTCTTAAAGGAAAGATCAGTATTCATTTACAGGGAAGTATAGTGGGGGCTGCTCACACATCTACTGAATCCTTTCCACTTATAGATCATTCTGCTTAAAGCTAAATGGTGGCTTTCCCCGAAACAAATGCCATACCAAGTCACCCATTTGTTTTGCAATGTAGGGCTCTAGATAGCCTGTGGTAGTTTCTGACTCACAAAAGCCTATATTGTAATTCCCTGGGACCATTAAAACATATTGTGATGACTTCCTATAAGAATGTAGCAGCACTGAAATCTTTACCTATTTTATGGTGACTTTAATTCATACAAATACTTCCTTAATTTTCAATCAGTCCTTATGAAGTATCATTTGAACATCGTGAAGAAAATGAGAACCACTGTATAAAGAGAATCAATGGTCAAATATGGTGAGAGGGGAGCAGTGGAGAAAAATCAGTTCTTAGGAATAAAATGTAGACGACGTCTTAAAGAATAAAGCATGAAATTAGAAAGAGAATGCTCCCCATAGGCTCAGCTATTTGAATACTTGAATTCCAGTTGGAGAAGCTATTTTGGTAAATTTAGGAGGTATAGCCTTGAGGAAAAAATTATGCCACTGGGGGCAGATGATGATTGAAGTTCTCAAAGCTCTTACCATAGCAGTGTGCTCTCACCTTGGATTTGAGATTTAAGATGTTCTCCAAGCCTTGCTCCAGCCACTATGCCTGCTGCTTCCCCATGTTGGATTCCTATCTCTTCAGAACCATGCACCCTTCCTTTCAAACATTGTTTTGGTCATAGTGTTTTATCAGTAACCAATACAAAGGCCTGGTGAATAGGTCAGTTGGTCTTTTTCTATATTTGGGAAGAGAGCCTTGTCACCTTTAATTGTTATCATTAGTCCCAGATATCTAGCTCTTGCTTTTTGTCTTGTAGCTTCTATTGTGTTTTTACTTTGAAGAGTACCATGGATAAGTTACAAATCCATGTATTCTTCTACCTACCAAGTATAGGTCCCAAAATTCCAGCCTTTTTAGTATAGAAGACAGTATATTGATAAAATCAATGAACCATGTGTTTTTTATAAAGAGTTCATGTTATGTATATTTATTGATGTTTTAGTAGGCTTGGATTGATCACTTATTCTATACTTAAAACATTTTCTTTTTGTATTGAAAAAATTTTCATGAAATATATTCTGATCACACTTCTTCCTCCTCCAACTCCTCATTAAAAATTTTCAAGTTTTGTGTTCTGGCTAACTAAGAAGTTAAGAAGAGTCAATTATAAATTTTGTATGTGTGTACTTGCATATGTCTGTGCATTTGGGACCAGAGAATGATTTTATATGCCTGTTCTTTTTTTACTCAGTATTTTATTATTTTCTACTGAGTCTTTTATTGAACATGGAAATAGGCTGGAATCCAGCATGGGCTAGCAATCCTCTTAGCTCTGGGTCCTATAATGTTGATGTGACAAGTGAACATGCTATTACACTCACCTTTGTATGTGAACGCTTAAGTCCAAACTTAAATCCTCATATTTATATAGCAATCATTCTTACCCACTAGGTCCCTTCCATACTTTTATTACTTACTTTATTTAATTAAAAATATGGGACTTTTTTCTGCCCTGTATTATGGCAAAATGATGTGATTCAATATCAACATTAATTAATTAGAATACATATTTTCAGCACTGTTAAATCCCAATTAGAAGTCTGAATTTATGTCATGTAAATTATAATACCTAGTGAAACTTGTGAATATTAATGTGTGTTATGTACATACTTGATATATGTATACCATAAATTAGTTTTAAAAATTATTTCCTTCTATTTTCTATTGCACATATGTTTCTATAGATATTTCAGAGTAAATAATCAAGAAAGCAGTTAACAGTAAACTTGGAGAGAAGCTGTTTAAAGATGTAAGTCATAGCAGGTTTAAAATTTAGATTTGAAAAATTAAACACTCTGTCTTCAGGTTTTACTCTTTTGCTGTGCGTTCTTTTACAGCCTCCCCCTGGCTTCCAGCATCATCCCGACAACTTATTCCATCTTTCTTTTGTGTCATGATAAGTTTTAGCTATTTCTTGATGACATCTACCCACCCAGACTTGAAGACTCCAGCCTCTGATTTTAGTATCTAAATAAATGTCTCTGTAACGAGCAATGTTGTGTGCGGGTCAAAGGAGACGCATGTCTGCCATCCATCTTCCTGATCTCATTAGGTCATATTTTTCCAGACCATGTCTAAAGAAATGTGATTCCCATAAGCCACTCTGAATTCCCAGATTTTGCAAATATAAATGATCTGAATCAGAGCACAATCAGAATACAAGACAGAAGAAGTAATTGTTGAATTCAGTCAGATCAGAATCTCATTTAGTAACTGCTTAAATGGATTCAGCTAGTATATATATTTTTTAAAGAATTATTTTCTGAGTTCCTTGCTCGTGCTCCGTCTCCTTCTGCTCCTGATTTGGACCTTGAGATTTCTGTCCGGTGCTCCCGTGTGGGTCTCTGTCTCTGTCTCCTTTCATCGCCTGATGAAGGTTAATATTCCTGAGGATGCCTATGTGTTTGTCTTTGGATTCACCTTATTTAGCTTCTCTAGGAACATGAATTATAGGCTCAATGTCCTTTATTTATGGCTAGAAACCAAATATGAGTGAGTACATCCCATGTTCCTCTTTTTGGGTCTGGCTTACCTCACTCAGCACCCACACACTAAGACAATGGGGATGTTCTATTGGGATCTCACCAAGGCCAGCTGGCCTAGGTCTGAAAAAGCATGGGATAAATCCGGACTAGCTGAACATAGCGGACAATGAGGAATACTGAGAATTCAAGAACAATTGCAGTGGGTTTTTGATCCTACTGCACGTACTGGCTTTGTGGGAGCCTAGGCAGTTTGAATGCTCACCTTACGAGACCTGGATAGAGGTGGGCAGTCCTTGGGCTTCCCACAGGTCAGGGAACCCTGATTGCTCTTCGAGCAGATGAGGGGGGGGACTTGATCGGGGGAGGGGGAGGGAAATGGGAAGCGGTTGTGGGGACGAGGCAGAAATCCTTAATAAATAAATAAATTAAAAAAAAAAGAATTATTTTCTGAGTGAGTACATCCCATGTTCCTCTTTTTGGGTCTGGTTTACCTCACTCAGGATAATGTTTTCTATTTCCGTCCATTTGCATGCAAAATTCAAGAAGTCATTGTTTTTTACCACTGAGTAGTACTCTATTATGTATATTTTCCATACTTTCTTCATTCATTCTTCCATTGAAGGGCATCTAGGTTGTTTCCAGGTTCTGGCTATTACAAACAATGCTGCTATGAACATAGTTGAGCATATACTTTTGTTGTATGATTGGGCATCTCTTGGGTATATTCCCAGGAGTGGTATTGCTGGGTCCAGGGGTAGGTTGATCCAGAATTTCCTGAGAAACCGCCACACTGATTTCCAAAGTGGTTGCACGAGTTTGCATTCCCACCAGCAATGGATGAGTGTACCCCTTACTCCACAACCTCTCCAGCAAAGGCTATTTGGTGTTTTTGATTTTAGTCATTCTGACAGGTGTAAGATGGTATCTTAAATTTGTCTTGATTTGCATTTCCCTGATCTCTAAGGAAGTTGAGCATGACCTTAAGTGTCTTTTGGCCATTTGAACTTCTTTTGTTGAGAATTCTCTGTTCAGCTCAGTGCCCCATTTTATAAATGGGTTGATTAGCATTTTAAGTCTAGTTTCTTGAGTTCTTTATATTTTGGAGATCAGACCTTTGTCAGTTGCGGGGTTGGTGAAGATCTTCTCCCAGTCAGTGGGTTGCCTTTTTGTCTTAGTGACAACCATAAATAAAGGACATTGAGCCTATAATTCGTGATCCTAGAGAAGCTAAATAAGAAGGTGAACCCAAAGAAAAACATATAGTCATCCTCCTGGATATTAACCTTCATCAGGCGATGAAAGGAGACAGAGACAGAGTTTCACATTGGAGCACCGGACTGAAATCCCAAGGTCCAAATCAGAAGCAGGAGAGAGAGCACGAGCAAGGAACTCAGGATCGCGAGGGGTGCATCCACACAGGGAGACAATGGGGATGTTCTATGGGGAACTCACCGAGGCCAGCTGGACTGGGTCTGAAAAAGCATGGGATTAAACCGGACTCGCTGAACATAGCGGACAATGAGGACTGCTGAGAAGTCAAGAACAATGGCACTGTGTTTTGATCCTACTGCACATACTGGCTTTGTGGGAGCCCAGACTGTTTGGATGCTCACCTTACTAGACCTGGATGGAGGTGGGTGGTCCTTGGACTTCCCACAGGGCAGGGAACCCTGACTGCTCTTAGGGCTGATAAGAGAGGGGGAGTTGATTGGGGGAGGGGGAGGGAAATGGGAGGCGGTGGCAGGCAGGAGGCAGAAATCTTTAATAAATAAATAATTTAAAAAAGAACTATTTTCTGTTTTAGTAGCATTTGATATATAGTTTAAGTATGTTGAAATATTTTATATTGTTTCATCCAACTCATCCTAGTAATTGATATATTCTTAGAAGATTAAAATTATCTGGTTGCTATTTATCGTGATCTGCAGCAAGAGATTCAAGTTCAAATAAACCATTAGCATTAGGCATATAACATGCATGCTAACACAGGCAATGGGAGAAATGAGCAAGCATTGGTGGGTTTATGAGAGAAGGTTGTCTATTGAGTCTGTTGCCTGACTTCTGCTCATAGTATAATAAATATGCTAGTGAGTTTTTCATTCTATGACCAAATACTGGAGAAAATCCACCTAAAGGTAAAAACATATCTTGGTCTACAATTTTAGACCAGCCAGCTCCATTGCTTGGAGCCTTCCCAACGGAGAGCACCATAGCAGTAGAAACATGTAGCAAAGCTAGCTGCCCCACCTCTTGTGACCAGGGGTCAGAGTTAGGGAGGAGGAGACAAGCAGAGAGATCTGATACAGCTGTCAAAGAGTGTCCCCAGTGGCCTCCTTCCTTCAACCAGGCCTCATCTTTTCTTTTTGTTTTTTTTTTTTTATTTTTTATTTATTTATTTTTTTTATTTTCTCCGTAGCTTTTGGTTCCTGTCCTGGAACTAGCTCTTGTAGACCAGGCTGGCCTCGAACTCACAGAGATCCGCCTGCCTCTGCCTCCCGAGTGCTGGGATTAAAGGCGTGCACCACCACCGCCCGGCCCAGGCCTCATCTTCTATAAATTCATCAGTGAAATGACACACTATAAGGTTAGGCCTCTTGATTTAATTACATATCTCAATAGGATTAGCAAGTGGGCCCCAAACTTTAACATTGAGCTTTTGGGAACATTTTGTTTTCTCCTGTTCGTGTGTGTGCAAGTGTGTATGTGTGGCATAGGTATGTCTATGTGTGCTCATGTGGATACAGATATTTGTGCATGAAGAGATAAGAAGTTGATGTTAGGGATCTCTCCATCACTCTCTATGTTGTTTTATGGGCTAGGATCTTTTTCTAAACTTGCAGCATGCTGATTGACTAGACTAGCTAGCCAGGAAAGCATCAGAAATCTGTCTTCCTGACACTGGTATTATGGGATTATGCTCCTAAATCCTTCCTTCCCTGTAGCTGCTGGGAATCTGAATTCAAGTCTTTCATATGCGATCTCTAAATAAACCCAGCAGCCTCACACCTGCAGCTCACATGCTTTGACTTGAATTTAGCCACCAGCACAAGGTGCAAGCTGATAGAGTCTGCTTTCAGTTGTCGGAGTATAAGATAAAACTCCGACTCACTGCCATTGCTGGAATTTGGGATGATTTTTCAGAAGACTATTTAGTGGCACACAAGTTGTAGAAGTAATTCTGTCAAACTGAATAGGTTATCCATCAATCAATCATGTATTTTCACATATTTGTAATGTTGAAATATTTCTGATGGACATTTTAACTATGAATGGTTTGGTTTCTTATTCGGAGTTGTTTCTTAAAAAAAAAAAAACCAAAAAAAAAAACCAAAAAAAAACAATGCCATGTTCAGCTTTGTCTGTTTAGCAGTGAACCTGCTCCAGGAAATTCAGAGCTTCCTTGCTGAAATGGCTTAGCTGATTTTATTGTCAACCAATGTTAAACTGTGCTGTTTGGGCAAAGTATACCATAGGGATAAATCTCTTCAATCAAATTCTTTGGAGGATTTTCTTACACAACATCTCACTTTTTCCTAAAAATCCTCCACCGAGGTCTTTCTCAGGACACCCAGAACACACTTAGATGAAAAAGAACTGGAATCTATAGCTAGTTAAGCAAATGGGAGGTCTGACTATGGATTGTGAGCAGGACACATTTCAAGAAAGCTGGGGATGCTGTTTGAGGGGAGCAACAACTAGCTCCATCCTAGTGACTCTGAAACTAAGAAGCATGGAGTCCTCAGATCCTGAGCACCAATATATCTGGTTTTAACAAAGATAAAGTCCTTCACTGTCTCGTGTATTTGAATATTTGGTCTGGTGCATAGTTGGCAGAAGTTATCGAGAGGGATTAGGAGGCACAGCTTTCCTGGAGTTGTGTCTCTTGCTGTGGACTTCGAAGTTGCCAAATAATTTCTCTAGTGTCTCTCTCTCTCTCTCTCTCTCTCTCTCTCTCTCTCTCTCTCTCTCTCTCTCATCTCTCCTTCCCCCATCTCTTCCTCCCTCCAACTTGCATATCAAGATGCAAACTCTCAGCTATTCCTGACCTTCTTCTGCCTTTGCCAGGCCGTCATGGACTCTAACCCTCTGAAACCGAAGTTAAATAATCTCTTTTATAAGTCACCTTTGTCGTGATGTTCTATCACAGCACCAGATAAATAACCAAGACAGATACTATAAGTGGCTGATCTGTTTGTATCTGGGACAAGGGGACAGAACACACTGGTTCCTAAAATGTGGTATAAGCAAAGGTACTATTTCATGGATGACTTATCCTCTTTTATTCCTTGAAAATGGGATGTCCACATGGGCTCATGTATTTGAAGTCTTGGTCCCATCACCAACACATCACTGCTTCCTTTCCACCCCTTCTGCTCATGGAGGTATTCTCTGACCAACATTTCATTGCCCTTCCAAACTTTGCTTTGTGAGTTGATGTCACAACTTATCATCATCCATCTTTGGAGATATGAAGAAAGACTGTAAGAGAAATAGCAGAGAAGAAGGAAAGAATCCTATCATCTGATCTGCTTTCATCATCTGATGAAAAATCATCTGATGTTTGAGGATAGAAATATTTTGAAGGCTGGGGAAGAAAGAGTAAGTAATACAAGAGTCCTGATGACAAGCTGATAAGGAAACAGTACAACTTTAGTTAAGTTGGACAGCAGTGAGTCATCAAGTGCCTTCATCAAAATCCAATTTTGACTGCATTCTTGTTACAAAGGCTTCGGCATCCACTGTTGCTGGTCCTTTTGAATTGAGAACAAGGCAAATATTTATTAATGAAGAGTTTCTAACTCTGGTAAATGAGCAGACTATGAGAAAGAGGACTCTGTGCTAGAGTAAACTGCCTGCTTCTTTTCTTAAGAGATTCTGGCATGTAAGGGGTAGTATGGGAGACCATATATAGATGTGTCGTGGCTTGCAAAGCAATCAGGTGGCCAGTGAGAATGCATAAAGAATTGGGGACCTTGACCTCTGTCATGCATGTTACATGCCATGTCTTCTCTTGGCTGATTACTCATCGAAACGCTATGTACTATTCCTTGAGGTGATTATTTGTGTGCTTATAAAATAAATTGGGAGCCTAGCCTGTTTGGATGCTTTTTCCTAGACCTGTATGGAGGGGGGAGGACCTTGACTGCTCTTTGGACTGGAGAGGGAGGGGGAGGGGAGTGGGAGTGAAGAGTGGGGGGAGGGGGAGGGAAAAGGAAGGCAGGGAGGAGGTGGAAATTTTTAATAATAATAAAAAAAAGAAATTGGCATAGGATGAATTGTTTAAAAATTATCGATTTTGCTTTTTATTTTGTGTGTATGCACACATGTGTATGTGCAATGCTGGTTATATTCACATGTGTGTATATATGCTTGCCTGTGTGCAGGTCATAGGATAGCATCTGGCATTTTCCAGTATTACTTTCTGCCGTATTTGTTGAGTTAGGATTTCTTGCAGGACCTAGAGATTTCCATTTCAGCTCTACTAGCTGGTCATCAACAACAGGGAACCTTCTCCTCTGCACTGGAGCTGCAGAAGCTCAGACAGTCCCATCTTTTATGTGGGAGCTGGGGATCTGAACTCAGTTCCTCAAGCTTTCCTGGCAAACTCATTACCCACTCATCCATCCCTTCAATCTCCCTTTTATGACAGTAGCTTACTGTGTAGCTCACACTGGCCTTGAATGACTCTTCACAGTAATCCAGGTAGCACTTTCAAACTTCATTCCCTGGCCTCAGCCTTACTGAATGCAAGAATTTCTCTCTTGTGTAAGACTTGTGAATTAACTGATAATTCCTGGTGTTTTCTGGGTCTAAATATATCCTACAATGACTTTCTCTATCATGGAGTACATAACTCAAAAAAAAAGGAATCATGTCTGATGTTCCATGAGTGCCTTAGAAAGGACAAATTCTGAACATTTCCTAGTCATAATCAGTGGGTTCGCTCCACTTTTCCACATTCTGACATTCCTGCCTTTTGTTGAGTTCCTATAATGTTCTGTTCTCTAATGTTCACTAGTTCTTAAGCACAAACAACTACACTCCTGAGAAGCAATCAGCAGGCTTATTAAAACTCATCTACAATGGAAGGAATCAAATTGTCCATTAATCTATATTGCAAATAGAGTCTTGGTGTCCTAAAGTACCTTGTACTTTGGCTACCACACAACACTAAACTAAACAAAATCCTCTACATGTAATCCCCAGGTATTCCTCCCAAATATACTGCTTCTTCAAAACTTTGTGTCTTTCAACATTTGCAGAAGATTTATGTTTCTTGATAAATACTGTGGTTTTATGTTCTTGTTTTTTTGAACAGGGCTAGGAATAGATTCTTAATTTTGCTCATCGTATGTGTATGCATGTGTGTTGGGGGTAGCTTGAAAACCAAGTGAAAATCACTCCTCCACCTTTTTTTTAATTTTTAAGATTAAGAAAATGAGAATTTGGCAACCACATAGGGGATAAAGTGATAACTTGGGTAAAAATGCTACTAGGGAGCAGGAAATGCTTCAGTTCTCTTATTTCCAGCATCCTGTGTTATGCTTCAAACCCTAGGAGTGAGTCCTGCTCTGCTCCCCATTGTGAAACTGATTAGGAGTTATGCCAAGTGAGGATGGAGGCAGCAGGAGTTCCTTTTAGCATTTTCCTGTTTAAAATGGCATTTAGCACTAACATATATATTTAAACATAAAGCAGAACTAGTGTCTCATTAATTCTAATACCCTTCAGATATTCTAATCTTTCATATTATAGAAATAGTTTTTGTTTGGTACAAAGCATTGCCCAATCAACTACTTGGCTCATTTGTTATCTCTGTTGCCCCTTTTCTTGTCTGAAATAACCTTCCACTAATTTTTAATACCTCGGAAGAGACTGTCAAAGACTCCTTTTTACCTTTCAATCAGATATTTTTTATGGACCGATCAGCTCTCAAAGCATTTATTGACTTTCCATTCATGTGTTCATACCATGCTGGGCTCCGTGACTCTGGGATATAAAATAATGCTATTCAAATTTTCTTAGGACAGTAATTAAAGAAAAAAATAACACTATGCTGTTTCACACACACACGCACACACACACACACACACACACACACACACAGAAACTCACAGCTAAATTACATGGAAAATGTTCATTTGTTGAAATCTTTTGCTCAGGCAATCCATTTTTGCTGAGTTCCCGCTGTACGCATAGCTGTTACTCTGACACTGGGGAGACACAAGGATTCAAACAAACCAATGAATTATTCAGAAATTTAGACGTGGATTTGGTCAAATGATTTTGAAATTCGGTATGTTGTGTTGTGTTCAAGCTAGTGAGATGGGAAGAATAAAGAAGGAATAAACAAAGGGAGAAACAACAGAAAAAGTACACAGGATAAAAAATGATTATTCAAACCACTTCTTTAATTGAAATTGCTCATTTATTCTAGGAGGGTTTGGGGGTCCACTTAAGGTTGTGGTTGACTGATCAATAAGGAAACTTATATCTAGAGCACAAAAGATCAACGAGAAAATGAAAGGTATGTTAAAAGAAGTATTGTGGGAGATTCAAGGCAAGAAACTAATTCAGTTATCCTACTAAAATATTGGCGAACATATCTGTTTGGTGAGAGATGAAGAATGAGAAGGATGGGACATGTAAGGACTTGAAGAGGGCAGGATAAGATGGTCACTCCTAGTGATGACACTCCTTCCATGAGAATCATGAACTGGATCATAGGTTCTATACTTTTGGATCCATCCTTGGGAACTTTCCCTCTGTCTTTTGAGTCTGCTTACACAACCTGAAGAAAATGGTGCTAGCAAATATTCTGATGATTTTACAATAAAATTATTGCAGCTTTTTATTTATTGGTCCTCTGTAACTAAGGAGTGACAGGCCCATGTATCTTCCATTAACTAACCCCAAATTGGTAGAGTGTAGAAAATAGATGATTCCTAATGTTGCCTATGATGTGTGTGTGTGCACGCACACGCACATCTGTATGTGTGCCTAGGTGTGTGTACATGTGTGTTTGTCTGTGTGTATATGTGCAGACTCTGAAATATTACTTTAAAATCAGCATTTTATTTTCACTACTTTTGCTTATTGCTATGTTACACACGCACACACACAGGGAGAGAGAGAGAGGGAGGGAGAACTACTTGCCTAGTTACTACAAATGAAAATGAAATATCATTATGTTGCACTTTTATGTATTCATTAGAATAATTTGAAGCCCCCAATTTCAGAATAGAAGTGCAGTCTGGCATATGAGAAGTGGACTCAGCATTTCTTGTAGGTGGGAAGCACCTGGAATAAACGTATTTCTCAATGAGGAGTGCAGGCACGATATTGATGAATTCTCTTATCCCATAGAATGCACAGCATCAGATCTCTTGTATCGCCCATATTCTAAAATATTACTAATCAATCCTTTTCTCAGGATGTATTTAAAAACAAAAATGAAACCAGAACACACATTTAGCGGAATGAACTGCAAAAATATCATGCAAAATTTTACACAAAGATATCTTTATTCAATCATATGTGTAAAAATTTACATACATTTTCATGAAGTATTTTTATAGGATAGTACCATAAGTCATGGCAAAGGTGATGAATTTGCATCCTTACCTGTGGAAACTTTCTCAAAATTAAAACTAAAGTTTCACCAAATGTTGATTTTCAGTTCATCCTAGAGGGACTGTAAGCATGTCTTTATTGAGTTTAGAAGGTAAACAAATATTGGACAAGTTATAAAAAAATCTCTGTCAGAGACCACATCTGCATTACTGAGTGTATTATAAAATGGCTCTCCTCAAGTCTTGTAACTGTTAATTTAAAAGTCTTACTTTAACAACAGTTCATCTCCTGGTGTGTGTTTGTGTTAGATTGTATTTGTGTATGTTATAGATATGTGTGTGTGTGTGGATATTACTATGACTGTTGGTTAAAAAAATGTCAGGTGTCTAAAAGTATACTTATTACATATTTGAGAAATAAAACTTTCTATCAAACTCTTTTTTTCCTTTCTATATATGAGAGCACTAAGATATCACTGTTCTTAACATCTGCTTCAAGTCATTTAACTTATCTAATCTGGGGAGGACAGTAAACTGGGCACATATTGACATATAAGTGGAACAGTCTTCCATGGATGCTTCCTGCAGTCACCTGTTCTGTTGCATTGGCTGAGCAAGAATTTGCAGTACATTGCTGCTGGCTTCCAGGTATTGGGAGAAGTGCTTTATGGAGGCATTATGTTATGCACGCCCATTAGCCCCATGTGAAACTAATTGCCCCATTTCACATGGAGAAGTGGCCAAAGGCATATAAATCCAATTGTCCCTAGAACATTCGTCTATTTTCCAACTCCGTTCAGAACTGGCAGTTTTATTACCGTCAAAGCAGTCAAATTGGAAGGGGTGCTAAATTATCAAGATGTGTAAAAGTCTAACTTTCTAATTTTCAAAAGTCTTAATATCTAAATAGAAATTACGTATTTTAAATTTAAATTCTAAGTCATGAATTCCTTGGTAATCTCTTTGGAAATAAATAAATGAAACATCTCTATCCTTGATGGTAATAGATAAATATAACATTATTCCTTTTTCCTCCAAACTATCATTTTTGTGACATTTTCTGAATGTACTTGTAAGTGTGAGTCTATATAGCTAAAGGCATTTGACATTCTTGGTGTGATTCTTGAATTCCAAGTAGATCAGTAGTCTGTTTTCCAGAAGAGCCCTTTACTGATTTTTTTTTAAAAAGTATTATCTTTGTTCCTGCCTATGGTAGACATTTCAGAAAGAAGAGAAAAACTGCACCTAAAGTATGGAAAAAATAAGATAGAGATAACTGAATCAAATATAATAACGATAGGCATTTGACGCTATTTCCCTTCCCTGAGGACAATAAGCATGTACAAACTGACAGGTGTGGGGATTTTTTTATAAATAGCCTAGTTCTTCTGAACAACACTCACAGTGCAGTGCCAATGAGGCTCGTTCTCCCTAGGGACACTGGCTCTTCTTTGTTCCACTGTCCCCTCTGTGGGATTTGACATTTGCTGTGTAATGTTAGCTAGTGACAATGCTGATATTGAAAACATAAACAAAAACAAAGAGAAAATCAAGGCTATTTTATTTTATTAATTTTTGTGAGTAGAATTTCCAAATCATATAATAAAAGGAACCCACATGCTCTTAAAAGTGAGGTTATTTATGTTGACATCTCCTTGTGTATTGTAATCTCACCAATTTTAGGCTGAGAAACCACTTAAACTCTCAAATGTGAGATCTGAAGTTTGAAGTGATATAAGGCACATATCTGACTTTAATGAGCTCTTTCTGATACTGTCCAACTATTTCTCTGTTGACCGACAGAAGTACAGTGAAGCCAGTATTTTGCATAAAATGCTTATGCCATATTACATATTTGGGATTTTTTTCAATTCTGAACTTGTTTCTCTTTGAGAAACCACAAGGCACTTGTCTCTGCATTTAAGGAAGCTATTTGTTTGGAATATTCCTCTGTTGTAATGATTCCAAGTTCTTCACGCTTCAGTCAAACAAACAAGCAAGACATATTTATTAGAAAGAAATTCAAAAAGTTACATGTTGTAGCCTGAAAATAGAATACTTATTTCTAATCACTTCATTGATCTTGTTGCATTTTATTCTTAGCAGTATAACCTTAACTCTCAAACTTTGGAGAAAATCCAAGTTTTAAAAATATTGACTGTGCGGTATAGTAAGATCAGTACTTGGGAGTCTGAGGCAGGGAAATTTCAAGTTCAAGGCCAGCCTGAGTTACAGAATGAATTCAGAGCTACCCTGAGCAATTTAGTGAAAACTTGTCTGATGAGAAATATTAAAAAATGACTGGTGATGTGCATTATGGGTAGAGTTGGAGGAAGAAGTAGAAGAAGAGAAGGAGAAGGAGTTGGGGAGGATGAGGAGGAGAGCTATTTTCATGAAAAGTATAAGATCTAAAAGCTAGATATGACCTGTGTAATTGGAGTAATTAAAGAAAATTAATCAAAATCCTTTTTGAGGGAAGAAAAAAATGGAGGGGACAAAGGATGGATAGATACAGGCAGATGGCACAGAAGGAGACATACAGAAAGACAGAAAAAGGAAATTTCAAAGTATTTCTTTTCACCTGTTAGTATAGTAATATGGTTAATAAATATTTGATGTGATAGAAGATCGTTTTCATGGCCAATTCACAAGAACATTGTACAGTAGAGGAAAAGAGTAAAGAAATGTAGCTTACTGTCAGGCATGGCAGTGTATGGCTATAATCCCAGC
This sequence comes from Microtus oregoni, assembly GCF_018167655.1. Classification (NCBI taxonomy): domain Eukaryota; kingdom Metazoa; phylum Chordata; class Mammalia; order Rodentia; family Cricetidae; genus Microtus; species Microtus oregoni. The sequence continues at coordinate 20,526,661 of NW_024543063.1, forward strand.
AAACAAAATAAGTCTTGGGACTGGAGAATCATTAGTTTTGTGGTATCCTGGACTGTAAAGTAAATTTTATCTCTAGAAAGAAAAAAAAAAGATGTGGATCCAGATATCTATCACTGGGGTAGAATATGTTTTAAAATTTCAATAAGATGTGATTGAAAGTCAAGGGAGATAAATAGATTTATAATTGATTCAAAGAATATCCAAGGAAGAGAAGTGTTATGGCGGGGGCGGGGGGATTCCAAATGGTAGTATTTCTCTTTACCCTTCAGCCAGAAAATGAACCAGTTAAACAAATTTACTCTCATCAAACCCATCACTTTGAATTTTCTATCATTTGCAGGAGAGTCTCTTATTCATTTTTTTTTTTTCTGAGACAGGGTTTCTCTGTAGCTTTGATTCCTGTCCTGGCACTAGCTCTTGTAGACCAGGCTGGCCTCGAACTCACAGAGATCCGCCTGCCTCTGCCTCCCGAGGGCTGGGATTAAAGGCATGCGCCACCACCGCCCAGTTGAGTCTCTTAATCTTATAAGCTCAGGTCACTTGTTTCCAATTTAACGTACAAGTTTTTCTAAATTAGAACACGTCAATATATCACAGGTCTACCAATATGATCTAGTTATTTAGCAAATAACTACATGAAAAAAGTTCAGGCAATTTGAACTACCCTAATTGATCCATGGGGAGAGTTAAAAGATAGTTTCTTTATGCATGTCAATGGTTCTTAATTAAACAGTGTAGTTTGCCAATGACTCAACTTTTGGCTGGTACTCATAGTCCAGCCAAAATAATAACTCATAATTGCTTTGCTGAATGTCTTCCAATACACTGTGGAAATGCCTAGAATTTCAAAATACTATGGCTCTATTTTTTTTTCTGAATTTATCGGTAATTACCGAATGCGTTTGCTTGTGCGACCACCTTGAATGTCACATAGTGTAACTACTGTTTCCTTAAGAACATCTTTCACGGTATTTAGAAGTTAAAATGAGCTCTTAAGATATGGAAAGCAAGCAGGGCAGTGGTGGAACACGCTTTTAATCCCAGCACTCAGAAAAAAGAGGTAAGTGTATCTCTGTGAGTTTGAGGCCAGCCTGCTATACAAGAGCTAGTTCCAGAGCTAGCTCAGATAAACCCTGTCTCAAAAAAAAAAAAAAAAAAAAAACAAAAAAAAAAAAATAAAGATATGGAAAGCATCTCATTTCTTTTCAGAATGAATAATTTCACCAAAAATTAGCCCATTGTGGTTTCCTTTCCCGCAGCCTTGTTTTTGTTTTTGTTTTTTTTAAATATATATACAGCTTTAATGGAGAAATAGACTTACAGAACCATCATTCCTGCGGAGACCAGGAAAGCAGAAACCCCTGTTTTTGTATTAAAGAACTTTCCTAATGCAAATACTATTCTATTTCCATTTCCATATTCCTCTCTTCAATTACCAACCACTCCCAAAGGGAAATATATATTGAGAAATTCTATTTCTTTAACTTGTCTACTAATGAACCTTGGACTTCAAGCATGTAACCTTGATAAAAGTTAAATCAAGATAGATATTACTTTTTACAGATTCTAAACTGTTCTGAAATGGTAAATGCTTATAATAATCTAAGACATATTTAATTTTTAGAGAATAATTCTATAAGATTTACAAATTTGTTAATTTTATGTTTGGATTCAATAAATATTCTTTACGGAAGTTAATGGAAAGGGTAGGATTGGCTAAGCACATACTTTCGAAACCAAGATTTCCTCTGTGATTCATAACTCTTCAAATGAAAAAAAATGAATCTGAAAATAGATGCTATAATAGAACATAGAATATACCAATAATAATTGAAAGCACAATGTGGGCATACAGGAGAAGAAGATAGCTACCTTAGTAGGTGGGCATAAGAAATATTTCATGCATGGGGAATTATTTAAAGGAAGGTGTGCTTCAGTGGAAACAATGAAGTTCTTGCAAAGGGAAAACTAAATAATATGAGGCATCGAGGCAGAAGGATGCAGGTTTTATAGGAGAGGAGGCGTTTTTGTCTGACACAAAGAAGACTATGCAAAGATAACTGAAGGAGTATCAAGGAGACACCTGAACAGAAGATCAAAAGGACTGGCTAAACAAACCCACTGAAGATTTTAAGGACCACACAAAATCCCATATATAACTATGTCTGTAAAGGTGACTTAAAACTTGTTTGTCCTGAGTTTCCAGGAGCTTAGTTCAGCTGACTCTGTAGATTCCTCAGTCTGATCTTGACTTCCTTGGTCATATGTTTCCTCCTCCCTCTCTTCCACTGGATTCCTGGAACTTGGCCTGGTGCTTAGCTGTGGATCACTGCATCTAGTTCCATCAGTTGCTGGATGAAAGTTCCATGATGATAATTGCGATATTCACCACTCTGCTTACAGGGGAGACCAGTTCGGGGTCCCTCTTCCCTATTGCTAGGAGTCTTAGCTGGGGTCATTGTTGTGGATTCTTGGGAATTTCCCTAGCAACAAGTTCCTTCCTAATCCCATAGTGGCCCTCTCTATCAAGATGTGTGAGACAATGGTGAAGCTTGGACCATCTCTAAGGCACCTGGCAGTAGGACCAGGATCTATCCCTGGTGCATGAGCTTGCTTATTGAAGCCTAGTCCCAATGATGGAATGTCATGCTCAGCGTTAATGCAGGGGAGGGGGTTTGGTCCTGCCCCAACTTAATGTGCCAGACTTTGTTGACCTCCCATGGGAACCCTTATCCACTGGAAGGAGTGAATGGAGGGTGGACTGGGAGGAAGGTGGGGGGTATGTGTGTAAGGGACAACTGTAGATGGAATGTAAAATGAAATTAAAAAATAAATTAAAAATTTAAAAAGTCAACACAGTTAAAAATACTTGTTTGGCATCATTGTGGCAATGTGTGATCAGGTTTTTGTTTTTATGTGTTTTATTTATTACTTTTGAACAGAGATTTTAAATTTTAGTTGGGATAGCATGTAACAATTGCTACCTGCTTCAGCACTTATTCTCTTAGCTTTGGGCTGAACACTCCTTCTGGTTCACAATGTCTTTGGTATGTTTAATGAAATATTGAAAACAGAACTTTCTCTTTTTCTTCCCATTTTTCCCTGAAGTTGACTCGTCTTTTAAATTTCAGAATCACTCTTAATTTTTATGACATAATGTCTGGGGAATTTTGGTTGAAGGCTACTGATCCTGGTTCCTCTTTCTTTAAAGTGTCTTTTCCTCAGAAATCATTATCAAGTTATATATAATCCATGTTTCAAGAGATAGTCAGGGTATCCTTGTTTCTCTAGTGGCTTTGACTTATCAGTGCTTTCTTCAATGATCAGTTATTTTCACAAAATGAGGAAGTTATGGTGAGTACTATTTCCTTTCCTCATTAGTTGTCAATTAATTTAATGAACTTTCTACTCATTTTCAAATGCTTTATAATAAAAAAATGCTATCCTAATTTCAGTTAATCAATAACTTCAGTGGATTTATGTTTTTGTTCCAAGGTTTGATACAAAGTTTGCACAGGTTTTTTGTTATAGTTGCTTAATAAAGAAATGAACAAGTTAGAAAACAACAGTATGAAAAACATAGCCACGGTGCCAATTACCAGTTAATTATTACTGTAACCTCAGCTGACTGCAGCTGCGATCACTTCGGACTCACCACTCTTCTTCATTCAATAATATGAAGCAATGTTTCTGAAAATTCAAAAGAAAAAGCTAAATGCTTTATGCTTTTGAAGACTAACATATAAAATAGATAAAGTTTATAACATTCTTGGTCCAAATGGGACTCTGAGAGGCCTGTGTCTATTCTCTCTCCCTCTGTCTGTTTTTCTTTCTTTCCCTCTTCCTCCCTTCCCCTCCTCTCTCTCTTTGACAACCATTTGTCACTAATTCAATAAATTCTTTTAATTTTGAGTTTAGCCAAGCTTTTGCCAAGTGCTAGATTTAAAAATGACAAGTTAAATCCAGAGCCTTTAAACTTCGTGATTTCATGTAGCATGACTAATAAAAACCCAGAGATATATATTGTGGTTCAAGCTGAAGATCAGAAAAGCAAAGCAGCCAAGCCAATAGAAAGTTCTTACCTCTTTTTTTTAAATTTATTTATTTATTAAAGATTTCTGTCTCTTCCCCGCCACCGCCTCCCATTTCCCTCCCCCTCCCCCAATTAAGTCCCCCCCCCCTCAGCCCGAAAAGCAATCAGGGTTCCCTGTCCTGTGGGAAGTACAAGGAACCCCCACCTCCATCCAGGTCTAGTAAGTTGAGCATCCAAACTGCCTAGGCTCCCACAAAGCCAGTGCGTGCAGTAGGATCAGAAACCCATTGCCAAATGGAATTGCTTTTTATTTATTTGAAGAGTTTTAATGATTCAGCTATTTCCAGCCTTATTTACCAGCACATTTATTATTACCAGCGAGCACCTTCCTCTGAAAACATTGGAACCCCCCCATCTGTACATGTCATGCACGTGCGTGCGTGCGTGTGTATGTATGTATGTGCGAGCGCGTGCGCATCCCATCTATCTATCCCTTCATCAATTTCCATTTTAGGAGCTGCTTTGCTGACACTCACCCAGAACCAGTGACATGGAGGCCACCATTTTCTTAGCCAGTGACAGTCAAGAGACAGAAAGAAAGAAAGAAAGAAAGAAAGAAGGAAATAAATGATGTACATTCCCAAAGAAAGAAAAAAATTAAGTAAATTGTAAAAAGTAAAAAAAAATCAAAAAGTAAGTAAATACATACATAAAAATAGACAAATAAAGAATGAATAAATGAATAAAATAAATAATAATTGAAACATTCAATAAGTAAATAAGTGAGTCGTGCTAAATCAGCAGATAAATAAACAGATATATGAAAGAAGATAAGGAAGTGAAGGAATGAATGAACAAGTAAGTAAGTGGGTCATTTTTTAAAGAAGTAAATAAATGAGATGGGCTGAACAGATAGATAAGTAAGCAAGCAAAGAAATACACAAGAAGCAAGCAATCGTGAAAAGAAAATGAGACACATCCATTCAATCCATAAAAGACAAAACATGGAAATAAACATGTAAACTGGTCGACCCACCCACGTTCACTCAGCCGCCCCACCCAAAGCAGGAGGGAGGTCTACCAACACTCAGGTAAACAAAGGGGTGATCCTGTCCTCAACATGACTATGGACTACGGTGCTCTCCACCAACCCTTAAACTGAAGCTTGAGACTTCACTGAACTCCTGCCTTATATTCCTCTCTAGTGCTAGGATGAAAGGCCTGTAATCCCAAATGCTGGAATCAAAGGTGTGAGCTCTGTTTTTCTTTTAGACTGATTCAATCTCATGTAGCCCATGGTGGCCTTGAGTACTGGAATTAAAGGTGTGTGCCACAACTGCCTAGCCTGTATGGCTGACTAGTGTGACTGGCTTTGCTCTCTGATCTTCAGGCAAACTTCATTTATTAAAACACAAATAAAAATCACTGTATTTTTATCTATAAAAGTAGAGATATTATAATAGCAAACAATGAACACAAATAAACATACTCAAAGACACACACAGAGGCATACATATGCAGATATACACAAAGACACACATACCTACCATGCACACACAGTCACAGACACATACATACAGACACAGATAAACATACAAATACACAAGGACACATTCAACTCATGCATGCAGTGTCCAGTGTGATCATTGATGAAATGCAATAATTAGTATTCATATAGAAGATTGTAATGAAAATAAAATTGCAAAGCAGATAGATACAAAAAATCTCTTTCCTATACATAGAAAGCATGGTGAGAATTCTCATTTCATCCCACTCTGTCCCTTTAAAGTGAGATTCTGGCAGTAACTTGCTAAATTTATTTGAAACCCTTTAAGCCTCACTGCCTGCCATTTTACAGTAAAGGATACAGTAAGGATCAAAACATCCTTCTGTCTGTTTTATTCCCTTATAAAAGTTTGAATTGTTTGCTTCACCTTTTTATGCTCTGTATTCATGAATGTCTGTGATGTCTGCTAAAGCAAAGGATTAAATATAGGACACCCCAAACTAGCATGGTGGTGTTTCTTGTTTCAACCTCTTCTGCCTTCTTCTGTAGATTTTCCTAGCTTTACCTTGCTAGCAAATATTAAGCATCACACCAATAAGATACTGTTTAATATCCTTAATATTAAATATTCTTAACATCTGCTTTAGTATGCCAGAGACTATTAAAGAGGAAAATATAGCCAAACAATGAGTAGGGTGATCATTTCAATTGAAAGACACTGCTGAGATCCCACGATGGTTTACTGTTTCTTTAGATGTAACAAGAAGCCAAGCCTTCCAGAGTGTTATTTTATTTTTTTGCTGCTTAGCTGCCATCTCTTTCTCCACATCTAGGATCATCAAATTCCCTCCTCTATGTCTCCTAGCTGCATTCCCTAGGTGGCTTTTTCCCCAGACAAATCTACCCTGAACAACTGGCTTAGGTAAACAAATGTGCAGTCTTCCTGAAAATGGGGAAAACAAGAGATTAAAAGAAATGGAGAAAATGCTCCATTGCAGAAGGGTGAAGCCGGAGGATCCATTATTTCAGGGATTCTGTGGACTGTTCAGGACCTCCTCGGACAGCTGGTAAATACTTTACCCATCTCTAAGGAGAGCTGGGGGTTTGTTTATTGAATACCTGCGTTGCTATAGTGTACCTGTGTGGTTTTATGCATTAGTACTTTATATGTAGACAATGAAAACTACAAAATTCATCCATGGTAAATGTTTAAAAACCAAGGAATAGCACTGTTCTACAGTGAACAGCACTGTATTGTGTACTTGAAAGCTAACTAAGGACGGTGACTTTATGTTAGATGTCACAAGTGCAAGTATAATAAACGATAATTCAGAGGCTTGAGGAGGGGCCATGGATAGCTTTGTGATTCACCTTTTATGGATAGCCCCATTGCTATAGGTGTCCAAATTCATTGAGTTATATATGTGCTCAGCTTTTGTGGTTAAAAACATATTTTAAAATTGTGAGGAAATTGAACTAATCTACCACAATACACAGTCCTTATGTCCCTACCTTAGTTTGAAAAGAGATTATAAGGGTGGAAATGCTAACTTCTTACCCATCCTTGAGCTACTTTAAAATGTCATATGCTCAGCTAAAGCAATGGCTAAGGTGCCTTTGTTTATAATCATTTGTAATGCTTATATACAAAGTATTATATACCTTTACAGAGGGCATAAAGTTAATTTGTAAATATATATAAACAGAATCTAAATGAATAGTGCTAAAGATATACCACAAAGGAAATTTCTACTAAGTCAATTTTTAATGTAGTTCTCAAAATACTAGCTATTTTTTAGTTATATGTAGGTAATTGAAATAATTTTGAATATATTTTATTTCCCAGAATAAGAAAACAAGAAAATATTTTGGTGAAATAACTTTTAACCTAGAAAAATGGTTTATCCTGTCACCAAATTTCAGACACAGGAAATTATTCTCTTGAAAAGTGAATTTTTGATTAAATGAAATTAGAATAGGGTTAAATATCTCACTTTTTCATAAAGATTAAGAAAAATGATAAATAAGTGCAGCCAACCTGGTTGTAATTTTATATAATTATTCAATAATTCCATACTTTTTGTATGAAGAACTTACATTTTTCAAGCTGTGTTTTGGAGTTGTAGTTTGCAATGTGCTATTTTTCTTGACCACTATAGTAATTAATCCCTTAGATATTTATAAAAATTCCTTTTTTAACTTGGTGCTTCATAGGGAATCCACTTGTCTGTGATATGAATATGTTTCTCTTTTTTATACTTTATTTAATTCATATATACATATGTTCTTGTGGTGTGTGTGTCACGGGGAAGGGGGATGGAGCCCATATGAAGGTTAGAGGAATGATGGTGGAGTTAGTTCTTTCTTTGTATGTGAGTACCTGGGATGAAATTCAGGGTGTCAAGCTTAGTAGCAAGCACCTTTACTCAGCCATCTCAACCACATTTCTGATGATTTTAAAGAGTCAGCAGTAATTACAAAGCTTTTGTCCAACTCAGTCTTTTCTTTTGCTAGCTCTATTCAAAGGCTGCATCCTTTTGAATGCTTAGAATGATAGTTTTTCTCTTCAGCTTATAAATCCCATGAGAAACAGTACTTAGGTAGGAACACAACACTTCATTAGCACTTGGCGACTTGGTACTGACATTTGTGGCTTCCATGTGGTCCAGTTTTACTGATTCAGAAACTAAAGGATCATTGTTTTCTGTTTTAGCAAACCTTCGGCATGAATTTTGGTTCTCTGAAGCATAGCATAACCACCCTGCTTTTGACCTATACTGACGTTCTAATTCTATTTGGTCAGTGTCACTTCAAACAATCTAGTAATTTCTGTTGCTGTCAGGTTTCTGTTTACCTTGACTAGACAGCCTTTTGTATTGACGAATTATTTAAGAAGGAAGCAGAATAAATGGCCTGGAAGATTGAGTTGTTCTCAGACGTGAAGGGAAAAATATAATGAGCATATTTGCTCTCACATCCCTCTTTGGGAACAGCACAACCTGACTCTAATGGAAACAAGCAACGGACTTTAGCGCAGCAGAAGAGAGAAAGACATTATCACCATGCCAGCCTATGCTGGAGGCTTCTCATTAGAAACATGACTAACAGTTGGGGCTTGATAATCCTTTGTGTAGCTATGGTTTTGTATATTTTAGGATGTTTTACACAATCTGTGACCTGTCTTCAGTAAATATAAGTAGCATCCCTTGGTACAAAGTATGACAATCTAAAACACCTCCAGCCACTGCCAAATGTTACCTGGAGGTAAGGACTCCCCATGTTTTAGCTATGAACTACCACTCTGGTTATTCCTTCCCTTGATTCCCCTTTGCATGTCAACTTTTGGGTTAGTTGATGAGGCTGGAGTTGGAGCAATCATTACTGTCTGCACCTTCATGCTCCTGCTGATCTTCTTTCATGACCAGAGCAATGAGAAGAGCCCTAGATTCTTGGGAAGCTTTATTGCTTTTCTGGTCTAGAAAGAAGAAGTGAAAGATAGCCAGTGATGTCTGGAGGAGGTTCAGTGCTCTCATTCTGGCAGTAGCTCACTTTGGAAAAATAACCAAGGGTGGGAGTTATGGAAGTAGACGAGCTGAAAAGAAAACTGCCAACTATTAACATGTCTGGAGGTGGTAGACGTGTCAAGCTTTGATGCTGCTGAGAATTCTCTGAAGGTCTGTGTGAGTAAAGGAATGGTAGTATTTGCTCTTAGTCTGTTAGGCACTTTGAAGGTGGGATCATGGTATCAGGTAAGTATGACCTCTGCTTGCAAATGCCACTGACTCTCTCCATGGAGACATTTGCTTCTCATAAAGGACTTCTAAAATAACCTCTGGGTGTGTATCTGGGCATCATTTGTCTAAACTCATCATCTGATATCAAAGCAATCATAGTTACTTTAACATAGGAAATTAAAGGACACATTAAAGGAGGCTGAAGAGAAGCTCTGATATGAATTTCTCTTGTTTCTCACTTATGCTCATCCTTTTGAAATTCAGTCTGTCATGTCCTTTTCTTTGGGTAGAATATCTCAATTTAATCAATTTAATGATTATCTATTCCTCTATTCTAACCTTCAATGGTTCCCTAGATACAAAAGAATTCTAACACAAGGAATTTTGCCCTTTAAAAAATGTTAGCCAAATATAGAATAACAACCCTGGAAGAGGGAAAGAATGAATAGCAATTCTGAAATCACTGATAGAGCAAAACCCAAAGAGCTATCTACTCACCAATGTCAGATTCGAACGTCTTCTGCTTCCTATGGTTTCCATACCCCTGGACACCCTACGTAATGCATGGGCTTTGTATGTCTTGACTTCTTTCTCACTCTGAGAAGAGTGATGTTTTCTCTCTTTGTCCTGGGATAAACTCTGAAAATGCACTGCCCCCCCCACTCCAATTTTGGTCACAAGTAAAGAGAGTGAACAATACATGCACAAGGGACCCTTCTGAGATGCAGATCCTAGGCGCAGGGTGCTTTTCACAGATCCCCATGACTTGTGCTTTAGCCTGCAGTTTCCTTTCTGCTCTCCATACAGAAAAATTCGAACTTAGCAAACCCTATTAAATAATCCCAAACAATGAAGCCCTGTGATCAAGTGGGTAAAACATCCACATTTTTATACTTTAACTCATGTCAAACAGATAATCAACTATTTTTCTCTATGCACAACTGTGCATCTCTTTGTTCTAGTGTTTTATTTATGGTTTCTATTGCCATCAAGAGACACCTTGACCTGGCAACTCTTTTTAAACAACATTTAACTGGGAATGGCCTACAGTTCAGAAAATTAGGCCATTTCCAGCGTGGATGGAAGCATGGTGGTATGTAGGCAATTGTAGTGTGGAGAGGTAGCTGAGAGTTTTACATCTGGATCCACAGGCAGCAGGAAGAAAAGTGCCATGTTGGGCTTGGCTTGAGCATCTGAGCCCTCAAAGCCTGTCTCCAGTGACATGGGTATCAATTGCAGTCAGAAAATCAAGCTTAGACAAGATCTCCTGCGTAAATTGGGAGCATGGGGACCTTGGGGGAGGGGCTGGAGGGGGAGGGGAGAGGCAGGTAGGGGAGCAGAGAAAATGTAGAGCTCATTAAGAATCAATAGAAACAAAACAAAACAACAAAAAGAAAAGAAAAGAAAGCTTAGACTTGGCACTGGTAATGTTTTCTCTTCAGTCTCCTTGGAAGTTTCTTCCAACCAACCCATTGGCCATTGTAGTAATTAAATAAAAATTTATTGATTTCCATTTTATAATACACTGTTGCTTCAAAAAAAGAACAACAGAGGAAAATCTTGTTCTCCACAGCTCAAAGGAAAGAGAGAGAGAGAAAAACAATAAAAGCTTGGCAGCATGCGTCTAATGAAGCCATAAATGCCAGGAAATGAAGATAATCCTTGGCCTTAAAAAATACAATAAGCAGATTTTGTTTATTTAATTTAGAGGAAAAAGTTAGGTTGCTCACTTTGTAAGTCAATCATAGAAACTTAATGGAATTTTAATTTCATTCCTCTGATAGAATTTTTATTTCTCAAACTTTCTAAGCAGGCAACTGCATTTTTGTTTCTCTCTAGCGGGGCTGATTTGCGAGGGTCTTTTGATTCTACAGAACTAAAGGATTCAACTGTCATAGATCAATTCCACCCCTACGGCCCCTAAATATGCTGCTATCAGTAAAAACAAAACTAGGACTTCCTCTCAGGAACATTCTAGCTCAGAACCATACAGTAGACAAGGAAGTGTGCCTCTCAAGCAACGAAATGAATGTTTGCTGGCTCTGCCTTGTTGAGAAACCATGGGGAAGAGCTGTCACACCTATTTCTATACATTACATGGTGACTGACATTTTTTTCTCTCAGTAGAAGCTCTTGGCCATGTTTCCTGTCTTGCAAACCCTACCACAAGTCCATATCTTCACAGGACAATTGGGTCTTTGTAGATAATATTCTCATCTCTTACAAGTTGCTTGAATTCTTTCTGGGGTTTTCAAGTCACTAATAGTGCTACATCAAATAAGAGAATGTATTCTTATTTGTCCCCTAAAAGGATGACAAATAATCTCTTTACCTTTTAATAAATAAGTACTAGCTTGTGTCTTGCTCAGAAATTCCCAGGTTTTATTTTTTTTTTTAACCTAGAAACAGGATCCTCCAGTGAAATCAGATGTTCAGTAAAACAAGGAAGGTGCCATGCTCTTAAAATCACGAGGCTTGGACACACAAGATTTAGCTTTTTAACCCTGGCTGTCCTGAAACAAAGCCCTGAACATTAGTACCTTAGAATCCTGACATAGACCAAATGATAGAACCCTCTGGAAATGTATCTTAAAGGAAATCCTTTTAAAGTCAGCCTGTATTGATACAATGTACAGCCATTGGTAAGAACCACTGAATAACTAGTCTTTTCCCAGAGGATGAATATTCTTCTATGAGATTCCTGCCAAAACACAATAAGAAATACAGAGAACAGTGACAGGCTCTTGGCTATTCACACCGTATTTCTGTACACTGTTAATCCATGTGACTTACAGCCAAGAAACCTGCTGACTTGACCATGAAGCTGCTGTATTTCATGCCTCCACCAATACGGGAGTTTCTGCTTGCCAGAATACTTCGGAGAGTCATCAAACCAAATGCTCCAGAGATTCTCGGCAGTGTCTAATTTGGAGACTTCATTTCCATTCCATCCTGTTCTGTTATTTTGCCTTCAGCATGCAGTGATATCCCAAAGGTAGTTTTTTGATTACTTACAACATAAAGGCTCCTGCTTGGCTCCATTAGCAAGGATGCATGAGACTCATAATCATTATCCTTTGAAGAAAAATCCGAGACTTCTCTATGGATGATGATCAGAATCATTGGTCCAAAACACATACTGCTAATTGAGCAGATAGACCAGCTTTGGAGAAAACTTGATTTTTCTTGTAGCTGTAAATGCATCTGTCTGACTCTTTTAAATTCTATTTCACCAGTTGTGCTTACTATTCATCAGATATGCCTCCTGGGTGGAAGAAATGGTGAACAGGCTAAAGTCAAGGTCTTACTAGTCCAGAAAAAGTGCCTCACTGATGGATCAGCACCCATCAACTAAAACGGGGTCTGGGCTGGCCTGACTCTGAGCAGAGGTCGAGAGGAATGGGGTCGAGAGGAATGGGTAGAGTAGAGGTAACTAATGTAAATAGCCAGTTAGATGCAGCCTTTTTTTTTTCAAATCTGGAATTTCAAAACATTGTCCAAAGCATTGACAGTAATTGACACCACCTTGAGAGGGGTTGAGTACCTGCGGTTGGATGGATGGAGATGTTGTGTCTTCTTGGGTTTTCACTCCTGGAAGGAGCATAACACTCTTGACAGATATTAGGAAATCATTCATATGATCCATTGCCTACCCAGTAATTTCTGAAAGAGGTTATTTTCCTAGCACAGCATTAGATGTGGAGACAGAGTATAAATCATGATGGATACAATTTAGAGTCTCCTAAATATTATCTAACCTATACAATGTACGTCTTTTTTTGTTTTTTTTAAACAGTAAAATATGTTTATTGGATCAAAATCTTTATCTTTTAAGCAAATAGATATCTTTCTGCAAAGTCATAATGAAAGGTTACAACATTAGCTTACTAATCTTCCTTTATAAAATAATAAAGGAATAATTGAGGAATGGAGAGAAAGGGAGAGATAAACTCATACACAGAGGAGGGGAGAATATAAACAAGAAAGAAATAACTAGGCAGTGGTGCACATCTTTAATCCCAGCATACTTTCTTAATGATAGCTAAAGAATTCTTACCATAGAATTTAAAAAAAAATGAAAAAGAATTATATAAAATTTCTACTGGAAAAAGGGTATTACATATAACAATTTATCTTTAGGTTAATTATACAACAATGACTGGCACATTTTGTGAAATATAGGAAGCAGTTTTGAAGAACTTACTCCTTAAAGAGATATGAAAGATATAACATCTCTTGGAGTGTACTAACAGAGAAGCCAACAGTGGAAACTAATTTACTAACAAATTCAGATATCCAAGAAGTGGCTAGACCAACAATGATGGACTATGAAGACTAGCCATAGTTTGATAAAGTTTCTCAGAAGCATCCAGTAGTTGTCTTCTAGAAAAAGAATTCTTGGGCCCTTGATGATACACCTTTATTGCTATGCATATTTCAGGAACAACCTATATATGTTAGGCTATACAGGTATTAATATCATTAGTTTGGTAGTATGCTCTGTCTTATATGACAAGGATGGGTGTCTTAGTATGTTTTCAGGGAACAATCTCCATCTGAAAATAATACAAGTGTGTCTAGTTCCCATTGTACTTGGAAAAAGATAATCTCATTTGTACTTTTGCTCTTAGCCTGCCTAGTCCTTTTCTGCTCTCTGGGGGATTGACCGTGGGTGTTTGGGGGACAAAGGATTGGGTCCCTACTCTGGTTAGCAGTCATATAGGTTGACTGTATTGAATAAAGTATCCTATAGCTAGTGGATCATCTACCTACTTTCTGGACTTCTGAGTCTATCATTCTGTGTTATTACTGTCACATTTTGTGCTGAACTCTGCCCACTCACTCTGGGTTTGCTGACCTTTTTCTTTCATTTTAAATCAGACCATAGGTATGTATACCTTGACAATCTCTCAAAAATTTGGAAAATTCAGGAAAAGATAATGCATTTATGAAAAATGTTCTTCAGAGTTTTAACCTGCAGCAAACTGTATTCGAAAAGAATTAGCTGTCTTCTTCTCAAACTTGCATTCCAGATCTGTCTGCTACAGTTGACTGATAGATATATTGTCCCCATGTTTAGTGCTATTTCAGGCCATGAGAGATGTTTGCCATGAATCTTAGTAGCAAATACTTGTAGGCTGGCTACCAAAGTGACTATTCTTATCCCCTGTAAAATGATTGGTTATAGGATATTTCCTATAAGAAAATGAGCTATTTCCTAAGCTGTGAAGAGTTCATGCTTTGGCCATTTATTATCTTTATTTTTTGCCATATTCTCTCTCTCTCTCTCTCTCTCTCTCTCTCTCTCTCTCTCTCTTTCTCTCTCTCTCATCCAACAGTACAAGTCTGGAACTTTACTCCCTATCTTACTCTGGAACTATTTCATGTTAAGCTGGAATAAAGGAGGTGGAATGGATCAAAGGGGTATGACCTGAGTCGACAACCCAGGTAGAAGAGGCCAAGGGAAAAGGCCTATCTCTGAGAAACTTAGTTCAGGAGCACATCCAGTGTCACCGTACACCCAACATGCCATAGTACTGCATCCATGTTAAATAACTGAATGGTCTGGACCATGTCTGTCAGAGGTAACATTGTCCTAACAGGTTATCATATTGAACTAGAAACTTTCTGGCATCTAATACTACATTTATATTTTGAGATTCTATCCCCAGAGTATTGTGTTTTTTTTTTTAAATTCTTTTATGTCCAATCATAAAGCTGTTGGCTTAGCAAATGTGATTCAGAAAATACCCAATTGTGAGCTGTGAGATTTTGGGACAGGTGACTGGATCTTTATAATTCATCTCTTCATTTGAGATAAATGGGATAATTATAATTGCTTGCTTGTAGACCTGTGCAGAGTTTGTTCATACATCCAAGTAGTACTTTAACTATAGAGAATTTTTGTATTTTTATCACTATATTACTTCTATAAATAATTTAATCTCTACATTATTTTACACAATGAAATCAATTATAGGGGATCATTGTTTCTGAATTCCCAAACAGATATATGACAGGAATCTCTCTAAAGACATAGATTATCCAAGAGGTACGGTATTCCAACATTGACACTGTCAATTTACTTATAAACCAGAGCACCTTTTATCCTTTATAAATGGGTAAAATAATACTATACATGATATTCATAAGGACATTGTAACAAATAAATCACACAAAGAATAAGTGTATTTCATATACATATAAGTTGGTTTCTTTAGGTATTAGTTACATGGTGAATCATGTCAAAGTTTATTTCACAAAGAATAGTTTCAGGAGAAATAAGGATTTGTCTTTAATGAAAATGACTTTAAATATACCCTACATACACATCGTTACAGCAAAGAACAACACCTATACCCACTGTCTCAGTGTCAAGTCTGAGCTGGTGCAGGACCATCATTTTATATCTGAGACGGGAGATATACCTACAGCCTAGTTTGTCTTTGTGTGCACAGTGCAAACAGCCTGAACAATAAACTATATAAAACAAAAGAATTTTTATACTTTCCTAAAACAGCAGGTGAAAATGTCTACCTCGCCCAAAACTTCCAAGGGAACCCCCTGTTGTCTCTCCCAGTGCTCTCCAGGTCTATGCCTTCACTTGTGCTAATTAGCGCTTCAGCCTGCCGATTGCACTCCCTGCCAGTGGTCTCACTGTCTGCTTCCATTATCCATTTGGAAATCAGGTTGCATGATGTTACTGTTGGTTAAAAGCTAGCAAAGCATTTAGCAATGACTTTTATACAGACAGAAGGAAAGACTTGATTAGTGGACTTTGCTGGAGTCTGTGGTATAATTATCTCCACAGCAGCTTTTCGCGAGGTCTCACTGCAGTTGGTTAGGAAGAGGCACCCAGACTTCCTTGCCATGTCAGTGCGATCCAGCTCAGGCAAACTTTGGGAAATCTTCCTAATGACCTTTCAAGTCACTCCAACTCAAGTCTTTGCATTCTCATGAATCAAACTCACATTTTCAGTTACCTCCAAGCTACTCTCCTTGCTAGCATCACTTCTGCAACACTTACTTTCTTCTTTGCTATTGGGTGGTTTGATTTGTAAAGTGGTCAAGAATCAGTTGCGACACATTATATAAGATGCTTGACAGCATTTGGCACTCTGAAGGAAAGGATTTTATAAATCCAAGTTGGTGGGAACACTGGCGGTTCCTTCAGTGTGAGAAAATGTGACACACAGATCACTGTCTTCCATTGCGTTGGACAATTTCTTAATGACTCTGTCTTCCCCACAAAGCCGAATGTGAACCAAAGTTTCTGTCACCTGATGTGCCTTGAAAGGCCACTATACTGAAGGTGAAATGGGAAGTGCCGCTTCCCTTGACTTTGAAAATGACTTGCAAGGGCAAGAATGAGTCAGTTGCCTTGATGCAATTAATCACATCCAGCCCTCTGAACTGACCCGGATCAGTCATTCAAACAGTACTCCGAAGTGACCACTGGCTCTGCAAGGATCACACTCTTGTCCCAAATACCATTCATTTTAGCTCCGTGGCAGATCTCCTGTTTTATTAAGGAAAGATAGCAGGCATCCAGGTATGTTATTCTATTTCTTCCAGAAATTTATTTTTAGAGTTTGAGAAATATTTGGAAAAACTGGCTTGCAAACAGATCTTTCATATGCATTTGCTGTGCCAAGGTAGAATGTAATGGTTTCATATTGTGTTCTGAACTTGGTGGCATCATTTTGGGGAATGTTACTATTATTGATGTTTGGGGGTTGGGGTTAGGTGGGGAGGGGTGGAACAGATTGGGGCTTGCTGGCAAAACTTGTGTGTCCAACTCTTTAGGATTTTCATCTTTATTTTTGGGAATGATTTTATTTTTAATTTCCTTAGTCTTCTCAAAAATGAGATAGGTAAGACAAGAGAAGACGCAAGATATTATTTATGTATATTGTCCATTATATTCTTAGTACAAAAGAAATAATACTAAAAACTATAACATTAATTGTATGCACTCTTACTTTATTTGATATAGTCAAAACAATAGGATTGAATATCATGCTGAGTAAAATTAGTAGAGTTTATATAGATTCTTTATTGCAAAAATTTACATATGGGCATAACTTAGTAATTAGTGACTAAATATTATAATAGGTCAGTTAGTGATGAGGTTTCAACCATGTTTCCAATGATCAAGAGCTAAACAATTGTAAGGAAAAAAGCCACTGAGTCTTTCCCAGCTTCAATAGTGACTTATTTAAATTGGGTGTAGGTGGCATTCCAGTAATGGCAAAACTAGGAAATTGAGGCAAAAGATTTTCCTTGAGGCTGGAAGTTAAAGGCCAAGTTTGATAATATCTCAAATCATAACAGCCAAATGAAAACAAAATCAAAAAATTTACTTTGGGATCCAAAAGTTAATATTTTGCAGTGCAATGAAGGAATCAGGGGACAATCTGTTTTCTTTACAGGTCTAAAAGCTAGGGAAGTAGGAAGCATTTATAGAATAGCTATCCTCAGATAGGCTGAGCCCCATAGGCAGAAGAATGCATTCTGTGTCCTAAAAAGAAGAGTTAAAGAAGCTGGAAAAATACCTATCACCCGAAGAATGTACCATTTATTTATTCCCATCATTCCCCTATCTAGAGGAGAAACTCATGTTTTGTTTTGTTTTTTTGTTTTTTTTTTTTCTTGGTACCGTTTCCTTCACAATGGCAATCTTATTCACCTCATTTCCAAGCTTTTGAGATAGTATATCCTGTACATTGCTGCTGAATAGCAATGGCCTAGGATGCTATCTAGCACAGGTAGTCCAAATTAAAGTACCTAACCAGGTATTCGGTCATCAGTCACGTATTATCTTTCAAGAGCACCATTAGAGATTGAAAACAAACATGTGTAGCATAGCCATGTAATGAAACAGTTTCAATTACAGGGACTGCTTTATTTTAGGGGTATCCAGTATTTTGGCTTCTTTAGGCAATTTTTTACAGAGAAAAAAAATTGGCTGATCTTGACCTCTGCAGCTGACATCACTGTGCTCATCCCTTGGCACTGGAGCACACACAACAGCATACTAAGAGGACATGCCAGGCAGGGACAATAGCAATTGACTGGAAAACATAAGCTGTACCCAGAAAGACATGTGTTACCATATTTGAGGAACACAGAGGAGATGGGAATTCCAAATGAGTTGCAAAGATGAGTTGACAAAGGGAGGAAGTGAGTGGGAAAGACAAGCATTGGGAATCAACCCTGCAGATACTGAAAGCTGAAGTTTTGGGATGGTAACATTTTGGTAGTCACAAGAGTCACCTTAGGACCAGAGTGCTGAGGGCAGCGTAGGAAGCAAATGCTGTCCTCTGTAGAGAGAGTTGTTTTTCAGAAATTGTGTTCCCAGAGATCACAATTACCTTAAACTTATCCCTTTTCTTTTAGGTAAGATACATTACAAAGATAATTTCTTTTGGTCATTCCTTACTAGATTCAGTCCCTGTATTTCCAGATTTGTGAATGCTATTTAAGAGAAAATTGAAACGATTATCTACAAATGACAATTATACATGCTAAAGCAAACCGAAAACCCCTTTTCTGGAGACTCACTTAGTTAATTAATTGTACTTCTTCAGTTGAACCGTGCTTTAGTTAGTGAGAAATTTCCTTTTCAATTAGGTAGCCATAAATTCATATTTATGATCCTTTTTGATGTCCTTAGGAAGGTTTTATTTAATAGGCTAGATCTTAAATTTAGATTTGTTCTTCACTTCACTGTAAAGCCTGAGGGGTTTGTACCTAAACAAACAAGAGGCCTCCTACTATTTGTATCTTTCTCTATTGTTTAGCATTGGCTTGTTGTACTGTTGTGTGTAACATATACCAGATGATAAATATAAAGAGGACGACTAAGATAGTGCACCCATTGTATTTGGGAATTTTTTCCTGTTATTTTTAGAAGCATCATGGGCATTAAAACTGTGGCTAATATGCTGTGATAATAGCTTTTAATTTGGTATGAATAAAGATGTATGGGGCAAGATAGGTTTAATCAAAGGCAAGTTTTAACATCAGACCCTGGAGCCCCTAGGGGCTACCGCATAAAGCAGATTATCCAAGTGCTTTCATTGACACAAGAGCATTAGATTCAATTATTTTGTCTAAGGAAAACTAATCAAGGAGAGTGCAGTGTTCCCGGAAAGCCATTCCAGTAAAGTCGGCCGCCAGACTTCTGGCCCCTGAGTAGGCAGCCTATGACATCTATATTTCAGCCTATTCCATTACTCCATTTGGGAGCATTAAGCAGATGTGAACCTGTTGTGCATAAAGAATTGGAAACAAATTTACTAATCATCACTCATAGTTCAGGAACAGAATTAGAAACAAAATTTCCTAACTAGGATGGAGAGAAAATGCATGTTATAGAAGGGGTATGGTACCATGAGCTAGTGTGTGTGTGTGTGTGTGTGTGTGTGTGTGTGTGTGTGTGTGATCAATAGTCTCTTCTCTGCAGACACAGGTCACCAACGATTTACTTGCCATTTCCATTTTGAAGCTTCTTCCTGGAAAGGGAGTGGCTTTACAGTTCTCTCTAAAAGTTGGGGATTTTAGGATGACATACAATTCTATGTATTTTGGCTTGTTATATTTATTCTAATGAAGATACATTTTAGACAGTTGAAACCCTATAATATAACATATGTCTGGAAACTAGTCATAATAATTATAAACTTGTTTTAATGTGGGACTGAATTTCATTTATATACCTGATCATGTAAAAGTTCCTTTTTACATTAAAGAAACATTTTGGATATGTAAGAGATAAAGGGTTATATTTGATCTTCTTCCTATAGAATTCTAGAATTTTAAATTTGCATAGGATAGCTATAATAAAAACACAAAGTGACAATAGATAAGACATTCAGACTAAAGAAGAAAGAGATAATTGATAGAAGATTCGGAGGTGGGGTGGAATTCAACCTAGGCTTTGATGAATCAGAGACACTTTTTTTTTTTTCTAAAGTGGAGATGTAGTCTGAAGGAAATAAGACTCCAGGGCAGTGGGATCATTTGAGTTGAGAATAAAATGAAAAAGACGACTGAGTTGGGTCACACCAAGCTTCAGTTGCCTTACAGAAGAACTGTGCAGTCTCAAGTATAAGCCCAAAGGCACTAAAGACGGAGGAAGATTTTATCCTATTTTTTTTTTTTTAGGAATATTTTACCATTGCTGGGGAAAACTGAGAGAGTTCACGTGCTTAGCTACAATGGTTAGCATTGTTTGTCAGCCTGACAGAGTCTAAAATGCCTGAAGACACTAGTCCCTGGGCATCTCTGTGCAGGATCATCTAAATTAGATGAGTTGAGACAGGAAGACTTACCCTAATGTGGGAAATATTTACCATTCCTGGGGCTGTGGCCATCAGCTGAATAAAAAGGAAAAGCCGAGTTAAGCTCAAGAATTACTCACTTTCTGTGTCCTGACTGTAGATATGATGTGAAGTGCCGTATCTTGCACCTGCAGCCATGCATACCCTGCTATGATGAGCTGTGCACCTTTAAATTATAAGGTAAAATAATGTCTCCTTCCCTTAAGCGGCCACCTGTCCTGAATTCGGTCACAGCAATGATAAAAGTAACCAATACATTCTGCACAGACAGACAAATACAATGTCTTGGTGACAGTTTGGAGAACAGGCCACATGTGTGAATGCTTGAGAGAAGAGTAAAGAATTATTATATGGTGATGATGGTTATATAGCTACAGTATGGGCAATAAATTCTTGGAACTGAACAAAAACATGGAAGTTTTTAATCTCCATGAATGAGAGCAACGTGGTGATGCAAGACACAGTTACAATAGGAGGAATCAGGGACTGGAATGATGAAAATCACCAGAACACAATACGTTCTCAGTGACATCAATTTTGAAGTGCTCATGCTTCAAAGGAATGAAACCTAGGGAGTTTTAATATTTCAGTCATCATAAAGTGTGTCCATTTGGGTCTAAAGCAATACCTTAACTGCAAGCGAGGTGATCCTTTAAGAAGACATTGGATTAGTTTTTATGAAACTGGCATTTTTTTAGCCCTCAACAGTTTTTTTTAATACATGTCCATGATTTTCTTAATTTTGAGGTACATTTTTCCCTCCCCAACATAATTTTGTCTAAACTTTAAAAATATTTCTGAGCTCTGAGAAATGAAATTTTCAAGAAACATTTCACCATGCTCAAGTACACTAAATCTTCTGGTATCTTCTATTTAGTCTTTAAGCTTTTCACCCAAGAAATTTAAAGTGTTCATTAAATCGCAACTCACCATGGGCCTACAAATGTTTGAGGAGGAGAGATATCTTTTTTTTTTTTTTTTTTTTTTTTTTTTTTTTTTTTTTTTTTTGGTTTTTCGAGACAGGGTTTCTCTGTGGTTTTGGAGCCTGTCCTGGAACTAGCTCTTGTAGACCAGGCTGGTCTCGAACTCACAGAGATCCGCCTGCCTCTGCCTCCCGAGTGCTGGGATTAAAGGCGTGTGCCACCACGGCCCGGCGAGGAGAGATATCTTATGTATAAGACAGAGCTGACATTAAATCCAGTCCTGTGATTTTATTTGGCAAATTATACCATTTCTCTGCTAGAAGGTCAATGAATGTCTGGCCGTATAATTGGGAGCTTTACAAATTCCAAGATAACTCATTTTTCTGGCTGTGAAATTTGAAGCCAGAAATACTTTGGGTCATGCTGATCCTTTTTCGGCCAAGATTATGGAAAATCCAGATTCTGCAATTAGAGTAGACATTTCACTTGTTTTTCTCATAAAGCAATCAGAGAAGAAGAACAACAATAATAATGATAAAAATGTTTGTTTGTTTATGTGTGTCAAATGCTGTGTCACAAATGATGATCTAAGCTTGGAAAGTCATGAGATACTTATTGACTGGTGGCGACAGACACTACTTTGGGAATAGTGAATAGCGAAACTGTTGAAGATCATGACATCTGCTACTTTCATATTTTTTTTTCAAATCCACCACATTGCTTTGTATGTTACCACTATTAGCAAACTATATTCTTCCACCAAGGATCTTGTACAAGCTGTGTTGAGGTTTGAGTGCAAATGTAACTCCCTCTCATAAGCATACAATTTCATCTTGAGAGCATAAGTGTGTGGGCATAACAAAGGGCAGACACTTGGCTGCTGTGCTCAGAATGCCATGGCTGTCAATTAATCTACTTTACAAAGTTGAAGGAGAATGAGATCCACTCCAGAGATCGGCTCAGAGATTTGTTTAAAGCTTTCACTGTGTTATCGTAGGCATCTTTATTATCTATAAAAACCATATGACAGTCATATAGTGACAATCTTCATTTCCAGATAAGGAAAGTAACACTGAAAAAAAAAATGGCCCCGAGGACACAGATATAGTTCGTAGCAGAGCTTGAATTTTAGGTGTGTTAAGTTTGCAAATTTGCCACTGGGATATGGGAAGCAGCCTTTGAAGATACAACTTTTGCAGTGATAAAATAATGATTGACTAATCCTGCATGCCTCACAGAGCAGAGCCATCACTGCTCCTTTTCAATGACGGTTGGAGAGTGCCAATACCAATGAATTTTAAACCAGGATGGTTCTGAAAATAGCTAGTATGCTTCTTGGATGACACTAGTCCCCTTTGCCTCTGGAATTGTATCTTCCTACCTATTTGCTGAAATAATGCTCGCAGAGGGCTTGATGATGAGTGGAGGACACCAGCTAAGGAGGTGATAAAGTGGAGTTGTGTGCTGGCATTTAAGACCCAGAGAACTTGAGAAATGAAACAAGGATAGTTGGGTTGTTTCTGTCTCCAAACAGAAGAAGCAGAATCTTCTGGCAGAGCAGGGAGTAGATACAGAGTTTAGCTTTGACTAAACCCTTCTGAAGATGGAAAGGTTCCTCAAAGAAACTACATTGGGACAAAATCCTACAAATAATTTAGTCAAAAGGAACATCAGAGCGGGTTTTGCAACTGCTAGCTGAGGTCATAAATGACCTGATCTTTTGTGTTTTAGGCTCAAACTTTGACAACTGGTTGAGCCTGGATGTTCTCTCTATTAACTGGCTGAAACAGTGGTCGAGTGGGAATACATTATGTTAGAAGATTTTTAGGGGCAAGATGGGGGAAACGATGGGTTCCATCTCTTAAAAGGCCTCAGATATTACAGAAAAGTGTGAATTTTTATGCCAAAGAAAGAGAAAAGCCCTCCAAGGCTTCTTACTTAGAGCGACATGAACAAATTTACCTTTGGAAGTAGGAATCTGGCATCACTTAGGGGAAGATCAACTACGTGGCAATGACATTAATTTTGTCCTGGAGTGATGAGTGCTGTAAACCCAAAGCAGGTCAAGAGGGATGAAGAGGAAGGGATTATGCTTATCTCTGCGGTGAAGTCACTGGTCCTAAGAGAAGATGAACAGCAAGTGAGCACTCAGAGATCTTTCTCTCTTCTCTGTCATTAATGGAGAAAGTGACAACTGAGGGACAGGGAGGAATAAAGAATATTGTTAAGTAAAAACAACACATAACTCATTGGTTATGACTCCTATGACTTGTTTTTGACTATTCCAAAATATGTATCTACTCATTCATCCATTTAGTGTATACATAATGATTGTCCATTTTAGCCCAGCTCTGTGCTAGCAACAGAATGACAAGGCAGCAAGGTCTCATGAAGTTCTGCCTGACTAGCCCTGCCACAGTTTGCGAGCTCCCTTGATTCCAATGCCTGTGTCAGAGAAGTCTCATTCATGATCTGCATGAGCCGAAAAGCCACTTCCTGTCATGGGATTTCCTGGATTCGCAGTGGTGGTTAAGGCCTCAAGGCTTGCTTTCCTTGTATGTACATGTTCCTTCCTCTAAGAGCACGCCTGGCCACAAGATGCTGAGTTCATGCTGGCTCTATAGTCTGTTGTTCCCTGAGGTTATTGACCAATCACCTTTATTTGTTGCCCAGCCAAATGTGATGTGGATTCGTATCTTCCTTTGGTAAATACATAACAACTGAAATAAGTTACCCAATGGAGTTGTCCCATTTGATTAAAAATTATACTCTAGCAAGTCTAACCAATTATTATAGCACTTCAAATATGCCTTAAATTAGCTACTTCTGCAGAGGAAGTTCAAGGCCATTACATTAACATTCTCATTCTAGTTTCTGCTTCTAGAATGGAAAAGAAAGCTACATATGGCTAGCCCAGCTTATTTCTAGAAAATTGGCAGGCTCTCAAACAATATTTGAAGTTTATGTTGGTTTTTATTACACAAAATAAAAATTTTCAGAACTTCCTCATTTTGGGTCAAATTGCTGGAAAAGATCTCCCATGATGTGAACTTTTAAACTGAATACACAAATTATTTTCCATGTATCGTCTCTTCTTCAAGCTACAGCACTTTAAGAAGCATGGAGATCTTAATTGTGTATGGAAATAAGTAATGTTTTAATTTTAGATTCTGAAGTGCCATAGGTAATTACATATGTTAATCTTAAAAGCACTTGTCATGTTTTCAGTAAGTCTTAAAGACGATCAGTGGAATTTTCTCTACCTTAAATAAGAACCGTATCATAGGCCTGACTCTTCAGAAGTTCTGAATGAGTGAGAGAAATGTTAGAGACTTGTATAACATATGCATAGACTCTCAGTCTTCCTGAGGTACTAAGAAAAGCGAGAAAAGAAGGAGGGAAGGAAGGAAGAAGAGAAAAGAATAAACAGGTTTATTTTGCACAGTACTGAAGGCTGGGAAACCCAGCATCATGTCTCTAGTAGATTCAGTGTTCATAAATAGCTCCCTGGATGGATCACAGAGGGGGCCTGCATCCTGGTCCACAGAAGTCTTGGTCCACAGAGATCCTGCTTCCTGGTTCACAGAGATCCTGTTTCTTGGTCCACAGAAAGCTTATATTTTACTACATGTTCACATGGCAGAAGCATTGAGGGAGAAATATTCAGGTCTCTTTAACTAGAACATTAATCCCACATAAGAGATATCCATTCTCTGAACCCAGTTATCTACCAGTTTCAAATGCTTCAATCTGGAGGTTAGCATCAGATTATGAGTTTTGGCAGACTGAGATCGGCACAACATTCATTTGCTAGCACCTATACCAGAAACCTTGGTAGGTAATTCATAATTGTCTTGTGCCATTTAAATGTATCATAACAACCCTGGAAAATATCTAGTCATTATATAAATATCAATAATTGAGAATTGAGAAATACATACCTCTTACCTAAATTTAGATATGTATTAAATAGACAGATGAATGTATATTCTTTATTCTTTCTAAGATACAAAATTTTTGCATGTAGTTGAAATATTCTAGCAAGGAGAAAGAAATTTCATGCTTGATAATGTTAAATAATACACATGGAACTAATGGTAACAATTTCCTATCTTCGTGACATTTTTTCTGTTTTATTTTGTGTTTTTTTCCCTTGATTTATCTTATCTTTTCTCTAATAGTTTATTACGACAGTGAATGAAATGAAAAATAAAAACCTCATTTTAACACCTGGCTTAAGCTTCCAAGAAGCATCAACAAACAGCCAGACACAGGAAATTGATGTCTGGAAAAGAACCTAGGAGAGTAAAGATATTAGAAGCAAAAAAAGCAGAAAACAGATATCATAGAGGATATGAACATTTGAGCCTAAGGCAAGAAAGCCACGAGTTTACCTTTGAATGAGCAAGTGGGTCTCAGGGAAGATGTTATGGGTAATGGTGAGTGAATAATTTGGAAGAAAATATGAGCACAACTTAATTTTACAGGAGTCAAGTTTCCACATCAAAGCAGACTGCGTGATTAAAAAACATATACAGGGCAAATGTACCAGGTAGTTAATTATTTTTATGCTTAGTGTTAAAACAGCAAGAATGCTTCTGGAGAATGCATTAGAAGCTGTTTTGTTTTTCTGCTTCTTCTCATTCTGGCTCATTTATGATACCAGTTGCCTTTTTTGTTATTAGCCTTTCCTTAGTGACAAGTGTCTGGAAAAAATCATCTTGTGTCAGTTAGGACTTCCTGGAACACAGACACTAGGAAACTTCAACATGATTGCTTCAACGAAAAAAAAAATAGCAGATGGCATGCCTAAAGAGTCTTAGGTTTGATCTAGCCTCCAGCAGAGCTAGATTCAGGATCCGTAGAATGCTGGAATATGGGATCCCATTAATTTCCTTCCAGATGCAAAACAAAGTTCATGACTTTCAACACAGTGATTGGGGTCCACCATGATTTGCCCAAGATGAAGCATTTGCCAAGCCCTAGTCTGGTTGTGGTGACTAGAAGATCTACTATCAATCTGGCCTGAGGGGAAAATATTAACCCTCTAAATAAATGGCATATGTTAACTCTAGAAGCTCTCCATTTGGCTATTTTTTAGGTAAACTTTCTTGCATTGTTTCTTTTCTCTTCATTGAGCAAGGATTTACTAATATGGTGGCTACTTGTTGAGAACTTTTTGAGATCTACAATAGCCTAGGAATTAGCTTCTGGGTATATCTTTGGCTTTGTCCGGATTCTATTGAGTGTCATGGGAAGACTAACTCACTGTGGGTCTTGCTATTCTCTATGGGGATCCTGAATATGCATTCATTTTTCTCTGTTTCCTAATTACAGACACAAACTCAAGTTCCTACTCCCTTAGCTCCTCCACAAAAATGGGCCATACTTGGAGTTGTAAGCCAGAATGAACCCTTTCTCCCTGAAGTTGCTTCCCTCATAGTAGCCTATCACAGCAATGGGAAAAGAAACTAAGACAGCTAGTAACTGCAGCTATGAATGAGAAGGGGTTCTCACGAAGCTGTAGGTGAGTGATTGGGAGCAGCCACCATGCTTCCCAGTCCTGTCTGGGTACACAGACTATGGAGATATGAGTTTACCCCATTATCAGTTGCCAAACATTGAGGCAGAAATGATTAACCATTTCTGTTTTTGTCTGACTTTGGTTTGAGGCATTACCCATCTGTATATGAGGTATTAGCCTCATGGCTCTATCTATGTCCAATTTTCTTAAACACAGACCAGTGCAGCTGTAGATCACACAAGGAGGAGGCCCAGTTCTTGATCAGGTTAGAGTGGGCTAGGCAGTGACTCACACAAAAAAACAGGGTTAGCCTTTAGTCTTGTGCAGACAGAGAGAAGGCAAGAGGAAGAATGAATCAAATGCAAACTCTCTAGGATCCTTACCTAAATGAAGTCAGAGGATTGGTACTTTAGCATTCATGACTCATTCACAGTGAAATACCTAATGGGAAAGAAGCCCTTTCAAACTAGGGTAGTGAACAACTTACCCACCAGGCAAACTTGTCTTTTATAGACCTGTTGCTTCTTTCCTTTCAAATGCATTCATTTTCTTTCTGGTCAGAAGTGTCCTAGTGCTGTTACTAGAGACACACATAGCAAACAATGTCCCAGTGTCTCAGGTGTTCACAAAGGTAGAAATACATTAGATTTGGAATCAGTCTCAGAAATGCCCTTCCAAGCCTAGCTCTACAGAATCCTTGCAGAAAGCATCTTCTAAAGTCAGCAAATACTTCACTAGCCCCTCCGCTTGCTTACTGGTTTTCTAGATAGACTAAAAACAATCCATGGATGCATGGGCAAAGAGACTAGGATTCCTTTCTTTCCTTTTTCCCAGTTGTTACTGCACGCACTGGCTTTGTGGGAGCCTAGGCAGTTTGGATGCTCAACTTACTAGACCTGGATGGAGGTGGGGGTTCCTTGGACTTCCCACAGGACAGGGAACCCTGATTGCTTTTCGGGCTGAGGGGGGGGGGAGACTTAATTGGGGGAGGGGGAGGGAAATGGGAGGCAGTGGCGGGGAAGAGACAGAAATCTTTAATAAATAAATAAATTAAAAAAAATATAGGACTTTGTTTCAATTTTCTTTTCATGAAAGTTTTTTTTTTTTTTGCATTCTGTGGTACCATATTCTGCACTTTATACATGTGGATTTACCAAGCAAGCGATGACCTTATGAAGATAATTCAGTAGGATAGGGCTTAAAAGAAAGTACTTTAAAGCTAAGATTATAGACTATGTACTATACATCAGATTGTTGCTTCTGGTACTTCATAGGTGCAAACAGGCATGGGTGAACAAATACTAGTATTTAATAAATTTTAAAAAGTGGTTTTGTAAAAATTCAGGACCTAAAGATATGCCGTTACTGAGTGAGACATCTTAGGATATATAATGAACACTTACACACATAATGTATATATGTTTATATATGTGCACACACACATGTGTATATGTTTGTGTATGTCTATATATCACTCAGATGTCTAGGTTTGTCCGTCAGTCAATAGCTCCATCATTGTGTGTGTGTTAGTCACTTATCATATAATTGTAAGAAAATATTTGGTTACTTAAGGAAGTATTGGCTCATAATTCCAGAGTACAGTGCATGATGGGAAGGAAGTCATGGTCATGGTGGCCGTAGCATGAGGCAGCTGCTTTTTATTTATTGGGGAATTCCAACACAAGGAATGGTGTTGCCCACATGTTAGGGTGGGACTTCCCACCTCAATTAGCATATTCAAGAAACACTCCTCTAAATACATGCCCAGAGATTTGTTTCCACGGTGATTATAAGTCCTGTGAAGCTGACAATTAAAATTAACTGCTACAGGGTAGAAGTTTAAATGCATGTGACCCATTATTTATAGAAAAATCTGCTACATTTTATAAATAAAGTCACATTTTATTCTCCATGTTTTATAGTGGTCATACTGATGAAAGACAACTTGATCCTCTTCCCTCACTTCCACTGTGTGAGAAGAAACAGACTTGTTTAAATTCAAGATTATGAAACTTGTTTTTTATTTTTATAACATGAGATGTGTCAGGCTTAGTCTATCTTGAGTGCTGGTGTCTTACTGCAAATGACTTTTTGCTTCAGCCCACGTCGCTTTCACTTGGAGAAAGAAGTCCTACAGGAGAGCTGGCTCCTCACCCACCCGACATCGTTTATCTGTTCAGTTTGAAACAGGGGAGTGACCTATTTGCACAAGCATTTCTCCTTTCTGAGCCTCACATTTGTTTGTAGGTTTTCTCTTTGTTCCTCATTTGGCTTCCGAGTTTCACAGGTTGTACTAGCAGTGATAGACATTGGGGTTCAGTAGATCTCTCCGAGGGGCTCCAGGTTCTTGTGTCCCCAGTTGAGAGACTGAATAATCACTCAGCTGCGTCAGAAGTAGAATGGTTATTATGAAAAGGTATGCCTCCAAGAAAGAGGAGGACCAGCACAAAGAAAGTTTACTGGTTCTAATAGTAACGCTGTACAAAGTGCCGGTGCTTTTATGTTGCAGTATGGAGGCTTTAAGGTTCATCTGTCTAGTGTATGCTTTTCTGCCCAAATTCTGTTACTCGTAGTTCTATATATGACTTTATATGTCATATATATCATTAGCATCTTTAGTATCCATTCAGGGCTGTGCACATTAGTATTATAATGAGTGCTGCACCTTCTACTTATGGGTAGAGTCCCGACTTTGCATAAACAAAGCCTTACAGTTAATCCCTAATATAGCAAAATTTAAATTGATCAAAGTCTTTATTTCTTTTTAATTATTTTATAACAAGCCATAGGTCACTTTCAAACACCCCAGAGTGTCTTTGTGCTTATGTCATTGGCCTGATTTAGTGGAGGCACAGTTGTTTCCAGTCTTTTACCTTTCCAAACTGTCTTTTTCTATTGAATATGGTAATTTTGTAAAGTTTTGTGTAAAACCTGAAGATGGTTTGGCTTCACTATGTCATATCAGATCAGAGTCCCCAAGGAAGCGTATATTGAGTTTTAATGAGGAACCTGTCTGAGAGAGATGAAGGAGATACAGGGGTGGAGAGGCAAGGCTTGGCTTTGGTAGCCTTCTGTTATCTACAAAAGGAGAATAGGAAGGAGAGGCAATCGGACAGAAAGAACCTGAGATGGTGCTGTAGCTATGGGAACCCAGAGACACGGATTTCCCCATATGGGGCAGAAGCAAGCTCTCACATCTTACGTGTCACTGTGGTTTGAATATTATAGCCGGATGTTTGGAAGGAGCTGCTCACCTCTAAGAATTCCTCTTGAAGCCTATCTGAGCTATACACCTGCAAAGCTGCCTTTTGTTTTCCCCAAGACGCAGCCCAAGTGACCCAACAGTACTTTGCTAGTTCCCATCTGACTCCTCCTGCGTGACAATAAAAAAGGATGCAGTCAGTGTGATAAATTGTGTTCACAGTCACTGCAGCAAGCATGGAGGCTGCAGCTTACATGCAGCCAATCCCTCGTGCATAGTCGTTAATTAACCAGACCCTCGTGAATACATTTTCTGGCCTTGATGGTCACAAGATTAGTCTCTTTCAGGAGAAGTTGGAACGTCTTGTGACAGCAACCTCTGTGAACCAAGATTGCTGCATGTGACATCTCAAAGTCACAAGTGAGCAAGGGAGTATCAAGAGACACCCAAAGGGCTGGAAAGATAGCTCAGCTATTAAAGGAAGAGACTCACAACCAAAACTCTAAGGAACACCCAAAACTATCGGTTACCCATGTTCCAAGTATATTTTTCTCTGCTTGGTTGGAAAAGCCATCTTCTCTGTTTTCGGGGCTCAAGGTCAATGGCTTTGTCCACTACATGGATGCTTCCTGTTTGATTTATTTGTGTGGCATTATGTGTATGTGGACTCACCTAGGCCTGCATCTGTGGAGACCGTAAGTCAATATCTGGGGTCCTCCTCTATCACTGCATCTCTCTCTCTCTCTCTCTCTCTCTCTCTCTCTCTCTCTCTCTCTCTGTCTGTCTGTGTGTGTGTGTGTGTGTGTGTGTGTGTGTCTTTCTTTTTCCTTTTTTTGGAGACAGAGTCTCCCATTAATGCTGGAGTTTACACAGACTGGCTCATGGTTGTAAAGACTGGAAAGTCCAAAATCAAAGGGCTGCATATGGTGAGGGCTTTCTGGTTTCTTTATAACTTTAACGCATCATGGGAAAAAATATCAAAGATCATAAGATGTTAAACTGCAAACCTTCAGCCCTTTTATAATGAGCATAAATCCTTTCATATGAATGAATACATTCTGATGAAATATCTATGACTGGTCTTTACTTACCATCACGGTTAAATTGGGGATTATATTTCCAACATCTGTGTGTTTTCGAGAACACAGCCAATCAACAGCAAATTGGAAACACACCCCAAACTTCTAGGGACCAGTGGTTATTTCCCCAACACACTTCACACACCATGGTACGTTTTCTCATCAAGAAGATCTCAACCACACACTACTGTAGCTATCACATGAGGTGCTTAATTTCCTACTTAAGAGAGAGGCATGCATACCCACACAATGCAATATCACTTGCAGCATCTTCCTCTTGCAGAATGTATCTCTTGTTGTAATTAGCAGAATGTAAACCAAAGCTTACACACCACATATGAACAACAGTCGTGGGGGGGGGGGGTCTTTATGTTTTAGTCATGGCTGCTTTTTCTATGTCAGAAGAACATCATAACTCAAAGTGGCTGATTGTAGAATGAAGACAGAATGTGAGCTGAAGCTACAACTAATGAACCATTGCTACTTCATGATGACCCAAATAGATCTGCCTAAGTCTGTAGCATTTTTGCCTTTCATTTATTTCTTTTGACACTTTGTAACAGCTATTCTATGATGGATACCTCTTTTTTAGGGTTCTGGATTGACAGCATTAGAAATAAATGAATGAAGTTATAAAGGCCCAAACTCATAGATTGTATTGATAGACACTGATGTAATTCTACTGTTGTGATTCTGTTACCCTTAGGATGGGATATTTTACAATAGGCATGGAGAAAAAAAAAACGAGATATGCAGCAGATTCTGAAACTAATTAAAAGCTTCAATGCATGATCTGCAGTGTCCTTTGGATTCAACACCCTGCTAAATCTCTTGCAAGAAACTGTGTCATTCTGCTTAATGCTTGCCCTTAACCTTGACTTGAACAAAGGCCTATGTACATGTAACTCACGCTCAGCCGTGTTCTCATTAGGTATGCACTGCCAGGTGAAACTAAACTCGCATCTTTATACCTGCTATTGTTTGAAGCACGCATTGTATTTCACTTGGAAGAAGTGTTACTGTGCATAACAGGATATTTATGAGCAAAAGCAGCATTACACAAAATTGTTTCATGCCGATAAATAGGTAATCCTGACACTAAGCAGCAGGGCTAATTATCTGTCTGGGAAAAGGTGCAGGCTCTATTTAGGTCAAAGGTAAGAGATAAATTGCTGCTACAATTATTTCTAGTAACTGTCTCATAAATGCCTGTGTGCATTAACACATGCATAGATCTCCCTAGGTGAGCATGTTCCTGGCACAGAAGCAGCTGTCTAAATAAATCTTTAAAGCAGCTTTTGTTCAGTGATACAACGGAAATGAGGAAGAGACACGCAGATGAAAATAATTTAAGGCAAAGCTAGAGAAAATCAAATATCTCATCTTCAAAGACATGTCATCACCAAGTGAAATCTTCCCATATGCTCTCCTCTCCCCACCACAAAGCCCATTTTCCCAGAAATTCTTAATGGTTTTTTTCCACAAAACACTCTCTGCAAGTGTCTCATTTGTGTCTTGATTGATGGTCCTGAAGCAGACACAAAATTAAAATGCACAGAAACATTAAACCGGTTGTTTCCTATCTCTATATGAAAATCCACTTAGCTGACATGCTGAAACCTCCTGAGTCTACCCTGTCCATTGCCCTGCTTTATCCTTGCTATCCATGTTACTAAGATGCCATATGCACTGTCTAAACATTAAATCCAAGAATTAATCCAGAAATGGCAGAGATAACAGTTGTGTTTGAGTAGCAAATTATTTTTGTGAGTAAATGCTAGACTCAAACTGTAAGGATCTTGTTGGGTCTTCTGGCTTTTCCCACAGTGTACATGTATGTCTCAAAAGTCAGTAGTTCAGCAGTTCAGATATTTATATCATGATTCATAACAGTAGCAAAATTACAGTTATGAAGTAGCAATGAGAATAATTTTATGGTTGGGGTCACCATATGAGGAACTGTACTAAAGGGTCACAGCATGAAGAAGGGTAAGGACCACTGCCCTGGTTGAAGATGGAAAACTTAAAGTTCTCAATATCGTTCCTATTGGAATTTGTTTTTCAAAAATTGATTTATTCATTTGTTTACATTATTTATTGGGGTTTGAAGTTGAAGTTTCATGTAAAAGAAGCGCTCTACTGTAGAGATACACTCCCCAGCCTGAAATCTTAAATTTATGATGAATATCATAACGGTATGAAAGACACAATAATAGAATTCAAATCTTACTTTAAGTTGCATCAAAAATCAAGATAAAATCAAAGTTTACTATTTCTAAATAATTCTGTATACTAGAATGGCAGATTCAACAGGCTGAGTTTCTCTTCATAAGTTCACATGTTTCAGTGAAATACAAATACTACATACATGATTTTCTTTTAGCTGTTCCTTTTAGTGGATGAGTTTGGTAGATATAGAAAGCTCCAGGAAACTCTCTCCTCTAAAAATCCACATACATATTCATGGTGTTTTCTTCATAAAGAGTCACCATTGTGTATAGTATAAATACCCTAAGAAGTATTTCCTTTGTAGTTAACTGAACTTCAAACTACATTTTACTAAATCTTTATATTTTCCCTAGTGAAACCTAAAACATATTAAATTTGAAAAGTCTTTACATCCTCAATACTTAGGATGTAGAGCCACATCAGAATGAAGTCTTTTTATACTTCCTTAAATGCTTCTTCTCTGTGAGGTGGGGCTTGCTGCTTGTTGGTACCACATTTTTTACATCATGAGATGGGGGATGTTTCTAGAAAACAAAGGACAGACAGTTCAGTCCTCAGTTTGGAAGTTGTTTCCTCATCCCTTCTTCTACTACCCTTGTTCGTTCTCCTGTCTTCCTCTATCCAACTGTCTTCCCGTCTCCCTCCTTAGATGTGTCTTTCCTTCTTCCGCCCTCCTTCCTTTTTCCTCCTGCACTCCCTTCCTCCCATCTTGCTCTATCTTCGGGTTTCATTTCTAGTCTTTTCCCTTCTTCCACTCTGCTTTCCTTTGTTCCTCTCTCCCCTGTTCTCTCTTCCTTCCTGCAGCATTATTGATCCTCCCTGTCTTTGCCTTTGTTTTTTTTTTATTCTCTCTTTCCAGTCCTTAATAACAGAACCTTTCCTGCTCATGTTTATTCCATTTTTCTCAACATATTAAGCAGACAATTTAGGGATGGTTTTGATGAAAAGAATGGTGACCATTCACTCAACAGGAACTGGTCTAGGGAATATTGTCACCAATTTTTTTGTCTACTGTTCATGCCATGAGACAAGGTTCAACTTCAAGTTCTTAAAAAAAATGAGTGGCTGAAGATAAAATCTGTTATGTAGGATTTTCTCCCACAGGATAGTAAGTCCATCGGGAAGTGAAGGTGTCTGTAGATGCACGCTAAACTTTCTGATTCTAATCAAACTGTTTTGGCTTTACTTTCAGAATTTGACTTAAAAGTATAGACTGTTTTCATGTCAATTAAGACTGGTTAAGCGTCAACCCCTTGTTAAATGATGTACTTCTTCACCAGTGAGAATGTTCACCTCTGAAAATTCTGGTAAAAAGGCTAGTGGTGTCTGTGCTTTCAAGTATTTCCTGGCTGCTTTTTCCCTCACAAGTGGTCTCTGGTTTTTCTTACAGCATAGGGGGAGAAGTAGGGCGAGGCCAGGACGCCAGCTACGCGGGCAAGCATTTCCGCATGGGGTTCATGACGATGCCTGCTCCACAGGACAGACTCCCACATCCCTGCTCCAGCGGATTCACTGTGAGATCTCAGTCCCTGCACTCCGTCGGAGGCACCGAGGACGACAGTAGCTGTGGATCCCGGAGACAGCCACCTCCCAAGCCCAAGCGAGACCCCAGCACCAAGCTTAGCACTTCATCGGAGACAGTCAACAGCACTGCAGCCAGTAAAAGTGGGAGACCTCTGGAGAGGCCAGAAGGTAAACTCACCACGCCCACTTCCCAGTCATCTCCAAGGGCTTCAGCTTCTGGGAACCTGTTTCCTTCTCCTGAGTCCCAGGAAAGAAACATTAAGGGTTGGCGGCATTATGGTGTAGTGTCAAATGACACCTGATCGTACTTAACAAGCTCAATGAGAAACCCAGATAGTTCAGGTGATACAGTTCAGTAGCGGAGGGCTTGCAGTTGCATGGGTAGGGCACCAAATTCAGTCCTCAGTTAAAAACAAAATAAAAATGGACAAGGTAATGAGTCGTCACTATGGCCCCTTTAAGGCTTTCAATCATTCAAAAATTAGTTTTGCCTAGATGTATATCTACTTTTTATATTTTCTTACTTGTATTAGTTTGCTATTTACATAGTTAAAAGACATGCTGGGTGATTTTTGGAATATTTTATGGTGGAGATTTTAATGTGGGAAATATATGAGGTAAAATTTATGATGATACTTTTTAGAAATAACCAATTTTTACATCATTTCCTTCCTTGTGTATAAGTAGCAGCTAAGTAGTTCACTCTCTGCTTTGTAAATCTTATTTCTTCCTTTATAGTAATTTTTCCCTCAGCTATGAGATACA
Source organism: Microtus oregoni (assembly GCF_018167655.1). Taxonomy (NCBI): domain Eukaryota; kingdom Metazoa; phylum Chordata; class Mammalia; order Rodentia; family Cricetidae; genus Microtus; species Microtus oregoni. Next base: position 20,562,526 of record NW_024543063.1, read on the forward strand.
CAAATCAAACATAGCCACTGTGGATATATGAATACAAATTTGGCCTAATATCTCACAAATCCGTTAGTTCTTCTTGAATAAGGAAGCCAGTGGCTTACTTGAGCATTTCCCCAAAGCTTCTTGGTTGAAGTGGCTTACAAGGTGAGGTTTGACACAGCTGTCAAACTGCCTTTGGCTGGCTGGTTTACGAAGAGTGGCAATTCATTTCTCCTGCTCTGCTTAAAAGCTCAGGAGCCAATATGATCTTTTATTATTATTATTATTCTAATTTCTTACTTTTATTGGTTTCACTGTTTTATTTGTTTATGTTTATGTATTTTTAATAAATAGTTTTTTATTATTAATTATTTATTAAAGATTTCTGCCTCCTCCCTGCCACCGCCTCCCATTTCCCTCCCCCTCCCCCGATCAAGTCTCCCTCCCTCGTCAGCCCAAAGAGCAATCAGGGTTCCCTGACCTGTGGGAAGTCCAAGGACCACCCACCTCCTTCCAGGTCTAGTAAGGTGAGCATCCAAACTGCCTAGGCTCCCACAAAGCCAGTACCTGCAGTAGGATCAAAAACCTATTGCCATTGTTCTTGAGTTCTCAGTAGTCCTTATTGTCCGCTATGTTCAGCGAGTCCGGTTTTATCCCATGCTTTTTCAGACCCAGGCCAGCTGGCCTTGATGAGTTCCCGATAGAATATCCCCATTGTCTCAGTGTGTGGGTGCACCCCTTGCGGTCCTGAGTTCCTTGTTCGTGCAAGACCAGGTGAACGTTCCAATGTGATCTTGAAATAGAGCTCCCCTCAAGGCTTTGGAATCGTGTCCTTGGATATTTTTGCCTTGTATGACGTGGCACTGAGTCTAAGAATATTAAATAATCTTGTCTATGAAAGCTCTGACCTTGGAGCCTTGTTACCTTCCCAAGTCACCATGTTACCTCCCCAAAACCATCATACTGAACTTATGTTTTTAACACATTAATTTTGGGGAACACAGCATTGCGCCCCTTGCTTCAAACTATTTGAGAGTTTGTGTGTCAGCTGTGAGGCATGCTTCAAGGTCTCCAATGCAGCCAGTGGTAAGTCAACAGCAGACATTTGCCTAGCCCTGTGGTCTTTCTTCTACCCTGCCCATGCCTGAGTTTGTAGCTTCCCTGAACAGCAGAGTACCACATTTTAGGTCTGTTTGTAATGAGAGGAAACTGTGGCATCTTATTTTCATCTGATAATTCTTTGCCACATGAGACTTCCAGTTCTTCCCAAAGGTTCTGGCATGTCTCTTGGCCCAGGAGCTCACATGCGGTCTGAGAGATAAGATACCTGTGGGTAGCATGTCATCTTTTCCTCCACTCTGTTCACAGCTTTCTCCTTCTGGCTGCCCAAACATAATCTCAGTGAATTGTTAAATCGTGTAGACCAATGCCTGGAAAAAGAATCCTTTAATTTTAAAAAAGACGGTTTCCCTCTTTAATATAATATTCTGTTTGTTCACTCCTAGAGTTTGTATCCCTTTTCTCATGATTCTGAGCAAGAAGTGTGTCCCGCACCTTGTGCACAGCATGTTTATGCTTTTAGAAGCAACAGATGTTTAGTTTCTTTATTAATACGAGCTGGGGGATGGGACTTTTACAAATTTTAAACATTGTCCCTAAGTTTCATCAAATATTTAATCACAGTGTCTTTCATTTCTCTTTATTCTGTGTGATCCTATGTCTACATTCAACTATCCTGTTTTTCTACTTTTATAACTACATAATCGATTATACTAGGTTGCTTGCCAAAGAAAATTAAAGAGTCAAGACAAGAATCTCTGAGTGACAAGGCCTAAACATAGTCCAGAGTTATTCAAAAAATTAAATAAGGTGTACATGATGGGGCATGTGCACTCATAGCATTTTGGAGACTTAGACGGGGAGACCACAAGTTCAAGCCAAGCCTTGAAAATAGAAAATTCCAAGACAATTTAGGCTGCAGAGATGGAAAGGGCTGTGCCACACATTCATGTGTGCCACACATCCAACTACAAAAGGACCGCAGTACACATACATCGGAGAAGCCCTGCTAAGAGACGGGGAAGGTGGCATACACAGAGTAAAACTAGGAGCACAGTCGTGAGCACCTGCTCTTTGAAGCAATACCTGTATGACTGTCAATCACCTTGAAATGGAACACATCTACATCCACTTGGAACGCATTGAATGACCAGATCCTGAAAACCAACATTCTCTCTCAGGTAGCTTCACTGACTAAGCATCAAGGGTTCCTCAGGGATAGTTATCAAACAGAGAATAGCCCATTAGCAACTGTTTTTGTTTCTTAAGGCAGACATGAGAAAGTGACTCGGTTTCTCTGGTAAGGACTTAAGTTAGAAAGTTAGACATAAAAGTTACTTGAGGGGGTCTGTGACTTACAGACCACTAAGCCCAAATTCAATATTTCTCTTCAGAAAGGATCTCTCAGGATGGACTGGAAAACCCTCAGCTGTGTGGGTGATGATGCTTTAAATCCAATAAATGGCAAAACAGCATTTGCTATGCAAATTTACCTTTCTCTTTGGAGCTCATAAGAAAGGAACAATTGCAAAGCCATATGCACCCAATGGTCTTCTATAAGTTAATAGAATAGTAAGGGCAGGGTTGAATCAGGGCCAAGTTGAGAGATGGAAGGAAAACTCTTGAGTCCAAGAGCGTGTGCACATATATCCATACTCAAATTTCACATTATTTATATATGTAGGCTGATATTTTATGAATCCTCAGTTCTTAATTATCAGGATCTCATTGGGGCTTTTTGTAGAGCCCATGTTTTCTTTACCAACTCTGTGTTGTCAACATTCTAACAGAAGAAAATGTGACTTTTATACATCTTAGCCTGTCTTTTCTTCTTACCTGAAATGTCAGCAAAATCACAATATTGATTCAGGGGCCTTAGAATGATTTCCATGGTAACCAGCTGCTATTTAAAGAGAGGATTATGATTTCCTTGTGAATAAAAGTAAAAGGAAGTGGACTCAAGCAAAAATAGCTCTTCAGAATTAAGAAAAGGAATGAAATTTGAACACACAAAAATCACAGAATGCAAAGAGTAAGCTTTGGTATTTAAATGTTGTTCTATCACATTCAAATATACATTAGCCATTTGAGAAGGCTCTTCTACCATCGTAATCCCTCTAGAAGTTTTCCACTGTCTACCATAAACTGGCAATTATCCAACTACAAATATTTATATGGTTGGGGTTTTTGTTTGTTTGCTTGCTTGCTTGCTTGTTTTTGTCTCTGGGGAGTTTGTTTTTGTCACGGAATAAAAGAAAAAGAGTTCTCTAGGAAGAACAACAGGTCATATGAGCTGCTTCTTGTGAGTCATTCAACCAAAGAAGCAGCAATTCAGTTTCCCCCTCTGTCATTATCCTGTCTTTAGAGAACAAACTCCTCTTTAAATACAGTAAGAGAAACACTGCCTGGAAACAGTCAAGAGATTGCTCACAGAATCAAGAGGCAAGTGCCAAACAAGATTTCTTTTTGCAAACTTTGAGATAACATCTATGGTACCTAAATATAAATGGTAACTTTCCTCCCTCATAGCTTTATGATGACTTGACGTGTCAATGTTAGTGGTGTATATGATGAAAATAAATTGCTAAAGGAATATAAGCTTAATACAATATTAAATGTCATTAATAATTTTTCCATCACAGATATCCGAAACAACTATGGAAGGGAAAGACAGGATGCATTCCCTGGAGATGAGGATGGTTGTGAGTGAATTTGTGGGTGCAAGAAACTAAACCTGGCTTCTCAGAAAGAGCAGCACATGCTCTTAAACACTGAGCCATATCTCCAGCCCAGAGTTAATGTTTTCACCATGAAAAGCTATGTTAAGTCATCCAAATCAGTCATTTCAATTTAGCTATCATACAATATATTCATATTAAAAATCTGCACAGTAAGATGACAAAGTGGAAATCTTTTTATTCATTCAATTTTCATTTTATGAGTATAAGTTTTTGCCTGCCTGTATGTGTGTATAGCATGTGCATGCCCAGTGCCATAGAGATCAGAAGACAGCACTGGATTACTCGGACCTAGAGCTATAGACACTCATGAGTTGCCATGTGGATGCTGGGAAGAAACCTGGAGCTTTTGCAAGAGCAACCAGTACTCCTAACTACTGATTCATCCCTCCAATCCCAGGCCTAAAATAATTTGAATGTTAAAATAATAATAATAAAAATAATATATATATATATGTATATATATATATGGATGATAATCTACTTGTAATACTCAGATATTAATATACATCCCCCAGGACTATTTCTTTACAAAACAATGAGAAACTATTTTTTTGAATTATTATAATCATACCAGTTTCTAATGCCCTCTTTCAGAAATGATTAGTGGAATTTAATTTAATTTATTTAATTTTTGTCAATGTCTAATATAACCTGAGCAGGCCTAGAGCTCCCTTTGTAACCACAGCTACATCTGGAATTAAAGGCATAGGCTTCTATACCCAGTGTGGAATTATTATTATTTTTTTGACCCACACATGGCAATGGGAATACTTTCTGCGATGTTTGTAAGTTATCTCTAATGATCTGGAAGGTATCACTGATTCAGAATCAATGAGTAAGAACTTCTGTGTCGTAAAAACCAAAACAAGATGCTTCATTTAGGCTGTCAGAGAAGGAACAGTAGACTCTGTCATAATGTTATTTTTTTAACACCTTCACGTATTCAGTAAAGACTTTGAGTATGTCTATTATGTTGTATTTGGGATTTCACTAACAAAAGTAATCCTGTTACTTGTAATCAACCTTGCGTATAATTCTTCATCTTAGTCTCTTTGACCTGATTCAGATCACAGAGCAAGCAATGATTTAAGGAAGGATTCTGGATACTAGAAAACCTGCCTTGACAGCCGTAGAAGTTATTTATTTTTCTATGCAGTTAATTGTTTATCTAAGAAAGAAAGTATCTCACATTTTAATCCATGTGTTTGTTTTCTTTAGCTGCTGGCAATTTCAAGATCCCTGTTTCTGAGCAGGCAGGCTAGCCTTTTGGTTTCTAAATGTCCCCAGGGTTCTGATTTGTAACAGGGTGAGTTAAGAAATAATATTGATTTAAAAAAAAAAGAAGAAGAACAGACAAATCTGTGTCTTGTTAGTTAGCCACAGAAAAGCAGGTATCCTGCAAACCTGTTGGCAGAAAGCATGAGGTGGATTCATTCAAGGAGCGCTGGGCTCGTGTATAGCACATCTTATATGCTCCATATCCTTGTGTCCCCTCTTTCCTCAGAGTAAGCTTGTTCATACAAAGTCTTCTTGGGCTTTCCCTGTAAATGGAGACAGTGATTTAGTTTCCCGGTCGACTAGACCCAAACAATCACACAGAAACTTTATTAATTACAACACTGTTTGGCAAAAGACTCAGGTATATTACTAGCTAGCTCTTATATCTTAAATTAACCCGTTTTTATTATTTTATATTTTACCACGAGGCTCATGGTTTGTTACCTCACATCTTGCTCTTTGGGCAGCTGTACAGCGTCTCTCTGATTCCACCTTTTTTTCTCTTTGCTTGAATTTCCCACCTTGTTATATTCTGTCCCACCATAGGCCAAAAGAGCTTATTTATTAAACAATAATAATAAAACATATTCCCAGCATATAGAGGGGAATCCCACATCATTTCCCAATGAAGATTTCAGAGGAAATGAGATAGACTCAGAAAATATGGAAGATTAAGTCTTCAGAGTATCTGCTGAGCCTTGTCTGAATTTACAGGTGTTTTTCCTCCCAACTTAATATCTTCCCATCCATTTATCTACTACCTACCTGCCTGCCTGCCTACCTACCTACCTACCTACCTATATATCCTTCATTAGGGAGTGGGTTAGCCAAAACTAAAAATGTGTGTAAAAGCCCATAGAATTCCCAAGAGTGTTTGCTCCTGTAAAGGATACAGCTGTGACTTGATAAAGTTCTTGGGATGAGTGACACTGACCTTCTTACTGTCTTTTTGCTCATAATGAGAGGCCCCTGTTCTTCGCAGCATGCTTCTAAGAAGTGTACTAAGTCCCACTTAGCTTTTAGTAATAAAGCAGAAAGAAACCTGTAGAGAACTCTCCATCCTGTTAGCATAAGACGGTTCTTCATGAAAGGTCTTGCTTCCCAGTTTTCTTTTTCCAGGTTGCCAGAATTACAAGCTTATTGGTTTCCTGGAGTAAAAGCCATCTGTCAGTCAGGCCCTGTTCAGATGGAGATGGGACTGTACAACTACTCTGTGTGATTGCTCTCTAAATGAACCCCAAGGCTCATGAATGAAACCGTTTGTAAGTCAAATCCTTGTGCATTGTGTGTTTCTCTCTGTTCTTGGATGCCTGGGGCTCTAACACAAAACACTAGCTGCTTTATTAATGGTCTACTCCACTATCTTCTACTGAGTATGCCACTGACAACATTTCCCAGTGCCCAGACTCATAGAAGAGTTCGTGATCTGTGCTCTTGACACAAATAGCTTCTTCTTCCATGTGTCAACAAGCTCAAATGATGAGAGTCTATTGTGATGAGGGGATGGATTTTTAAGGATTTTCTATTGCTGGGAACAAATCACCCAAATATCATGGCTTAATAAAGCACAGTGTTATTACTTCGCATTATACATTAGACAAATCTGCTCAGGGTCCCTCAGTGCTGTCATTAAGTATACCAACATGATTAGGGGTTTCATCTTAGGCTTAGGATTCCTGCTAAAGTTTATATTACAAATTATATTGATGCAATTTTAAAACATGCAGTCACTTGCATGTTCAAGAGAACAGACAAATCCAAACCAGCTGATTCCTTTTTGTCAGAGACACCTGATATTTTTTGTTTTTAAGTTTATGTATTGTGGTGTGTGCATGTATAATGTGCTATGTGTGTGCGTGTGTTTCTGGTTTTCTCCTTATTTGAGGAAGAATCTCTTCTGTTTCCCAGGTTATCTGACCTATGTCCTTCTAAGATTTCCATGTCTGTCTAACCGCCTCACAAAGGAGTAGGCAGATTACAAACACATGCCACTGCACTGGGTTTTATGCAGACTCTGAGGATCTAAATTTAGGTCATCGCACCTTAATTTCATCCCCAAGACCTGGCTCTTTGGAAGATCTCACCTGAATAGTAGAGGCGCATCTAGATTTATTCAAGGCTGGTTAAATCAGTCCACTTGTTGAAAACCTTTGCTACAAGTGAAAAATCAATTTGTTGATTTGCATATCCTGTAGCTTAATCATAGGCATAAAGTACCATCACAGTCACAGTCCAGGTTCTTCTTAGAGAGGAAATCATACAAGGTGTATGCCCCTGAGGGTGGGAATCTTGAGAGGTGGCAGGGAACCCTGAGAGCTCAGTGATGCAGGGGACAGTAGATGTGTTTTGCAGGGTATATTAGATGTGTATTACATGGGATATTAGATGTGCATTACAGGGAATAGTAAATGTGTATTGCTTTCACACATAATGTCCAATTATTGGATACTAAAAGTCAATATTTGGAAAGTAGATTTGAAGACAATAAATAAACCACAAGTCTACAGAATGGCCATAGAAGTTAAAGGGTTGCTGAGAAAATTCCTTCCTTTTATCCATATAATACACAGCATCTATCTGGCAAAACAACTGGAACTCCCACTGCTGACATCGCTAATCTGTAAAATCTCTTGAGCAAGTATATTACCTGACCAAATAGTCATTTCCCACTAAAAACTAAACACACCAGATGGCTACAGACCAGGTAAGGCTGACCCAGCATCACCTTTAAATGCAGGAACTGTCTTCCCTACTGCTTTGGTCCATGGGTTACTCCATACTACTGAATTTTGGAACTGCGTCTTGTAAGCAATGCTCTGTGACGTCTGATCTATGTGTGACTGCCAATAGCACCTTGATAATTATGAAAGTTTGTGATCTTGTTATATGACTTTTCAATTGCAATGATTGCACCATTTTTCTTAATTTTTGACAATTACTTACATATGTAGAATGTGCTATGATCATGCTTATCCCCATTACCCACTATTATCTCTCTCCAAATATCAGTTCTCAATCAGGGCTAAATGAAGATCAGACCCATGCAGCATGAAGTGAATGGAGAGGGCTCTAACTCTCCTCATGGTCTCTGTATTTTTCTGACTTGGATAACACTTTACATCTTCTTTGCATTTACATGAAAGCAAATGAGTTGTTAATTAATATCATTTTCATAAGAAAAGTGGAGGGATGATGGTAATTACTTCCTGCCTTCCACTGAGATCCACTTCTTTACCCCATCATCTCTGCAAAACCATCACTTTCCCTCTACTCCTTCAGATTTCCGTGTGGTGCCTGGGTCTTAAGAGGAACTGAAACCACTTTTGTAATAGGAACAGCCACTCTGTAGTAGTGTGGAGTGGCGGGCTGTGTCCCGCCCGGCTCCCAGCCGCCTGGCTAGCTTATGCCAAGAAATAATTACACGGAAACTGTATTCTTTTAAACACCGCTTGGCCCATTAGTTTTAGCCTCTTATTGGCTAACTGTCACATCTTCCTTTAACCCATTTTTAATAATCTGTGTAGCCCCACGAGGTGTGGCTTACCAGGGAAGATCTTAACCTGTGTCTGTGTCGGGTGGGAGAATCATGGCGACTGACTGACTCGGCTTCTTTCTCCCAGCATTCTTTCTGTCTACTCCTCCTTCCTAATTTTCAGTCCTACTAAATGGCCGAGGCAGTTTCTTTATTAACCAATGAAATCAACACAAAACAGAAGACTCTCCCACATCAAACCACCATTGTTAGAAGCTGGTTTTTGAGTCTGCTAGTGCCCTCAATCTTGTGTCTATAGTCTACAGTAATGAGATGGAATCTTTCTAATGGTTGGGAATGCATTTCTCCTCCAACTCTTTGGGACTGGGCTGACTTATTAACCAGGAGGTCTCTGCTAACTGTGATGCTATATCTCTTCCTTCTTCCTTGCTCAGATGACTATGAAAAGACTTTCTGTGTATGCTTACTCCAAGCTCTTACCTGTTATATCACTATATCCAAATTCCTGCTCCACAATATTGCCTTCATTGTGCTTTCTCAGTGGTGATCCTCCATCTGTACGCTTTGCTATTTCCCTTTAGCTTTGGAGATTGTAATTCACCATTCACCCAACCACATTTCTCCATGGTACTTCATTCATGGTCTTATACTGGCTTCTTCCTATTGCTGTTGTCTCAGACCATTTTAAAAATATTATCTCTTCTTGAGGTTAAATAGTTAAATCATTTTGCCTTTCTCTTTCCTTACTCCAAACTGTACCATATACCTTTCCTACTCTCTTTCAAATTCATGGTTTCTTTTTTCATTAATTATCATTGTGTGTGTGTGTGTGTGTGTGTGTGTGATAGAGAGAGAGTGTGTGTGTTTGTGTTACACTGAGGCTCTTTTGTCCTCTTTGCCCCCCCCATTCCTCGTTCTAATTGTGTTGAATGCATAAGCCATGAATTACACTTGCCCTCCAGATGCTTTACTGAATATCCATACGCATCTCTTTAGAGGTACCATCAAGGATTCCTACTGCCCATGACTACACTGACCCCAAGATTTTTTCCATGTTGTTCATCTTGATGCTCAAGTGATAAAGCTTTATTAGATTGTTCTGTTTGCCTCAACCCTGACGTTTGTCTGGCCTCTGTCTGAGTCTCATCATCCCCATTCACTTACATCTCTACTAATCTCTGGTTGCCACCATTTTCACAGGGACATTTGTAGGGCAGACTGTCTTCCCACAGTCTGACCCTCTTAAGTGAACCCTCCTTGCTTTTTCCAGGCATCCCTTGCTTGACATGCAATTCCCATGATGTTATTAGATCATGTCACTGTGCTCTTCACCCAGAGGTGAAATTAAAAGCATGGACCTTTGTAATCTGATTCCAGTGTACCTTCAAAACATAATCATGATGCTCACAGCAGATGTAAAATATGGGCTTCTCTAGATAAGCCAATTCTACTCCTACGTTACTTATGAGGAAAATTTTCCCTTTTTAGAGATTTTTTTTAAATAAATTACTCTGTATGGGAAATTTTTATTTCCACAATGTCTAAATCCAACTCCTACTTTCTCTGTAATGATTTATATAGGATTTTTTTTTCTGTGATTAAACTCTATTTTGTGTATTTTTCCATTGGATTTAATATTCAGTTTATTTAAAATATTTTATTACCTTTTATAGTCTATTGAGTGTAAACAGCCTATAGAGCCTGAGTTCCTGTTTCTTTCTCTTTGCATCTTTCATGCCCGCCACACAGTATGGCTTCACAGAGAATTCCGATGGTATTATTTCTTGATTCTTTTCAGTTTCACAAATACCTCTTCCAGGAGATTAACTTTTCTGAAGAATAAAGCCTTTTCTCAGGCATCTTTACTACAGAATGAAGGCCAAGCACTTAAGGTACACAGAGGACAGGCATGGTGAAGAAAGGCACAGGAATCCTGATCTTCTGACAGCTAGTTTGCTGTGCCTCCATCAGTTTCTTGCCCCAGCTTTGTTTATGAAGTACTAACCATTCAGAATGATTTAAAAGAGGAGACTGTTTTGCTCATTCTTATGTTTATATAGACCTTTGTATTTCTTGGGTGTTTTAAATCTCGATTAAACACAAATTCAAGATGGGCAGCAAGAAATGATCCAATTGACAAACTATAATATGTTATTTCACCCTGTACGTGCTAATTTAACTGAATAATACAAATCAAAAAATTTTAAACTTGTACCATTACAATCTCGAAAAAGAAAAGTGTGTTTCTCAATTAACATGCAACACAGAATTGATATTTCTTTCCCTTAGATGCCAATATTAATTTTTGTAACTTATATTTCAGAGTTTTAATGAGTTATTTTAGCTCCATTACAGTATATTTTTTATTCATTTTAATATTTTTTCTTTTATTGAAAATTGATTTTTTTCTCACATAATATATCCTGATGATTATGGTTCTCCTCCTTCTGTTCCTCCCAGCTCTTCTTTCCCTTCCCTGCCCCATCTGGATCCATTCCCTCTCTCATTCTCATTAGAAAACAAACAGGCTCGTAAGGGGTAATAATAAAATAAAACAAAATATGAGATAAAACTAAAATTAACACATCAAAATAGAATAAAACAAATAAAGAAATGGAAAACTTCAAGGAGACACAAGAAACAGATATTGTTTCAGAGATCCACTCAATGGCACAATCAGAAATTCCATAAAAACACTAAATGGAAGCTATAATGTGTACTTAAAAAACTGTAGGGTAAACAGAGATAAAAGTTTATCAATAAAATAAGATAAAAAGAAAAGAAGAAATAAATGAATCATTAATTCCTTATAGGACATGATTTTTAGGCAACAAGAAGCCTCTAAAGATACCATTGAGCTTATTTTCTCTTGGCCACCTACTACTGAACATGCAGCCTACCTTTCAGAGTAGTTTTGCTTCCATAGTGATACTTATTCCCTTAGAAAAACTAAATTTTCATTTCAAGTGGTTATTAATACGACATAACTTCTGGACAAAGAATGGGACCACATGGCCACTTCTTTCAGCTTTGGGACCTCATCAGGTACAGACACATGAAGATCTTTTGCATGTTTCCCAGTTTCTTGAGTTCATGTGTGTGTCCATCCTGTTGTGTTTAGAGACCCTTGGTTCCTTTGTGTCCCCATCCCTCCATGTCCTACACTTTTCTGCCTCCTCTTCCAGAAGGTTCTCTGAGCCCTGAGGTGGGGGAGTGGAACTTGATGGAAGCATCCCATTTAGTGCTGAACGTTCCAAGGTTTCTCATTCTCTGTGTTTTGTCTGGCTGAGGATGTCTGTGTTTGTTCTTATCTGTTTCAGGAGGAAGCTTTTCTGATGATGGCTGAGCAACAAACAGATCTATGAATAAAACAGAATGTCATTTGTATTTAATTTATTGCTGTTTTTTAATAGAAAAAGTTCTATCTTGTGGAATAGGATATTTACTCCTACACCCTTGTGGCATTCTTGCTCTAGCATATCTGGAAAGTAGGATACGAATGTAGATCAGAGAGTTTGTAGCTGGATTGTTGTTTATAATATTCCATTAGTAATGTGAAGAATACTTTTGTGTGCTGAACATTCTAGCATGTAGGAGTTAAGGCTCAATGTGGGCACTAGTTTGACTTGTTCATGTTTAATGAGTTCTGTTAGGTGTTGTCTTCAGCAAGAGAGTTTGGCTATTGTTTTGTGGAGAACAACCTATAATAACATTCCTGGTATGGGAAGCTTCATTTTAAGACCAGATATGCCCAACTGGGGCTCTCTCTCACCCATTATTTGGCAATTTCTTTTAAATTGCTTTCATATAGGTATTTATTTTCGGGAGCTTCTAATATATTTGATTTCATACTGCCCCTGAAAGGGCCATTAATTTAAAGTGTATTTATCCAAATTTCCTCCTCTATTCCCATCTTCCCTCCCATTCCCCACTGGATTCTCCTTTTCCATCTCATCGCTGTCCATATATAACCATCTATTCTATTACCCTTTTCCAGGGAGATATATCTTTCCTCCCTTGCCCTTTACACTAAGCCTAACCTCTATGGTTCTAGCTTTTTACCATTGACTTAGCAGCTAAAAATCTGCATATAAACAAATACACACCATATTTTAATTTCTGAGTCCAGGGTACCTCACTTGCAATGATTTTTTTTTCTAGTTTTGTCCATTTACTGTTAATTTTAGGGTTTCATTCTTGTTAATGGGTGAGTATGCTGTATAAATATACCACATTTTCTTTTATCTATTCATCTGTTGAGGGAATTCTAGGTTGTTTCAATTTTTAGCCATTATGAATAGAGCAGCAATGAACATGAATGAGCAAATGTCTTTGTGGTAAGAATCTTGTAGATCGATTTGCTTTTCTTGAGGTACTACCACAGTGAATTTGCAGAGTGGCTGTACAAGTTTGGAATTCCACCATCGATGGTTGAGTGGTACCCTTACTCCACATCCTTGCCAGCATGAGAAGTCATTTATACTAAATAATTATTTTAGTGATTCTGACAGGTAAAAGATGAAAGCTCAAAGTAGTTTTGATTTACATTTTCCTGACAACTAAGGATATTGAACGTCTCTTTTAGCATTCCCCAACCTGCTATCTGAGTTTCCTCTTTTGACAATTCTATGATCAGATCTATACCCCATTTTAATTGGGTTATTTGATACATATTTTCTTGAGTTCTTTATGTGATTCAGAGATTAGCCGTTCTATTAGATGTGTAATTGGTAAAAACCTCTTCCCATTCTGTAGACCACCATTTTTTTTACAAATAACATCATCCTTGAAGTTCCCAATTAGTTATTTAGTTGATCTTAGTGCCTTTGCTAACAGTTCTCCTATATTATGTTTAGTGCGTCTAGTTTTGTGTTAAGGTCTTCCATTCATTTGAGTTTTTTGCAGGGTGATAATTGTGGGTCTATTTGCATTGCTTCTACATGCAGCCATCAGTTTGCACAGCACCATTTATTGAAGACACTCTATTTTGTTTCCAGTGTATATTTCTGGATTCTTTACCAAAATTCAGGTGTCCATGGATGTGTGAATTTATATCTGAGTCTTCAATTTGATTCTGTATGTCAATGGTGTCTGCTTTTGTGCCAATGGCATGTTTTTTGTTTTATTAATATAGCTCTGTAGTACAATATGAAGATGGGGATGGTGATACCGGCAGCAGTTCTTTTCTTATTCATAAGTGTTTTAGCTAGCCTGGGTTTTTTCATTTCCATATGAAACTGAAGATTGTCCTTTCAAAACCTATAAAAAATAACTTTGGAATTTTGATGGAGATTACACTGAATCTCTAGACAGCTTTTGGTAGCCTGGCGAGTTTTACTATATTAATCCTATAAATCCATGAGCACAGGAGAGCTTTCCATCTTCTGATATCATCTAATCTTCTTCAATATCTTAAAGTTTTTGTTATGAAAGTTTTTTTACTTGCTTAATTATTTATATTATTTATATTATTTGTGAAAGGTACTGTTTTCCTGAATTATTTCTCAGTCATTTGTCATTTGTAAATAAGAAAGTTACTGATTGTACATGTATGTGTGTGTGAATGTTGCATACTGATATTTGGCTGAAAGTATTTATAAGCTGTCAGAGTTAACTCATGGAGATTTTGGAGTCTTCTACGCATAACATCATATTGCTTGCAAATAAAGACACTTTGACTTCTTCCTTTGAAATTTGTTTCCCTTTGCTTTCCAGTCGTCCTATTGTTCTAGGTAAGACCTCAAGGTCTGTACTAAATAGGTTTGGGAAAAGTAGACATTCCGTCTTGTCCTGACTTCAGTGGAAGGACTTTGAGTTTCTCTGCATTTAAGTGATGTTGGCTATGGGCTTGCTGTAAACTGACATTATTATGCTGAAGAATGTTCCTTGTATACCTAATCTCTCCAAAGATTTTTTTTTTATCATGAATGGGTGTAAGATTTTGTTAAAGGTTTCTTCTAAGTCTAATGATTATATTTTTTCTTTCTGGTTGTTTATATAGTTGATTCTATATATTATTTACATATGTTAAGCCATCCCTGCATATCTGGAATGAAACCTACTTGTTCATGGTGAATGATCTCTCTCTCTCTTTTTTTTTTTTTTTTTTTTTTGGTGAATGATCTTTTTGATGTGTTTTTGGATTTGGTTTTTATAGTACTATTCAGATTTTTTTTGTCTATATTTATGAGGGAAACTGGTTTTAAATTCCCTTTCCTTGATGTTGTGTTTTTATGTAGTTTGAGTATCAGGGTAACTGTGGCCTTATAAAAGAAATTGAGCAATGAATGCTCCCTCTTTTTCTATTTTGACGAGTAATGAGGTTAACCCTTCTTTGAAAGTCTGGTAGATGTCTACACTAAAACCATCTGACCCATGGTTTTTCTCTTTCTTTCTTTCTTTTTTTCTTTCATTCATTTTTTTTTCTTTTTAGTTAGTAGACTATAAAGGCTGCTTTTATTTTATTAGGGGTTTAAATTGCTTGTCTTTTCTTAATTTGACCTTGGTAAGTTCTATATTTTTTATTGTTTTATTGAGCTATACATTTTTCTCTGCTCTCCTCCCTTTCTCCCTCTCTCCTTCTGCTCTCATTCTTAGAGTTTGTAAAACATCTTTCCAGGGCCTTCCAGTTTTTAGAGTCTTCATTGAGAATATTAAGTGTTATTCTAATAGTTTTGCCTTTAATATATCTTGATATTTTTCCCTTGAAGGTTTTAATGTTATTTCTTTCTTCTGCTCATTTAGTGTTTTGATTGCTATTTGCAGATGGGAATTTCTTTTCTGATTCAATCTGTGTGGCATTCTGCAAACTTCGTGTACCTTTCTAGTCATCTACTTCTCTAGGTTAGAGAAATTTTCTTCTGTGATTTTGTTAAAAATATTTTCTATGCCTTTGATCTGGGTTTCTTCTCCTTCCTCTAGTCCTATTGTTCTTAAATTGTGTCTTCTTACAATGTCCCAGGTTTCTAGGATGTTTTGTGCCAGGATAGTCTTAGATTTAACATAGGTATCTATTTCTTCTATCCTGTCTTAAAGGCCTGAGATTCTCTCTTGAATTCTGTTGGTAAAGTTTAAATACTGTGCTTCCTGTTCAAGTTTCTGATTTTTTTTTATTTCCAGATTTCCTTCGGTTTGGGTTTTCTTTGTTCATTATATTTCCACTTTCAGGTCTTGAACTCTTTTATTTCTCCCCCTACACTCTTAGTTTGTATTTCAGTGGTTTTCTTTAAGGAATTCACTAATTTCTTCTTTAAGGACCTCTAGCATATCCATACAGGCTATTTTAAATCCTTTGTCTTGGGCTTCTGCTGTGTTGTGAATCTCAGGGCCTATTGTGGTAGAGTTGCTGGCCTCTAGTAGAGACATATTCTCCTGACTATTTTAATTCTCTTTTAACTCTAGAGTCTAGGCATCTGGATTTGGGGGTGATTGTAGTTCTAAATACTGATATCTAGTCTTAACTTTTGGTTGGGTTTTGTTTCTCCTTTCTGCTGCTCTCTCTGCTGTATGAGTGTGTTGGCTAGCTGTTGCTTGGTAGGAAATTCTGGGATTCTGCTTGATATACCCACTGGAGGTTCTGCATAAATTTGTTTTTAGGTATTGGGAGCTGAAACTTGGAATAGGGATGGACTAGTGGGGTGGAGGTCCTAAAGGGTTCTACAGGAGGGAAGAAAGCAAGGTGTTCTACCAGGACCTGTTAGTTCCCTGGGAATGAGGACAGAGGTAGATGAGTAGTCACAACAGGCAGTCTGCTGGAGAGCTGGTATCGAGACAAAGGGGTTAGGTTTGGAGAAGAGGGGGAAATGTAAGGAAATGCAGCTCTCAAACCTCCTTAGCTGGCCTACTAGCTTCTCTGGCAGGCTTGGCTGGTGCAGTCCCAGGGAATGTGTGCTGGAGTTTGGGACTATGATAACAGGATGAGTAGGGATCTGTGTATTAGTTTGGAGATGATGACTGGGGGAGTGGTGGACTGGGCTCCAGCAGGTGGTCTGCCACACAGATGGTGGTGAGACAGGGAGATAGTAGTTAGGGAAGAAGTGAGGATCCACAGTCAGGCTACCTGCATTAGGGATGGGAGCATGCGTTCACTTGTTTCAGCCCTAGCACTCCATCTGGTGCAGATCCATGCAGGCCCTGTGCATGCTGCCTCTATTTCTGTGATTTAAATTTGCTTAGAGGGCCTTGTTTCTTTGGTATCATCCATCCACTCTGGCTCTTACACTTTTTCTGCCTCTTCTTCCAAAGGGTACCTTGAACCCTGAGAATAGGAATCTGATGGATAAATTCCATTTAGGGTTGAGTGTTCCAAGGTCTCTTATTCTCTGCATATTGTCTGGCTGTGGGTCTCCATGTCTGTTCCCATCTACTGCAGGAGGAAGCTTCTCTGATTATTCTTAAAGACAGGATTGATATGTATATTTAAGTATCTTTTCTATTCTAAGGGCATCCAGATTTTGAGCAGTTTTAAGTCTTACTTCAGGAGAGTGTGTAAAGCCAGTTGCTAAGGCAGAATAACTACATACAGGCACACATCTTCCCTGTAACTGACCTCAATGGAGAAAACACTTAATGTAGAATGAGTGCTTTTACTTTTTGTCCCCTGTACTGAGAGTTTCTAGACTATGAATTGCTTTCTATGAATTTTTGGAATGTGAGGAAGCTAATTTAATAATAACTCCTTTTAAGTTTATTCTTTGCTATTAATACATATTAACTTTTCACATGATGAGGAACATGGAAATAGATAATTCTTCACAAATTTCTGCTTTCTGATAACTTCATCTAACTCAACAGCTAAAAGCTAGTAGTGGGGGAGTTGCTTAGGGAAGTCAAACTTATTCTTGCATTAAAGTGTATTGATTTTAGTTTCTTTATTTGATATTATTTTTCTTAGTAAAAGTTTAGTCTCAAGTCTATAATATTTGTATTGATGTCCTTGGAAGTATTGTTATTCAATAAGCAATAGGGTCTGATATGTATAAGGCACAACGATAGGCAGTGAAAAAAAAATCCCCTCAACTCAAAGTTATCAGAAGCTATCTAAGCACAAAGATACATTGACAATTAACAGGGTTCAGAGTTCTGGAATGGGAAGAAAAGCATATTCAAAGTACAGATGGAAGACATCCAGCCCTGACTAGGAGAATCAAAACTCAGTTCTTAAAGAAAGTGTTTAAAATATTAAAAATAAAAAGGCAAAATGCTTCAGAAATAGCTTTTAGGAAAATACTTAAAAGGAAAAAACCTAGTGTGACTGAATGAAAGGCTTGTGTTCTAGGAGATCTGGCCAGCCTAATTGAGTTATAGCCCTATTTTTACAAATCGACAAAGTTCTGTTCTCAGCATATGATCTTTACCTGAAGAGTTCAGTTACTTATTTTATCTCTTGTGTCCTTTCATCTCCATGACTATATTGAAAGAAAATTGAACTCACAAACATGAGACACAGAGATGATTCCAAAAAGTAAACATATTCACAAAGTGTGTTAGCAAGAGAAGTGGAAACTAGACTTGCCGTGTGTGTGTGTGTGTGTGTGTGTGTGTGTGTGTGTGGTAGTATAAGAACATGCACATACATGTGTATTAGCATCTGTGCGCCCACACTATTGAAAATGAGAGATCAAATTGAATAATTCTTTGATTTTCCTTCATTTACATTTTGAGATAATTTTTTTACCAAACTTGGGACTCACTGATTTTAGTAGACTCACTAGATGGTGAGTTCCATGGTTATGCCTGTCTCCACCTTCCACCTACCAGCACTAGGGATACAGTTGTTTTCCAGATCACCTGGGTTTCACATGGTTGTTAAGCACCTGAAGTGAGATCTTCACACATGAACAGCAGGCATTTTACCCATGAGCCATCTTTCCGGCCGTGTGTGTGTGTGTGTGTGTGTGTGTGTGTGTGTGTGTGTTTCAATTAAATATTTCCCCAAATTGTGCCTGGCCATGGAATTCAGCCAAGATAATTTACACACAATATAAAATCTGGAAAAGAAAACATATACCATCTTTATTTGCTTTCAAATCAAAGAAGCTAACAGAATACAGATTTGTTTCTTAATTGAGATGCTACCCTATTTCAGTGTTTATAAAAATCATTGCTTTAACAACATGTGCAAACTAGCTTGACAATGAATACAATTAGATTGCATGTAAAATTAATTGCATCATTCCAAAAACAACAGAGTACAAAATTACTTATTTTGATGGAATAGTCAACTGAATTTGGAAGTGTCAAGACAACATTTTCATTTGACAGGAGAGGAAAAGGTTGTGTCTTAAAGGTTTCTTGAATCAGTCTAGGACAAGCAAAAGGGAGTTAGCTTCCTTCTCAGTCACAAGGGCCATAAAAATACTGATACTCCTAAGAACAAGTCCAAGTTACTTTTGGAACAAAGACGTCATTTATTTGAGAAGCAGCTACTATGATCCATGTGATTGTCCTTCCACTAGCTATTTTATTGAGCATATTCTATGAGAGGTGAAACAGTGACTAAATAAAAATAACATTAAATCTATAAATGTGTTTGTATGTTGGAAGGTGACACATGCTCCATATGTAGAAAGGAAGAATCCAGAACAAGAAAAATTGATTCACAAGTAGAGAGGGCAGAATTTGACTAAAGACATTGCATCAGATAAGGCCAAATCAGGAGATGAGAATTAGAAAGTAAGATGAAAATGGGAATTTTTCTGTAGAGAATCTACAACTGAGGATTGAGTAGCAGAATAGGATTATCATAAAGTCGAACAAAATATAATGAAAGTGGGGAATAAAGACATAAGGAGCATCTATTATTCCATGACTGAAATAGAAGAGCCCCAGTTCAGGGCTCAGGACCAGATCATCTTGGGAGGGCACAAATATCAATCCTAGATTGTAAAGGCATCTCCCATGGGGGAGCTATGCAGGTATAACTTGTGGGAAATCCATTCTCAGTGTTGGAGAAAACTTTGGAAATCCAGTCTCCGTGCTGGAGAAGGCTGTTACCAGAAGTTTCAAACTAGATACACTCCACTATAAGATGACTTTGGGTCAGTGGGTATCTAAGGCCTTTGTGGTATTTCAGAAATTCAAAGAATTTACAGGTAGACATGGGGAAGCTGCCTGTAAGTCCTTAGGTGCCTAGCCAATGAGATGCTGGGACTGTGAAAAAATAAAGCCTCTTTTTAATAGTTATCTGTGGTGCCCTTTACTGATAAACCATAGCATTGGTCCAGTCAGCCCAGAAGAAAACAGGCAAAGGTCCTATATCCCTTGTCATAGAGGCCTGCCAAAATGACCCTGATCTCATATCCCTATCTTTAGAACTGAGATAAATCAGTCTCTGCTGTTTACGATGCACCCAGCCAGCAGCTCTGTATTACAGCAGGTCAAGCTAACGTATTGTTTCAAAGCAAAGGATTATGCTTATTTAACCGTAAAAGCCCGGAGGAAGTTTCAGGCATAGGTATCTCAAGAGAAGGGGACTTCACTGATGCTAATGCTGCCACTGTCTGTCAAGCCTGATGAAACATGTTTGAAGACTGACAGAAGATCCTGGAAAACAGAAGCAGGTGTTTCTGTTGGTAAATAAGAAATACAGCATAGAGAAATGAGAATCTCCTTTCTCTTAACTATTTGACAACTAGAGACAAGCAGGTGCATAATGTTCAAGGTGCCAACCCAGTCTCAGGGTCCAGTACAGGAAGGAAAGACAGGACCTCAGTAATAAACTTTTAAAAACAAACCTGGTCAAGTCTTTATAACCATTGTATTTTATGTCGCTTTAGTCACATCAAGAGGAATGGAAAAGAAAGGGAAGTCTTGGTGACTTTATATGACATATTCCTAGCTATAATACCACTGCCTATGAAAATCTACATGTTTGTTTATCACTTTTCATATTTATTATTAGAGCCATTGTTTTCAAATTTCCAATGCCAAAGAGTATGTATGCCTTCCATTTCTGGGTTATGAAGATTTGAAGAAGAAAACCAATGCTTAGACAAAATTTAAGACCCAAAAAGTACCTCCTAGAATCAAAATTTTTAAAATAATTTTGACATTGTATTAACCCATGGTTATTTTATTTCTTGTTTTCATGATTAATTTGTTTTGTGTTCCATATTTTTATTTCAAAGTGACATTACAAATAATAAGCTTAATAATATATTTTAAAGTAGCTCAAGCATTTCTTTCTTGCTTTCAACTATGACATTAATATGAACTATTGGAATTATATAAAAAAAAAGTCCCCAATCCAAAGAAAATGCTAAAACTGTCACCAGAAAACATTTACCTTGATAACAGCTAGTGCTCAGATCAGAAGAATTCTGATCTACATTTGTGAGATAATCAGCTCTCTAAACCCAACATCAAAGCGGAATACAGAAACTGGAGGCCTATTTTTTTTTTTCAGTTTTCTTCTCTATCTTTCATCTTGAGCTACTTTCCATAGAAAATAGGCTAATACTTTTGGAATCCATTTAAACATTTTTACCTTTATAGATTAATTACTTTGTTTATTTGTATATTTTTTTTGTGAGTGGATGTGTGCATGCCACAGCACAGATGTGCAAGTCAGAGGCAACTCACTGTGCCCTCTTTATATCACCTGGGTCCTAGGAATTATACTTCAGTTATCAGGATTGGTGCTAGGTACCCTTACCTCCAAGCCACAGTGCTGGCCTTGAAATCATTTCTGCAGGATAATTTCTGGTTCTAAATAATCATATTCAAATTGTATCCCCAAAGAACTTGTGTTTTTACCAGACATTTGGAAGGTGATATAAGCAGCCAAAATAAATATAGCATAGGGTGGGAGTAGAAAGACAAACATGTTGTTTCCCATGTTTTAAATATATATTATGCACACCTGAGTTAAATTTGCATCCTTTCCTTTTTTTGAAACTTATATGTGGAAAAGGTAAAGTCAAATTCAAGCTAACCAATGAACCAAGGAGCCTCTCGTAGATTTGCCCTCACAGGCGTGGATTCCATGCTGTCAAACCTTTGAGTCTCAGTCACCACCTAAGTGTTTACTAGTGATCACTACACTCTCCAGACGTGTGCTCTCTGCTGACTGCTCGTGATGCGCCAGTGAGCACCGGAAAGGCTTTCCTGAGCATCCAGAACCATGCCCTTCGGAACTTCACCAAGATGCAAACAAATGCTTCTATGTTTGCCATCCTCAGTGCAGAAAACTAAGCTTGAGCAGTGTTCCTCCTCTTCTTCTCTCTAGGAGTACAGGCTAAAGCATTTAAAGTCTGTGTGGCAACAGAAATCCTAGAGATAGAATTTCAAAATGAGCTTTCTTGGTTGCTGGTAAGAAATATGAATGGAAGGGGTGGGTGAGGATGCTACTCCCTCCTTTTCCTGTAACTGTGGGCAAAAGTCAAATGAGTAATAGCACAAGTGTGTCTCCACCACCCTAGACACCCTTATGCTTGTTTTTGTGTTTCTGTGCACAGCCATTACTTTAGAATGAGTCACATAATCCACTTTTTAAATCTAATGGCTTATTGTTTAAATCTCTTGTCAGATTTATTTATTTTTATTTTATGAGTGTTTTGCCTGTGTATGTATGTATGTATGTATGTATGTATGTATGTATGTATATGTGAGTCTTGCTGAAATAAAATAAAGATGTCAGCATGGCTGCCTAAGTCTGGAGACAGTAGGGAGAATCCTTATCATGCCTTTGGCTTCTGCTCACCACACATAACCATTGACGTATGGCCTCCATCTTTCTAGCTTGGCAATGTTGGATGACATACCCTTGTCAATTCTCTCTGGCCCCACTTCTGTTGTGCCATCTCCGAATGGGTCTATTACCAAGAAATGGATTGTCTGTCTTAAATATTCTTGTTGTTAGGCTGGCTTCAACTAGGTAATTAAGGCTATTTTCCTTTCTTGAACTACTTAACTCTTTTCACATCTTCCAAGTTCCATTTTTCCATGGAAATGAGTATGTTCACATAGTCTAGGTTATAGGATATGAATATCTCTTTTGTCATTATTTTACCTACCATAGCTTCTATTTAATATGAGCACAGGTCCCACTGATGCAGAAAGCATCATCCAGGTAAAACCATTTTCCATGAGAGTAAGGTGATTATTGAGAATAGCAGAAAGAACAAAAATATTGGAGTGTGACATTATCAGTCAGCTTCCAAGCATGAAATTGGTCAATGTGGGGGTGGGTGCTTCTGGAAAACTCCATCTGAATGGAACCTACGACAGTTCTTGTGGACACTTTAGGATAAACTGGAGAATTTTTTCATTATGGGAGGTATAAACCTGATTCAAAATTTCTCTCTCTGTTTCTGTCTCTGTCTCTGTCTCTCTCTCTCCCTCTCTCTCTCTCTCTTTCTCTCTGTGGGATGTATGTGCGTGTGTTTCAGTATTATGTATTTCTATGCTTTGAATGTATTCAAAATGGTTCCTGGGAGGAAACTCCGGCAATATTCTAATTTCAGCTGCCTTTGCTCCGGGGACTGATCTGGACCTTGTCTTTGATATCGTGCTCCTCAAAGCACCATCATGATTTTCTGAAGTATGAGAGCCATGGAAGAAAGATGTGCCAAGCCCAGTTCTCATTATCAATGAGCAGGCGCTCTTAAGGAAAGTCTGGAAACATTGTACCAGTGCCAAAAAGGCAAAGAGAATGTTATGTCTGGGGACTGGGAACAGCTTCCCATTGTCTGACCTCAATTAGAAAACACCAGAAGTATTTCTAAGGATTGCTTTTGAGGAGGGCTGAAGTGGCTTACTGGATGGTGAAGCTAACCCTTCCTTAAACTGAAGTTCTTGCCTCTTGCCATTTGTGGTCCGCTGACCTCCTTTTTCACATATTTTCAGAAACATTTATGCATATAACAAGGCTTGCTTACTCTCTGGAGTCTCTGGTTGAAACTGAGCTTGTGCTTACCAGAAATGAGGAAGATAATTGAATGAAAAATAAATGGAAGAAAATTTAGTATTGTATAAAAAAATCTTTAAAAATTCCATAAGCATAAGATTAAAATATTTTAACGGAAAATAAAAAGACACCCCAGAAATTTGTCATTAATTTTCCCATGGGGAGCCTTTTAAGATCTATTCTATCCAATAACCATCTATGTGTTATATGTATATTTATGTTTGACACCTAAAATAATATTTCACTACTCCCTCTAGAACCAATATTGATGTGCAATACTTTCCCTAATTAAGAAAGTATGGCATGAACTCCAGGGCCATGCCTCACCCGCTATCTAGTGTTTTATATTAACATAATCCTACATTTTAAAAATAGAGGCTTCTCATGTTATAAAGATTACAGTATGAATATAAAGAACAACCAATACCCACTGTCTATTATGGAAACTTGTCAGTATTCCCCAGTACCTCTCTGTCCATCCTTACACACATACACACACACACACACACACACACACACACACACACGTTTATAATTCATGGCCACTTTTCTATGTGAGCTGACATATTATAATGATAGTATTTATATTGCAAAATACATCATTATCTAGTTATAAATGTTTCATAATTTAAGTACACAATACTTGTGGTTTTCTAATTTATTTTTGAAAGAATGAAGTTCACTAAGATATAGAGCCTTGGACATCATTTCACACACAGCTGAGTCTCTCCTTGAGACGCATGCCTGCAGGTACAATTTGTAAGCAAACACAATGTATTTTGTCAGAAATTTGAAATATGAGCCTGAATGGTACTTTAACATTTGTAGTCTCTTTCAAAAACCCACTATCATAGTAAAGCATGGCTCTGGGAAACTGAGTAACATCCTCATCCAGATGACTGGCGTATTTTTAGAGGGGGTAATTGTTCATTGGGAGCAAACGTCACTTAGAAAGAGATTTGTCATATGCTCAGAATTTTGCAAGTATAATGACTCAGCAAAAATATGGGAATCATGTGTGCGTGAGTGTGTGTGTGCGTGTGTGTGTGCGTGTGTGTGTGTGTGCGTGTCTGTGTGCATGTGTGTGTGCGTGTGTGTGTGCGTATGTGTGTGCATGTGTGTGTGCGTGTGTGTGTGCGTGTGTGTGTGCGTGTGTGTGTGTGTGCATGTGTGTGTGTGCGCGTGCGTGTGTGTAGATAAAGAAGTGGAGGATGTGGTTTTAATACACATCATATTTGTTTGTTCCATTCTAATTTCCCTTTCTTGTGCGATTTATAAGTTGGCCACATATTTCAATCTAGCTTCTGTACATGAATATCTGTACGTGTCAGAGATACCTGCAACAACGTATCTTTCAAAATCATTTTTATGTATTGTTCCTCATGAATTTATCAACAACTTTTTATTGAGCAATTAGTAGGTGACGGCGCTACTGCCAGCCCGGGGGAGATAGTCATGCTTAAAAGCTAATCCTCACCACTGGGAAATTTATGTTTCAGTGGAGGGGAGCTGGTTAACATAAATAAATAAGAAGGCAATCAGAGATGGATTCTACATAAGCCAGTGTAGCTGTGAGAAAGCAGCATGGTAGACAGGCAGAGTAGTGGCCAGTTTTAGATAAGATGATCAGGAAAACAAAGTCCCTTCAATAATTAGGTGACATTTAATCAGAATTTCAAAAGAAGTAAAGGAAGATACTATGTAGATGTCAGGAGTAAGAAACTATAGGCAGAGGGAGTGCTTCCTTCAAGTGTAAAGATTCTGAGACCAGAACAGGGCTGACAGTTCAAGACTTGGAGAAGCCCAGTGTGGCTGGGACATAGTGAATTTGGAAGAGAAAACTGGACAGATAAATGGTGTTTAGTTCATGCCCAGTAACATAAGACTTTGAATCACGAATTATGAGTCACTATACCCATCCATTCAACAGTTTATTAGATCACTGAAATGTCACAGTCCACAGGCTAGACTCTGAGAATAGAAGAAAGAGGAAGTCAGGCAGACTATTCCAGAGGAGACCCCAAAAAGATCAGGGAAGATTACAGTTTATTATACTAGTGCGGTTCTGGAGGAAACAGAGGGCTTTAGATGGGGCTCAGGGGGTAAAAATTTATCTAAGTGAGTATAATGCAAAAATCACTCTCTTTTAAGACTAAGATTGTTTTTCTTTCAGTAGCCTGTCAATGGCATCCTGTTGTTGCAAATATGGTGTTATTTTGAAATTAATCAGACTCTTGCATTAGTGCTTTGGTCCTGGAATTCAGTACCACAGCTTCCACCATCCCCGACATGCACAACAGTGAACCTTTGTTGAAAACTCCATCACTTGACATAGGTCCGACTTCCTGTCTTCTGTAAAGTTCTGAACTTACTTGTATGTTAGAGGATTAGAACATTAAGAGAAGCTTGTTAGCAATCTTGGGACACAGTAGGTTAGAGGGGGTGGGGGTGTCAGTTCAGACCCATGGGGACTTTTCATGCTCATATTGTCAGTTTTGAATTTCACTTGTTGGTGAATCACAAACAATTGTAAGTGTTCTGTTTCTCCTCGAAATGGCAAATTCAGTGTGAGAAAAAGAACAATTGCTGGTATTGTCTCCTATGGATGTATGACCAATTATACACAAATGAGCAGAATCAAATTTTCCCAGTGGAATCTGTTCACAACAGTGCACAGAAAATTCAGACATCCAGAGGCTGCGGCTTCCTGTCAGTTCCCCATCTGTGCCCAGTGTCTCCATTATCTCTTACCATCAGGATGTCCTGTGACTGTTCCAAGCCACTTGCTGGGCTGTGTCTTTGGAATGCTCTTATTCTCGGCTCGAAATTGTGTGTTCTTTGGGGGTGATTGTGAAAGAATTTGAAGACAAAGACTTGATTGCCAAGGAAGCCTATCTCCAAGGTAACACTAAATTCTTATTGGCTGAGAACAGTTTGTCTTCCTTCTGTGAGTCTTTTTGGAATTTGGAAAACATGATTGGGGCAAATTTGCTTGAGAACATTCAGAGTCGCCAAAATGGAAGAGGCAGCACAGATGCCAATTACCTCCCATGCTCGTTTGTTCTGTGGAGCTTGTACCTGCAGGGCAGCCCAAGGCATCACCCATACCCTGTTCCTGCTCAGACAAATTTCCTCTCAAGCTGTACTTTTCCAACACTGCACACCTTTGTTTATTTTGTGCCTAAGAAGCAGGCTTAGCTTCTATGCCCTTTGACTGGATATTTTCTCTTATTTCGGTTGTAACAAAAACTCCTCAGCTTTTTGCACCACAGAGAATCACTGTTTGTATCAGTACCTGATGACTATATAAGATACTCACTTAATCTACTCCTTAAACCATACTATTGAATTGAAATTTATTTCAGGATGTTCAGAAAGAAGGGGTAACATGAAAGTTTCTATCTTGCAATTTGTCGCTTTATAAAATTTCCATTCCTATTTTAAAGCATACATCAAGCAAGGTGGTAGGGATCTAGAGATATGGGAGAGACGGTTTATCTAAAGAAGAACAAGGCCACTACATAAGCAGTAACACAATGCATGTGTCTCTAAATATGGTGACTAAAAGAAGAAAGGAATCTCGATGAGCATTATTCTTCTATGACCTTTAGGAAGCAATCCTTGTCTAAAAATCAATCTGGAATTTGAAGGCTAAGAAAGAAAGGCGGCAGAGGAGCACATGATGTCAGAAGAGCACTTGACAGGAGATCCCTGAATGGGAGGGTTTCTGGGGTCTGACTTCCTGAAATAGAAGCTTCAGTCTGATGAGGGGTTACCATGGAAGCAAGCTCTGGGATGCTTGGCTTAGGAAGGCAGTGGAAACCCTTCTTCATCCTATTATGCAAAGGTGTTCCAGTCAGATGCCATCACCATGACAGAGTACTTGAAAAGGAAGAAATATTTATCGCCACTGTCATTTGCAGAGATTTAAGTCTATGATCCTGTGGCAGCAGGGTGGATCAAAGTGGCAGCATGCGGCTGAGAAGATCGTTTGATTAGTGCTAGTCAAGAAACAAAAGAGAGAGGGAGAGCAGTGTCCTGATACCTCCTTCAAGGGCATGTTCTGAGTCATCTATCTTCCTTTCTTTATATCTCAGTTCCTAACAGTACTATCACCTCAAAATGGAGCCATGGTCTATAACTAGAGCTTTAACACTTAGGTTTTTAGAGGTCCAAAACTGAGCCCAAGATGTTGAAATAGGAGCGGCGGGGCTGCGTCCCCGGCACCCGGCCGCCTGCATGGCTAGCTTTGCCTGAAATAATTACATGGAAACTGTATTCTTTTAAACATCGCTTGGCCCATTATATCTAGCCTTTTCTCGGCTAACTCTCGCACCTGGACTAGCCCATTTTTGATAATCTGTGTAGCCCATGAGCTGGTTTACCAGGAATGATCTTAACCTGAGTCTGTCTGGAGTGGAAGAATCATGGCGACTCCTGACTCAGCTTCTTTCTCCCTGTCTTCTGTTCTGTTTACTCCGCCTACCTAATTTTTTAACCCATGAGGGCCAAGCAGTTTCTTTATTGCTTAACCAATTAAATCAACAGATAGAAAGATGACCCTCCTTCATCACCAAGATGTTGCCAAGAGTGAAATAGAGAAGTATGTTCCTGACAGAGTCAGAGTTAACTTAATGGGACAATTAAAATCTTATAAAGGTTCTCTATATCTAAATGAAAACAAAGAAAAATGTTTCTGCATATATATGATATAGATATATTCACATATATGACTTAGAAATTATATGTTCAGATTAAGCTTATCTCTATATTTTCACCTTTGAGTAAAATGTATATAAGGTGAAGTTTAAGTTTTGTGATAATAGTTAAACCTGACATTGAGTTAGAAGTCCAAGATGTGAACAAGGACTCAGGAAATCCCTGCAAAGAATACATTATTGTAGACTAAGTGTGTGATAGTTTGAATGCATTGGCCCCCATAAGCTCATAGGTGATGGTACTATTAGGAGTCAGGCTTTGTTTGTTGGAGCAGGTGTGGCCTTGTTGGAAGAAGTGTGTCATTGTGAGGGTGGGCTTTGAGGTCTCATATATGCTCAAGCCATGGCCAATGTTTCAGTCTACTTCCTGTTGCCTGTGAATCAAGGATATAGCAGCTCCTTCTCCAGTACCATGTCTATCTATAAGCCACCATGATCACTTCCCTGATGATAACTAAACTTCTAAAACTTCAAGCCTCTACTTCAATTAAATGTTTCCTTTATAAGAGTTGCTGTGGTCATGGTGTCTCTTCACAGCAATAGAAACCCCAACTAACCAAGAAGTATCCTAGTTTCTTTTTATTTATGATTTAGATTCAGTATCCATGTCATCTTCCTGGTCTTTTTATTTAAAGTATTCTTTGAAAATTCATGCATATAACCATGTATCTTCATCATATCCACTGCTTACTCCCTCTTCCTTCTCTCCCCAGGAATTGCTCATCACTGTCCCTCCTAACTTCATGTTCTCTTTTTATACTTATTTAAGTTTATTTTTAACACAATGAGCTCAATTAATAATTCTGAAATGTACATGGGAAACTCAATTGGGCACACTCCTAAAGAAAAGAGACTCTCCCTCCTCCATGAACTACTAGAGGTCTTCATCTAGGGAGGGAGTCTCAGGATCCAATCCTCTTCTTTTCCACTGCATGCTGGAACTTTTACATGACTTGATCCTATATATGATCAATGCATTTACATTCTTTTATTTCCCTCTTCCAAGTTGTTTCATTAGTCATGGTTGGGATGTGTTGATATAGATGTTCTAGTATTGCCGAGCACTCACAGTTGCTTAGTCTCAGCACTTTGAGTAGAAATGCTAATTCTCTGAATTAAATACTATCCACTGCAATTAGAAGCATCAATGAACAAGGTTATGGGAATCACCAATGTATATAAATTTAATAGCATGACCATTAAGAAAACCAACATCAATTGGTTCTTCCCTTTGACCCATGACTATCCTAGCCCTGTATTTTACCCATGTTTACGGTTTTAGGCACAAATTCTCTACTATGAAGGAAACTTCAAATCTAGTGAGGAGACCAGTCACCTCTTCATAGTCATGCTATTATTGTACCAACAAGCACATCTTGCCTGGCAGACTGTATTGTAATATGCAGGGTTTATTGTAGGATATGATCACCATTGTTTTTTCTCTGGTTGCTGCTTGCACAGCACCTTAAAGCACTATAAAATCTAGTCAGCAGGGAAAGCTCCCTGGTCAGTTGAACATTGATTTCTTTGTGCGCTGAAAGCAAAATGTGTGGTGTCTTTAGCAATAAGGCCTTAAGATCTTATAATTGTCAACCAAAAGCAATGGCAATAGCCAGTAGTGTTTTGAGTACCTCTGGGACTTCTATGTCCAATAACTATTAGGAAGTATTTTTGCCTAGAACTGATATTTTTATTTAATATGTGTCTCATGTGAATATTATTATTTAATAGTATGGGATGTTTATCTTCAAAATTATTTTTATTTTAAATACACTATATTTTAATTAGCTTATAAAGTAATAGGGTTTCATAAGGCTTCTTCATGTATCTTTAGTTTTGATCAATCAAACCTATACTCCTCTTTTCTCCCAACCCCCATCCCCATTTCTTCTTAAACCTTTAGGTCCCACTATTATCCCCCATTTCTTTTATATTACATATGATCTGCTATACCTTCTTACTTGAATTGTGAGATCATAGATTTGAAAGCAGCTTCTTCAGGGACAGTTCGTAGTCACCAAGTATTCCCTTGTCCCCACTTTTCACCATCTTTATCCCATTCCTTAAAACCTGAATTTAAACTCATAACAAATAATAACTTGTTCAACTATTATAACTATTTGAGTAAAGACTACATTACACATAATTCGGTGACACCACTCAGATTCCATAAGTAGTCCTAATCCAGTGACAACACAGATGCCCCTGGTTAAACTACATTGGTCACAAAACAGAACCAAAGTCATGAATACGGGAAAGGTACTGGCCAGGAAGGAGACTGGGAGATGGTGGGGATGGAGGAAGATAAGAGAGGGAAGAAGTTAGTAGTCAGAATATATTCTATACATATATAAAATTGTCAAAGAATTGTTCTATGTGAATTTTTGTTGCTATATCATGTTCTATAAATCTTTACCAAGAATCTGTGCTTCAGTGTCTATGAAAATATTTAACTCTAATTTTCATTTTATTAAAAGAACATTAAGATGAAAAAAAAACTAAGAATCAGAACACTGACATTACTCTGATAGTAAATGGTCTCTAAAGAACATTCCAAACTGACTTCTAAAATATGGATGCTCACAGGATTGAAACCTATTGTATGAAGAAAGTGGAATATTGATCCGACTGATCAATGAAACATAAAATCTATGCTTAGCTAGGTACTCACTCATTTTACAATTTCCTGGAGCTGGTGGTTTTTTTTGATACTGGCACCATTAATTTTATAGCTCCATGTTAAACAAATGTGCAGTGTATGTAAGAGCACATGCTCTCATTATACAGTTTCCTATGCAACCAGAATGAGTTTTATAGAGAAAGTGGCAATGGTTGGTAATGGTGCTGCTCCTGTGTTTTCAGTCTTTTCTATATCCCAGACAGTATGACAGACACCTCCGATATAGAATCTTTTAACAGCATCACTTGGTCATGTGAAGAAACATTGCTAGCTCTTTTGACAGTTGAGTTCAATGAGGCTTAATGAATTTATTTTTTGCTTTTCCTAGATTATAAACTTCCAAAATTGATTCTAATTAAGACTAATTGAACTCATGAAAGAGTAATGTTAACTATGACTAAAACCTTCCCGCTGTGTGGCTTTTCTTAGGGAGTTGCAGACAAATGTCTGTTAATCACAGATTACAGACCAAAGAAATAGCTTCGTCTTGGTCAACCAGTGAGTGCCCTGGGGTAACTTATAGGAACATGAAGGTAAAAAAATTCTTACAGGACACAAACATCTTGGAAGCAGCCACCTCACAGCAAAGCCTAAGGCAGCAAGCATGACAACTCACAAAAATGGCATCCTGGATGTGCTCTGCCCAACCTACAGGCTCTTGGAAACTGTCCTTTATGGTTCTTACAATGCTGGAGATGATCCTTCTGAATCTTGGAACTTTTAAGCTTCTCAGATCTTCAAAGTTGCATGAGTTTTATTTCTAAGTTTTACGTCTCCATTTACCCTGTAGGAGGGAATGTTTTAATTGGAAAGAAATATCTACATAACAACTCTTAACTTTGCATTTATAAAACTAATATGAACCATCATCCTTATAGGCAAGTTATTGTTTGACCATATGACAAGTTGAACTTGACAACCTGAATTTAAAAGTAGATTCTGAACTTGGGCAAGTGAGTCAATTTTTTTAGAACTGTATTTTAATTCAGAAAAGAAAATAGTTTGCAGTAGTGTCTGCTGCACCAGGATGGGATGAGGATTACACGAAATAACCCCTGAAAGGGCATTGTACTATAGATATGAGGCACCAAATAGATGATTTCTGTAATGATAGCAATATTAATGATATTGCCATAATCTTTGAAGTTATAATTCCTTTACAGATGTTAGCAAACATCAGCACAGCTTCAGTGAAGTTGAAAAATGCTTTGCAGCTTTGGAAATTCAAGCTGCTTTCCCTGTGATCTCACATACTTACGGAGATCACAAACATTTCTATTTTTATATCCCAACCAAGATGAACCTACAAAGCATAATCCCCAGGGGACCCTATCTGTGGAACTGCAGGGACTTGGCTTCTACAGGGTTGGCCGCCCCAGGGACAGAAGAAATGTTCTCATCGTTAATCGGGTTTCTCTTCCAGCTTTCGTTCCCTTAACATAATATCCTCCTGGGTGAAATCCAAATTAACTGAGCGTCTATTGGGTGCTCAGCACCATGCATTTCCCAAGGGCACTTTGATGTTATTCCATTTTCCCCCTCAAAACAGGAAATCGACTTATTTGGTGACTTTCTTTCACTGATGGCAGAGATGCAGCAAATGACAGCTACTGTTGATTTATAGAGATAACTGATAGATAGCTTAAAGTATTTGGTCAAAGCAAAAAAATAAATAAATAAATGGATTTAATAACTCAGATGCTCCTAAATTTTCACTGTGTGTTGTTTTGCCCAACTTGAGGTTTCTGGTACTGGGTTGGCTCCTGGACATAGGTGATTAGTATTAAGAGCACAAACTGTTTACAGCACTCATAGTTGGGAAAGCTGTAGCAATGTGTCTCAATATTTATTTAAATAATATTTCTAAATATATATCATGGTTAAGATTGTTTCCAAAAACTGCTGTAAGATTAAATTTCATTTATAAAACTGAAGATTGAAGAGAAGCAGAAAAAAACAAACATTTATAACAAAAGGGAATTGAAAACTTTAAATAATACATTTGTGATTTACTGTCTGGTGAACTATTATTGGTTAGTAGTTATTGACCGACTGCCTATTGGGAGCAAGTCTAAGTTAAGTTTAGAGGATTCTTAAAACTGAATTTATTGTGGGAAGCATGGAGCAGGAGAGTAACAAAAGATATATATTGATAGAGGGGGCCATCTTGGGACTAGGGAAAAAGCTGGTGCCAAGGAAACTCCCAGGAATCTACCAGGATAACCCTAGCTAAGACTCTTAGCAATAGTGGAGAGGGTGCCTGGACTGACCTTCCCCTGTAATCACATTGG
This sequence comes from Microtus oregoni, assembly GCF_018167655.1. NCBI lineage: Eukaryota > Metazoa > Chordata > Mammalia > Rodentia > Cricetidae > Microtus > Microtus oregoni. Next base: position 20,595,670 of record NW_024543063.1, read on the forward strand.
TGACTACCCCAATTGTCATCAGAGAGCCTTCATCTAGTAACTGATGGAAGCAGATGCAGAGATCCGCAGCCAAGCACTGTGTGGAGTTTGGGGGGTCCTGCTGCAGAGGGAGGAGAAATTGTATGAGCCAGGCTTGGGGGTCAAGATCATGATGGGGGAACACACAGAGACTAATGGGAGCTAATGGGAGCTCAAGGACTCTATACCTACAGCTAGAGAGCTTGCATGGAATCCATCTAGGTCCTCTGCATGCTGGTGGCAGTTGTGTAGCTTGGTTTGTTTGTGGGGCTCCTTGCTGTCTTATCAGGACCTGTCCCTGCAAAAGCTTGGTTTTTGGATCCAATTTTCCATGCTGGGTTGCCTTAACACCCATGATGCGGGGGGAGAAGCTTGGTCTTGCCTCAGCTATGTGTCATGCTTTGTGGACTCCCATGGGAGGTCTGCCCCTTTCTGAATGGAGACAGGAATGGATGAGGATGGGGAGGTAGATGGGAGGTGGGGGAGGGAATGGGAAGAAAGGAGGTAGGGGAAACTGTCATTGATATATAAAATAAGTGAAAAACTTAATTTAAAAAGGGAGTTTATTCTTCTCTCAGAAATCTCATAAGGCCTAAGAGAGAGAAGCTGATATTCCAGTATAGGATAGGGAAGGGAAATTTCAAAATAAAAAAGCAGTAATTCTAATAGTAAGTAGTATCAGGAGAAAAGGAAGAGGTTGTGCCTTTGGATTGTACCTTAGAGAGGGAAAGGGTTTTATCCCAGGAAGACAGTAGGAAAGAAAATGGCTGAGAGAAGTATGGACACAGACAGCCGAGAAACTTGAGAAAGTGGCTGCCTACTTGAGCTCATGTGAGGGACACAAGAAGAATGAACAATATCAGTGGGAAAGACAAAGATATTAATTAAGCTTAGGGGTGAGTTTGTAGTCTGGCATACTATTGGATAAGTAAAGATCAGGTTGGTTGTCTTATGTTCTGTATTATTCTTCCCACTATACAGAGATCCTAGTAAAATGTCACTGTCACACATGGGATGGTAGCTATAAAAGAATAGATAGTACATTGGTGTCCTTGTTTATAGTAACTTTGATTTATTAAATTTTATACCAACAAAGAAAGTTTTCTCCAGGAAATCACTTGAATTCCTGATTCCTGGCCTGGGACAAAGCTTAACAAACCCACAGACACTACAGAATCCAACTTGATTTCTCTTTTACTGTTTCTTCATGCTGTAGGCTTTTTCTCAGAGTCTGATGTGATAGAAAAAGGAACATTTTCATTTTGTCAGTCTTCCTTTTCAGCAGATAAAATATTTAATTCCTTTTATTCTGCTACATGCATAATCTGAGTGTTTCTTAAAAAACACCCCCCCCCCCTAAATTACACCAATCCTTTGCAAATGTTACTGTCCTTCATTGGTCTCACCATCTCCTTGTTTATAGAATCAAATAATCTCTAAAGAAATGATAATCTCTAGGGTCATGAATGGCTTTTCTAAGATCAGTAGAGAATACATGAATTCTTTTTTCTTTCTTTCTTTCTTTCTTTTTTTTTTAGTTGTTGAAAAAAAAATCCGCCTTCTCCCCATTTCCCATTTCCCTCTCCCTCCTCCCACACATTGCTCCCTCCCTCCGCTCCCCTCCTCCTCTCCCTCTTCCCACCACTCCATTCCCCCTCCCTCTCGAGAATGAAGAGCAGTCCAGATTCCCTGCCCTGCAGGAAGTCTAAGGTCCTCCCAATTCTATCCAGGTCCAGGAGGGTGAGCATCCAAACAGGCTAGGCTCCCACAAAGCCAGTTCACGTATTAGGATCAAAACCTAGTGCCATTGTCCTTGGCTTCTCATCAGCCTTCATTGTCTGCCATGTTCAGAAAGTTCGGTTTCATCCCATGCTTATTCAGTCCCAGTCCCGCTGGCCTTGGTGAGCTCCCAATAGATCAGTTCCATTGTCACAGTGGGTGGGTAATGTCAAAGGTCTCACACTCACTCAACAATGGAAAAATATTTACCACAGACTGCTTGTAATTATTCCAGAATACTTATCTTAGTGATTAGACCAGATTAATCTACACACTCACGATCCTATAGAGAGTAGAACTTAGTGTAATGAAGGGAATATTTACACGGTCACCCCTACCTCACTTGAACTAACCACAAAAGCAAAAGAAGGAGCTCACATTGGTAGCTAGTGGGGTGGTCCTGAAAAGGTGACTATAAGCTGAGGTCTGAGCAACACAAAGGAGCCAGTCATGTTCAGATACAATAGTTTTACTTACAGTATTTTGACTTAATGATGGGGGGAAAGTCATACACAGACAGTGGGAACCATGGTAACCAAGCTCAAAAAAAATGGCTACATGAAGTCAGTATTCAGCTATGCTGGTTTCTAAATCAAAAGCATCTGCATACACTTTAGAAATCCAAATCTCAAGTTAAGGAATAAATGCCCCATAGAATTATGAAGATACCAACTTAATTCTAAATCAGCATGTTGTGCCCATAGCAGAGATATAGTTGATATATCCAGAGCTGCTGGGAACTTCTGTTGGACCACCAGACTATGCTCTGTGAGTCTTTTGCTTTTAATTCTTTATGGAAAACTAGCTCCATTCTCATTTGTTTTTCACTTTTATGTTAATATCCTTACTCTGATTTTAATCTAGGCTTTCAGTCCAGAAAGTTTGTAACCTCTTTTAATATTGCTTTTCTAAATCAACCTGTGGTGATGTGATAATATTCAGGAAGCAATATTACTTCCTTAATTTCTGTATTCTGGAAGAATGCTTTCTGCATCCTCAGAGGACAGTATGTACCTTAGTTCTTTGAAAATGGAAATAGCATTTTTTAGAGATATCTACATGCACACATGATATTAATTTTGAATTATTTTATTTATCAAAGGCTGTAAGGTGAGCAGACCCAAAATGCCATAGATGATAAGAAAATAATGAATTATTTCTCATTATTATGAAATTTGATTTAGTTTATAAGAATGGTTCTTCTGATCTCTGTGGCATTACTTAGGGTCTTTCATTTGGTCACACATGTGTCACTGAATATAAGTTGGAAGTATGAAGAGTGCTTGAGGCTGAGACCCCATAAGTCACTTTTGCCACGTTCTATTCGAAGTGCATGTCCAGCCTGATTCAGGAAGAGATAGCCTATACATACCGACAAATGGGCTACATAATGGGAAGGAAGGAATTCAGAATGTCTATCATTGAAGACTGTTTGTTTCCCACAATTTTCTTTCTATATTAAAAAGTGCTACCTGATTAAATATCCTCAAGCCTTTCTGGGATATTTGTTTTATTTTAACATTGACTTGAAATGAGTTTCCTTTGTCATGGCTTCTTGGGGAGAGCTCCTCGGCTATATTTACTACACTAGCATCTAAGAATTCAGGAACCTACCATGTATACTCTTGAACAAAAAACAACAATGGAAAATGATAAGTCAAGATAGCTAAAATTCAAAAATATCCAGAATCTCAAAAATAACCTGTAGCTATTGTCTATACTCTGAGGGCAGAAGATATTTGTTGGTTAGGATTTATTATTTCGATGCTTTTTATTTGCCTCCTGGTTTCTAAAGTTCTTTCCCCAAGTTACCTTCTATTATCCACAAAAGGTGGTCTGGTACCTACAGTGAGGAGTTTTCTGTTGTCTTTATAAATTTTTATTCCCAAAGTATTCATTTATTTCAGCTTTTAATTACTTCCAGCAAATATGGGTTGTAAACTACATTTATACTTCTAAAGACCTTTCAATGAATCAAATAAGCCTTCACTTCATTAAATGAAAAGCAAAGTAACAGATTGAGCTATGTCCCTCTCTACACGAGGATAAGATTGAGTTATTGTAGATTACTTAAAGTCTTTAAATCCCTGTATTTGTGGACCTAATATATTTTAGAGTTTTCAGCACTGGCTTGGATAGCCCTAATTTTGATTTTTAACCCTTCATGGTCAGATTTTTCTGGTATGGCTCTCAACTTGACTTTAGCATCAAACCACATTTCTTTTAGAATGTTTAGCTGTCTGGAGAAGGATCCCAGACAAAGTACAGTACTAGAAACAACTCCTTTCAATTCTGCATAAAGATATAGCAACTCCTTTTTCAGTAGCTTCAGTACTGTTGTTCTTTGTCCCGTGTCACTAAAACAAGCCCATTCACACCTCTGTATCTTTTTGAATCTTTCAGTTTTATGATGTATATTTTGTATTTCTATGTGCTGGCAAACAACAGTGATCCTAATTTTTCCCATCCTGCAGCAAATTTCCCAGTTTTTCACCTTCTGTAGCAATTTCCTCAATGATTATATGGCTTTCCAACACACTGTCCTTCAACCCTCTGCAGCTTCTGTGTCCCAAAGCTAGTTTAGGCGGGGCCAGCATCACTTGGTATTCATATTTGGAGATGCAAGTTTTTGTACTGCCCAGTCTCACAACTGTTCAGTTCCAACAAAACACACAGAGGCTTATTACATATAAATTATTGGATCTATTAGCTCAGATTAATAATAACTAGCTCTTACAATTTAAATTAACCCATAATTCTTATCTATGTTTAGTCACGTGGTTTGTTACCTTACTCAGTGAAGCAATCTTACCTTGATTTCTCTGTGTCTGTCTGGTGACTTCAGACTGAGCCATTCCTCTTCCCAGAATTCTCCTATTCTGGTTGCCCTACCTTTACTTCCTGCCTGTCTACTGGCCAACCAGCACTTTATTAAACCAACACAAGTGGCAAATATTTACAGGGTACAAGAGCATTGTATCACAGCACTTACCCTTTTTTTCTTTTCAAAACAGAAACTCCTGTGTTTAGATTTTTTTCCTGATCATTATCCATAACAACCTGTAACCAACACTCCAAACAAAGACAAACATCCATAACCCATTTTTTTTTTTTTTTTTTAGGAATGTGAGTGTAGTTTTCTAGGCTACTTCCCACAGATTGGGGCATTGATAATTTTATGAGGACTCAAAGAAAATTTAGGATTATGCTCAAGTAATGACTGGAGTATTCTGTGAGGTTTGATCATCTCAGCTAACAGCCTTAAAGCTGTTTTGGACACAGAACTCAGAAGAAACTGCAACAGAGGAGATCTGAAACTTTGGATCAACTGGGCCATTCATTCCCAATAGAGATTTTTCAGGGGGTCTTCCTTGATAAAACCTTATTTTTCTTAACCAAGAATGAATCCACAGCCTCTCATTTCCTGTAGAAACAAAAGCAAAACCTCTTCTCCAAAGTAACATATCTTTTGACTTAAATTTTAAGTCAAAGCATTTTCAAAATATATAAATTGGATTAATCTAGCAACATTTATAATCAAATGTCTTTTAGCAGCTATTCTTCCTCCTCAGAAGTCAAACAATTCAAAGGCAACAAAATAATATATAGTATCCATATTCTGTTTTTTTTATCTTTGTATAGCTTTAATTTTTTACTTTATTTCTTTAATTTTTATTTTTAATTTTTGTTTTTTTGAGACAGGGTTTCTCTATGTATCTTTGGCTGTCCTGAAACTCTCTCTGTAGACCATGCTGCTCTTGAACTCCCAGAGCTCCACCTGCCTCTGCCTCCTAAGTGCTGGGATTAAAGGCGTATGCCACTATACCCAACTTAACTATTCTATTTATTTCTTTTTTAAGGACTTTCTCTATTCTTTTTCTTTTCTCTCTCAAATCTACACATATTTTTAAATACACTGTAAACCATTTAGAGGTATTTTATCTGAATCTGTATTTACCGTTTATCTCTATCTTTTTCTGACCACATGAGTTTTTAATTTACTAAGCTATATTATAGCTTTGGTTTTGGCAGCTGGATCCACCCTATTCCTTAACTTTTTGGGAGTTTAGCTTCATGGTGGAGGTACTGGTAGGAGTCACATTAATTGACAAAAGTCTGGGAACTTTCTACATCCGTGCTACCACTAAGAAGAAGTCTGCCACTGGCTCCTCATAAACATCATTTAAGTGTTTGGTGGCAGAGTCTTTTAAAAGATCTCTGAGGTTTTGGCTGCTAATACTGAGTAAAGAAGCCTCTCTTAAAGGAGCTGTGCCTTTGCTTGCCTTTAACACACAGAGCCCACCTGAGACACTGCTGCTACCAAGAAGCCATACTTGACTCTAATCTTTTCTCTCTAGAATCCTTTTTTTTTTAAGTTTTCTCAGGTTTTATATGGAAATTCTTGCCAAATGTTTGAGTGCCATTATATAAATAAAGAATGTACTTTCATTTCCGGGCCACTGAGACATGAATAATCTCACAAGAATTATATCAATTACAACACTGCTTGGCCAATTGCTCAGACCTACTTCTAGTTAGCTCTTATATTTAAATTAACCCATTTCTATTCATCTGTGTATGAGCACATGGCTGTGGCTTACCGGTAAGATTCTGATGATCTTCTCCTTTGGCAGCTACATAGAATCTTCCTGACTTCACCTTCTTTCTCCCAGTATTCAGTTTATTTTTCCTGTCTATCAATATCCTGCCCTGTCAAAGGCTAAACAACTTATTTATTAAGAAATGGTATTAAAACATTCACTGCCCAGAGAGGGAATCCCACATCACATTTGACTGTACAATATTGCACAATGAACCATTCTCCCCAGTGTATCCAACCTTTTGACATCGTCCCCAAAAGCTTTTGTCATCGACAAAGCTGCAGAACTGTGCAACTGAGTCAGAATGGTGTAAGCTTATACATTGCTATTGGACTCCATTCATGGCTACCCTCTGATATCTACAGCTCATGGACCACAGGTTGGACATGCCTGATAAAATAATATTATTGTATTATTTTAATAGTAATACAACTATGATCATATTTATTCATAGTTTGTTGCCATAAATAAGAGGCACCTTATGGGGTTTGATAGCCATTTGGGCAAGAAACTGCTCTTGCCTGGACTATTGCATAAACTGGAAACAGAGAACCCGCAGAGAGAGGACTACTGAACTTGCCTAAGGTGAGATGATCTTTCGGGGTTCCTGATTCATGAAAGAGTCTGCGAGACATTCTGCAGGACACAACAGATAGTGACTGAACTGACTTTGAATTTTCCTGCTTTATGGAAATGTCTGCTGGATACCATGGGCCTGAAGGCTGAAGATGGATGCCCCAACGGTACAGAGGAACCTTGGGTGACTGTCCAGGCAGCAAGATGTCTCTGTCATGTCTAGAGTTTTAAAAGCTGCTTTTTTCTTGTTTGCTTAGGTAGTATTGTATCTTTCTTGAGTCTTTGATGGAGTTAAGAATAGTTAGTTATAGTTTTCCTTAGTTATGATAAGGATTATTGTAACTTTTACTTGATAACTGTTTTGTTATATGTAATTTTGCTATGTTAAAGCCTTTTTTTTTGTTTAAACCGAAAAAGGGGAAATGATGGAGGAAGGTCATTGGCTAATAAAGGCACTGCCCTGGCCCATTTTATTGGTTAGAGGATAGGTGGGAGGAGTAAACAGAACAAAATGCTGGGAGGAAGAGGAAGTGAGGTCAGAGACTCACAGCTCTCCTCTCGGGAACAGACGCCTGAGAGAGACGCCATGCCCTGCTCCCGGGATGAAGCTCCGACCCAGGATGGACATAGGCTAGAATCTTCCTGGTAAGCGCACCTTGGGGTGCCATACACAGATGATTAGAGATGGGCTAAATTAATATGTGAGAATTAGCCTAGAAGAGAATGGGCCAAGCAGTGTTTAAATGAATACAGTTTGTGTGTTGTTATTTCGGGCATAAGCTAGCCGAGCGGGCGGCTGGGGTGCTGGGGTGCTGGGGAAGAGGCCCCGCCGCCCCTAATACTACAAAAATTCACCAGGGCACAGTGGAAGCAGTCTTTCCATGGCTGAATGCTTTTTTGACTTATATGGGATAATTCAGATGTGGAGGGAGAAGAGCAGGCCAACTTTACTGGGCTTATTTAACTGGATTTTTATTATTGGTACTGTTACTTTCTCTTTTCTCTAAGTCAACCTGGGCTTTACTCCAGCATAGTGATCTCAGAGAGGTTAGAGATCATGTTACATGGTGGGAGGGTTTCCCAGGAGAGGGGAGGAAATAGACTTTACTGACTAAGAAACAACAACCTATGCACACAGAAATAAAGGGAGCTCTTACTGGAGGCCTTTATTTATGACTTAAGATTCTTTAAATATTTCTTACCACAACCTGTAAGAATTAAGTGTGATATAGGGAATGCCTATATACCTCAGAATAAGTATGATTTCAAGAAACAACCTTGACCCTCACCATGTAAAGTGAACTCCATCATCGAACCTATTCTAATTTTTAAAGTGAAAACTATAAGTTTCACTTATAGTTTATTTTCCAACCAATAAATTGAAGCATGAAGCAAAAATTAGCAATTTTTGCAAAAGTAATCATAAACACACATTTTGAGTAAGTGTGTTGTAGGGAAAGAGAAGGAAAATATGAGTGTAAGTAAAAACAGTCTTAAAGCTCGTGTGCCTGGTGTCATGGATCACAGCTAGGTTACGATTCTGTCTTTAATGTTAAGCAAAAGTTCCCTCAGGCCTCCCTAAGCTGCCAGTCTTTCAAAGTCAGAATGCATTGCTAAGCCAGTAGGCAACCTTGGTTTCCTTGGATTCACTTGAACATTAGTTTGAGTTCTCTGCTTGCTTTCTCACCTGTCTGGAGCTGTAACACGCATCCTGCAAGTTCAGTCTGATGTGCCCTGTGTCTTTATCATGCTTTCTTTTTCCTCCTATAAGTAGACCAAAAACATTGCAGCTTCCATCACTTAACAAACATCTTTTAAAAATTGTTGATAGTATTTTAGAGCTTGTGACTGTGAAAATAAAAATATCTCTCAAAGCTGTGGCATTGTGAGTTGTGAAAAGAGTTATTGTGAGCACAATTCCCCCCTCAAGTGGGAAATGTGTCTCTCACCTTCAAAATCAACCTGTTCCAGAATCACACAGTGAGTGGACATTATTTCCCAGGTTGAATTATTACTTGAATAAATCTGTACAATGAGATTTAAAGTACTTTGGTTCTGCCTGTTCTATGGATGAATACCATTTCAAACGATATATTACAGCACACCAAAGATAAAATGATGAATTATATAGCTTTCCACTATTGATTTGCTTGTCTCAAAAGGTATAGAATGCTTAATTCTATTTGGAATATTCTTTTCTAAAAACATACACGGTAAGCAAAATTCATATTTACTTACCAGTCACATAGAGTTTAACAACTCTGGATATCTCCACCAGATCCACAGAAGACTGACCCTGCCGACAATCAGATATGGAAGGTGGAGGGGTTCAGAAGAAGACCCTGCCTCTACTATTGAGCTAGTGGTTATTGGTAGATTCTTGGAGACAGAGAAAAATTGACTTAGGTTGTGTACCCACTGCCAGGCTCTAAAAGATAGTTCAAAACTCATGGTCAAGGGAAGGCCCTGGATCAACTCAGTGGCTCATGTAAAATAATAGACACAAACATGAGAGGTTAGTGGGGATTAGGTGGTTGAACAGAGAGAGAGAGAGAGAGAGTAGAGTAAGAATGGCCACTATGCATTATGTAGACCTGTGAGTAAAATCAAACTATAGAAACATACACACGAACACACACACACACACACACACACACACACACACACACAGAGAGAGAGAGAGAGAGAGAGAGAGAGAGAGAGAGAGAGAGAGAATTTAAATGAATGAATGCCTGGAATGAATAGTCTCTAACTGTCCTTCAACCTCTGGAATTCTGTGACCACAGGGTACTTCCATGAGAAGGAATGCCAACCTGTGCTGTGTTACTTTTTTATCTCACAGGTTATGCACCCTGACAGACACTAAAGCATATTTTTATATTACTCTTTTACAAAATGTATTTCTGAAGGATAAGTTGACAAAGGACATGGTGAATTTCCAAAATTAACTGAAAGACAAATCATCTGAAAGCCATGCATAACCTTTGTGTTCAGGTACTTCATTTCAAAAATGTCACTTTCTGCTCGTTCAATGAGACTGTCATTATACTATTTTAAGCCTTAAAATTTGTGTTCTCAAGTTGAGCAGGAATTATTGCTTCTATCTTTGGGCTTATTGAAAATAATTTAAAATTCATTTAAAATGATAAAATCACCTTTTCTAAAATGGTTGGATTCAGTTAAATGTGGAAAATTGCAGTGCAGCTCTCATTGTCTTTTGTGTGTGTGACTTTAATTAGCAACAATTCAACATCTGTATATGTAGCACAGGACTATTTTAAGGGCCTCAGAAAAAATTATACTAAGAAATAATTTTCTTTACTTTTAGATTCACCAGAAATAGATTAAACGTGAAATAAATTGGGGGATAATGTTACCTATAATTTAAGACTTTTCCATATATAGAGAAACTTTAAAAATATGACAGTGGAAATATATCATCATTGATCTATCCTGTGATATGTGTGCAAATAAAAAGCTACCTCCCTAGGAAATATGTTTATCTCTGATCTTACTTCCCAAAATGAATTATGAGACTTTGGAATGTAATGAAATAAAGATATAGGAATCCCCTTCCCCCCATTCTCGAGGGAATGAATTCAATTATTTGTAATTTAATTAACAATTTACTCTCTACATAATCCTTATTCTCCCAATTCAAACTTTGCACAGTACTAATTCAGAGGACCAGGGAAAGAACTACTAGAGTTAGATAAACTTGCTAGCCTTGGTCAGTCTCCACCAAACAGGGAAGGGAAGAGAAAGAGGCTTGCCTGCTGGTTTGCAAGGGTTTCCCAGGAAAGATCAGCTAAGAGAACTGCTTCATCTGGCCATGAGCCAAGGAAGTGTAGAATCTAGGTGTTTTGCAACAAGTGTCAGTCCAAGCAGCAAACCTCCAGTTAGTGTGTGAGAGTTAGGCAGTCTATGTGTGGGCATAAATTAGAGGTTGGAGAATTGTATCACAAGGAACCATGATTACCATCCTGGTGGTAGAAGCCTGATCCTGGGTGGATATTTGTCCTGAATAGTGTTTTGTGGAACAAAAGCATGCTCTCTTGAAGAAGATGAGATGGTGTGAGGCAGGGGATGAAAAAAATTTTAAACGATACCTTGGGATGTACTGTATTAAATTTTAAAATAATAAAATTACTCATACAATCCTAATACCAGAGGATGGAATTCAAATAGGTACCTATCATTTAACTATAAAGTGTTCTTACATATTTGCATAGTGATCAATAAATACATGCTTTATCTTAGCTGCCTCAGGGTGACACTGCAAAATGGGGGCATCATTTATATTTCAGAAGTCCCTTTCTCCATAGTCTTTACCATCAGCAGTCTAAGATTAAGACATGGCATATTTAGCTTCTACTGAGGCATTCCTGCCTGGCTTGTACAAGGATGACTTTCCTCTGCGTTCTGATATGACAGGTAAGCAGAAGGGAAGAGACTCTTTCAATTCTATAAAGGCCATTTCTTCTCAAGACTTCTGCCAAGCTTACATGTCAACCACAGTTCTGTCTCCCAGTACCATCATACTTGTTGTGGTCTTTAGTAGAATATATGCGTGTCCTAGGGGATCACAGATCAATAGAATCTGCCAGGTTTGATCATCTCACTGATACCAGGAGACTCATGTATCATATTTGGTTTTCCTTGTACAAATTCTCTGTAATTAGTTCAAAATTAAACTGTCTCCATGAACTTCGTATCATGAGCTTGTCCATATTTCTTAAGATTAACTATTCTAGTTTAGTTATACTATACATTCTTCTGAAATAGGAAATTTCTCCATTAATTTCATGAGTGTAAAAGATCTTTATTTCATTTTTGTGCCTTTTTGCAAATAAAACAGTCATTTGTTCACAATTTGAGGAAAATACAGGCATTGATCCCACTTATTCCAAAGGTTATCTTCTCATCTGTGTGGGAAAGAAGGACATTGTCTCAAGGTTTCTCTGTCCACTCAGGTACTTTGGACAATATACGAATCCTGTTTCCCCAATTATCTGCATAGAATTTAAGAGAGAAGAATGAAAACCTTAATCTGAGTGTGATTGTTTCTACGCAGGGAAGTTACCCACATCACAACACCATCCTAACTGTAGGCTCAGATCAATCAATTCCCCATAGGGCCCCTCAGTCTTAGACTCTCTTTTTTGAGCCCAACAGCCAAAGGAAATTTATTTCCAGCATGATTAGTTTAGGTAATGCCCTGTGGTTGAAAGTAACAGGAAGTAAACTTCAAAGAATATTCTGGATAGATTTTCCTACTTTAAGGTTTCCATTCTTTCAAAAATCCTTCCAGCATGAAATCAGCATTGTTCATGGGTAGCTTTGCTAGACTGCCAGTCTTAACTCAGCCTTGTTCATAGATAGCTTTACTTTATCTTAATTTGTAAGTGTTGTATGTACATAAACTGATTTTATTTTTTAATATAATAAAATTCATGCCAAGTTGGGTGATGGAAAAAAGAGCTTGTGGTTCTTTGGTTCTTTCTAGAGAGGAATTAGCTAACTAATTTCCACTTAATTATGTCTATAGACTTTTAATGTTTGGAAATAAACGGTTTCACTAAGCTAGTCTTTTGGGAAATGATGCTAGTTTTTAGTAGTAAGGTTTAAAGAAAAAAATCTAGATGCCTTACAAAAAAAACTGTTTGATTGCAATGAGTACAGTTATCATCATGGACAAGTGGAAGAGAGTACCTGAAATTATAAACCCAGCCAAATGAAGTGTGTAGTAGAATACTTGATTGTTTTTGTCTTAAAGACACAACAGATGCACAGAGCAGCCACATAGCCAGAACTCAGAAGAATTCCATTCTTTAGTAAATTTTAGAAAGGCTTTTGTGTCATAAGCTATGAGGTTTGAAAATAGCAAAGGAGAAAATCAAAGTTTCCTTATTGGTATATTGACACCCCTCTTAGTCTGCAAATCATAGAGTAGTCTGGCTAGCTTTGCCCAAGTTTGGAGACGGTAAACTCTGATGTCAGCTGACTCATGTACTGGCATCTATGTAAGCCACTAGGTCTGCCACGCTGTGTCATGAGATAAATCCATATAAGTATTAATCAACACAACAAGGTAATAAATCCATAACAAGAATCCAGAATCTTTCATCTAAAACAAATTTTAGTTGCAGACATTTTTCACCCAGATCTACCTTTCAATATGGTGTCAATAAATTTGTTTTCTATCAAAATTTGTAGAACAGTGATAGGACTTCCAGCCCAGAGGGAGGTGGTTCCTTGTTCTACACATCTGTCACAAGTTCCCAGTTCCCATCAGTTATTCATTACCCCTTTATTATTTTCCTTTAAAACTCTCCAGGGAATTTAGAATCGAGAGTAGACCATCACTAATAAATTTACACAAAGATAGCATTGGGCATGCCTTAAGATATCTGCTGGAAAAAGTAGATGAATGCACCCTAAACCACAGCAGGATCTAGAGATTAACCCGTCTAGACTCATAAGACTTTCATAGCAGTTTCTCTGAAGTCTTGGATCCATCTTCATAGGAACTATTTATTTGTGTCGGCACAGAGATTAAACTCAACAAACTGTGATGTTTTTATTTTTATCCCAAAAAGGTGAAAGCATTTGTTACAGCCACACCAGTAAAATATTTCAATTTCTGTTATTTTTGTGACCATTTATGTGAACATACATCATATTCTCCCTACCGTCGTCCATGTCAGTCTCACTTTTCCAAATTTATTTTTACATGTTATTATCCAAGAAACTTCACCCTTAAGTTTTCCATTGATAATCCCAAGGCACAGTAGTAACTACTGCCCTGGTCTAATGCCTTTATCAGAGTTGAACGAGTAGCTAGATAATAATTAGTACGAAATTAAGAGTCAGTATAATTCTACCACCAAGATATTCTATGGGACATGTTAGACCATGAGTTTGCGGTTTAATCAAAGACTCAAACTAACTAATAATGAAGTTGACTACTCTTTGCCTCAAAGAATTACAGAAAATCCAAGCACAGGTCAAATATGAAATCTTTCCAATATATTCATGTTTTACTCCTCAATCCCTTTTACTTTTCTTTCAGTGTCTGCCAAGCCAAGACCCCACAGTGACGAATATTCAAAGAAAATCCCTCCACCAAAACCAAAACGGAATCCCAACACTCAGCTTAGCACGTCATTCGATGAAACCTACATCAAAAAACATGTGCCAAGAAGGACCTCGCTTCCACGAGATTCATCTCTGTCCCAGGTCTGCAGCCCTGCAGCGGACCCGGAAGAAGAGGAGCCCGTGTACATCGAGATGGTGGGTAACATTCTGAGAGACTTCAGGAAGGAAGAAGACGACCAGAGTGAGGCTGTGTACGAGGAGATGAAATACCCCATTTTCGACGACCTCGGTCATGATTCCAAATGTGACTTCGACCATCACAGTTGTTCTTCGCAGTGTGCTACTCCCACGGTGCCTGACTTGGACTTCCTCAAGTCTTCAGGACCATGTACTCCTAAGGGTCTGCTCTGTGACATACCCCCACCCTTCCCCAACTTACTTTCTCATAGACCACCCCTGCTGGTGTTCCCACCTGCCCCAGCGCACTGCTCCCCCAATTCTGATGAGTCTCCGCTGACCCCTCTGGAGGTCACAAAGCTTCCTGTATTGGAAAACGTGTCTTACATGAAGCAGCCACCTGGAGCATGTCCATCCGCCCTGCCATCGCACACCTCCAGCCACACTAAAGACCAGACCGGAGCTCTGGGCCCGGCGCCTGCAGCGTCTGTCCTCTCCTCGTCTCCTCCGCCTCCATCCACTCTGTACAGAACCCAATCTCCTCATGGCTATCCAAAAAGTCATTCTACCTCCCCGTCCCCTGTCAGCATGGGGAGGTCCCTGACGCCCTTGAGTCTCAAGAGGCCTCCCCCCTATGACGCTGTGCATTCTGGCAGCCTCTCAAGAAGTTCTCCCTCAGTGCCTCACTCGACTCCCAGACCCGTGTCGCAAGATGGGGCAAAGATGGTCAATGCCGCAGTGAACACCTACAGCACTGCGCAGAGCGGTTCCAGGTCCCGGACACCAACCAGTCCTTTGGAGGAGCTCACCAGCCTTTTTACCTCAGGGCGTAGCCTGCTGAGGAAGTCATCCAGCGGCCGAAGGTCCAAAGAGCCAGCAGAGAGTAAGTTGCACAACCTCATCTGGTACAGGCCTCAAAACCAAAATGAGGCTCCATTGGTGCATGCATGCAAAGCTCAGGGGACTTGCTTCTGAGTCTTTTTGATTCCGATATCAAAATGTAATGACATTTTTAAATTACTGGCACTCACTAAAAGAATTGCTGCGTTCTGAGTGGGCACTCACCACAAAGATTAAAAATGGCAATCTGCCCAGTTGTAATATATTCTACTCCCCAAAAGATGTGCATTTCTTAAGGCTATAAATGAAATTATTACAGTTGCCCCAAAAGGTCTAGTGAGGAACACCATGCATTTTTTAGGTAAAGGGTTTGATTTGGAGGAACCTAAACATGTACATCCAGAATAGTTAATGACAAAACTTATTAAGATTACAACAACTCAGTTGTTGAAGACTTTCTGCAGGAAATCCTGCAGGAAAGACAGCAAATTGGACAAAGTTTGAGGTTTCTTTCCCTTTCATATAAAGAATAGTTCTGTCTACACACTTCATATGATCACAGGCTCCCCTCCACTGTCAAAGAGAACACTCGATTCTCTGCTACACACCATGGGAGGGGATGGAGAGAGAGCTCAGCAGCTAAAAGCACTTGCACATGGCTTGGTTCACAGCTACTTCTAGTTCCTGATAGAGGGACTCTGGTGTCTTCACACATTTTGGAAAACAGGCAGCACACACACACACACACACACACACACACACATTCCAATAGCACCACCAGCATCACCACCATACCACAAACCACACAGACACACATACAGCCACACACACACACTTATACATTCCAACACCACCATACCACATACCACACTAACACACATACAGCCACACACACACACATACATACTTAGACATTCTAACACCACCTTACTACGTACCACACAGACACACATACAGCCGCACGCAGGCGCACATACATACACTCACACATACATATAGACATACAGACACACACAGAGATACACATACATACACCACCACCACACCACACCACACACACACACACACACACACACACACACACACAATGAATCTTTAATAAAATCTAAATCTTATGTTTAAGTTATCCTTCCTGGATCCGTTGTTGTGTATATTATATGAAATAATGAAGGTATAAAAAACTATTGCCAGGGAGTATTAAAGACCAGAAATTTCAGTTTCTGAGTGACTAGCTCTTTCATGAGTCCTACATAGCTCACACCATAAGTCTGTTAAAAGTCCTGTGCAGTTCCGGGTCAGTTGTCTAAATGTCCAGATAATTAAGTCACACTAATTTTTGTTTGTTTTGATTTAATCGTGATTTAGTCATTTAAACTGATTTAATCATCATATGTCAAATGAGTCCACCATGCAATCTGGTTGTCTACTTATGTAGTTGTACTGTGTAAATGGGGAAGAAAAGAAGTCCCTATCACTTTTTATGCTGGGGATGACCATGGCATTCTCAAGTAACCCATTATCATTGGGATCCTTTTCCTTTCTTTACCAGGAAATAATTATAAATGCGCTAGTTGATCAAATAATACTCTCCCACATTTTTTATGAGCCTAAGCAGTAGTTTTAATGCCTTCAACATTCTTGAGTTACATCTATCTATCTATCTATCTATCTATCTATCTATCTATCATCTATCTATCTATATCTTTAAATTATTTTAAGAATTGAATTTAAAAATTAAGGAGATTCTATATTTCATGTTAGATGCATGAAACAAAACTATATATGTATATAACATCTCAACATCTCGGATCACTCATGCACACACTCAAAATTCATAGGAGGAGTCTATCTATAGAACAGTTGTTCAGAATTCAAACAGTTTTTGCCTGCAGGGATGTTTGACAATGTCAGTGTCTAGTAAAATCATTAGTTGGCACTCTGGAATGATACTGTGTTTACAATGCAGAAGTTGGGATTATAGAGGATAATTAAGACTACTCACTAAAGGGCAGGTCCATTGTGAGTAAAATTTTTAGAAAAAAGAGAAAAATGTGAAGGAATTACTTATTCTAAAATATACAATTCCCCCGTGACATTATCAGGCATTTCACTTTGGATTGGTGAGACTCTTGGGCTTCCTCTCTACCTATCAGCTTCCTTGGCGAACCCTTAACACCTTCAGCTGGCAGATGGACAATTAGCTAGAACAACTGTATATAAAGGAACAATTAACTAATGAAGTTATTTCAGGGGAAAAAGTCCATCTGCTAGTATCAATCTATGTGACGTATATCAGAGACACAACTCTCTGACATTGAAAGGGCTTTGCATTCTTCAAAAACAAAGCTTGTGCAAGGAAGAGTGACCTGGGACCTTTGCAGGCTTTTGGAGCCAAGGACTGGATTCTTTTCGGTCATCTATTGGCTGTGTTACAACACTTCAGAGAAAGTCATGCAGAGTTTCATTAGACCTGACATTTTATTCTACATGAATGAGAGGGAAGAGAAATGAAGAGTATTGATGAATAATTAAAACTTTAATTGTCCTTGGCTATAGAGAAAAATAGAAACATATTACTTTATGCTAAAAAAATAGAAATATTATGTGATGCACAGAAACCAAATTGCTAATAAATACAAGTTAGCTACTAATCGTTGCTTCACTACCTTTCATGACATCTTCTTCCCTTTATCCCAGTCAGACAGGGTTGGTAGGCATCTGTTGACATCATAAACACAGAACAAGTGACATGAAGTAGTGAAAGATTCATGACTCGAGTGTCGTTAAGGGTTTTTTTATATAATATTTCAGGATTATTTTACATTAGGGATATTTGTATCTGTTTTCCCTCCCGCTTTATGCATTTGAAAGGTAAATTCCCTGTGACTCCTGCCTTCAGTTCAACGAGCTACACTAGAAATTGGGGAGAAACAGTGTTTGCTGGGCTCACTTTCTAGTTCTCGTGCTTACAGGTTCATGCTTAGCTAGCTTTCTTATACACCCAGGAACAATTCCCAAGGACTGGTACCACTCATAGTGAACTGTTCCCTTATGAATCAATTAACGACTGAGAAAATCCCTCATGGAAGCTGGAAAGATGGCTCAGTTCTGCTTCTTTCTTTCACAGAGTACAAGAGTTCAGTTTCCATCATTCATTACAAGCATCCCTAATTCTACTTCCAGCAGTCCTCTTTTGACCTTCATGAACACCAGGTGGACAGGTGGCACACAACATACATGCAGGCAAAACACACTCAAAAAAAAAATCTTTAAAAAAATATTCTCTCAGAGACCTGCTCACAAACTAACCTGATAGAGATAGTCAAGTTTCCAGTCCTAAGCATGAACCTCAGAAATCTAGAATTCGTATATTTGACTGCAGATATCACGAACACCATTGTGCTGACCTCCTGGTCACCACTGTCCAGTAGCTTCAGAGTCCATGACTACCCCTAGGGAAATTAAGACACTGATCCAAACTCCAGCTATGGATAGGGAAGTGGCTCAGCAGGTATGAGAGCTTGTGACACAAGCATGACATTCTGAATTCAGATCCCAGTGCCCATATAACATGCTGGAAACAGGTGCTCATGTGCCTTTTATACTAATGCTCTAGCAGGAGTGACAGGAGGATCTCCAGAGGATGCTGCTTATCAGCCTCCCTCCTGGTTCAGTGATGGACCCTGTCGCAGAGGAATAAAGCAGAGTGCTAAAAGGAACCCAGTCTCCTCCTCTGGCCTCTGCACACACACACACACACACACACACACACACACACACACACGTACCACACATATAACAAACACATGCAAGCGATGACAACAAGAAAACAGCTAACGGCAATGACACTCACAACAGAAGACCAGGCACTGACACCGGTGAACACAGGAAGAACAACAGACCCTCAGTAAAAGCTCTCAGCCCCACCTTCTTTATCCCCTAGACCCATGAGTCTGTCCATGCAGATATTTGCTTTCAAAATGAAAGAAAATATACAGTTCTTTAAGAGTGAGCCAGTCTGTTTAATCAGTCTTCTTTTAAAGCTAAACTACCCTGTATTCAGGGTGGTAAGGTTAAGTGAAAAATAACTAAAATTCCTTGATTTTGAACATTCATGTGACTCCTAATTAATTGGGATAGCGACTTTGTCTGTTTTCCTTGTTCAGTTTATCCTAGAACTGCAGCTCAGAATCACTGAAGAAAACATAATTTCATAAATAATTGCTCACCTTTCTCGGGGTACGCTGCAGCTGTCTTTGATTGATTCAAGTAGACATGTTTATCCCCAGTGTTTATATTCACTGGCTGCTGAATCTTTAAGTGCAGTTTCTTGTCAGCAATTTAAACAGCAATTCTCTTTGTTAAAAAGAACCCATGCTGCTTTAGACTCTAAAATCCAGTCACATTGTCAATTCAGAAACAAACTACAGTGGTCTATTTAAAAAGAGACTCTCTCAGTCATACCTAAGTCACACCAGTGGAATATACAACTGATTTCTTTTGCTCCTCCTCATTTAGATGAAACAGAATATTTATTATTGGTGTTTTATTTACTTTCATGGATTTTGAAATTTTAAAAAATATAAAATATAAAAATATAAAATAAAATAAAAAATATAAACTCCTATGTTTAAGTAAGAAGGTAAGTTCCTTGTGCCATATTATAGTGCCTGGTGTGTGGCCTCTACTTGACTAAATGATCTAGGGATTTAGAACAAGATTAGATGCCATAAGAAGTACTTTCCATCTTTGACTAACCACAAAGTGTTAGGACTTTGGATAAGGCTTTTATGCCATACTTTTCCAACCTACAATAGAAAATAGTAGGTGGTAAAACTCAGCTTTCTACTGCTTATGGGTTTTGTGCTTCTATGGACTTATGGATGGCCTGACAAACCCCAGACACACCTCTGAGTCTTTGTGTTAGAAGTCTTCACTTGCTCCAGGGATTCCTATAAATTCCATAAAACAGTGTCAGTTTTACCCTGGAGTCTCTACCCAGAATCTGTCAACTTATAATTTTACATAGATAGCTTTTGTGTGCTTTGCTTGTGCTTCTGTAATGATCTGTAACCTAGTCTAATGTCTCATAATTTAAAAAAAAAGCATTACTAAGACAAAAGGTAGGTAGGGAAAGAGCTAATCTTATAGGTATTTTAATTCTTGTAACACCTTGGTCTGCTGTGTTTCTCAGAGTCAAAGCAATACTCACACACATATGTGTGTGTGCTGAACTTGAGTGAATATGCATTATAACTTGAGAAGACTATTGAACTTGAACTTGAGCAGGAGAAATCATATAAGAAGTATTTGACCATGAAGTTTAAAAAATAATAGACATCTGTGACCTATAAAATTTCACATTGAAATCAATATAGTCATTCAACAAGAGAAGTGATGCTGAATACTGAATCCATTGCTTACACTCTTAAGTGGCATGATTTAAAGAACCATTCTATTCCAGGCATATTTAACTGGAATAAAAAAATATAAAGACTATAACCATGAAGCATTTAAATGTAAGTCATTCTGTAGATGTCAAATCATCCTCAGCTCCTGTACCAATGAAAGAGCTATGAAAATTGATCCCTTTTGGATGCCTAGAATTAAAAAGGTGCATTTATAAAAGTAAGTAAGCGATTTAATACTTTAAAGAAGGAATTCCAATCAGCTCAACATTATGCATTATTGAGCCCAAGCAGAAAGAAGAACTCAAACCTCTTCAAGCAAGCCATTTAATCTCTCTGAAAAGAAGCCATGTGGAAACCTAGGGAACTATTAAGATGCCACTAGCTGGTTGAATGTGTGTGCATTCTCGGAGGAAACTGAGTTCATTTATAAAATATTTTGAAAGCTTTTCATATTTTTTGAAAAACATTATTTCCTCAGGAAGTCTGTAAATGAGTAACAACTTCAAATTTAATAAGGTGTATGGAACAGTGCATGGTGATTCGTGGTTGAAGCAAGCTCATTATTGTAGCTTGCTGATGGGAGTTAGGTTAATTAAACATTCCACTCATGGTAGAAAAGCCAATCAGCTGGAGAATCTGGGCCATCGCTATTCCCAAAGGAAAGAAATGAAAGTCCTAACGAGCACTTGAGAGGAGAGGGAGGGGTGTAGATGACATGGATTTTGAATCCATGCATACTATCTAGCTAGGTATACAATTGACCTGGTTGTGGGGGGCAATGTTTCAATTGAGACAGCTAAGCTTTACTTCTGACCATGAATAACAGAGAAAAAACTTAACCTACATTTTCTCCTGATCCAATTTTAGTTGTATTCAGTGAAATGACATTTTTCTATTTTCTATGTGCATCTTCCTGTTTATAAATGGGATTAATATTACTAAGCAAGGCAGAGAAAGAAGAGAGAATCAACAGCCTTAAAGAGCTCCAGGTAGTTAAGCATTGGATAGGAAGGGGGATTGGATAGGAAGGAATTCATATTCCTTCATGGTAGCCTCTTCAACTTCACCTTGCTCAAATAAAAATAACCCCCATTCATGGACATCCAAGTAGCATTTATTTATATGTAATGGGACACACACATACCACGATGATTATAAGGGCATTTGTTGGGAAAAAAAAGAAGGAATTTGGGAGGAGTAGAGATGAGAGAGGATAATATAATCAATGTGCACAACATATATGTGTATGTGAATGTGAAACAATAAATAATAGTAGTTTGAAACAATTATAGACCAGTTCAGGACAGTCATTTATTACCTAACACAGACATGGTGCTGTGAATGAATACTTCTATCATGTCTTTTTGTTCTCATGACACAACTAAGCTATCCAAATGGCTAGAAGGATATAGTTGATAGCATCCCCCAAGAGAATGATCAGAACTGAGGTGAAGCGTTGCTTTATTCGAGTATCACATTCTGCATGTCAAATTTGCCTTTAGAGCTGCATACTAATTTTAATGTTTTGACTGATTGGTTATTAGCCATTTATTAGTGATTATCATCCAGAGAGAGCTGTCAGAAGATGAACGCTTGTCAGTGGCACAATGTCCTGAGACACTGAAAACCTAGGAAATTTAAATAAATCACCTCACACTCCTCTCTTATTAGTTTATTGATTTACTAGTTTATTAATAATCTTCCTTTAATGTTGAAGAATTCATTTTGGTTTAGTATTGACTAGCAAAAGGTCCCATTGATGTTTCAGGAAGAAAACAATAAAAGAAAAGACTCACTACATCTAGGTAATGATCCTCACTTAAGGGCATGTTCTGTATGTGCTATCTACAACTTCCTCTCCCATTCTCTCAGGGTTTCTATCTGTAACACCTCTGGCTGTCCTGGAACTAGCTCTTGTAGTCCAAACTGGCCTCGAACTCACAGAGATCCACCTGCCTGTCTCTCGAGTGCTGGGATTAAAGGTATGAGCCACCACCGTCTGGCTCTCCTATTCTTTTTTTTCTTGATTTATTTTTAAGATAGTTTTTCACTATGTAACTCAGTCTAGCCTTGACCCCTGGATCCTCTTGCTTCAACCTCCATAAGTTCCGGGCTGACAGGCATGGACTTTCACCCTCGTTCTTGATGAGTACTTTTGAGTGGCTCTCAGGTTGACAGTTATTTTCTTTCCTCATACACTAAAGGAAGTTCTTTTGTGGCTTCTTTCTCATGATCTAGAACCCTGGTTGACTTTCCAGCTTCTTGGTTTCCCATGGTTTAATACAATGTGCTCAGCTGTGGTTTTTCTTTTGGTTTATTCTACTCAGAGTCACAGGCAACTTCAAGTGACCACAGCCACTCCCTTGATGACACCTTAAAAAGACTGTGAGCCCAATGGGATCAAGCAGTCTATCTGTCAATGAAATCTCTTGCCTTTTGTCCTATTCTATCTTAACCTCAAGCGAAAATCATATAAGCTTTCCTACTTGTTCTCTGACTCTAGTTTATTTTCTATCTTGATTCCCTCAAGGCTTGCATTGGTTAGTTTTTCTGAACTTGACACTAACTAGAGTCACTGAGAAAGTAAGAATGTTGAGAAATTGCCTCCATCACAATGGCCTGAAAGTATGTCTGTGGGCATTTTCTTAGCTGTTAATTGATATAAGGGGGCCCTGCCCACTATTGTTAGCATTGTCTCTAGGAAGATGGGTGTGGGCACTATTTTTAAAAGTAGCAGAGCAAGCTGAAGGAAATGAACCAATAAGTAGCCTTCTTTTGTGATCTTTGCTTGTGTTCCTGCCCTGATTTTCATCAGTGATTGACTGTGACACACAGCACTGTTAGCTGAATAAATTCTTTCCTAACTTAAAATGGTTTGGGTCAGTGCAATAGAAAGTAAGTTAATACACTTCTCGTGACATAGCTGACCTTGTGACATCTTCCTTGTAATGGCTATTCTGTCACCATTGTACCACAGAGCATCTTCTGTAGGGCTGAATCCTTTGTGAGCTCCTTCCCTCTTCTTTTGTTGGAGCTATCTTCCTTTATGTACTACAAGTTCTTCTGTCCAGGACTGACGGTGTTGTCACTGTCATGTGTACATGGTACACGTGTAAAGGCATGATCAGGGCATGTGATGTGAGTGGGTTTTGTTGTAAGATCTGGTATGCTTACAGGCAGGAGCATCTTTAAAATGCACACTGGCCCTGATGACTGAGTGAATGAGTGGGTATCTCACCTTCTAATTACACGGTAGCTTTGGAAGACAAGAATCTTATGCTGTCCTCATTCTGTGTCTATAGTCCTCATGAGTGCATTTTGCACCATCAGAGGAGCTATTGATTTTTTTCAAACCTAAACTTTTTAATAGCCACCTAAAACATCATGATTGTGAAGTACTGATAACCTGAGTTACTAGATGAATACTAGTTAAGATAGTTAAGAACCAAATGTTCCAAGGAAAACATTGAAGTCCCATTGAAGACTCAGGTTTACATATTTACATATTTAAATATGAAGATATGCATTAGTCAAAAGAAGAATAAGTACAATTACAGATTGAGAGATGAAGACAGTCAGTCAACAATAAGAATAAAAACAAATACTTGTTGTCTCTGCACAAAATAAGTATTGATATAAGTTCTATGAAAAGAAAATAGCACAGATCTTCACCAGTGAGTTCTGGAAACAGTCGTTACAGTTGGTGAGTTTAGCTTGGCTGCAGGTGGCTTGAGTATGACCTGCTTACTGCTGAGTTTTTAGAAAACTGGAAAAAACAGGTAAATATGGCTATTTATTTTCACAGTTTGGTTTAAAATGGATTTGTTCAACCAGATTTAAGACTTCCTTAATATACTATAAAATAGTTTGGGGACTCAAACTGTGTATGTGTCTGTATGTATGTGTGTGAGAGTGTGTGTGTGTGTGTGTGTGTGTGTGTGTGTGTGTGTGTGAAAGATCAGCAGTCCAATGTCCTAGGGCAATAGATAAATTTTGTTATTTTAGGGAAGACAAACTTCCACAATGACAAACTTTTATTACCCCCAAATTTACCTTAAAAAATGTTGCAATATATATATATATATATATATATATATATATATATATACACTTGGAAGCATCCTATAAAACATTAATTTTTACATACTATCCAAGGGTGGTCACAAGACCCCAGATATACCCATTAAGAATATGCAGTTCATTTGAAAAGATGAAAATGGGAAGGGATGAAGATGCTAGAGCTTCTTGCTATTGTCTGTGTGTCTTCCTCTTCAGTGAGAGCTGGATGAAGGATCTGACATCTTAAGTGAATAATTCTTGTACCTGACTTCTAGAGCATAAAGAACTGCAGACAACTAAGCCATTTCCTGCCCCCATGGGAACAGTGCAGTTTTCAGGATTCTGAATGAAATCTAAACCTTGAAGATGGAGGGAGCAGAAAGAGGTGTAGAAAGTGGAGAGGATGGAGGGAGGTGGAGAGGGTAGAGGGAGTATGGAGAGGTGGAGGGTTGAGGGGGTATAGGGAGGTGGAGAGGGTGGAGGGAGTATGGAGAGGTGGAGGGGGTATAGGGAGGTGGAGAGGGTAGAGGGGATATAGGGAGGTAGAGAGGGGGAGGTAGAGAGGGGGAAGGGGGTATAGGGAGGTGGAGAGAGTAGAAGGGGTATAGGGAGGATAGAGGGAGGTGGAAAGAGATGAAGAGAGAAGAAGAACTTGAAGAAAGGGGTAAGGAGGTGGGGGGAAATGGAGGGCTATCACATAGACAGAACTTCCTTATAAATAGCACCTCCGAGACAATCAGGCTGTCCTCATTATATAAAGGTACAAACCTCATGCTGCCAGGAGTATCACAGTCTCTAAACCCCACCCGTTTATGTTTTTCAAATATCATGAATATTGTTATTTCCTTTGAATGTGATTATATTAAATCTCCCCTACTCCAATGTTAAGCTTGGAATATGTAAACAAACAAACAAACAAAAAACCTCTCAGAAAAACTAGCAAACATATTTTGTTTTAAAATATGTGTGCCACCACAAAGGCATAGGGATAACACTAAACTCCAAAATAGAGTCTAACTGGCACAGAGACAGCTTGGATGCCGACTGGCCTTCCAGAATAATGTTTATTAGGGCATAGCTGCAGATGCAAAAGCAGTTGGGGAAACACTTGTCCATTACTTGTTCTATTAACTATCACGGCTTTCCTCGCTAAGTCTTTATCCAAATGCCAATTAAGCAGAGGCTTGCATTACACATCAATTTTTAATACCCATTCCTCACAGGGAAACGAAACCTGCATCATGCGGCTTCCCCAGTTAAAAGCAGCCCTGACCTAGTTCCCTGTGAAATCAATGATGGGTTTCAAAAGACTGTGAGGAGCTGACATTTAAGGAAGCCAGCTCATACTCTGGGTTGTGAAATATGTTTCTCTGGGCTTCAGTTATCATTACTTCTCTCCTTCCTATCTTCTTCTTCATTACCCCCTCTTCCTTTTTTATCTCTTCCTTTTCCTCTCCCTCTGTCTTCCCTTCTTTCTTGTTAGTCTAACACCAGAGATCTAGTAGATTTGGAGACAGAGAGGTGAAGCCACACCACAGAGCTGGGTACCCAGGAGTCTGTTAGTTCAGCTACATATGAAGTGGTTTCTGGTTAACAAGTGTAGGTCTTCAGAGTAGGAACAAGATCAGTACCAGCTAGATGGAGAAGTCTTGGTTCTTCCTGAACTGAGGAGTATAGAGATCTGCTTCTGAACAGGGGCTCCCCCATGGGGGAGCATGAAGGCACCCCTCAAAAGTTAATGTGCGTCCACATAGAGGGTTAATGTGAATTCTTGGCCCTAGATCCTGGAAATACAGCCTCCTGCTAAATGTTACAGTCATTAATCTCAACTGAGAGACTGAAGGGAAAAAGAGGATGAATTCAGTCACTAGGCACATTCATCATGGGAGACCTTCAAAGGCCCAGAAATTTCTATAAAGTTGAAAGACAAACTTCAACGTCAGAAATCAGCATTCCTACTTCCATTTGTTCATTCCAATCCTATGAACCATATAAATACATGTACAAGTGTTTATTTACTATGGAAAAGTTTGTATAACATTCTACTTAGGATTTTAGTATTTTAAGTATGTAGTTGGATAATAGTAAACTATACCATGGTATGTAACCATCACTATTGAACATTGAACATCTTATGAGTTTTCTTCTTCTTCTTCTTCTTCTTCTTCTTCTTCTTCTTCTTCTTCTTCTTCTTCTTCTCCTTCTTCTTCTTCTTCTTCTCCTTCTCTGTTCTTTCTTCATCTTCTTCCCAAACAGAACAATACTTCCTAATCTTGTCTTGATGGCATTCCAATTGCTGTTGTGTTTCTTGGACTACTTAGCTAACTCACATAAAAGCAAGCATACAGTAGTTTCCTTCTATGCCTGGAACACTTTGTCCAGTTCAATGCCTTTAAGACTCAACCCTGCAGAGGTTCTTTGTTTTAAGAACCACGCATATAGCACTGCTATCTATGCATTCATCAGTAGTCCTTTGGAATGCTTCCACCTCTTCATTATGTTACCAATATTATGAGGAACATGGGTATATAATGAGCTGATTGAACCTGGGATTTCTGTTCTTGAATATGGAAGTAGTTACTGGGTCTGTAGAAATTCTGTTTCACTTTTGAGGACCCGCCAGATTTTTCTGAAGTGACTACTATTTTTTTTATTTATTTATTAAGGATTTCTGCCTCCTCCCCGCAACCGCTTCCCATTTCCCTCCCCCTCCCCCGATCCAGTCCTCCTCCCTCATCTGATCGAAGAGCAATCAGGGTTCCCTGACCTGTGGGAAGCCCAAGGACCGCCCACCTCTATCCAGGTCTCATAAGGTGAGCATCCAAACTGCCTAGGCTCCCCCACAGCCAGTACATGCAGTAGGATCAAAAACCCACTGCAATTGTTCTTAAGTTCTCAGTATTCTTCATATTAACCTTCATCAGGCAATGGAAGGAGACAGAGACAGAGACCCACATGGGAGCACCAGACAGAAATCTCAAGGTCCAAATCACGAGCAGAAGGAGACGGAGCATGAGCAAGGAACTCAGGACCACGAGGGGTGCACCCACACACTGAGACAATGGGGATGTTCTATCGGGAACTCACCAAGGCCAGCTGGCCTAGGTCTGAAAAAGCATGGGATAAATCCGGACTAGCTGAACATAGCGGACACTGAGGAATACTGTGACTACTATTTTTTATTCTCACCAGCAATGCACAATAGTTTTGCATCCTCCACACTGCTGCTCACACTCTTTTTATTTTTTTTAAATAGAAGTCTTAATGGCCCTGAAGTTTAATATTTCAGGTTTGACTTATATTTCCATATGATCAATAATGTTGATCATTTCTAGGCATTTGTTAGTCATCGACATATCATCCTTAGAGGAATACACATCCAAAATATTACCCATAAAATGTTGTATGGTTTGAGCACTTGAGCTTACTATTGAGTTATGAAGGTTCTATACACAATCCAGGTATACATGCAGAAGGCAGAGTACATAGAGTATTTTTCTTTTCTACTCTCTTCTTTATTTCCTCAAAATAGCACCTTTCATTGAAACAGAA
This sequence comes from Microtus oregoni, assembly GCF_018167655.1. NCBI lineage: Eukaryota > Metazoa > Chordata > Mammalia > Rodentia > Cricetidae > Microtus > Microtus oregoni. Next base: position 20,623,781 of record NW_024543063.1, read on the forward strand.
CCTCTGTTTTAGCTTAATTGGTTGTCAAGCTTCCAAAGTCCCTGGTCTCTGCTTCACAGCACTGGACTTATAGACATCTATGGTCATGTAAAGTTCTTACAGGAGTGCTAGAGATTTGAACTCATGTCCTGTAAGTTGCACAGCTCATGCTCTTATTCCCTGAATCATCTCCCCAGCCCCTAGTATGGTTTGAATACATTCCTAGACACAAGGCCTGTAGCTATTGCCTCCCATTCCGTAGACTGCACAATCACTCTGCTTATTGCCCCCATTGATTCATACGTTTTTCGGTTTCAATCTATTCTAATTTGTTTACTTTTACTTTTGTCGCCTGTGCTTTGTTGTTAAATTCAAAACTCATTTTCTGCTGTCATTTAGAGTTTTCTCTTGTGTTTTCTTTGAGTGTGACAATTTTAAAAAATGAAATGAAGATTGGAGTTATATTTTTAAGAGAGATGTCACTTTTCTGAGGGAAAACCTGGCAGACAACATTACTGTTATACAAACAGGCAGAGGAAAGGGGACAGGCAGGGTTAAGACTGAGCACCTTAGAAAGGAGGCTGATTCTCTTTCTCCCAATGTATCTCTCTGGTTTTAGGGGCACATTATCAATTTCATTTAAAAAATCCTTTTGTGGAGAAACACAAAAGCCAGTTCACATACATCCTATTCGAATTTACATGTACATTTCTATCTGTAGATGCTCTGGCATATTTTATATTGTCTTACAATGGTTCCAAAACACCCTGACTCTCTCCTTCTCTCCAACTGTTTTTTCTAGAAAATCAGTACATTGAAATGAGAAAAAAACAAAAACAAAACAAATGAACAACAACAAAAAACTGTTCTATGTACATTCAGTCCTGCACCCATCAGTTGTGTTGTCCTTGGAGGAGTCATTGGTTCCTTTTGGTGAAATTTTTCATATGGATGTCACTGCCATCTCCCTCAACTGTGGCCATACATCTGTGATAGTAATTGTGTCTCTGTAACACCCAGTTTTTTCTTGGTTTGACAGATATTAAATGCTCCTCTTACCAGTTATGGTCGGGTGCCATTTTTCTTACCATTTAATGGTTCTTCCAGAAACATTCATGGATGTGTTTTCAGGGTCACATCTTTCAGGAATAATGGAAAAGGTATTTTCTTCTCATAAATTAATATTTTTAGTGCTCAAATGTTTCTAATCCTTCTAGGTTGGAGGGTTTTGCCATCTGTCTGTTGAAATGATGTGATTCTTAATTCAATTTGATTGCACCTGTGCTTCCATTCAACAGCCCACACACTTCCCACTTCACAGTGGAAAACCTTTTTTTTTTCCGTCAAAAATTAAAAGAAATTAAACTATGACCTTTCTTTAAAAAAAAATACATAGGCATACAAGACTGAAAACATTAAGAAAAGTTAAGTGACATTTTTCATGGCTGTCTTATGTCAGCTAAATATTTTATCTTGTGATGATTGTCATTGTTGTAATGGTGTTGTCTTCCTTTTCTTTGATGAGAGAACATAGATGAAGCAGCCAATGAAATATCAGAAACCATCCTCACAGTCTGTGCCTTTGCATGCTCTTAGATATGCCATCTAATCTTTCCTTATATTAGAATTTGAAGGCTAAGGATAACAGAAAGTAAACAAATTACAGAGATTATCTTCAATTTTGAAGTATTCATTTTTTCTTTTCCTATACCATTTTTTCAAAATATTCTTAAAAACCTAAAATATATAAGTCTCTGTGGTTTTTTTTTTACTTTTTCCCTTCGCTTGTGAAAAAGAGAATAATTTCATCTAAAAATGGGTAAAACTATAAAAGAAAAGGAATTTAGCCAAGTGAACAATCCAAATTATTTTAAGCAGTGATAAAAATTTCTATAATATTCAGCAGGTGTACTGAATCTTCATACTAGAAATAATGAAAGTGATTAAAATACACCATACTGAGGACAAAGTCTAGAAATTAAAAAAAAAAAAAGCTATCCTCCAAGCCTTCGACACCTGGGTTTGAAGACCCGCGAGTCTAAATGTCTCCTTGACAGATAAGAACATGGGTGTTCAGAAGAGGACAGTGTTGTCCAAGGCCTGAGAATTAATTAAGAACTAATTCTTACCTGGTACTCCAGTGCTTTTAACTCCAAAGACAATTCTGCAACACTGTTACTATGCCATGCTGTGGCTGGGACTCTCCACATCAAAATACCCAAAGGGGTATGAACTCTTGGCACCCTGTTCCCAGATTACAGGTATTAACTCATGCTCTGCATAGTTAATACCAGTTTTATATCTTCTAAGAGTATTTGGGCCTTTTCTACATTATATGGTAACAGTTTATGGAACAGAAACATTGATTTTGATTTACAAATACTTACTAGCAATTTCCAATACAGAGAAACTCAGTCTGGGTGATATGCAAAATCATTCTCTATTACCAAAGTCCTTTTAGCTTTAAAAATACCCTCTGATAGAGTCCTTCCTTCCTTCCCCTAGTCATTTTCTTTTGTCTCATACTGTTCAAAGGATTCTTCTGCCTTAATCACTTAAAAGTAGACAAAAACAGAGAAGGTAGCTGTGTCAATAGAATTCTACAACTTTCCTTATCAAAAAATATCAGTCTGTTTGAGTTCCTTTTAATTATATTTATTGTATTGTTTTTCTTGTGACATTATTGAGTATAAATTATTCAAATGAAGATGAACTTTTTTTTTAATTTCTTACTGAAGAGTAAACAAAATTATAACCATTAAAAAAAGTCTGTTCATGACTATTTTTTCCAGGCTTTTGCTTCATTTCTTCTAGACACTGGGTGTGGAATTTTTTTGGCTTCAGGGAAGAGAGACATTCTGTTTATAAAAGCGCTCATCTTCCATTGATGACAAGATAGTATTTAATTGTTTTAAAACCTCTTTAGAACAGGCTTAGCTTTGTAGTTTGAAAAACAGTGGACATTAGTAAGAGATATGTTCATAAAACACGACTTCTGTAAAGGACTTAGGTTCCCATGAATCCTCATTCTAACTAGAAATTCTTCTTTTTGAAGAGAGTCACAAGTTCACCTGCATTAAACACAAACACTTTTAAAAGTTGAAAGACCAATAACTATTTCATAGTTCAGCCTCGGCATCAGGACTGCATCACCCTTTGCAAAGGCTATGTTAGAACTTGGTGGCAAACTCGTGTCAGTGCGGGGACACCTAGAGTTCTGTGGGTATTTTGGGAGCAGATATAAAGCAGGCATTATCATGAACCTCTGGCTTGGGTAACTCCACATGTCCCCATTTTGATTGACTTTTGCCTCCTGTAGCTTCTTTATATTTCACTTTAGCTATCCCTCTGTCCCACATGAACCTTATTTGCAGCAAGAAGTGTAAATATTGTGAATCCCGAAGCTTTGCACTTCTACCTGGCTGTTGAAAGTCTGGCCTGTGCAGTTTAATGTGGTGAGATATTTCCCTATTTTGACTTTCCTACTTTCTGTACATCTGAGTATTGATTCTCGTATAGCATTGTCTTTCTAGCACAAAGATCGCCAAGGATCTGGTAGTCATCTGAGAACTATTCATGCAGGAAGTTATGGGTTCAGGCAAGATCAGGAGTAGCGTAGAAAAGAGCATGGCCGTTAGTGCGACGGACACAGATTCCTGGCAGGACAGACTTCTCTCTTCATTATGAAGGCGCACTAGAAAAGGAGTCTCATAAGGCAGCACTGAGGGTGCAAGGGTAAAACTGCCTCAAATTAAGTAATAAAACCCAGGAATAGTAAAGTGGAAATAAGTGTGATAGTACTTGAGATTTGGAAAGTGGTCCAGTGTGCTATGACCCAACACAGACTCAAGTCAAGGAATGCAATCCCAGATAGAAAAGCTGGTACACCCGAGATAGCACAACGTTTGTGGTCATCCGCATTGGAGATAATCTAAGCCTAATTGCTCAGCAGTCAGTTTCTTGGAAACATACCAGAGTGGGCTTTGGTGTCCTCATCATTAAAATGAGGATGATGTAGTCACATGGCAGTGACCATCCCTGCTTATGAGTGCAATCAGAACTTGACTTCTGCCTTACTTCCTATAACTGTTTCTTTCTATCTTAGAAACCCTTTAAGCATAGTGGCCACGGTATCAGTTCATTGTCTTATTACTTAAAATCAGAGTGCCTGGCTTGAAAACGTTCAGACAGATGGAGCAAGGCATGTACATTTTAGAAGTGTATTTTCAAACAGATTTCTGGCAGGAAGCCTTGCCCATCGTACTTTTCTCGAGAACTGAGACAGAGGTCCAGGCATGTGCTACTTAGAAGGATCATTAGAAACATATTGCTTCAAGCCTGTCATTTCATTTGGGAAATCTAAAATATGGTCGGTGTTACTTTCTTAGAGTCCTGGGGGTCACAGAATGGAGCAGAGTATCAACTCATCATCTCAAACCCACACCGGCATTGGCGAAAAACTAGCTTATCAAATTATCTTTAATATGTAACTTACGTCTAAACTATTTTCATGTTGAAATGTTCAGTTTTTCTTTTGAGTATTTTCTAAGAATCTTATATGGACCTTTGATACCACAGACAAGCCATTTTTAACTTTTTACTGATGTGATTCTTTGTTGTTAGTCTGAATAGAAAACTATAAAAAATTGGGTGTGCGGTAACACTTTTATTCATGTGAATAATATATGTTAAACATATGGGTGATTATTCCAGTATATCCATTGTATATTTTTTATAAATTTTCTACAACCGCAGAATTTAAATTATTTCTTAAATATTCACTAAAGATCATCCATTTCATAGAAGAGTTTTACTAGAACTAAAGTAATGAGGAAAACAATGTTGAAAAATTGAGCTTTCTGTTTGTTGGGGGAAGGGCATGTATGAGTGCCTGTGCATATGTGCCGTGTCATGTGTGTAGAGGAAGAGGATACCATTTGGGAGTTTCCTCCATTACTTTGGGTTTCAGAGCTCTAACCAGCCTTCAGGCTGGTTCTGCCAGTGTCGTCTTGCTAGCCAAAACCTTTGAGATTTATTTGGCAACCTACCTAACATCTTTGTTCCTTAATTTTTCTGTCACTATATGTATAAAATCTCTTCTTTCATTATAAATTCAACAATCTTACATTTAGACTGCTTTTTATAGAGGGAGAAATGTGAACTACTTAATATATTAAAAAAATCTGTGCTTGGATAGTTCAAATGCTGCAAAAATAGCAACCTCCTAATTTATGGTTTAATACAATGCAGCAGGTCCTTAGGTCATGCATGTTTCAGACCAAGATTTTATCACAGAAGAGGAGACAATCAATTAATGGATTGAAAGATGAGCCTCTGTTAATGGGGGGTTTCCATGTGCAAGAGCTGCCAGCTTTTAAGACCTCAACAAATTCCATTATGCAGGAGAAGCGAAAACCTGAATATGCACAGCTGGAAGGAGCAGTCGCCAGTCCCCCACCTAGTGCTGGTTATAGCATTCTCTCTTACTGCAAGGAGTAATGGAGAGGTGGATTAAGTGGATGGCCATGGAGAGAGGCAAGTGGATTTTGTGCGTAGCCTCTATCCAGAGATCATTTTAGCTATCATTCTGTGACCACAAAGGCAATTGTAACTGGCATTCTTTGAGTAAATTGTCTCTCTGACAAACACAATTAGACTTTCTTGATGCAAGCTTTACTATAACAGTTCAATCCTTCAGTGCTACTTGGTGAACTTAGTATATGGAATTTTGATACAAATAATATGGTGGTGATTGCCCTTTATCTGTTACAGGCTTAAATCATCTGCTTGTACAGCTAAGAATTTTTCAGGACAAATGTGGTCCTAAGTAGAAGGATAAGTAAAATTTCCTCGTAAAGTAAACATGGTGGTTAAACGGATTTCATTGTACCCACGAGAAAAGGACAATTGGCTCCTCCATCAGTGACAGAGTTCCAGTGTGCTGAGCTCAGTGGTGCCACCAGCACCCTGGTTCTCTATGAGAATCTTCCCAATTTCCATTTGTGAGCTTGGGCAAGTGACAGAAAATCTTTGAGGTGTTATTGCTGCTCCAGACGGTTAGAGCTGGGCTGGGAGTGGAGCTCTGCTGGTGGAGTGCTGGCATAGCACCAAGCTGCAAGTTCTTTCTTTCTCCTGCATCTCATAAGTCCTGACATTGTGCACACCTGTAAGTCAGCATCTGAGAGGCAGAGATGAGGCATCGGGAATACCAGGTCTGTGGCTATATAGCAAGTTGGTGAGCAGCTCTGGGATGCATTAGGCCCAATCTTTAAAAACCAATCCATCAGATTTTGGGACACACTAAACTCTGCTTCAGTGGTCCTCTTCTTGTATACCGACATTTTATACTGTGTACCCTCTTAAAACAAACTTGGAGTTTCCAATTTATCTAAAATCATCAGATCCACTTATGACCAATCTGGTATTCTTTATAAACATATATAAATACATCAAACTTACATTTAGACTGCTTTTTATAGAAGGGGAATTGTGCTCTAGTATATTAAAAAAATCTGTGCTTGGATAGTTCAAATGCTGCAAATTTATATGTACGTTTGAAGAGAAGGCCTCTCCAGGATGTCAAAACTGACCCTAAATGACAGGGTTCACACAAGAGTGAAGGAACAATGAGAAATAAAAATTTGCCCCTCACTCCACTGCCCCTTGATTGTGGAGACAGGAATGCTGTTGCCCTGTCCCTCTAGAGATTCAGGAAATGAACTGACAGATGGTCACAAAAGGACCCCGTGCTTGTCTAGACTTGAAGGTAAACTGTCTCTGTCTGGCAGTGATCAGCTCCACACAGCACTGTTTGGAAAGATACAATAACATGCAATTAGAGTTCAGATTAGGGTCACAGAGAGAACAAGAGTTCATTTGTGTCATAACGAAGACATGACCAAGGTGAGATAGGTGAACTCATTGTGGATTCACCAGGGTGTTTATCTAAATAAACAGAAAGAAGCTGGTTCTGAATGCTTCAGAAACAAGCACACTGCTATGATTGGCATGTGTCCCCTGTCAGTAGGAATGATAGGGAGGTGAGGCACTGAGAACTTCTCCTTCGTGAATAGATTAACGCTGTGTCACAGGAATGGATTAAGTTTCATGTGAGTGTGTTTTCTATAAAAGATGAGTTTGCTTCTCTTTACTTCTCTATTCCTCTTTGTCCTTCCCTCTTCTCTCATTGTGCTGTCTCCCTCCCTCCTTCCACTCCCCCCCTTCTTGCTTTCTCTCTTTCCCTTCAACCTTCTGCGAAGGGATGGTGACCTACTGAAGGCTGTCGCTAGTTGTGTCCTTCCTGTCATGAACTTCCAGGATGTAGAAATATAAGAAATAAGTATCTAGTTTTAATCAGTCACACAATCACCATTAGCATGGTCATCCATTGGATGAACAGGGTGTGCAGAACATAGACATTGCTTTTCTACAAATGGGAGCTGCTACACAGGGCACTGAGACACCATGACTCTATAGAAGGTGTCCACACAGTGTATAAGAAGAATCTCTCTCACATATACTTTTTCATTTTGGGTTTTTCTTTTTCTTTTTTTCAAGACAGGGTTTCTTTGTGTAATAGCCCTAACTGTCCTGGAACTAGATTTTGTAGACCAGGTTGGCCTCAAACTCATAGAAATCTTCCTGCCTCTGCCTCCCAAGTGCTAACATTAAAGCTGTGCACCATCACCACCTGGATCTTGTGGATAGTTTATGTTATTAGATTCAAAATTGGTTTCACACAAGTTACTCTTGCACATATACTCAAGTGGCTTTTCAGCTACAACCTCCTTGGGGTATAGACTATTTACCAAATGTGAATTCTTTAAACATTGCTTGAAGTTATGTAGAAACTGACTGTGAAATGTCAAAGGGAAAAAATAAAAGTCATTTACTTGAAAACAAAACAAAAAACCAAACCAAAAACAAACAAACAAACAAACAAATGGTTCCAAATGATTTTAAACAATATCAAAATATTTGGATATGGGTAATTGTATTTGCTTCCTGAATAAATATCTTTGAACCCACAGTATTTCTTAATTGCGTAGTTTTTAATTCAATTGTCTAAATCCAGTTAGTTCTTAGTTCAGGTGTCCACTTACCACATATATCTTGACAGTTATTTTGAAGAGTTCTATCATTATTTTAATGAGAAAACTTACTTGGTTTTGAAAGCAATTATTTTTTACTTTTACGTATTTTTTAATTGATTTTTATTGAGCTCTACATTTTTCTCTGCTCCCCTCTTAACCTCTCCCCATTCAACCCTCCCCCAAGGTTTCCATGCTCAAAATTTACTCAGGAGATCTTGTCTTTTTCTAATTCCCATGTAGATTAGATCCATGTAAGTCTCTCTTAGTGTCCCCATTGCTGTCTAAGTTCTCTGGGCTTGTGGTTTGTAGGCTGCTTTTCTTTGCTTTATGTTTAAAAACCACCTATGAGTGAGTCCATGTGATAACTGTCTGAAAGCGATTCTTAAATATGTACACGGGGAAAAGACATTTTGCTAAACAGAAGCTCCAGAATGTGCCTATAATTTTCTTTTTCTTTTTTCTTTTTGGTTTTTCAAGACAGGTTTTCTCTGTAGCTTTGGAGCCTTTCCTGGAACTAGCTCTTGTAGATTAGGCTGGCTTTGAACTCACAAAGTTTCTCTTGCCTCTCCCTCCCGAGTGCTGAGATTAAAGGTGTCACCACCACCCTGCTATTTTTTTTTTACTAATATATTGTCTCTGCTTTCTAATTGAACCTGAATAGTGAAGACTCTTCACTTTTTTTTTGTTGTTGTTGTTCAAGTTTCTCAAAATACATTTGCCAAAATTCACTGAAACTAATCCTTGGAACTTACAGGAAACACACAAAGAAGAAAAGTACTGTTCCTTCTTGTTCCCAAAGCTGTATTGGGCTTTTAAATAGATGAGACTTAAGGCCTAAGTAGTGTACCCTGATATTTGTGAAAGAGTAATGTGACTAAGAATGAAGAAACCAACTTTGGTGGAGATGCCTTTCCACAAAACTTCTCCCTCTGTATCTAAAATATCTGAGAGAAGCAGTATTGGACGCAGCTTTGTGTTTGAACTCTTTGTCTTTTTATTGATATTCGTGCAAGTTCCAACTCCAGAGGCTCTTGTATATGTGTTGAACTATTAAAAAGAATGTGTCAGAAGGAGACAGGAAGGACAGAAGAGACAGAGGGGAGGTGAGGAGTCTTACTCCATAAGGAGATAACAGCACAGGTACCCAAGCACTTGAATAAGATTGTGGAAGAGAAATTTGGGGGAAACATACAGGCCCTTAGATTTGAGGCAGTGGTGTTTAGAAGCCAAGATGCATTTTCTTTGAGACTGTGAGTAAACTGCTTGGGAATGGCCTATGTTTATCATGTATGGTCCTGATTTATTTGTCTCAGGACACTGAATAGCAAGTGTTGGTTAAATGTTCTTGTCCTAATAATTATGATTAAGTATGTTATCATTAAAATATTTTCACTCGTCATTTTGAGTTCAGTGTAACTAAATTTATAGCAGGTGTCTTTGGAGGCCTGAACTCTTTCTGATATTGCAGTTGGATTGGACTAGCTTCCTGATTTGTTCATTGCATAAAGTGTGATTTTAGTATTTATATAGCTGCAGGGCTTCTTGGAGCAGCAAGGGGCTAGAGCAGTGTGAAAATAAAAGACGACCAGACCAGTGAGAACAGAAATGCTGTTTATTCAGGGCTTTCATTTGGCAGAGATTCACAGCAGGCAGAGGAATCGGAGAGCAAAACAGCTAAAATGAGAAATTAAATCTGACCCACAGGTGCTTCTCTATAATCTAACTGCATAAACAAACTGCACTCTTACTTAAAAGCATCCCCGTGTAACAAATAGCAGAGTGTTGACCAATCATTGCTGCCAATCACAGGCCCAATAACCAACTGGGCTATTTCTGTCTACCACTTCCCTTTTCTGTCTATAATTACTGCTTGCTAACACTGCCAAGTGGAGCCCTGTGAGGCCCTCAGAACCCTGACCATTGCTGCTCAATACACAGAAGGCTGTAGTTTTTCACATACAGCAAGATAATGAGAAATCAAACATGACATTTGTGTTTAACCCTGTTGAAAGCCGAGAAACAATTGAAGCTAAATTAAAAGACAAGAAAACAAAAATACAGTCTTTTAAATTATTTCTATTTATTTATCAAAAAATCTTTATATGGATTAGACTTCTAATTCGATGAATTTTATATATTATTGTTACCAAATGATCAGATATTTTTTTTAAAAAAAATTACCAAGCTCATGCCACTTTAGTACATTTATCATCAGTTGGTTCTCTGTTTCCATTACAATTTTTGTATTGCCTATACATAGCAGAGAGATGGTTGAAGAGTTGACAAACAGGCTAAGTAATTAGGTAAAATACTAATTAAACAAGATATTTGCTTATAGAGGAACCAGTCCTTAGAAAAGAAAAACCAAAGCATGTGGCTTTCAAGAATTTGGAGTTTGGCAGGGAAATAAGTATGTGGAAAGCCAATATGCTATGTTCCAGTACAGCTGACCAGGAGGCATGACCCTGGCAGTGGTGACACTTCAGAAGTCACTGACGTCACTGAGCATCAGTTGATTTGCCCAACTAGAGCAAAGACAAGATTTACAGTAGTCAGAGCAGAGAGCTTGAAGTCATAGCAGGCAGTGTTGTTTTGCTCAGGAGTGGAAGAGGGTGACAGAAGCTATGATCATTTTGGCACTGTTCCTTGGGTACAATGATTAAGAGAGAAAGGGAAGGCTAATAAGGCAGGATCTAATAAGGAACTCAGCTATTGTGTTGTGAACTGGACACTCTTCAAAGTATTCCTGTCAAAAGTATATTATGGTCACGTGTGTATTTTAAATGGATGTTGTGACTCTACCTTGGATATCAAAGACAAAGTCAAGGAAGCCAGCTGTGACCAATAAAGAGACACAATTCAGTTCAAGAGTCTGAACTAGGGTTGTTGAGGTAGACATGATATCAAATAGAGAAGGGAAGGGAAAAGGCTCAGAAAGACAGTATACACTTTTACCTAATTGATTTGAGTTTGGGCTTTACTAGCTAGCGAGAAGAACAGACAATCTCTTAGCATGGATAAATGAATGGCTAGGAAGAGCCATTTAGTTAAGTGAGAAATGTCTATACCATATCTGAAATGTTAAATTTGTGCATTCATTAGATAACGAACGTAAAACTATGGAGAAAGGTTTTATCTTTTGTTGAAAAGTTTGGAAAATCATTAAAAATTAGATGAGATTTTATTGAAATCAGAAGGATAAATATAATACAAAGAATCTGTCGTGAGTGAGGGCAGTGTATCAGCTATTACCTTAGAGATGACCAGTGTGCAAAGGATGTATTGAAAAAGAAAATCACAGATGGCGTGGAAAAGGAGTTTGATGCAGAGCAAATGCAGGGAAAGGAAGGATCTGTGAAATGGAAAGAATTAAAAACATAAAAATGATGGTAGAAGATTGGCCAGTCACTAGAAATTGTGGTAAATATTTCTTCTAATGAAACCCACTGTATTTGCTTAGCAAAAGCAGGACTAGAGGATAGATGGTTTGTATTCATGACACAGCACAGTAAAGGAGAGTAGAGGGAGTAGAAAGGAGGAAGAAAGGTAACACACTCCTTCGGAGAGTTCCTTAAAGATGAAACCAAAGGGAGATTCAAAAAGAAGAGTCGAGATTCATTGAGATATTGTATACCAAAAGAGAAAATGATTTTCATTCTGGTGATGCTAACATACCCACATCTTGGAGAAGAAAATCCCCCAAGGGACCCATTTCCCTGTGATAGTTTAAAACCAAGGTCTACAGTACAACCCTGTTTTCAATAGTATCTTAGAAGCACATTAAAACAACATTCAAGTTTCTAAAAACTATTTCAGGAAGGATTTAATTCTCAAATAACAATTAATTTTGTTAATACACAGAATCCACTGAAGAGCTCAAAGTCCGAAGCCACAGCACGGAGCCATTACCAAAGTTGGACAGCAAAGAGAGAGGTCATTATGGATCAGCTTCCTCCAGAGAGCCAATGAAAGCTCAAGAATGGGATGGAACCCCAGGTCCACCTGTGGTCACCAGCAGAATGGGCAGATGCTCTGTGAGCCCTACATTGTTGGCAGGAAGCCACAGTTCAGGTAAGCAGAACACCAGTCTTCCAGATGACTCTGTGAATGCAGAGGCTGTTCGTAAGTATGTATACTTAGGCAATCATCACCTCACATCAGTCTGCTTCCATTCAGACTCCAAACCCAAACACGTAAATAAAGCATACCACAGGACAGCTACTCACAGGGATGGCAAGGGAAAAAGTGCTACTTGAAACTCTGCCATGTGGCAGTGTACAGCGAGAAAACTCTGCCTGAACTAAAGCCACATCAGTTTGTAGAATTGAGGGAATTCATGTTTGTGACTCTTTTACTTAAAAAGCTATTTTGCAGCAACTAGTGAGATTTGATCAGAAGTAAAACTCAGAACAGAAATATACCAATAACTACTTGAAGACACTAGAGGGAGAAGCAGTTTTGAGTTACACAGTCACTTGACACGTGACATGGCATGAAGTTCACAAACCCAAACCAAAAGAGAAAACGTTAATGTACGTCTCTATTTCAAGTCTCGAGATTAAAACAGGCAATGCCATTCTGCATGGTTAACAGCTAAGTATTACGAAACATTGATTTTGTAAAGCAGCATATGTTTGCTTTGATCTGAATCATCTACATGTTGGACTCACAGAGAGCTGTCAATTAAAATAAACAGTGAATAATCAAGGAACCTCCCGCAGCTTTCAGTTTCTGTTCCAAAAGAGTGCTGGGTCTCTAAAGAAAAGACCAATTCTTTCATGTTCTTTTCGACTTGGATATTTGTCAAGGAAAGCAATTTACATGAAGTTAACCTATGTGCTCTCTGATATGGGTAAGTTGCAATAGAGGAGGCCAGTGATCTCTGAGCTTGGGGAGGAATGTTTCTTGAAAAAGACCCGGCCATAGCTTCCCAGATTTAGAACTATGTAAAGCTAGATGGTAGAGCCATCCCATGTACAGAGTGAAGAACTCATCTTACAGAACAAATTTAAAACCAAGAGAAGAAAAGTTCTACGCATCTACAAAAATTCTGAATGATTCTTTATTAACGTAGGAATATTGGTAGTTATACATGCTGACTAGTCTTACAAGCCAACTGGATAGATTCTAGAATCACGGAGAAAGGATGTCACTGAGATATTGTCTAGATCAGGTTAGTTTGTGGTCATGCCTTCCAGGGATTATCCTGACTACATTAATTGATATGGGAAGATTCAACCAACTACAGGTAGAACCATTCCTTGATTTGGGCCCAAGAAGTTCTTGGATAGATCAAGTGAGATGATTAGTCAGCATGCAAGCATTAAAATTCTCTTAACTGGTTGTCACTGACTGCCTATAGTTCTTGCAAACCAGGTATTCTGATCTAAAATAAACTCTTTCCCCTTCAAGTGACTTTTGTCAAGGTATTTTATAATAACAACTAGAAGTAAATTAGGACTCTCTATGCATTCTGTAAAAAGCAAAATATATAAATAAAAATAATAGGCAACAAAACCAAAAAAAAAAAATACGAACAAGCCAGGCATTGGTGGCACATGACTTTGATCCCAAAACTTGGGAGGTAGAGATAGGTGGATCTCTATGAATTTGAAGCCAGACTGATTTACAGAGCAAGTTCCAAAGCTACAGAAAAACTCTGACTTAAAAAAACCAAGTAATAATAATAGATAAAATTTACCGGCTAAGACTATACATTCTTTCAAAAACAAAATATATAAATAAACATAGTAGACAATGCTTATCAGCTATGACTAATAACTAATTTATCGAGATTATCACTATTTTCATAGACTCATCTAAAACTGTACAACTTCTATATAAAGTACATAAATGCTATATTTAGAATCCAGATATATTTAATAAAAACAAAATTGTGATCTAAGTGTCTGTGATGCAACTGCCAACATCCTAGGGCCAGAGATCATAATGATTAATCTAATATCTTTATATCTGTTCTTAATAGTCTATTGATAGACAAGTATATCATTGTGCTATAATGTTTATTTTAGTCAACAGTGTTAAAAGGGAAAACATGAATAGATATGCATGTACTGAAAGAGATTTATTATGAGACAGATCTTCAAATCATCATGTATGTTTTAAAGCTCCAGACCTGCACATTGCAAGCTGATGGTTCAGGAAATGCCATGGCCCAATGCAGTTCAAACACGGTGTCAATGGTATAACACCATCTGAGCTGAGAGGATTAAAAACCACAGCGCCAATGTCCAAGCATGGTAGAAGTTATAAGTTTAAGCTCAAGAAGAGAGAAGGGATCTGTCCTTCTTTTAAGATCCTCACTCAATGACATTATGCTTACTCACGTTGGTGGGGCTCATGTTCTGTTGATTCAACTATTCACACCTTGCAGAAATTCCCTTCTGGAATTTAAAGGAACATTTTACCAATTATCTGCAGATCCCTTAGTTCAGATGATGTATAAAATAAGATGTGAAACAGAGACAAGTGAATTCTCCTGGGAGACATTGACTTTGGGAAGAAAAACTAGATGCTTTGGTATACAGGACAGTAATTTCTAGAGGCTCACCAGGATGGGGGAAGGAGACTGGCATACATTCTGGTGAAACCTGAAAATCTACCGGACACACACACACACACACACACACACACACACACGATGTATTTACTGTGAAGATCTGAGGTCAGTTTACTGGGAATCAACTAATGTAGATGAACATCTATCTAAAGACCCCCTGTATTAACCGGAAACATTGAACCATAAATCACAAGTTAACCGTCGTCCACGTGGTAGATATTATTGGTGCCTTTGATGCTGAGTCTGCAGGTGTGTAGCTATAGGTTTTCTACAACTGCTCCTGGATGCCGCCCTGTCCTCAGAGCTATCAATCCTGCTCATGACTCTCCTCTGCTTTCTTCAAAGATTATTTTTTTTCACAGCCATGGACTGAAAACTGAAGGTTGACATTTTCATTTCATTCAGTTGGTCAGAATTGAGATCAGAAGATCAACTCTGAGATCAACTCCTGTCTGAAGTGGAAAGGGCCTTCCCTGGAGGGAGCAAGACCTTTCTTTCCCTTAGTAAAGGAGGGAAATTATACCTACTAGACATAATGGGCAAATAAACTTGCATACCTATAGGCAATTAACTGCCACACCAGGGTTAGATTTTGAACATTATATAGAAAATATTTGCTAGTCTTTATTTTAAGTTACAAATAATGTAGTTTGTCTTATATTATGGAACATTCAATGATGAATATAAGTTTGAGTGACAGGAGGGCCAATACCTAAGAAATAGATAGTGTGTGTGAGATATGGAGCAAGGAATAATTGAGAGTTGGGGATTGAAGTCTGACTGTTAATATGAAAACATTCTTGAATATCTAAGCAAGGGGCCAGCAGACAGTTTTAATTGCAGCTTTGAAACTAATGAGATTCAGCAGCACTGCAATCCTGGACTGGAGATCTTAGAAATGGTTGCAAGCATAGACTGGATGAGATGTACACGAAGAACAGAGGAGACGTGAGAGAGAAGGAAATTGAGATGAGATCCAGGGAATCTACAATTTAGACCTTTAGAAAACAATTTAGGCTGTTGTGAATGAAGATGATAGAATTGTGTGGTGAATGACTAGATTCTCACTAAAGAGTAAGCTACAGAAATGTAGTGATCTTTCACTTATATTTTAATAAACAAAGCTTGCCTGGGGACCAGAAAAACAAAGTAGCCAGCCACAGGTTCTTATCTCTCCTTCAATCTGAAAATGGAGATCCTGCCTCCAAGAATCTTTGGGATGAGACTGCACCTGAGAGCTGTCTCCTTCCATTTTATATTCCTCTCTAGTGGTGGGATTAAAGGTATGCATCACTACTGCCTGGTTTCTATGGCAAACTAGTGTGGCTACTGGGATTAAAGGTGTGTGCCATTACTGCTTGGTCTGTAAGGCTGACCAGAGAGGCTGCTTTACTCTCTGATCTATGGAGGATTATAAGACAAGAGGAGACAACTCCCAAACTCAGTCTCATTCTGAGGATTCCTGGAAGCAGGATTACCCTTTTCAGACTGAAGAAGAAGTAAGAGCCAGTGACTGGCTGCTTGTTCTTCTGGTCATCAGGTAAGCTTTATTTATTAAATTATAAATAAAATATCACTACACCCAGAAACTGGCAATCTCATTCCTTATGTTCGTTAGTACTATGGCATGCACTTTCTAACAAGTTCAGAGTTTAATAAAATATGTGTACAAAGCTTCTACACTCCACTCTTCGCCTCAAGCTCCTGCAGCATCTATTTTGGTTTGCAACATTCCAAGCCTCTTCTTCTGATGATAGAGCCACAAACCATCTACTGACCAGAGGGAATAGGAAACTTATTTTTTGGTCCCTTATGCCCTTTCTGGGTTCTGAAACAGTTAGACATAGATAGGAGAAAAAAGGGAGGGGTGTCAAAATTTGATTTTGTAGTTTAGAAAACACAAAATGTAGCTGGTGATGGTACAAGATTTTAATCCCAGCATTTGGTGAGACATAAACAGGTGAGGTCTCTGATAGTTCAGTGCCAGTTTGGTCTGTGAAACAACTCTGGGCCAAGCAGGGCCACATAGAAAGAGCCTGTCTTAAGAAGAAAAAAAAATGCAAACAACAAAAACCCACAGTGTAGAATCAAACGCAGAGGCATGAATTCAGTGTCAGCTCTCATCCGAGTTTTGTGTCTGAATGTGTGATCCCAAACAGCTGCTGCTATTGCTATTACTCAAGAACTTGGTCTTTCCTTCTACTGGTTTTGTTTGCTTTTGGTTGTTCTTGAGAAAGAAATGGAAAAGAGTAAATGGTGTTTCTTATGCTTTAAGCTTTACTTTTATGAACCGTAAGAGTTTCAAATGTGCCAGATATGTTCTAGAAAACACATTTGCATCAGTGAATTCATGCAGAGAAACCAAAGCCCATTCACCTGTGGCATTTTAAACAAATCAGACCACACCTGACACCCATGGACCTACAAGATGGCCTGAGTCTGTAACAGGAAACTGGCTGTGCGAGTTTGGGAGACTTGCTGTTTTGGGAGAGAAGAGAACGAGCCAATCCTACCTGCCTCTCCTTCTGCACACTTCGATATTTTCTTTGGGTTGCTGGGAAGTTGAGCCACTACTACCTTGCTAGAAATGCGGAGGTAGTCAGCCACAACCTTCTACCTTCAGTTGCATAGTGATACCGTACCTCACAGGGGAGGAAGGATTACACGCTCCTCTCCCACATCAGTTTCCTTCCTCTGGTGTTCTGATGTGCCTGTTACAGGCACACACACACACCTTGGCACATGTGCTTGCACATACACACATTAACATGAACTATTACTTACCCAAAGTAGTTTAGCTCCTCGGAATGGCTCTTTTTAACAGCCCCGCTGAGGAATGGAGGAATTGCTGAAGTAGAGGAAACATGTCAGGAGATCCCCATTCTAATTAACATTGCCACTGGTTGCCACAGTAGTTTATTAAACTACTGTTGTTTAGTCAGTCAGAAAATCCCCAAAGGGTGATTTTTGAAAGCAGTGGAGAACTGGGACTCACATACTCATGAATATAATAGGGGTTGTGGGGGTGAGGTTATACAAGTAAATACCTTATTAACAAAATATCAGACTTCAAGCAGTTACAGTTTCTATAGCTTCTGGCTTCTGTCTAATGCTGTTTCTGGGGACACATCCACATATTCATACATATGCACAACAGGCTGTGTGC
Source organism: Microtus oregoni (assembly GCF_018167655.1). NCBI lineage: Eukaryota > Metazoa > Chordata > Mammalia > Rodentia > Cricetidae > Microtus > Microtus oregoni. Next base: position 20,641,599 of record NW_024543063.1, read on the forward strand.
AATAGTCTCTGTGTTCCAGGATCTTCCTCTGTCTCTTTATGGCACAGAATTGTTGATCATACATTAATTTTATTGAAATACATTATTTTCATGATTATCTAATGTGGAATGGACGCTTAAAAGAAATCTCACACTAGCTCAGAATTGAAAAATAGATGGTTTTTTATTAGGGGTAAACTCACAAATCAGAATCCTCTGCTGAAGCAGAGATCAGAAACAGATATCTGCAACCAGAACAGAGAGAGAGGCAGGAAAAGAGGCTGGAAGCATGCTCTGCATCAGCATATATAGCATAAGAGGCCACGCCCCATTGGGCAGGTAACCACTACCTGTAAGACTTCCTATAGAACCTCCCCCTTTTGTTTAAATAAGAGAGTTCTAAGTCTAATACAAAATTATATACAATAATAACAAATATATTCAATAGTTATCCTATCCTAACTAGTTTAAGTCTTGTATAGTAAAAAAAAAAAATTCTAAGAATGTAAAGAGATGCAGACTTTGAAAATGATGATGGGCTAAATAGGATACACATGCACAGGATCTCAGATCTTCCCGAGAGCCACTGTCATCAACAGTTGAGTGAAGGACAATGTTACATGTAAGACAAACATGAACCGAAGCATAACTGAAGCTTGGAGTGTTTTTGACTTGGTGCTGTTGGTCTGACCTGACTTGAGCATTTTTAGAAATCAAAACAGAAAACTTTGGGTTAGAAGCAAAATCTCTCTCTCTCTCTCTCTCTCTCTCTCTCTCTCTCTCTCTCACACACACACACACACACACACACAGAGTGAGAGAGGGAGAGAGAGAGAATTATTAGAATATAAATTATGCCTAAACAAGAATAAAATATCTACAAATGAGAGGAGCAATGGTCTTTTAAAAAACACCCCTGATTCTTTGTCCTCACCTTTCAGAGTTTATAATCCTAGAGAGTCATGAGGGATAGGTCAGTGACAGAGTGGGTCAGTGTTGAGGTGGGTCAGAGACAGAATGTGTCAGTGATTGGCTAAGGGATGGGTCAAATGTGGGCTAAGTCAGGGATGGGATAGGTCAGTGACTGGATGGTCCATATGGAATGTGTCATTAGTGTGATATAGGTCAGTAATAGGTTGGGTCAGAGATAGCTTGGCTCTGTGATGAGATACGTCAGTGATAGAAGGGGCCAGGGGTGATAGTAGCTAAGATGTTCTCAGAAAAAAACAGGCATATCAGCAATTGTAGCAAGAAAGGCTCCTTCCTTGAAACCAGACGTGATTTTGCTCACATAGGAAGCATGCCAAAAAACATATGTATCACTCTCACAGGCAAAATCATTTTATCATTTTTTTTGCAGTATGAAGCCAATTAGTCTGAGATATGTATTTCCACATTTCTTAGAAGCACAGAAATGGAAGCACACTTCTAGGGGAGAAGGAAAAGTCATTATAAGTTGAAGAATCTCAGGACTCAGATAGGCACGTGGGTGTCTTAGATATCATGAAAAATGTCCAGAGCACAGAAGCCAACCTGATTTTGCCAATGAACATCCAAAATTTCTGGATTCAGTTGTGATCCAGGGAAAACTCCCGAGTTTTAACCATAGCATAGTAGTCAGAAGTCTCTGAGTCAGATGGCTCTCTTCCTCCAGTTTTGGAGAATCTGAGTGTTGTCAGTATGAGCTTTCTCGTTGACTGCTGGATGGAGTCATGGGTCTGACCATCCAGAAGAGACAGTTCCAGACCCAACCGACAGTTCACCTTCTGAGTCTACATTCTTCAGAAGTCACAGAGATTTAGGAGAGCCATCATAGGAAGAATAGGATGAGAGAGATGTGGCAGTAGAGAATGTAATGGAAGACAGCAGGTAAGGATTTTTGTGACTAGTGAACACCGACAGTTAAATCTTTCACAGAATCCTGCCGAAGTACCGAGACCTTTGAATAGACAGGGAGAATGGATGGGGGAATTTTTGACTCCAGCTTTTATTAGGACTTTCCTTTACACATTATTGTTCTCCCAACCTTCCATACAAAGAATTCTGTTCTTCAATTTGCTCTTTGTTCTGGCTAACGGACTCTGCTGTGGTAAACAGAGTGAACCAGGAATTAGAGAGGCAATATTGTATATTCTCCTCTGCAGGACAGGTGGTACCATTTTTAAACTCATTGTCAGGATGTGTGGTCTACCTCCACTAGTGAATCTGCACTCTGTACCCAAAAGGAGTTTACATTTCAGAGAAATGAAACTACACAGATAACTGATTTTATTTAAAGAAAGATATTGTGTTATTTTTTGTAAGCCACATTTGTATGATGAATTTTGTATGAATTTTAAATACATATGTACTTACAATAGTACTCACAGAACAATAGTTGCTCACAGAACAATAGTTGCTCACAGAACTTAGAATTTAAATCCTCAATCTGTTTTGTATTGGTGATGAAACTGCAGACTCTTTCATCTTCCTGAAATTTATTTATAAAAGATGTATGATAACTACATAAAACAAATGATTTTGAGAATTAAAGACAATGACTGTAAAGATGTCTCAGGTGTTAAAGGCTTGGATCACAATCAAATAATCATGATAATGATAATTAATAATAATAATAAATTAAAAAAATTAAATTCAAGGGTTGATAGGGTTAATTGAGGCAAATATGTAACACACTGAGTATAGCTCCTGGAACACAATAAATTTTATATAAATACTAAAACTAAAAAATAAAAAGAAGCCGGGCGATGGTGGCACATGCCTTTAATCCCAGCACTCGGGAGGCAGAGGCAGGCAGATCTCTGTGAGTTCGAGACCAGCCTGGTCTACAGAGCTAGTGCCAGGACAGGCTCCAAAGCCACAGAGAAACCCTGTCTCGAAAAACCAAAAAATGAATGAATAAATAAATAAATAAATTTTATATAAATACTACAATTACCCATGTGGATCCTTGGACATAACAGCAAAGAAAACCACCAGCCTAGAACAGTGGAGGAAAGTTTTCTATAAGATGTCCAATGCGACATGGGACTTAAACTGACCAGAATTTTGATTGGAAGATAAAGGCAGCAAGAGAAGAGCTGCTAGGCAGGGGCAATGTGTTGTCCTCAGGGAGACAGAGTGCTGCAGCAGCAACATCTGCATACCAAAGTCATGGCTCAGAAGGTGTCTGCAGCTGTCAACTGCATTCCAATCACCTTCTTGGAAATTGGGGAGACTGCCCAGATACTAGATAGAGTTGTTCAAGAAGTTCAGAAAAGTGAGAAGGAGATCTAGGACAATGGAGTCACGTTCATCTGAGCAATAAGAAACTGGGATTCCACACTAGAATCATAATACCTCCAAGAGAATGACCTTTGGACATGGAATTTGCATCCATCAATTTGTAAGGAAGAGGTGCTTTTTTCTTGAAAATGATGTATTTGTCACTGTTGGTGGTACTAGAAGGTTTGTGAAGTCTCTTGATGAATATCCTGATATTATAACTCAAAGATTGTACTGATTCTCCCCTTTATATACAGAAAGACTCCCAAGTGCACAAGTGGAGACAAGCAGCAAACAGGTCCATATCTTAAAATCCTGGGGCTGAGGACTGTGGCAGTACTTGTGATAATAATTCCTGCTTTCCATTTTCAGTCAAGAAAATAATGTGAGGCAACAATATTAATAAAATATTTTGTTGCTGGTAATGATTTGAAGGAAACATGGACTTCTGCTCTCAAAGCTAAGATAAAGGAAATTTCATTGTCTATGTCATTAAGGACTTTAAAAATGCATGGAAATATGTGACGTGAAGCCTGTGTGAAGTTACTGCTAGACCCATGCTGTCTGAGTCCCTTTCAACTTGACTTGAAAGCTCTGTGAATTTTCTCCCTAGCATTAAGACAGATTATTTTCTTTGGAGAGAACAGCACATAGAATCCAAGAGATTTTCTAAACCATATATGTACTCACTGATTACAGGACTCCAAGGGGTGTGTGTGTGTGTGTGTTTGTGTGTGTGTGTGTGTGTGTGTGTGCTTCAGAAAAAATATAGACCATGTGCATAGCCATTTTTCATTCAACTGAGTTAGCATCAGTAGAAGAGATTCAAAGACATAATCACAGACAAGCAAGCCTTATAGTTTGTTCTTACATTATATATTATACATAGCTGTCAAAAAGTAATCTTGCACTGTCAGTTTGGCTCAGGAGTTAAAAGAACTTGTATTTGATCTTTAGGTCCAAAAAGCTTTCAGAAGAGAATAGACTCCCAGAATTGTCTTTGACCTCCATACCTATGGCATAGCATGCACATTCCTGCAACCATGCATTACACATGCACACACAGAGAGAAAGAGAGAGAGAGAGAAAGAAAGAGAGATATTCACATACTCACACAAATACTTACATGCTCATACACAAAATAAATTTTTAAAAAGTTAAGAAAAAATAATCTTACTTTATCACACTACTTCTATTCTACATGATAAAATGAAATGGATTTAAAACTATGTTGACAAGAAAATAAGCATAAGAAATAAATAAATACAATACATATACCTTCTTTAATAAATATCTTGCTTGATATTTACTCATTCACTCTCTTTCAGATCATATTTTTCTTAAATAACAAAACAATATTTGGTATTTACTCTGTATCATGTGAGGTCTAGATGCCAGAGAATCACATGCCATATCCTCTTACTAAGGGAAGGCAATTCCATGGACTTCTGGAACCTTTGTTATTAAGTTTGGAGCAAAGTAATAAATAGTAGCCATATGACCACGAGGAGCTAGACTGCTTCCTAAGACTCACTTGTAGAAGTGTTGACAAAAACATTTTAGAAGCTAGCATTAACTGTTATAATGTTTGTCACAATGTCCACACCACATGCCCTTTCTTTTCCCCCATTGCATCTTCACGCTATGCTAGGGTTATGGGAGTTGGTACCTAGTCCTGCATTCAGGCCTTTGGAATCTGCATTAGTAGCTTCTTAGTGAGAAGCAAGGTCCATTTCTCATCCCTTGAATCTGTGTTGACCTTGTGTCTTTGGTGACCAATGTAATGGGGTGGAAGTTACTGGGCAAAACTCTAGAGCCCTAGTCTCAGGGAGCATGAGGACTTGTACCTGATTTTCTCCAACCCTGCCAACAGCGTATGAATAACCCTGTGCTAAAATGCTGACAGGTGAAACCAACAGAGAAAAACAGAAGTTCTTTTCCTTTAGCCAGACAACCCAGACACATGAAAAAATAAATCAGTGCATGTGCACACACACACACATACACACACAAACCACAAACGCAACACATACAAATACACACAGAGACACCCCATATACAAACCATAAACAGAGTACACACATAAATACACACACAGACACCACACACACACCACAAACACAGCACACACACAAATACACACACAGACACCATATATACCACAACATACATAAACTTCAAATACAGCACACACACAAACACACAAATAAATACATAAAAATCAAAACACACAGAAACAAAAAACAACACACACACAAATACACACACATCACACAAACCACAACACACACAAACTAAAAATACAACACAACACATACATACACACACAAACACAGAATGAGCTGTATGAGCAACAGAATCAAAAGCAAAAGAAAAAAATCAAAGCAAAATAAAATATCCTGCCCACTACAAACACAATGAAGTAGCGAATCACAAAGTTTGAGGGGATAAACATGGATAACTGATCAAGAAATCATCATTTCTTTGAATTTACTTTTTTTCTTCAAATGAAGCATTTTAATTTTGCAGTGTGACAAGATGGGAAAATAATGGCAAAGTAGAACACACTAATTAACACATTTGTAAAGAAAACGAAAAACTACGCTTCTGAATTTCTCCTTATCATCTTTCTCTTCAAAGGATGGTATTTGACCAATCTGGGAGTTTATTACATTCACATTTAATCTGCAGCAAGAAGAGCAAAGCTCTCTGGCAGACCTCCTTGTAATGTGGACTTGGCTGTGGGCTGCACACTAGCTTCCTGCCTGCCTCCACTTCCGCCCCACACAGCTGTGAGCCTTGTGTTTACAGCCCTCTAGGCTGCCATTCTGTGCAGTGGGCTCCTGCACCGGAAGACACTTTCATCACAGGCTTCTCTACCCAGTTCCCACACTTGGTTATTTCCCTAGGAAGCATCTGTTTGTCCCCGCTGCTTGGTTCTTCACACTCTTGTCTCACTCTGGAATTTAGCCTTTTGAATTCTAGTAGTAAACACATGGCCGTCTTCTCATGTGGCGTCTTTGGGGAGTCATGGAAACTACATCCCCGGTGGTTCCACTATTTCTCTGTGGAAAACTGTGACTTATGTTGCCAGAATTTGTGTTAATCAGAGAAATCAGATTATTTCTTTTTTTCCTGATACTGTTCAGACAGCATTGGGAAATAACCAGAAAGGGAGAAATGGGAGCATGTTGAATAGTTTAAGTGGTCAGAGTGTTTCTTAATAGAGTTTGAATGGAAATAAGCAGGGTATAAAACGCAAAAGCTAATTACAAAATAATATAAGATAATTAGGCTCATATCCCAAGATAAAAAGCCAAGCCACAGAAGAACTTGCGAAAGAGATTTACAAAATGAATATTGGTGTCCTTATCTGAACCCTCCTTTGTAGCCTAAGAAGGCAGTTAGAGGCAGAGACAGAGCCTAGTATTAGACAGGATTTTAGATTGACTTTGAGAAGATGGTTGTGTGTCTTTTGTATGGTGCTGTATGTGATTTATATGTATAAAATTTGCGTGGTGGCATAAGTGTGATTAAGATGTGACTTGAGAGTGATTTGTGTGTGTGGTTGTACCCGTGCACGTGTGATTTGTTGTGGTCTGTACATACATGATTGTATGTGTGTGTATGTATGTGTGTATATGTACGTGTGTGTGTGTATGTGTGTGTGTGTGTGGGAGAGAGAGAGAGAGAAAGAGAGAGAGAGAGGGAGAAAGAGAGATATCCTGGATAATTAAGTGCATGTGACTTTTGTGTGATTATGTGCAATTATATGAAATTTGTTATGTGGTTGTATACATGTAATTGTCTTGTGATAAGGTATATGTATGACTATATGCATGTGATTGGTGTGTGAGTGTGTAATTATGCATGTGTTGATTTATTATATATATATGTATATATATATACATATATTTATATGAGATCAATGGTACATATGTGACCATGTGATGGTGTTTGGTTACATGTGTCACAGGGTGTATATATGTTTCTGTGATTCTGTGTGTAGCTATGTGTGATTATATATGTGTGTGCCTGCCTGTGTATGTAATGAGTATATGTGTTGTGCTATGTGTAGAGGTATGGGGGCTGTGAATATGTTGATTGTGTATGCATGCGACTGTATGTATGTGACAAGGTATATAGTACAAGAATATAGGTATTTGGGAATTCCATCTGTAATGAAAGGTTGATATTGTTTTTAGTATTTTATTGTGGTATATAGTAAGGAAAAAACCATGAGAGGTTAACTGGCCAGCCTAGAACCACAGAACCAAAGCTCTTTGGCTACAGACTATGGGCTGTTTAAGGTGTGGCTGTGTGACATTTCTTGGAGAGAAGTGAGCAAACTTCTATTTACCTCAGGTGACAGAACAAAGGAAGGAACCCATCCATTAGACAATTAAATAATTATTAATTAGGATTACCACAGGATCACATGACAGAGGTTAATGATTGGACTGTTAATGATCTCCAAATAGCTCCATCACAAAAAAAAAAAAAAATTAGACCTAAACATGGTCTCCCTAAAGCTGTATAGTTGGAGTCCCCTCTTCGTAAACTACCCACCTAATATACACTTGAGCACCTCCTAAGATAGCATGAAACTCTGATAAGATCACACACAGATGCAAGGGGCATGCATGAGGAGACTTGTCTAGAATGAGAAAGTCGTGTCCTGACGCTCAGGTGTGGCTCTAAGGGTCTTCTCCAATCCTCTTTCTAGTCACCAGAGGTAGTTTCAGCTATTTTGATTAAGACTGGGGACAGCATAATATGACTAGAGGACATTTCACAAGTGTGATTCCACAGGCCACATTTGAGCTTTTGAGAGCCATTTAGGTCCTGTCACTGTTGGTTCTGCAAAGGTTCAAGTCTTGGCTCAAGACACTAAACAATGCTGGTTCAACAAGCAAAGACACAGAGCAAAGCCATGAGCTCTCCAGGTGGTAGAAAACCCATTTCCAGGAAACCTGATGGGCTTTGGAAAGCACTCTAAGGAGAGGGATTTTCAAGTTTAAATATGTACTGAAACTATAGAGAAGAGAAGCCAACTTACACTATGCAGTCAGTAAACCCTTTCCGATATCTCTCCTCTACCCTCCTGCTCCTGCCTTGATGGGTCAGAGATTGCACATCCAGCACTGGACTCCTTTATGCTGGGAAAATTCCCTAACAGCCAAGGAGAAGCATTGTCTTGAAATGATGCTCAAATTCTTGATTAATCAAGCCAATTTGGACATTTAAGTTACTCGCAAGTACATACAGAAGCTGGGGGGGGGGGGGACTTCAGGTCCCTGGAACTACAGGTGGTTGTGAGCTGCCTGGTTTAGATTTTGGGGACCAAACTCAAGTCCTCTGGAAGAGCAGCAAGTGCTCTCAACTATGGAGCCATTTCCACAGCCCCAAACTGAATGGTTTTTATCAGAGTGAAAAACAGAAGCAACAAACTTCTAAGAGTATATAACAGAAAGACTGAGACAAATGAAACTCAATTTGTGCACAGAAAAGAATGACCTGGTTTTCTGTGCCACCTGGTTTTATGTCATCTTGACACCTTCTAGAGTCATTTTGGAAAAGGGAACATCAATTGAGAAACGCTTCCAAGACTGGCTTGTGGGAAAGCCTGTGGTGTGTTTTCTTGATTGATAATTGATGTTGTAGGGTCAACCTAACCTGTGTGGGTGCTGCCAGCTCTGGGCTGATCAAGGCTTGAGGAGCAAGCAAATAAGCTGCACTCCTCCATGGCCTCTGCAGCAGTTTCTGCCTCCAGGTTCCTGTCCTTTTGTATTTCTGTCCCGACTTCCCTCGGTTTTGGACTACAGTGGAGAACCATAAGGTGAGAGAAATCCTTTCTTTCACAAGTTGCTTTTGGTCAAAGTCTTTTATCACAACAGTAGAAACTATACTATCTTATGGTTGTATATAAGATTTTATATGTTCAAATAAATGCTTCAATACACTAGTTTAAAGATAGAATCCAAGATAAATAGAAAATGCATTTAAAGGTATTACAAATGGTATTTAACCCACATTACAGAATTGAACCAAATGACTTCTGTAGAATTTTTGTTACATAATTTTATATTATGTCATATCTGCTTCACAAATGCCTACACATGCATGGGCTGATGTTATTAAATGTTTTTTCTAACAAGACAATACTAAGGCTCAAACAACAGTGTGTAATTTTCAGGTTCCTTTGGTAAATTTTATTTTCAAACAAGGAATAGACTTCAAGTTTTTGAATTTCAGTGTAGGCCTTACCTAATGACTTATAATAATCAGACAGGATTCCCCTATTTCCACTTCGATGTCCAATTCATTTATTTACATATTTCATTCAGTGCCCCAGTGTTAGGTATGTAGTAGATGCTAATGGTGGTGAAGATGGGGTAATTAATGGTGGAGGTAGAAGTCCAGCTAATACTTCCTTTGGGGCCAATTATCTGGCATTCTGATGATGCAGAGACTAAGGCCTCAAGACTAATTAGGAGGAATTACATTCAAGCAAAGAGGGCCAGGAAGGGCTCTGATTTTAAGATTCTGTGTCCCATGTTGGACATCGTGGACAATGAGGAGAGCAGAGAGGCAGCTCAGAGCCTGCATTTGTTATTTGAGTCTTACCTGAAAATGACAGAAAGCATTTACGGATTTTTAAACCCAAGGTTTATGTGATCTAACTTATCATCTTCCTAAAACAAAGGCAACAGAACTATAGGGATAAATATCCTGTCCCAAATGGCATGCAAACGTTCTTTGCTCTTCATCCCGTGCAATTGCTGTTTTTGTAACTAACTGGAAGATGTGTTGTGGCTGATCATGTTACTGCGTTCCCATATTATAATGTTAGGTCTTGAAAGCCTGGGCAACCTGGTCACAAATGTGCTTTGGTTGTTTACGGAACACAAAACAGAAAAGTGATAGGTACTTGGGCAGACACTGACTCCTCCCACACATCTGTGAGAAACATAGGGCTTAAGGTGATGAGAAGAGGCTGTCTGATACCCAGGAACTTGCTCTTGCTTTCCCAAAGATTTGCTGGCAGAAACAGTATCGTTGCCCTTGCCGCCTCTCCATTCACTAAAACAGGACACTGGGCTTTGTTTTTCCAATAGTTTTCTAGAATTTTTCTTAAACAATTATATTTTTAACTTAATATGGAGTAAAGATAAGGTGTTAATAAAATTTATGGGAGCAGATGAAGTCAAGGATTTGAGTGTCATTGACATGTCTGTGAGAACACCTGCCTCTGAAGCCACGGAGAGTTTAAGCCAGAGTCTTAACTTACCAGGCTTATAATGTAAACCAAACTTGATTCCCATTAAAAATGTACACAGAACATGATGCTGTACACTATAGAGTTACTCAGAACACTACAGGAAAAACGTGCAATCTGTTAATAATTTCATTATTATCGAAGAAACCTTGCATTTCCAGTGACTCTCTGATTACATCTCCTGAGAAGTAACTAGTCATACACAGGTCAGCTGATAGAGAAGGTAGCTTTACTTTACTTGTCTCGGTAAAAGATTAGACCTGCCTGAGCGTTGGAATGGCAATGTGCTGCCTGTGTTTTGATTATAATTCCAGCAACCCAAGTCTTTCACTGCCTGGCACATGACTCTTCCCAGGCCCTCTGGGGATTTCCTCCTATTGGCAGCATTTGGTTATCTTTGGAAAGACTCCATGGGTCCACTGTACCAGCACCACTCACATAGAACACCCTTTCTGCTTCTTTGAAAATCCATACCAGCAGCCATTACTTTAAGGGAAGGCTTAGTCTGATATACCTTAGGTGTAGAGACTACATTCAGGAAGTTTAATGCTTTCACTGCCATCTACTGTTCAAGAGAGGAACTACAAACTCTAAATCACTCTTGCCTCCCTTCCTCTCCCTCTCCCACCCTCCCTGTCTCTCTCCCTCCCTCCCTGCTTTGGGTTCTCAAGCTCTTTTGGTCTCTCAGGCTCACCATATTTTTAGTTTAAAAGTTTCACAGTGTATTTTAGCACTTTTCCCCAAGAATGGGAAGCTTTAGAAATGAAGAAAATTCAATTTCATAATTAAAAACTTCTTTAAAATATGATTTGAAGTGATTTGTTACATAAATACTGGTTTCTACCAGAGACCAGTCATTATCATGCTATGGTTAAACAGATGAAGGAAATCCATCCATAGAGAGACAGATAGTTAACGGGGAAAGAACATTTGTTTGTTTGCTCTCTGTTTTTTATTAATTTTACATATCAACCACAGTTCACCCTTCCTTCCCATCTCCCCCTCTCCACCTTCCCCCTCAACACACTCCCCAGAAGGTTAAGTCCTTTAACATATCATGGCACATTCAGTTAAGGCAGGACCAAGCCCCCTTCCCAACCTGCATCAAGGCTGAGAGAAACATTCCCCACTGGGAATGGGCTTCATAATACCAGCTCATGAACCAGGGATAGATCCTGGTCCCACTGACTGGGGTTCCACAACAGACCTGGCTACAAAACTGTCACCTACATACAGAGGGCCTGGTTCTGGTCTTATTCAGGCTCCCCAGCTGTCAGTCCAGAGTCCATGAACTCCCACAAGTCCGGGTCAACTGTTTCATGGTCTTGATTTAAATGAACTTTTGACATAATTGTGTACGCTCCTCCTCAGTGTCCTTTCGAAGCTTAAAGAACATCTTAAGGGTTAGTCACTACTTTTTTGCATATCAATAAATTTACCCTACTTTTGCCAAGTTAAAATCCATCATTTTTTCTCTACCTGCAAAGTACAACTTTCACTTACTGTGATTTATAACCTCACGTGCCTAGAAGATATCAGTTCACCAAGACTGTCCTAAGTGCCGTTCTGCCATATGTTGAGAGATCCCATTATAAAATCAATATAAAACATCCATTAGTACCTACACTGATCTCATAAGAAGAGCTTCCAAATGTTGGGTGTTCTCAAGCTCATGGTGATAGGGCCGAGTTTCAAACTTCATTTTTGTCTAATTATTGAGCTCACTATTGTGAGCAGATACTGTCAGCTCTCTTCTTTGAACCAAAAATCTTTGTTCATTCTTTTATTTTAAATAATTTTATACAGCTTTATTGACATATAATATACAAATACCAATGTTTGGTATATTTACAAGATTATAAATATGTGAAATAATATCACTTCCTGTTAGAAATTTGTTATCAATCAAAACAAGAAAAATAAAAACCCATGTGCTTTGACTTTCCCTTCATTTATTTATTCATTTATTTATTAAAGATTTCTGCCTCTTCCCCGCTACTGCCTCCCATTTCCATACCTCTCCCCCAACCAAGTCCCTCTCCCTCATCAGCCCGAAGAGCAATCAGGGTTCCCTGTTCTGTGGGAAGTCCAAGGACCACCCACCTTCATCCAGGTCTAGTAAGGTGAGCATCCAAACTGCCAAGGCTCCCACAAAGCCAGTACGTGCAGTAGGATCAAAAACCCATTGCCATTGTTCTTGAGTTCTCAGTAGTCCTCATTGTCTGCTATGTTCAGCGAGTCCGGTTTTATCTCAGGCTTTTTCAGATCTAGGCCAGCTGGCCTTGGTGAGTTCCTGATAGAACATCCCCATTGTCTCAGTGTGTGAGCGCACCCCTCGCGGTCCTAAGTTCCTTGCTCGTGCTCTCTCTCCTTCTGCTCCTGATTTGGACCTTGAGATTTCTGTCTGGTGCTCCAATGTGGGTCTCTATCTCTGTCTCCTTAATATCTGTTAATGCGAAGAAAATGCGTACTTAGAAAGTAACTCAGCATCAGGACCTAAGTTTGACCTCCAAAACCCATGCAAAACAAAAGCTGGTGTCGTGGTCTTCACCAATAATCCCAGAACTTGGAGGTAGAGAGAGGATAACCTCTAAGGCTTCCTGGACACCCAGCATGACCTAATGAATGACCTTCAGAACAGTTAGCGACAATAAATAAATAAATAAATAAATAAATAAATAAATAAAGTGGAAAGTACCTGAGGTACAAGTGTGGTTATCTTTTGGCTTCCACATTCATACACATATGTGCACATTCACTACATACTCCTGTATACTCATGTGCACATAGATGGATGGATGGATGGATGGATGGATGAGTGGATAGGCAGACAGATAGATGAACACACATGCACACATACACACACAATCCTACTGTGTTAACAATAATAAAAATGTAAAAATCAAGCAAAGTGTTTCAAGGGGTGAAGTTGTTAGATTTACAAACCAAAGATGTCATTATGCTTGCAAAGTTTTTCTAGACTAGATTGTTCAATTCTTTCAGCAATTTTGTGTATGATGCTAGGTTTGTTACACACATTTAAAAATCTCAAACAGAGGATGGTGAAATCAGAGACTCATGAGTTTAGGACCAGTCTAGTAGCCATTACATGTCAATAGGATTAGTTGAAACTCAATAATTAAAAATAAATTATTAAAATGTATTAATAAGTGTGTGCACATGCATTCATGTGTGAAAATCAGATTTAGTTCATAGCTTCAGTTCATCTTAATATTTTTGCCTTGACAGGTTACAAAAGTTTTAAATGTCTTTGGAATATGTCACAGGTTCCCACTATTATTAAGCTGCCAATTTATCTCAAATGACTTACATAATTATATCTTATACAGAAATACAAGTCTGTAGTAAACACAATTTGATGCCCTTGATTGGCAGATTTGAGCAGCAGAGCTGGCTAGGGAACCAGGACACATCTCTGTTAGGACATGTTCCGTGAAAGGAACATCAAAGCAGAGGAAAGATGGGTGCCCACATTTGACTGTTTCCCTTCTTTGATGCTAGATGAAAGTGAGATCTTTTATTATCTATTTATTCATTCATTTATTCATTTTGGATAAAATGTACTTATCTCTTAAGATGGAGCAGGTAGTCATTGGTCTTCTTGAAAACAAGGACCACCATTCCACAACAGAACAGCTGCCTCCTCTTAGAGCTTCCCCTATGTCAGTGATTAGGGACACAGTCAAGAGCAGAAATCCATTTCCCCTTATAAGGAGAAGATGAGAAATGACTGTTGGATTTTTGTTTGTTTGAAACATAAAAATTAAAAAGAACTAACAAGTTCTTTAATTCACGGAGAACTTAACTGAAGTGGGAAAATGGGTTACTATTGACCTGGAAACTTCTTGTGGTTATGACCTGTAACCTCCTTCCTTTTCTTCCTCTTGTGAAGTCCCTGCTTTTTTCTCTGTATATTTTTGAAACACCTATATCACTCTTGTTCTTCTCCTCATCATACTTGGTCTTCACTGACATTTCACAAGCAACATCTGCTTCTCTTGGAGAGCATCATTGGTAGACTTTTCAAAGGAAAAGCTCGTTTTTCTTGGTAATGAAAAGGCTAGTTGTCCTCTACTCACTATTAACCTCTTGACCGAATGAACGTTCTTGAAGCAGAACAGCATTATCTTATGTTTCTTCTCAGGCTTGGTTTATTGTTTTTTGGAGCTTCCAAAGCCCAAATGAGCCCCCAAAACCTAAAACTCAAATTGGAAAGAAAACTTGGGTATATATTGTTTAAGCCTGAGAGAATCTTTTGGTTTTGGCTATTAGAATTTTGAACAATTTTATTTTGATGTCATAAGCCTAGACAATCTCTATGAGGGTAAGTTACAACTGAAATTATCTAGGTTTTTCAGGGTGTATGATTCACTTTTCCTAGAAATCTCAGAAATATAAGCTTTGGGGCATCTATCTTCTCTCATAAACACCACAACAAACTCCAAGTGCACTGGAGTTGTAGGCCATCAATTGGAGTCAAAATGAGGGATAAAACTCACACCATTAACAAAGCATGAGTGTTGCTTCATATGTGTGTATATGTTGGTGTGTGTAAGAGAGGAATAGTGTGTGTGTGTGTGTGTACCTGTATACTTGCAGACATAATGATTTATGGGAATAATCTCAGTCTAAATCTGCAGATAGAGTCATAACCCACATGATGTAAACTTGTATCAAACATTTGTCTGTTGAGTGACCCGACTTCAGAGTTGGCCCATAGGGTGTCTTGCAAGTAGTATAAATTGCTATGAGCAATGGGTAGCAGATGGTTTACATGTATAAGTGGGCTAAACACCCCTAGCATAATCTGGATTGACTTCCAGGGGCAAAGCAAGGCTTCCCTGTTCACAATGAATTCTGGCATTTGTTTGGATGGTACTGGTATGTGCTCTGCAAATTAGAGAGATCAATGGTTATATTGAGAAGATAGTAATTAAGTCAAGGCTGGACCTTAGCAATGGAAATTAATCCAAGGTTACATTAGACAGTATAAAAGTTCAGACAGTTGCTTTTTATCAGATAATATCATCAATATAATCTTGAAAGGAACCTTGAAGTCAACAAATAATATGCAAGATCTTGTCATAAGAAAAATATATTGAAATGTCTCATCAGATATCCTAAGCCAGTAATGGAAAATAGAGATTCACTGATTTCTTGTAGAGACCTTATTGACCAGGAATCTGATGGAGGCTTTATCTGTGATTTCATGTGATAAAAACTGATATTACCATAGTAGTTCCACAAGGATTTCTGCTTCCCGGCAAATTAGGTTAGAGTGTAAGTGACAGTGACATTTTATCTATGTTCTCTTATAATATATACTCACTCAAATGCCCTCAATTCAAATCACACACATATAGCTAAAGTTTTCTGATAAGAGTCCTAGAGGGTCATAGCCCCTTGAGTGAGAATTATCACATTAATGTGGGATAGATGTAGACCTCAGATCCAGGTCTTACAACATAGTCTGTGTTATTTGATTGGTTTTAGAAGATGTGCTGACTTTACATTGATGAGTCTGAGTATCTTCTGTGATAGAAAAATATATAATAATTTTAAATATCTACTTTATAGTCCATTCCAACTAGAAATGCTCAAATTTTTGTGGACATTAATATGGGATCATTGCAAATATTTAAATAGGGAGGTAAGCCAACAACAATCTAGGAAATTCCGTCTGGCATGAATTCCAAGGTTGTTTTGAGCATATATATTATAGGAGCCAGTAAGAAGATCTCAGAGGTAATAATAAGACAAACAAGAGATTTTGAAAAGTAAAATTGAAGTTCTAACCAGACTATTCATGTACATAAAGTGGAGTGGGGGCAAGGAGCTGAAAATGTCCACAATTTTTCCAGGAGAATGGAAGCAGTAATCTTGCTACGCATTGGGAAACCAGGGCTGGAGGGGAACAGGAGGTAAGTGTAAGACTTGAGAGAACTGGGCTTTTCTTTCAGAAGCATGAGAATGACCTGCTGTGCAGAGGCACTGAGCCCCAGGACCAAACAAAAGCATGTGGAGAGAACAGACCTTCAGATCTTGTATATGACTGAAGGCGAAAACACCAGAAGGCAAGAAATGCTGCCCTGTGCAGAATAGAATGACAAAGAGAGAACAATCAGGACAGGATGGAGAAAGAGGAGGGTATGTAGGCAGTAGATGGAAAGAAGAGAGAGGAATGTAGTCAGTTTCACTAAACATAGAAGGGAAATAGAGGTAAGGTTCACTGCACACCTATATGCAAGCATGAGTGTATGCAGTACATGTATGGGCATCTGTGAGTTCAGGAATAATAAAAGCCAGTGTCCACCAGGGACACACATTACAGGTGTGATGGTTATTCCTAATTTTCAACATAATGAGATCTGGATTCACCTGGAGATAATCTCTGGGCATATTACTGGGTAATTCTCTCCCCTGGGATAATTGAGTTGGGAAGATTCATTTGCCGTGGGTAGGACTTGTGCCTGGGATGGCGTACTGGGCTGTCCATGAAGGAGAAAGTGAGTTGAATGCAGGTATTCATCACGCTCTACTTCTTGACTCTGAACACCATGTGGTGAACTACCTCAAGCCTTCTAGACAGTGGCTTCTCCTCCATCTCCATTTAACTGAGAGCAGAGTAAATTCTATTCCCTCGTAAATTGTTCTCATCTGAGTATTCTATCACAGCAACAGAAACTAAGGTACCAGCATTTTCTATAAACTTTACAAGTAATTGCTGTCCTATATTGTTTTTCTTCCTTGTTAGCTCTACTCTACAGGATCTATATCTTAAGAAATAGCATATTTCACTTATTACTATTTACATGGGATGTATAGTAATATAGTAAATGAAAGAAGTGCATCCTAGAAAAATGGAATTTCTGCCTCGCTTCCATAGCTCCCGAGTCCTTCACACACTAGACTGTGCCACCTATTATACAGCATCACCAGGTCTTCTCTTTCCCAGGTTCCAAGGAGAAGGCATAAATCCAGTGAATGGCAGTGTGCTGTGTCTCCTTTCTAATTCCTTTCCAAACTACCACCAAATGAGTATAGATGCAGCATTTGCCTCCTGTGAAAAAGAATGAAATTCTGGCCGGGCGGTGGTGGTGCACACCTTTAATCCCAGCACTCGGGAGGCAGAGGCAGGTGGATCTCTGTGAGTTCGAGACCAGCCTGGTCTACAAGAGCTAGTTCCAGGACAGGCTCCAAAGCCACAGAGAAACCCTGTCTCGAAAAACCAAAAAAAAAAAAAAAAATTCCTCGGTTCCTCAGAGTATGGATACTCCATGTCTTCACCACACATCCTTTGCACCATTTGGGAGCTGTGCATATAGTAGGCATTCGGGAGACTCATCACAGCTGCTGTCACAAATCAAATGCCTGATTGCTGTGTAGGGTCTGCATTTCTCGAAAGAGAATAGAAACCTGTTCAGGGCAAGAGAAAGATTGTAGTCACTGTGCTCAGTCTTGTTCATTTTACATGGTAGTTATAAAATGATTACCCAAATGATTCAGATGATAATTATAAAACTCAAAATGAATGGAGGGCCTGTAAGGTTTCCTAGTGGGAAAGAAAATTGCTGTCAAACGTAGAAACTGATAACTGATTCCTATAAGGTGTCTTCTCTGTCTTCCACTCACATACATGCCATGCCATGTGTGTGTTCCAAACATGCATGCGTGCGCACGAGTGCACGTGTGAGCACACACACTAAAATCTATCAGTCAGCCTATAGAAAGAAAATGGAGAGAAGGTGAAAACAATGTTATATTAAAAGTATGTTAAACAGCCGGGCGGTGGTGGCGCACGCCTTTAATCCCAGCACTCGGGAGGCAGAGGCAGGCGGATCTCTGTGAGTTCGAGACCAGCCTGGTCTACAAGAGCTAGTTCCAGGACAGGCTCCAAAACCACAGAGAAACCCTGTCTCGAAAAACCAAAAAAAAAAAAAAAAAAAAAAAAAAAAAAAGTATGTTAAACATAGTCATAGAAATAAGAAAGAATGGAAAGGAGGGAGGAAGAGGTGGAGGGGAAAAGAAAAGGGGATCAGAGGAGGGAGGAAGAATCAAAAGAAGGGAGGGAGGAAGAAAGAGAAATCAAAAAGGAGAGGGTAGGTAAGACATTTTGGGGTCATGGATTCCTAAGAACCAAAACTAAAGATGAACTGAAAAAGAGTCACTTGTTTTACTGCTGAATGGGGTGGTTTCCTTCCATGGAAACTAATTGTAGTTAATTGTGCAGGGAAACAAGGCCTGTGCTTGAAGGGATTCTGTCTCTCCTCCGCAGGAACTCGGCTTTGGATAAAGCGCTTTTGAGAACAAGTAGTTATGAAAATCTTTATCTCTGGCACAATTATTAAACAATATCAGGAGCATTTTGTTTATGCCCACATGCAGCAAACCAAGAGTGGAGGAAGAGCTCCAACCCACCAACTCAAATGGTTCTCAGCTCATGTTCTGTCTCCTCCTTGTTCACAGAACCTAAAGTAAGCTGCAAGCTAGGCCGGTCTGCATCTACATCAGGAGTTCCTCCGCCTTCAGTGACTCCTCTCAGACAAGCCAGTGACCTACAACAGAGCCAGGTACCATCATCGTTAGCCAATCGTGATTGACTTCCTGTGATGCAACATACCAAATGCCTCCCACCTGTCTGTCCTGTGTTGCTGTAGACAACGTTTGAGTTTGCTTTGATTTCTCTCTGTGTGGATGGGGAGTGGAGGGGCTTGGCATCTGTGTTTTCATCTCCCAAGAGAATGTCTTTCTTCTTTGTGATTGGTGAAACTTTCTTTGCTGTTTGTTACCAAATCGTTTTTGTCTCTGATTTCCATCATTCTGAATTATAAATGTAGTTAATGTGCACTCTATGTATGGGCATAGTGGCTACTTTAAAAAAAAATTCGTTCTCCTTTCCATGTTCTGTGTACTTTTATACTGTCTTTGAAAATTTATCAATATTTGATAAATTTATCTACTTTTTGTGTAAATTTCTTTTAAATGTTTTGTCCACAATATTTGCACAGATGTTGTCAATGAATCTGTACATATATTTTAGCTCTTATCCTACTATACTGTGATATTTGTGGTAATTTACTCAGATTTTTATTTAGCTTCAAGCATGACTGTAAGACCATGTCAATATCGATGTTCTTATAAATATTCATATATCTATTGACTCCTTTGGATTGAATGTGGCAGCTAGTCTTTCTTCATTCTTAGGCCCTAGAAACAAATTAACTAACTGGATAACTTAGATATTTACCAACAGCTGTAGATTAATAGGACAACCTTTTAAAGAAATGGCATTTCTTTAACCAACGATATCAGAAACGTTCTCAGAAAAGGGAATGTAAGTGTCTATGCATGGCAAATGAGATCTTCATTATCACTTGGAGAAAAGAGATAAGAAATAAAGGCATAAGCTAAAATACCATTTATTCCTTTACAGAATAATATGTCGTTTTGATGTTCCTTTGGGTGAATGGCCGTGAATGTGAGTTGGGGACAAGGACAATCACTACACATAAATATCATTTTGTAATTCAGTCAATAGAAAACCAATCCCTTAACTTAATTGGTGAGGTTTAGTTATTTTTGCCATGAGGTATTGTGGGTATTAAGCAGGACAGTGCCATTTTGGAGTAGATGTTCTGCTTCCCAGCTCTTGTATTTGCATTCGTGGTACTCTGACGAAACGGGACATTATAAACCTAATGATGAGACCCTCTAGGATGCTACCCAGCTCTGATCAGCACATTGCACATTCATCAAATATGTTAAATGTCAGGATCTTTTAAAGTCATACCTAAGCATAATAATTGCTTTTTATAATGAGAAACATTATGCTTCTTAGTATTTTTGTCTGACTAAAGTATGCACAGTGCTTACTTTATGAATACATGAATATCTCCAAACACTTATCTCTCTCAGGTGCATCTCAAGTATCATTTGGGGTTCCTTGTGTCTTAATTTAAACCACTAAAGGCCTTTGTAAGTGGAGTAAGTAAATGGAGCCATCTTAACTACTTTAAGGTTTACAGGATATGTGGGGCAGGGGCACTTGCCTCTGAGTCACAGTGTGAGGGAAGGACCTCTTCTCTACTGTCTCTCCAACTTTATAAAACTATTGATGACTGTGATATGCAGATCAGTCCCTTCCAACACACAGCCAGGAAACTCTCTGTAGCCCAATTGTCTGGTGATGTGTGGCTTATGGTTATTTGTCTGGTTGTGAGCTTATGCTTAAATAATATGGAAACAGAAGAATGAGCCAAAGAGAATAAGTTTCTCAGCAGCCAAAGCTGACTTCCTACCAAACACCAAGCTCCTTCACAGCAGAGATTCCTATGGGCCATGCAGGAGACTTGGCCTACAGTATCTGTCGTTCATGTTAGTGTACCTTGAGGTCAGTCCATTATGTATTTCTAAATATAAAAAAACCTAAATAGGGGACATGGAAAACAGTCACAAACATTACACAAAGTCACCTAGTGTTGGGGAAAGGTTTATCTGTACTAACTTCAAATTGAAAAAGAAATTTTATTAGCAAAGATCATCTTGCAAAAATAATGCTTATTTCCATGAAATTTATTGAATGTGGGAATGTCTAGCACTGGGAAATATGGAATAAATTAATGTTAGTCATAGGACTACTGGTGAATAAACTAAGCTGTAACCGTGCATTATGATGATGGTGTATTAGCATAATGCAAGTAGGAAAATCCCTATTATCTTATATGTGATCTCAACAGTTCTGTCTGATGATTTAGAAAAAAAAATGTGAGGTTTTGGTTTTCTGTAGAGCTCTCTATAGTATTTAATTAATGTCAGAATTAAATAAAGGAAATATTGCCTTTAAATGGCATTGGATCTTGAAATGTTGGAATTATTTAATTTCTACATCCCTGCAAAGAATTCAGATGACGGGGATTCTGATTACATTTTATGAACCACTGTGTCATTGAATATTTACAATTTAGATATTGCATGGTCACTAAATTTGAATGCTTTAAGTAAAAGATAGTTAGAGGCTACTTTTTGAGTCCAGCACTCATAAGCAGCATCTTAGGAAATCCATTACTGAACTGAATAAAACAAACAAACTCATGCTGGTCCCAACAGTCTGCTGTCTATCACTTCTGGGTATGAAACACTGTACCATGATTTAGAACTTTATCTAAGAAGACTTAAACCCATCAGGTGGCAATTAAATCCGAGGATGCTGGGAGTGTCTGTTAGCTGGCACTATAGTACTCCAGAACTGGATGTGTCCTCTATACCTTTACGGTCAGAAGTCAAATCTGTCAATACAAGTGACCAGGAAAAAATACAAAGGAACTGGAGTATTCTTTACTGTGTGAAAGGCCCAAAAGGTACAGGAGGATCTGGGGTGGAGTTTGCACAGTCACAACCCTGTGCCATTCATTGTCACCTCTGCTTCTGGCACACAGGACTCTCACAGGCATGCGCAAAGCATCCCTGTACTGTGTACTATCAGATGGGTGCCCTTACTATCCTACACAGCAACTGAGCACTAGTGTGAGGTGGTGAACACAACCCCTCCAGAGGCTTTTGTTTGTATGTTTGGTTTTGTTTGCTTATGGGATCCTAGAGCCTATGCTAGATCTGAAACACTCAAGTGTGTCACACTTTTCTTCTGAGCCTGTTTTCTTATCTAAAAAGTACTGGAGTACTGGAAGTATTAGTTGAGAATCAAAGTGATTTCATATATGTGTGTGTATGTATGTATATGTATAAATATATAGTTATATGTGTATATACACATACATATATACATATATACATATGCACACACACATATATGCCTAGGTAGGTAATAACTGCTAGAAAATTATTAGTTCTTTCTCTTCTTCCCTTATATCATTTTACCCTCCTACTAATTCAGTTTTCCTACTTGCTGGAAAATTCTAAAAGGAGCCCTACTAACCAGTGGTATTACAAACATGATGGATGCAGAGTGATTGCTTGCTTTATCCCAGTATTACCAGCCTTATATAGAACTGGGAGAGATTATACACTCCAAATTTGCTAGACAATAGTACTTTTTCTTGTCTTGTACTTAAGTGTGCTTTGGATACAAAGTATGTGTAAATTAACCACGAGTGTAATTTCAGTTCACCTGCCATCTAATATTATTTATTGTCCTATTTGAATTAAATGGTAACCGAATGCAGTGGAAATACTACAACTATATAGGTAGGGGAAATGGTGCAGAAATATGGGACATATTTTTGCTAAGGTCAGAATTTGCCTTGAAATTTATCACTTTGTGATTTGAAATACCTTGTTCTGTTCAAAAACATCATGCATTGTAGAAGACACGTTTAACAACTGAAATGAATGGGACTTCAACTCCTGCAAGGCTTGGAGCAAGTTAACAAATTAAGTGGATACATGGCTCCCCCTAGCAACTAAAGTGTATATTACAACCTGCACTTCAAAGCAGGTTTATATTAGGGATTTACTGCCTAACTTTCAAATACACCTTTTGGGCAGGGGAAAAATAATGTCCCCCAAGTGCTATGTATCTTTATGAATAAATAAAGCTGATTTCATCGGGATTTATGACATCTCCCATTCATTCTAATCATCTGAGTCTCAACAAAATAGGTATCCTTCTCCCACAGATGGAAATTAAAGTGCAGTTTAAAAAAAAAAAAAACTTAACAAATGGAAGACTATTTTTTCTGATTTTTTCTGCCACTAATAGCTTTGGAACGAGTAGCCTAAGAGGTTTTCCAAAAAAAAAAAAAAAAAAACCTCTTTCTATCTTGTGGGTAAGTTTGCCTCTGACTTAGGGGACCAGTGTAGCGTGAGGAAATGTTTGTACATTGATGCTAGCTCACAGTTGTACTGTGCTTTATTTCACTGTTTCCATCCTTCCTAATGCTGTGACCCCTTAATACAGATCCTCATGGTATGGTGACCCCCAAACATAAAATTATTTCATTGCTGCTTAATAACTAATTTTGTCACTGTTATGAATCTTAATGTAAATATCTGAAGTGAGACCCCCAAAAGGGGTCATGACCCACAGGTTGAGAACCACCGATTTTGCTTTATTTGAATAAAAATATACTGTCATACACTGAATGTCTTTCTGAAGAAACACAGAGACCTCTAGTGATTCCCCCTTTATTCTGTGCTACAAATGAATATGGACCCTCAGGTTGAAGCAGAACTCCAAATGAAGCAATATTTGTGTTCTTCCTGCAATGGCCACCTTTCTCAGAATTCTATATTAGCATATCCTGTTGACTGGGTTTCTGTCCTGCCTGATTCCTGTAGTCGTTAAGTCCCAAAGAAACCACACAGAGATCTACATTAGTTACAAACTGATTGGCCCATTAGCTCAGGTTTCTTATTAACTCTTATAACTTATATTAGCCCATTATTCTTGTCTATGTTAGCCACGTGGCTCGGTACATTATTTAGTGAGGCAGTCACATCTTGCTTCTTCTGTGGCTGGGTCAGGACTGTGGACCAAGCTTTCTTCTTCCCAGAATTCTCCTGCTGTTGTCACCCTGTCTCTATTTCCTGCCTAGTTGTCCCACCTATATTTCCTGTCTGGCTAATGGCCAATCAGAATTTATTTAAAATATAATTGAAAGGATACAGACCATTGTCCCACAACAATGCTCATATCACAAAAGCAGACATTGTATTTCTATTAGTATGGTAGCTAAAGCTAGAGGGTCTCTGTTAGCTCAACTTCTGAGACTAGTCTATGCTGCCAAGGTGCAAGTCCAGGCAATTCTATTCAATTTAGCCCGGCCTCCCACACAGCTGCCTTCTTTACACTTCCTTTCTCAGTTGTTCTTCATACTCTTCTTTGCTCATCTCCTTTTTCTTGGTCTTGCCCTTAGAATTCATCACTTTTAAGTAAAGATTGCTTAGGAAAAAATGAATTCACCAAGACTTTAACCAAGTAGGGTCCTGCCTATGACTTAGAATCCCCAACAGTGAAATGAGGTTGTCAGTGTAACTCTATCTTTGGATCCTCACTCTTGTGTTACCCTTGAAAGAATTCAGAAGAGACACGAGAGCAAGGTGTAAAAGACAGACCTTGTTGCAGAAGAAAGGGATGGAAGTGTATGATGTGAATGATGGCCACAGTGACCATTGCTTTCATTTATATTTTAGACGGGTCTATTAGTTACTCTTATATTGTAATGATAAATACCATAACCAAGGCAACCTATGGAAGGAAGAACTTATTTGGGCTTATGTTTCTAGAGGGATAGGAGTCTAATTTGGCAAGGAAGCATGGCAACCAGTAGCTTGTCAGATGAGCTTGCAGAGTGCTTACCTATTGTCCTATAAGCAAGAAAAGAGAATGGACTAGGAAGGACATGCGGTTTGACTCCTCGATCTCTGTTCCCAATGTTGCACTTCTGTCAGTAGGGCCATGCCTACTAAGCCTCCTCAAACAGTGCCACCAGCTGGGGACCAAACATTCAAATACCTGAGACTCCAGGTGCCATTTTATTCTAACCACTACAACTGACTTTAGACAGTCTCTAAAGTCTATAGAGCCTGCAGCATTTGGGGGGGGGGCATTTTGCTACCCACGTAGCCAGCTGGTAGACCTTTTTAAACTGACTCTTGTGAAGGGGGATCATGATGGACTTGAAATCAGAAAGCCGTTGGCTAGAGAGCAATTGTGTAAGGTTCTAGGTAGTTACCTGTTAACAAACATTCTAGAAGTTCAAATGCCACACCTCATTTCCAGAGTCAGAGCTATGATTCAAATCCCATTCTGTAGGTTTAGTCCTTAGTTTTACAAGCTGCTGATCATACGGATGGCATCCACCCCTGTGATCTCCAAGCCTGTTGATGCATGAATTTCTTAACAACTAGAAGAGACCCAGGTATTACTTACTGTTTGCCACATTCTCTTGCAGAGGACAGATCCGTGTTAGGGGGAACTTCTGACCGTGTTGAAAGGATACCTAAGGGCTCAACCAAGTGGGTGTGAGCTTTCAGAGTGTGTGCAGGTTCACACACACATGCATATGTATCTATAAGTATGCATAAATGTACATAGGCTGATATGGGTGTGCATAAGTGAACATGCATATGTACATGACTGTGCATGCCTCTGAAGAGTACACCTTGAGCACATCCAATACACTGCACATTCTGAAAACAACGTGCACCCCCTCTTACATCTGGACCTGAGAGTATCAGCTGCAGGGGAGTGAGTACAGATTTAGCCAACAACAAACAACAGACATTAATGTATTCACTAAGGGTTGCCTGATTTGTGAATTTCTACAGCAATCCCACAAACAAGACACTTTAAAGGGGGAAAAATAGCCATACTGTCAGTTCAAAGCATTTGTTTTTGTGAAGCAAAGGCTGCATTAGAGCTGGTTAATAATCCCTGGTTGTCAGCTATTTTGACAGGGATGGAATTTGGTATTTGAAACGTTGCATTTAATGGTTCTGTTCCTAGAAAAACGAGAAAGTCATCTGAAGGACCACAGAGTGTCAAGAGTAATCTTACCTGACACCATCAGCTTTGCATATGAAAGGGAATGCGGCTTTCCGGAGAAGCCCAGGGAGCCAAAGTTACTTATCTTTCAAGTGAACTCTGGGTAGATTCCCCAATCTGTGCCATTTACCAAGAGAAGCCTAAATAATGAAACAGGGGACCCTTGGGGAGTCCAGACATTCACACTCCATCTTGGTGTTACCAAATCTGTAGAATCCCCAAGTGTTTGGATTTGTGAATTCTTACACAATAAGATAATGAATTTGAAAACACATCTTAGCCTTGCATGTTAGAAAGCAGCAATGTTCTTTTTCTGTCATTCATTTGTTCATCATGCGGCTCCCTTGATCATCTTTCTTTGGAGCACAGAAATGAAGAGAATTATCTCTTCTTAGTACAGGCATCAAGAGAATAAGACACTCACTGGACAGGAGGTCAGGAGAGGAACAAACCACACCACTATTGTACTTCGGATTTCTTTCTCTTGAATCCATATGTATTTTGGAGGACAGCTGTGCAGTCTTATAGAGGATTAGTATGTCTAGTCCTTTTCTTCCACTCCAATCTTGATTCCAGATCTGTTTTTCACTCCTATAAAAGAGTGATTATATGTGATATATGTTCTTCCCTGTGGGACATTCTGTAGTGTTGCCCGTCACCTACAGTGCAGAAGATGTACTACACAAAGGATTTCAAGAACTCAATGAGTTGGTCTTGGTCTTGTTCAGCTAAATTTCCCACCACTTATTCATATCCTTCCACTCCTCCTTGTGCCCACTGCACACACTCTACCAGGCAATCTTTTTCAGCTTTTCACACTTCTGGTTGTTTATAAAGTTTGCACAGCCCTTGCTTCTGGGAACCTTCTCCTAGTGTTGACATGAGAAACCATTCAGCCTCTGGTCAGAGTCAACTGCAATCTGCCATCCTGGAAGCCGTTCCTGCTATCTTAAGTTTGTCTTCCTTCTTTTCTTTATGATCATAAATGACCTTGTAGAAAACATTGGCTGTAGGATGCCACTTTAGATCATAGACCTGTCCATTGAAGAGGCTTGTCACTCTCATAGATTAAATCCTGAAGCCTGAAGAAGAAAGCAGGCCACACTAATCTCTCTCTCTCGCTGTCTGTCTGGCTGGCTGTCTTCATATCTCCTTCCCTCCTTCCTCTCTTTCTTCCTCCTCCCTTTCTCTGTGGACTGCAGTTGAGAAGCCATGATGTACTGTGGCACTTTTTAATTGATGGCTCCTCCATGCTTTCTGTCAAGTACGGTATGTTGAATTAAATCAGGTTGCCTCCCCCAAAGGATATGAGTTAGATGTTTTATTTTATTTGAGAGGATTTCTCTGAAGGGTTCTCCTCTGTTCTTTCACCCACCCATATCCATCATCCTGCCTTTGATGGCTGTGGCTCTTTGTCCTACTTGTCCCTGTTAATGAAGCTCCCTTTCCAGGTTTATAAGAGAATTCTCCCCTTTCCCTTTTAGGTCCCATTTCTGTTGTCTCTGATAAAATATACCCTTCATTTTTAATGTTTTCCATCTCAAGGCCTGACCATGGGTCTTATAGTCTTGGAACAGTTCCTTTATTTCTGACAGGTAACTGTGTCAGTAGTGACAAAGACCACTACTACTCCTGACGTGTATGACCTGAGTTCTTGTATGCAAACAAAGAACACAGGAAATTTTTGCTGAATTTCTTTACTCTCAGAATATTAAATTTACAAACATGTGTCAGATATTTCATTGGTGGGGACACCCACACAGAGGGGGGAGAGGCACGAGGGGAAGAGAGATCATATTACTATAGTAGCATTTTCATTTTTCCATAAAGTCATTTTTGAACTCTAGAAATGCAGTAGCCATAAGTATTTGCATTAGATTGCAGGTTCCTTTATTCCTAAGGAATATGTATTTTCAAGTTATAACATTCTAGTTGTCTTAGCATTCACTGAAGAAATGATTCATGATAAAGGTATAACAGATAAGTCTGCAATATGCTGTGATAATGATTGATAGAAGCACAGAGACTCCAGACAGCGGCTCTCATAATTCTCACATATCCCTCCATCAGCTAATAAATGGAGGAGTTCATTTGGTTGCTGACGGTGACCAAGAAAAGCCAGGGAGATAATAGAAATGCAATGCCCACTGAGAGAGGTAACACAATGTTGCAATTCACAGAGGAAAAAAAAATCTCCATCAAACTCATTCCTGAACATGAAGTTTATTTTTAATCAGCTTTGTCAACAAAAGGAGATAGCATGTTACTGGTGCCATTAGAGAGAGACATTCTATTTTTAATGATACAAATATGTATTTGGGGCAGTTAATTAACTCTGATGGAGGGTGAATGAAAGTGTATGGAAAACTGTACAGACCCAGAATGGAGTGGGGACTTTCCCTTTAATAATTCAGTGCAAGATATTATCTTTTAAAACAGATAAGTTTACTGAAGCTGCGATTTTTCTTTCTTCCGTCCTCTCCCTCACTCTGACCCATTCTACCCCCCGCCTTTAATTTTACTCTGTCCCAGCCTTATAGGACTGGCTTCAAGGCACATGAACCCTTGCTTCTTGGGTGGGTCTGCACTAGTTACATGCTTGTAGTACTTTTAAGATTACCTCTGCTGTCAAATTTAAAGTCAAAAAATTCAAAAAGAGTAAAACTTCACAGAGGCAGACAATTTTGGGGGTTCATACTCCACAGTCAGGTTCCGTTCTTGCTCTTAGTGACTCACAGAGAGGCCATGCCAACCGACACCCAGAAAAGGGCAGCCTTTGGCCCCTACCCCACTCCTCTCTGAGCAAGTATGAACTGCCCAGTTTCCAGCGTGAGAGACAGGTTTCTACCCCCTCTCAGAAATGGGATTGCTGAGTGAGACTCGGAAAGGGGAGTAAGGAAACTGTTCTTTTCCAGCCTCACTTTTACTTCTCCTGTCAACGGTGCTCTGGCAGGCCAGGTGGGTGGCTGCAAAGCCCTGGAGGATGTTGCGACCCACATGGCAAAGTCTTGTATGACACAGACAGGAAACCTGCAGCTGGGAACTCTTCAAAAGTGCAGGGGAGACAAAAGGAATTTGGGGCCATTTTATTTATTTTTGATTCTCATTCTAAACTCCTGTGCGCTAAGTGCATTCATTTTCACGCAAAATTATCTACTGCTTGGGTCCCCTATCTCTTATTTAGCCTAGCTTCCTACATGCCACTGACTAAGCCTTGAAAACTAACACATGTAGATGCAATGACAGTTTGCAGTAATAATCAGTAGCATGTTGGACTTTACAAATGGCTTCCATATATTCTGTCAGCAGATTCTCATTGTTCGGCTGCTGCCACCATATGGTCTTACAGGTACTTTAGCTTGCAGAACAGTTGACTCAGCTCCTTCTTTTCAGAGGGATTTCAGCTGAATAAAGAGCCCAGTGATGATGTGCACACGTGTGTGCACTCACAGTTCGGTATAATTAAGAAGAGCATACACAGAAGACAGAGGGATTAATTGCCACTGTTGGAGATGTCACTGAAGGTGGTCAAGTGCACTTTTAGAGAAGGAGGAAGTGGCATTTGATGGACACTTTAACAAGAGAGGAAACAAGGTCATTACAGCAGACATCGGGTTTGCAAAGAAGTGAAGATCTATAAGCTATGTGATCGGTCAGTGCAGCTAGAAGTAAGCCACTGTCATCAGGGGAGTTACAGGCATTGAAGAGGGAAAGACCAGGGGTAACTCATGGATGGATGAAGAACAAACATCTAAGCTCTGACAACCTAGAAATCATTTGAATAGTCCTTTCTCCATCTAGGTAATGAAGCAACAGGCCTGCTTAAATTTTTCAGTGACTTGCCAAAAGCTGCTTCCTTAGAACTCAAATGCTCATTCCTCTGTGCATAATCCTTAAGGATCAGATGGTGATAAGATTATAAAAGAGAGCCTTAAGCTAAACAATTAACATGACTAAAGGAGAAAACTGTTAGTTCAACAGAGCCCCAAATGGGTGGACGTCCTAAGATCATTCATTTGCTTGCTTCACTTTTTATTGTTGTTGTTAACATTGGTAAGCTAGGGATATGAATGCTAGTAGACACACACATTCTTTTCATTATAATTCATCTCTGGATATTTTAATGTGTCAAAAATATCATTTTCAACCCCTCCACTAACCTAAAAAAAAATCAACTAACAGATAAAAATTCAATTCTAAGGTCTGATTGAAGCATATTTGAATCTCAGAAGTCCTTCAAGTATCCAGAATCGAATCCTGGTGTGTGAACTAGTTTTTGTTCCATAGATTCCCTTGCTCTTTTTGAAAAAACAAGCATTCTTTTTTTTTTTTCCCCAAAGAACTTTCAAAAGCATGTCTTGCCTGCAAATGTGTATATGCATCCTGTGTGCACGGTGCTCACTGGGGTCAAAAGGGGGCACTGAACACTTGGAACTGGAGTAGAGATGACTGAGGGAGAATATTGTGAATGCTGGGAACAGGATCCCGGGACCTCTACAAGTCACCTTTCAAAGGCCAGGGCCTGCTTCACCCCCCTCCCTTTGGATTTGATTTGCTGGATAATTCCTTTGCAGTTAGATTTGAATTCACCTTAGTTAGCAGGAAGACCCTGTGGGTGGTTTCCCCAACAATGCCAGGGCTCAGATTTACAATGTCAATTACCTCTCTCATTTTTTTTTTTTAGACTTTTTCTCTAAATTCTCTCAGCACCAAGGGACAAACACAAAGGTTCTTAAGAACCTGTCCACAAGATCAAATTCATTGACTAAATATATTTATCTCTTGAATTATAAAGAAAAAAAGGTAACCTATTTTCTCATGTGTTATCATCTATATAAACTTGCTAATGAGTGTATTTTCTTATGGCAACCATGACAGTCCTCCAAATCGAATCAATGTTCTAACAGATGAAGCAATTGAGTTGCAGCAGGTCAAACAAAATCTCATGTTCACAAATCATGTAACAGAAGGTTGGGGACTGGACCTCCTCTCTTCTCACTCTTGTTGCAATGTTCTAGGCTGTGTATATGCTTATACAGTCCTTTCCCACCAGAGTGCTACAGAAAATGCCTTTTGCAAATTTCCTATGCCGTTCATCACCACTAGAGGGGGAGAGAGTACTGTCCAAGTTAACATGATTGCCTTTGCTTAAACTAGAGAGCATCTGACAGTCACAGTTTATTGCAAATCACTGGTTACACACTGACAGAAACACAAATAGCAACAACAAGAACAACAACAAAGGAAAGAAAAAGCCACTGTTTCCCATTCGTGTTCCGCTATATTTGTTTGTTAATTGCAGTTCCAAATATTTTCTGCAATAATGAACTATAAATACTATGCAACAAGATTAAGGAAGGTGACAGGAAAAACTAGAGGACTAATGTAAAGAATTGCATCTGGCTGGAATGAATGGGATAAGGTCCCTCCTAGCCAGGTTCCCCACGGCACTTATAAGGTCTTTTCCCACGGGCTTCAAGAGCAAATGGGAGAATCCAGGGGTGAAAGAACGTGGGTGAAACATCTTGATTGGGTTTAGGGTGAAGTGCAGCAAGTAAAACATTTAAAAGAAGACAGGGCAAACACAGAATGTTAGACTAATGACGAAGAAAGAGTGATCATAGTGGGCAGCCATAGTGGGAGGGAACAGGACACCCAAGTGGAGGAGAAGAATTGTGGTTGATTTTTTTCTTTTTCTGGTCCTTGTCTCTATACCCAATTTCACATGAGTGAGGATGTATTGGCCTGGAAGCAGCATCTTCATAGAGGAGAGCAGAGTAAAATGCCCACCCCGGTAGTCAGATCTAGTCCTTTCTCTTGGAATATTGCAGCAGTCAAGCTCATCCTGAGGGATGTGAAACTCACCTGAGCTGGTGATGCAGAGATGTTAATTAATGCAAGAAGACTTCAGTCCAGCTGTTTTAGCTCCGAGGCCCCAAAACAATGTCTGGAGTGGCAAGAAGATGGATGAGTTGGGTGGTCCATGGTCCAGTAGTCCCCTCTTAGAGGTCACCCAAACTACTTTTAGGGGTTTGGGGGATAGATCTCTTGGTACCCGCTTCAAGGATGACAGGAAGGTGACAAGCAGAGTAGCAGAGTGCCTCAGAAGCGGGTCCATCCAAGGGACCATGAGAAAATTTAACAGTTGGCAAAGATCTGTAACGTAAGTCAGGAGGTAATAACTGTACAACTTTGTGGAGAAACTTCAAGAGACAAAATTATATGTAAACTTTTATGTAAAGATTAACATGAGTTAAATGCAATTGTACAACTGACTGAAGCATGTACCATAGGTCTTTAGAAGGACAAAGTAACTTTATTACCTGTGTGTCTTCATTATACTCCTACATAAAGAACAAGAACCTGGAAGCTTTTCTCCATCCAATCAGGGGCTGCCATGCAAGTATATTGTAAATTTGCCTCACCTTCCTCAAGCATCCAATCTTTCACAGCTCATTTTTTATATACTTGATTTTTAATATCATCTTACATTAAATAATCTTTAACATTACTTTAAACTTGCTTTTAATTACTTACTTTAGGCTTAATTTTGACAACATATGCAGAAACTTATTACATAATGGGAGATAAAAATTAGTCTCTCCCTCCAAGCTTGTCTCTGTAAGAGAATTACATTTGTACTAAGCATGACTGACCATAAACTTGTATATTTTAATTACCCTTAACAGTTTAAAATAAGTTGGTATCTTTTATAAAATTAAGATTTTACAATTTTATCCTTATCAAGTTTGAGCCTTAAAAATAATAATTCTTGAATTAAAGGTCCTTTAGTATCAAAGTAAACTTTGAACCCTTAATACAATCCATAGAGAGACTGAGTACCTCATTTTCCAGATCCTTTTACAATATTTTTATAAAATACCACAGTTTTTATGTAACTCAGTTTTTTCCAAATAGCAAAATCTTAATGAAAATAGTAAAGAGAACCTTAAGAATTTACAAACCTTAACTACCACACATATGTTACATAGAACTTGTGTATGTTTCTGTCTGTGAAAAAAAAATGTCATTTTTCATTCTAAAGATAAATACAAAAGTCCATGCTAATCCGAAATGTCTTGCAGACCTTTCACTGCCTCCTTCATCTAAAACAAAGCATCTTGGATGCCCACTGCTGCATCCTTAGCATGAAAGAAGGGAATGCAATGATAAGTAGAGGGATAGCATGTGATCACCATAACCAAGACGGCAGTAAAGTCACATAGTATGCTTCCACGCTGATGTCACCTGCAAAGATGGCCAAAAGCCACATGACTGTTAAGTAATCAACCAAGATGAAAAAAAAAAAAACTATGGGGTCAGCTCATCAGGTACATACCCTTTGCATGAACAAGAGTGCAATTCCTGTTATATGCATGGTATATTATAGTAGATTAAGGTCATCTCTATAGTCCTTTTGAATCATACTCCATGAACTTGCAAATCTTAAAATACAGAAAAGCTTGAAAGAGAGTAAACAAAACCAAAAAAATAGAGTGAGGGGGATTCAGAGTTAAACACCTTTCCATCTGTAACTTCTGCAGAAAATAATTTACTTTTTAACTGTTCTCAAGTGAAAAATGTATTTTCCTGTGTTGTTCTGTGTTTCTGTCTTTCTCGCAGCTACAGAGTCAGATGATTGGCCTGCCCCAGGACAGAGACTTTGGAGGAAACATTTAAATAAACATGCTTGGGTCTAGGGCAGGCATGCCAAATTGCACCTCTAGTGCCAGCCTGCCCTGTAGCGTAGAACAGCACGAAACACTGTTTCTATATTATTCACACCCAAGAGACATTTGAATCTCTGTAATACTGAAAGCAGTGATCTACATAACCAATTTTTGTTTATCTGCAATGAGCACAGATGACCTTATATGTTTATCTGCAATGAGCACAGACGACCTTATATGTTTTTACCCACAGAGGAAAGAAAGATGCTGTTCCTTATAAGAACAGAAATGACTTCCATAGTCTACAAGGCAAGCTGGGAAACACAGCCTTTCAGCAGAAAATCACCAGGCTCAGTGAATAAAAGTGCTTGTACAAGCTTGAGGAGTCCACAGGTTTGAATCCCCAGAACCCACTTTAGCCAGACGTGTAGTGTGAGTATCTCTAACCCCAGAACGCCTAGGAAGCAGTGGAAGCAGGAGAATGGAGATTCCCTCAAACTTCTTGAGCCACGTAGCCTGGAGAAAGCAGTGAAGAGACTATGCCTCCCTTCCAATGAGCTCCATCCTGCTTAGCTTGTTAGATCAGAGATGTTTGAAACTCTCGGGTTCTTATGGTCATAGACTAGAGCCTTTCTCAAACAAGATGGAAGGTCCAAATTGATACCTGAGTTTTCCCTTTAATCCCTAAACATGGGCCAAAGTATGAGTGAACCCACATTCACATACATGAATATGTACATATAAATATATACACACATATGCAAATGTCATACATGCGATGCCTCAAAGTATTTGAAAAACATAAATTAATTGAAAATAGGGATGAAGACGTAGCTCATCAGTAAGAATAGATAGTGTTGTTGCATTCGACCCAAGTACAGTTCTCAGTACTCACTTCAGGGCAAAACAACTACCTGCAAAAACAGCTTCATGGAGATCTGAAGCCTCTGACTTCTGGAGGCACCTACACTCACGTGAACATGCACTCACACAGAGACAATCCACACACACAAAGAAAGTAACAAGAACAAATTTTGAAAGCAAAAACAAAAGAAATTAGAAATAAAGGAAATCTAAAATAAAAGGCAATAAGCCACTTTTGTATTAATAATTAAAGATGTGGAATACTTAATAATGTTAGACTTTAAAGTGACGGAAGAAAAAGACTGAACAGTCTTACTTCACTTCCTTCTACAAGGTGTATGGCTAGCAATGAGAAAAGGACCAAATGCATAGATAAAATTGTTCAAAACCTCTGGCTTCTTGAGACACCCTTGGAGGAAATGGGTTTGTACAAAGCTCACGGCAGCGTCACGGAACTGCCTTGGTGAGACAACGACGTGATCTTCAGAGGAAGTCACTAGCTTTACACATTTTGATCGTAGATTGAGTATGCGGTGTTGCTGGTCCTAATTGTGAAGTTTAATGAATACATCACAATCAGCCCCTCGACCCCAGCCACAGATGCTGTCATTCTGCCTCTCTGGCTTTGACCTTGTCCAAGAGCATCAAGGAACATTTGGGATGGATACTGTTTTCCTCCTCAAACAAACAAGCAGGTTTGACTAGAAGAAGCATATCTATGTCACTGTAAGTGGCATTTTTCATTAGATTTGAAAGCAAACCCTGGAATGTTTCTAAAAGAGAGGTCATGGAACCATCGCCAGAGGAAAACAGTGATAGATTTTTGGAGCTGCGAGATGGCTTCTGTGGGCTTCTTTCTGCCAGGCAACTGAAAAGGGTGATAGTGGATCTTCAGGGCTTTGCAACGTGAGTCTGTATGAGATTCTTATCGCTAAATACCCCTATTTACAAGTAGGCTGTGTAATGTGTATGCAAGTGTGAAGGTTGCAAGAAAGTGTATATTTTATAAAAGTAGATAGGCGATTTTTCTAAGACAATAAGAGGGATTCAGGGAAGACCAAAGGGTACACGTGCCTACGTGCCATGAAAGTGTTATAAGGGGTCTGCCAGGCTTTGAAGACTCCAAAGGGAGCATGGAAGCTGGGAGAAGAAACTGGAGAGGGAGAGAGAGTCAAGAGAAACGAATTTTGTTTGAAAAAACGGCATACTGAGTGGGAATGCTTCACATGATAATAAATGTTGTAAAATGGCTACATCATTTACAAACTCTTATTTAGCCACAAGAGGGCGGTATTGCCTCAGGATTTCCTCCTTCACATACCACCAGCTCCCCAAAATTCTGCAGTGGGTTTTGCAGCACTTTCTCAGGAAGAAGCAACAAGCAGTAATTCATACCGTAATCCTGTATCACGTGTTTCAGAATGACAGAAATTTGGCTAAAGAGAAACACTCCTGAAATTTCTTGGTAACACCCCCAAGGCCCGTTGATTTTAGAAAAATGAATAGTGCCCTTGGGTCATTATGAGTCAGTGACGGATGCCATTTTTTTCCCCAGGTAGTGATAGGAGGTGTTGGCTTCACCACGGCCTTTTGTGAATCAAACCCACGGTCAAGTACTCTCAGTTATAGGATTCTAGTACTAAACGAGTGAGTAATAGACCTTCAGGAGAGTCAGAAAGCTAAGGCTTCTTTGGGAATTAAAAAACTAGATTGGCTCTTCCTTGACTATTCTTTGGTGGAAAGATGAAAAGGCTAAAGGAATCTTTCACCTTTTCTGCAGTCACTAACAACAGTTCTGTCTCCCTTTTGTGTGGGGTCCAAGGTCAAGCAGGTTTCTGTCCCTAGTCCAATTGGGCTGAATGGTGAAGCTCTGATAAATTTTCCACGTGGTGTGGGGTGTGCACAGAGCCCATTCATAGCAGAGGAGCAGGGTGATGCTAGAAAGCTTAGGGTCTAATTCTCCGGAGTTGGGGAATAAGTTGTCTGCTGAGAGCTGCTGGATAGAGCCAAGGAAGGATAACGCTAAGCCTTCCTTTCTCCTAGGAGGGCTTGATGAGAAGACTGTGGCTAATTCCCACAGTCTGGTGCCATAAATCCATATTAACTTGTGCTCTTTGAATTCAAGGGCTGAACATGTGGGTTTAAAGTGTGTACCCAGACGTCTGTGTCATTCAACGAAATGACTTGTAAAGCTAACTTAAAGCTAGCAGGAGTTTCTTTGCATCTGTCTCACGTGTTTGTTTCCCTTTATCTGAAGCATCTTTGAGCTGTGGGAAGGGATGTTGCTCAGTGAGTGACTACCAGGAAGTATCTGTGACTGTCTTTGCTCCCTTGAGACTGTGATTGGGCTCCTTGCAAAGGGAACTGGTGTGTTATGGGGTGACACCGATTAGCTGGGAAATTTGAGACCTGTAATGTGCCCTCTATCTCCAAAGACCACAAGCTCTCAAAGCCTTTCCCTTTGGTTAGCTGAGACCAGGAAGACCCTCAGGATTGGCTGTTAGTCAATTAAAACCTGGGACATAAGGTTGACGGTCTGCACTAAATCTAATCTACTTGTAGTTTCTTTTGGGAGTAGTGTGTTGCTAGAGAAGTCAAGGTTATATTTGTTCAGCAAAGAGCATGGGAATTTGTTGATACTCACCAAGCACGCGAAGGTCATTGAAATTAAGAGAATTTAAAAAAAAAAAACCTGTGTAATTCGGAAAGGGTATAATTTAGTTCCTCATACATGTAAGGCAAATGCTCTATCATGGAGCCTCAGCCCAAACCCAGAATAGCTATCACTTGGAAGTCATATTTCTAATAACACACTGATTGTAGAAATCAACAGTATTTTAGCAAAGTGAGGGACACAACCCCAGCTTCATGTGCTGCCATAAAAGCAATGAAGTGATTCTTAATTTTGAAAGCTGAATGATAACCCAGGACTACCAGGATGAAACTTGGCAAAGACATGTCTCCTCCCACAGTTCCAGCATGGTAGTCAGTGGATCTTCATAATTCACTGTTTCCTAACAGCAACAGTGTTTCCATTGCTGCCTTAAAATTTAGAGCAAGTTAGTGACCCTGTCTTTGGAGGTTGAGCTCTTTTCTGTTATTTTCTACAGTTTCCTGGGAAAGAGGCACCCTCTCCTTACACACGTACATAGATAGCATTTTGTTAAAGAGCAGAAAAAGTAAACATAGAGTTTCTTTATTTACTGAACGTGTTCTCTTTGTGAGCTGCATTGTAAGGTGTGAGAGGGGAGCTGGAGAAGCCAGCTGGGAGATGCTAATTTGTGGAAGATGCTCTCATCAGGTTCTGAGGTTAGATATAAACGCGCAGATGTGCAGTCTCGAGGCTTTATCCTGCCTCAATTGTCCCATTGATGAGTTTCAGCGACAAATTATTGAACCTTTGTGACTCAGGTGCCTTGTCTGAAAAATGGTAGTAATTAAGAGGGCTGTAATTATAGTCCTAACGAGTGTAGGATAAAGGTAACTTATGATAAAGTGGGTTGACATTATCATTGGTTTTCTTATCATTGCTTAATACTCAAAGGACAATGAATACATTATTTTATGCTGATTCCAGAGTAGAAAAAGATATCGAATATATTGTAGAAGAAATTTGGCAAGTGCTGATCAGGGAATAAAGCTCAGCAAGCATGGACACGATTACAAGTTCTTTCAGAGGCATGTTCTCACTGTTTAGGAATGCTGTAAGAACCGAATTACTCTATGTCAAGGGAAAATGTAGAAATGGAAATATTAATAGCACTAGCAAATTCAAAATCATGACCTAGAAATATTAATGCTGACAAGTAATATGTTTCATATCAATTATTTTATATAGGAAATGTCTTAAGCTTTTTATTTATTTATGAGTACATATGTGCTTGTATGTGGGCATACATGTGCCAAGGTGGAGGTCAGAGGACAATTCTGCATGTCAGTCCTCAACTCCTAACATTTTGGCAAAGTTCTGGGTTTTGTTTTCGTTGTTGTTTGTCTTTGTTTTTATTTCTTTTGTTTTGTTTTCTTGTCTGTTTTGTTTGTTTGTTTGCTTGCTTAGTCTACACTAGGCCATGTTGCCCAAGAGTTTTTTGGGATTCTCCAGTTTCTGTCACGCCCCCCTCCACATTCCACAGGACTATTCAGATTCAAATGTGTACTACCATGCTGCCATGACCAACTTCATGTGCACTTTGGGATTTGAGGGATTCAGCCTCAGGTCATCATGTAGCATGGCAAACGCTTTACCCAACATTGCCTGCCTTAAGTTTTTTTTTTTTTTAAATATACTGTTCAAGAAATATTTGAAAAATCACGTGACCTTCATATAATTCTACATAGGGGCTGGAAAGATGATTTAGCAATTTAAGAGAACTGGCTGCTCTTCCAGAGGATCACGGCTCTGTTTCCAATTGTCACACAGGAGCTCACTAACACCTGTAACTCCAGTCCTAACAGATCTACGGCCTTCTTCTGGATTCCATAGGCACAGCATTCACATGGTACTCAGACATACATGCAGCCAAAATACCCATATACATGAAAATTTTTAAAAAATAGACACATCAAAACTATTTTAAAGAATATTTAAATATTTCTAAACACACTAATATATTTTATAGTTTCTAATGTCTTACATTTGTTTTACAAAATCATTTTATTAGTGATTTTTATTGTTATTAATCTCTATCCATTTGTACACCTTGACACATCTGTGTGCCACCCCCATCACACATATCATGCACAAGTATTTTAAGGCATTACCTTCATAATAAAATTGATATGAAACACATGACTTATTAGTATTAAGTTTTTCTAAGACCATGATTTTGAAGTACATTGTTTTAGTAATAATATTTTTATGTTTGTATGTGGAGTGATGGCAGCTTCTAGAATCAGTCAGCTTTAGCTTAACCCATTTTAAAATTTTTTCTCAGCTCTGGAAATGCAGTTTCTTCACCTATAATAGGGAGATGTTCTTAACAAGGTCTAAGTAGGTAAACAGTAAGAGTCACTGCTAATATTATTGGTAAAGCCAATTATAATTGAATGGAGTCAGTTTATAAATATGCTTCCATGAATATTTTAGACTAAATGCAATAATCTGGAAAGCATTTGGTATAGCATTTAGCACATTGTGAGACTTATTCCTTCTCTTGGAATTTCCAGTGTGAGTTTCTCCATGGATGGTGGATTCATCTGATCAGCCATTTGCTTGCTTTGATGCTTTAAGTCCTAATGTCAATTGGCCATTGAAACTCTATTCCTATCAAGTTTGAAAAAGAGATCTCTGGGCGGAGGCAAAGGTGTGCCATGCAAAATTATAAATGTGTCTGAAGTTCTCCGTTCTGCATGCCCTGCCTTGTAAAAACATTCCAAGTCAGTGCGAAAGCATGTGGGAAGTCAGGGGGTTATTTAGTGCAGCAGGCTGTGATTTATCCACAGTCAGTTGTCTTCTGCAGCTGCTGAGGTGGTGCCGCTCTGCACTCTGTTGCTGACAAGAGTCTGTGGAAGTTTCAGGATGCCAGCTCTCAGCCACTGGGTTCAACGATTGGCGTTGTTCTAGACATGTTCATGGTCAATCGTAAGAAGTTAATTTTTTAATCAAAGGAATTTTATGGCAATACATTTTGAGATGATAGATGTAGTTATGGAACTTTAAGATAGAACTGACATCATTTTAATGAGGCTGTGTGTGGCAGGAATAACTAGTCAATAATTGCTGTAGACATAAATACAAGTATCGGGGTGACTGCAGGGGTGTAAAAGAAGGGGGGACACTCTGAGGGACTTTTTTGTGAAGGAACAGCAGGAAAGCTTTGTGTGCCCTGGAGTTAGGTGGACAGTCCCTCTGGGCAGGGGATGTTTTGCCCCAAGCCTCACTTCCTTAAACCCTGACAACCTCTGACATAGTCAGAGAGATAGAAAACACACTTCATGATTAGGTACTGACTCCGAGGAATGCCAAGTTGAGATTAAATATTTTTTCTTGACCAATTTATAAAATAATGTATATTAATATTGTTAGCAGAAATTGGTTCTGAGGCAGATAATCTACAAAACAATATGAGTATTAAATACAGACTTTTTAATTCATTTTCTGGATGGTCCAAGGACAGCCATGAGAAATTTTGTTCTTTTTTTCTTTTAGCAAGGTATACATTCTCACCACACTGTAATAAATACGGGAATACTTTTGGAGCTATCATTACTCTGGTAAATGTTAGGATATCCATGAAGAAATCAAGACAACTGAGGAGAAGCTTGTTAAAGTGTAGAGTGCTGGGAGCAGTCGGGCTGACTCAGCTCCTCTGAGCTACAACAGATTACAAAACACCCACTTCCTCTCCATGCCTTTGTCATGAGTTTCACTTTTCCCTACTTGCATTTTCTTTTGGAGTGTTGTGTAGGTCTGAATCCGGAAGGAAGAGGTTTGTCATTACACTGCTTATGAAAGCATGGTCCTCAGAGCTATATTGGTCACTTCCTTGGAGTTTTGCAAATTGAGCTAAGCAGTCGTCAAAAAGAATCCCTCCTCTTTGTAAAATAAGCCTGCACTTTAGGAAGAAGACCTAGAAGTCTCAGCTGAAAGAAACTTTCCTTTGACTGACACATAATTGCTGTGGGTTCCAAGAAGTTAGAGAGAACTCAGATGTATGTGTGTGTGTTTAGGGTGTGTGTGCATGTGTGCGTGAGTGTGTGTCTTTGTGCATCTGTAGTACGCAAAGGCCAGCATCTGATAAATAGTATCCTGCCATGCCATGCTTTATCTTGAGACATAGTCTCCTCATCAAACCAGGAAGTAGACTGGGAGTGAGCAGTTCCCAGTCCTCAGCAATTCTCTCGTCTCTACCCACACAAGTGCTAGAGTTACGGAAATACTCTCAGGCATGCCTGCACTTTTGTTTGGCTGTTGGAGTTTGAACTTTGGTCCTTGCATTTGAAAACTCTCTTACATCCTAGGCCACCTCCAAATCCCGGAGCTCAGATTGTGTGTAAGGGAGAATCTTTGACTCAGTGTAGGCAATGGGATTATGAAGGCAGAAGTTCCCATATTGTCTCCCTAGAAATCTGATTGTGTAATAGTGATATTATTGATCACAGGGTCCTTGGCAGTGCTAGACAGACACCTAGCTTCATGAATAAAACTTGCATGGTTATAGTTTTCCATGTTCTGCTCTTCCTACAATGGCTACAGGCATTAAGACTGTGTTGACACCTCTTTTTGAAACATTCAACTGAAAGGCACTGAGATAAGAAACAGGAAATGCCAAGGTGACTTCTGATTTGGGGAATCAAGACACGACAGTCACAGGGACACCCCTGAAACAATGCCCAACCAAAGCTTACTGTGATGAATTCCATCTTTGATTTCACATCAGGCCACGGTTCTAGAAGAAGACAGAGAGCAAAGTTTTGGTTTTTATTTCTAGAGGAGATTGGAATCATGGTTCATAGGGAATCCTTTGAGAGATGGTTCCTGAAA
This sequence comes from Microtus oregoni, assembly GCF_018167655.1. Lineage (NCBI taxonomy): Eukaryota > Metazoa > Chordata > Mammalia > Rodentia > Cricetidae > Microtus > Microtus oregoni. The sequence goes on from NW_024543063.1 coordinate 20,683,661, forward strand.
GTGCCTGGAACGCCAGGTACATTTTCACCATAAAAACTTCCATCATTTTCAGGCCCAAGCGTCCCTGCTTGTCACAACTACAGTCACAACTACAGAAGCTCCGTGTGAGCATTAACTTAAAAGAGATATGTTTAAGGTGGCCTGGACCATTCGTGCCAGAAGCAGTCATTGCCATTTAATAAAACATTCCTTTCAGTCATTTGCACTTGAACAAACAACATCAAATCATCCTCATGAGAGTAGGCTAACAGGAAATAAGAGCCTTCAATTCTGTAAATCAGGTTGAAAGCTTTTCAATTAGGACCGGGGTAGGAGCCCCTGTTTCCTGTCTCTCCCCATCTTACAGACAGCATCAGTCTCAGACAGGGTGGTGTGTGTGTGTGTCTCATTTTAGAAGCTCTGACTATGGCCTCTGGGATACTGAGTAAGGAACACAGGAGTAGCTGAGAAGGGAAGAGATGAAGAGGAAGGAAAGGACAGTGGCTCCTCTTTTACACAGCTTATGGATTATGAACCGCAATAAGCTGTTTGAAACTACATCTGCCACAGAGGCAATGGGCACTTGCCACACTCTCATATCGATAAATTCAAAAACACATATTTTTCTACTATACAAAAAGTTTTGTCACCAAGGAAATGAAAACCATATCTGGCACTTGGCCCAAGCCCTGAGCTTGCAACACCACTGAGTGGGAAAATCTAACTCTTCAGGAAGATGGAAAGCATGACTCCTGATGACTGGTTTGCTGCTCCTCCAAACACCTTCTTCTCCTCTCTTGACTCTCTATCAAATAATTACTGTTTTTCTGGGTAGGTTCAACATTTTTCAGTATTACATAGTTTATATAAACCAGAAGCCTAATGTATTCCACAACATAGAATTTCTGCCTCTTTTATCCTGAGGCTCAGATATGTGGATCAAATCACACAGAACCAGTATAACGGAGAATCTGGCTCCAGAGCAGATCACCGTGAATACGACTGCTTGCCTTTCTTTACATAGCCTACATATATCTCCCTGTGATGGACAGCACATCTCAGTGGAGAAAAGCTTATTGTGTCTCCACAGCTCAATTCCAAGTTGTAAGAATAAGCATATCTTACACAGTCCACTTGCTATTCTCAGTCTGCTCCTTCAGGACTAGTAAACAGCAGGTCTGCAAAACACCTCCCTCTACATAAAGGACCTGCTTAGCAAGGTTGACTTCTCCCTGCAACTACTGGGGTCCAGCCCACTTCTGTTATCAAAAGCTAGTATTTTATAATGAAATTAAACTTGCAATTCAATTAATGCTGATGTAGGTGATTAAGAGAATACCCTTAGTGAAAACATCAATACATTTCCTGTAATTGAATTTTATCTTGTAACACTGCGCTTTCCTTCAGGGAATGTCTTTTTAAAGTTTTCCTCTGATAAATGTCTCACTCACTGAAAAACATATGAATTAATTCTGGAAATTTCTCAGGGTTTTCTTTATTATAAACAATTAGCTTAATCAATTAATAGCTGGGATTATTTCTGTAGTCATTGTAAGGTTCAGTTTTCAAAAATCCTGTTGTGTCTTCTTTACTGGAAAAGTGTATTTTATTTAAAATATAGTCATTTTCCTTTCCAAAGACAAAAATTTAAAATCCATATAATCAAATCAAACTGTAAAGCATACACATTTTAAGGTAATAGCATCTGTGGATAAGTACAGCCTGTGGCACATCATCTATGCCTGGACTAGATGGTTTTCAGAACTTCCTGCAGACTTTAGAGCAGCAAATTGTTAACTAACTTCACATATGAAAATGACATAGCACATTGACTCTCCTGAAATATCATCATTTTATGATAACAGCACAGTGCTCTGCTCTTTACAGTGTAGCTCACTACCTGAATCTGTATCTGTGTTCTGTGCTCCGGTGTAAAGCTCCAAGTGTAGCCCACCCTCGTGGTTGGGTGGATTTGTTCCTTGTACATTTGATCATTTCCTTTCACCAGATAACATGCATTAAAGCTTATACTGTCATTTACACTTCTCGGTTTGCACTTCAATTTTTTTTCCATAAGTGATAAAAGTCTATATGCAATAGAACACCAGAGCCATAACAAGCATTTAGCTTTGTTTTTATTTAATAAATAAATTTAATTCATGTGTTTGGGAATTTTGACTTTATGCCTATCCATGCCCCTTGTGGGTCCCTGTTGCCTGCAGAAGCCAACAGAGGCCTGCAGTACCCTGGGGCAGGCGTTATAGACCATTCTGAGCAACCATGTGCATTCTGGGAATCAAACCCAGGTACACTGCAAAAGTAGCCAGTGTTCTTAGCCATTGAGCCCTCTACCTAGGCACAGAAAATATATTATTTTTTAAAGTTATATTTACACTAGTTTTTAAACTAGCAATCAAGCGTGCATATTGTACATATTAGCAGTACAGGTATTGTGTGTTGTATCAACATACAAATTCATGCTTTACTACTTAGGTCAACAGAAATAGATCTATCTCCCAGATCATCTACCATTTCCTCATAGCCAAACATCCTTTATTCTTGCAGCCTTTTCAGACATACTGTGCACAGACACATCCTTAGTCGCCCTACCATGCAGTGTTAAAGTGTCAACTCCTACCTAACCATAACTTAGTACCCGTCATCAACTTTTCTCATCATTTCTTCTCAAAGCTCTCTTCAGCCTCAATGTCCATTGGTAACATATTTGTAAAATGATGACTGAACACAATTAATGTTTTCTACATAGTGATACAAAATGAGTCTCTGGCTTTTATCCTTATGAAGCTATTTTCTTGGGCGTTGTCTCTTAATCCATTTCCAAATAGCTAACAAGTTTATGAAATTTGGTCAAGACACTGTCATCCCCCAATAATTGTGATTTTTCTTGAAGAAGCATAAACATGCACGGGGAATTCCCTTTTATTTTTATTACGTCAAATTGAGAAATGAATTGTGATGTGGCTAAGAAAATAAGGAAAAAAATTACTTTCAGCAGGGTTTTCATAAGTATGGTGTCCAATACAGGCAGTGTTTTCAATGCCAACACATCAGCTGTTGGAGGTGGTGCACCGAAGAGCAAAATTCAATAACCTTTGGATACTAAAGTCCATCAACAAACACAGTAGGTTTTACAGGACATTCTGATGGATAGCAGCAAGGGTGGTGAGCTGCAGGAAGAGAGAATGGTCTGAGGAAGGGAAGTTTCTCTGCTAGGATCTGCTACCTCTTCACTGCCAGTGTGGAATCTGTCAGCTTCACAGGCTGACAGATGATCTTTAGGAGCTTCTTAACTGGATTTCCTCATCTAGATAATAGTAACCACAGGGACATTGTGAGTCTAGAATAAAGAAGGCAAGGTACTGACACAGTAGTATTTGTCCCCATTGGGAAGCCTTGGTACTGCAATTTTGTTCATGACCTTGATTGTGAAAGAATGGATGGAAATATGACAATAATAAGAAACAACACATTTCACCTTCCCCCAGGGTACTTTTAATTATAAAATCTTGTTATTTTTCAGGCTTATGCTTAGCTGATTCCTTTAACTTAGTACACCTCTCCATGCCATTGACTGTAAGGCACAAATACCATCAAGACTGTATGTGTGTTTCTCTATGTGTATGCTGCTGCTGTGGGTTACTTTAATGATGACTAGCTCCAAGATAGTGTAGTATGATACTAATGGAAGAGGCACCAGTGTCTACTATACTTTGTTCATGAATTCCAATCCAAATACTATCCTCTGTAAAGGATATGAGGCTTCTGTAATTTAAGCACTATAAATTTAACATTGTCATTTAAAAATAGCACTAATGACATGCCTAATTATATACTTTAGGGAATGGATATAGTCTCTGTGCTCATCAACTACTCCAAACAGGTTTAAGAAAACTAATGATTTCTGGTACTGTTATGTTGTAGGAGGTCCTTTTGTTTGTGTGTTGCTTTCATTGGTTAATAAATAAAGAAACTGCGTTGGCCTAGTTGATAGGGTAGAACTTAGGTAGGCAGGGAAGACAGAACTGAGTGTTGGGAGGAAGAAAGACAGAGTGGGGGGATGTCATGGGAGCCGCCAGAAACAGACATACCCAATCTCTCCTGGTAAGCCACTGCCACGTGGTGATATACATATGAATAGAAATGGGTTAAATCAAAATGTGAGAGTTAGCCAGTAAGAGGCTGGAGATAGTGGGCCAAGCAGTAATTTAATTAACACAATTTCTATGTGGTTATTTTGGGGTTAAGCTAGTCGGGAAGAACAAGCGGGCCCCCTTGCAACACTGTTACATTATATTATTGATGATGCTAGAATTATTATTATTATTGCAATAATCCTTCACTCCAATGTGACATGATCAAAGGGACCTAGGTTTTACCAACTTGTGTTTCTGAAGAATATTATAAGCTCATTATGTCAATCAAGAATTTCAGCATTGGAGAGTTTACTTACTTTATGACTTTTCCTTGAGTGCCATAATTAGTACATATTTTATTAATTATTCACTCCTACTTCTATGCCTTTATTTTATTATATTTAATTTTAACCATATATTAATTAGACACAGGATTGAAGTTCATTACAACATAATGTTTTTGATTATTATTATCCTCCATTACTTCCCTTCCTCCAGCTGGTGTTGGTATGTTTCTTCTTTTTCCCAGAGTCCCCCTTTCTACTTTCATTTTGTTTATCATGAACTTAGCAAGTGAATGGCCTGCAGAGAGCTTTAATAATACAATCATTTGTGATATTAATACATAATCATGAATGCACATACAGGCATGTAAATCCAAGCACAGGTGGATTGCACTAGCAACAATTTTCTCAGACAAAAGTTGATCCAGTTACCCACCTTCGGATGATGGTTTATTTGTACATTGTATACAGAATATGGAGTGAGAGCAGCAATACTGTATCTTCAAAGACTGTCTCTGGGCTATTTAGAGTTATCGTTTAGCATATTTTATTTACATTTATTTGTCTTTAAGACTATCCTCCAAGAAAAGTATTTAAGAATTTGGTACAATTAAGGATATTGTTGGATTCAAGTGATTTAAAGTGAAGTGAAATATTTCATAAAAAAAAATCTTCAAACAATCAGAAACACTATAAACTATCTAAATATTTGTTCATCCATTCACTAATTTTGAGAGCATTTATTGTATACTACTTCTTTTTCCCTAGAAGTTAAGGATACAAGAATTAACAAGAAGGTTCCTGTACTCAAAGATCTAGATCTAAAGAAAATATAATAATGTATATATTTGTATCTACTTTGTAGTAAATATCAGAAATTCAATTGTTTCAACAGACAAGAGGCCTTCCTCTTTTTGCTTTACAAAGAAACATTGCCATAGAACACTTAAACAACTAGTCCCATATATAGTAAATTCTGATTTCAAAAAGCCATGTCATTTTTTTTATCTTATATACTTTATACCATTTGCTATGAAAATAAAAAAGCAAACACATGGGGTTGATGTAAGTAAAAAAGTCATTATTAAAGAGAAATTCGTGTTGGGCCAGGAGAGCTTGAAAGAAAGTTAAAAGCAACCTTCACTACTTTGTGTGACTTGCAATATTATTTTTGATTAAAGAGTATTATCATAAAACTGAAGGTTAGACAATGTCTTCATTTTACGAGCAGAGAGAATATGTAGCACTTGTTAGCTTAAAATTCCAATGCTAGTTTGAGAGTCATTAATATCTACATATTAATTGGTTTTATTTTAGAGATTTGCATAATTGATGAAAGCCCAGATATATAAACTCAAACAAAACACTTGGTTTTACATACAATATTTCTTCTCTGCTCCTAATAGCTGATCTGACTTCGTATATCAAGGTGGATATTCATGTCAAATTAGAGAAAAGTAGGAATTAGTGTGCAGCCATGATTTCACATTGTAAAACAACTCTGAGATGAAGGCGTGGTTCTCACTTTGTGAGTATAGATATATATCAAAACTAAGTTTAGTGGTAGGGAATAAACAATGAAATTCCAGTTCATGCCTCAGGTATAGACTTGCCCAGTGATTCTTTCATTAAACGTATTTTCTGAGTCAACATATTGTTAAAAGAGTAAGATCTATGAGGGAATAATTAAAAAAACACACAGTCAATAGATTAGAATTACATTCACATACACAGACACACGCAGGGAGATACACACAGGGACACACACACCCCCAGAGATACATACATACACACGGAGACACACATATAAAAGTTTGGATGTGTCCCGTCCTCCCAGTTTTCCCTCGCCTCCCCTCTTTCCGAGATCCATTGTTCCCCTTCAGAAACGAGCAGGCGTCTCAGAGGTATCAACTGAACATGGCATAATAAGATTACATACCACTAGGCATAAACCCTCATATCAAGGCTGAACGAGGCAATCCCGTAGTAGGAAAAATGTCCCATGAGCTGGCAAACGAGTTAGAAACACTCCCACTCTGGCTGTTAGGGGTCCCACAAAAACCAAATTGTGTAGGCAAACTGTAAAAACAGGTTGACTGCTATGTGTGAAACCCAGGTTCAGTTCCTAGCATCTCAGAACAACAAAATAAAGTAAAAAGAACCAGACTTGGTGATACATGCCTGTAATTCTAGCACTAAGAGGCTGAGAAAGGAGGACTGGAGTTCAAAGTCAGTCTAGGCCACATGGAAATTACCAGGATAGCCTGGGATACACTGTAAGACTCTATCTTAGGAAAATTTATTTTAAAAATGAAAAATATCACCAATAAAAAGCATACTCTAAACGCTAGAACTCTTTCTATTTCATCTTTCGTTCTTATAATTATTCAAGCTAGAAAGCAACACGTATATCGGTGCAGCACTGATGAAGGCATATCAAAGGGAAGTATTGAGTCTCCTTGTCTTAGGACTTCCTGCTTATGATATCAATGCAGATAGCTTCACTGTGGCCTTCAAGAAGTTAAAATGAAATCCATTAGTTTATAGTCACCTTCGTGTCTTAGGATTTATACTTATAAAAGAATTTATTTATGCTGTGTATATGAATATTTTTATTGCACGTATGTGTCGGCACCAGATGTCTGAGTGGTGCTTGTGGATGTCAGAAGAAAATAGTCGATGCCCTGGAACTAGAGTTCTAGACAATGATGAGCCACCATGCGTGTACTGAGAACTGAACCTGGGTTCTCCATAAGAGCTGCAAGTGTTCTTAACCGATGAGCTTAACCAATGAGCCATCTCTCCCATCCCAGATTAATATTTTTGAAAACTGTATCATATTCATGAAGCAACTAAAGAGTCAGGTGTTTTAAGTTAACTATAGTTTTCAAATATTTAGCATAAAACCCAAGGAAGTTGGGTTACCTCTCTATTATTCCAAAGCATGTTACTTTATAGAAGATATATAGATAAATTTTCATTTTTTATTCTGATGTTGGAAGGACTTGTGTTTCATTAACGATGAAATAAAGCAGTCTTACCTGTGAATAGACGGAGAAGTTCAGAAGATTGCAACCCTTGGGCTCTGTGTTATTGTTAATTTCAAGTTTTATTGAGGGTTTCTGTTATTGTCTATTCTTTATAAGGTTGAGCACATCCTTCCAAATGATATTTGGACAAGTAGACATGAAAAATAATTGACTAAGATTGAGGGAAAGGTTATCAGTGTGTTTGTTTTGAGGTTGTCACCAGAGTGACACATTAGAGGTAGTTGGTTGCAAAAGTAGAAGAATCGACTCACCTAGCATTCATCATGGATACAGAGTCTAAATCCAGCTACTTTATAATGCCAACACTCTGCTTTTCTTTATAAGGATATGACAGTAAAATGTGCAGCAAACACACCCTAATAAGTTCTCCATTGTAATTTCCAGTCTGGTTCTCATCATTTCTGGTTTATTGGATGGGTCCAATTCATATAAAAACCACTGTAAGTTAGTCTGAATCAAGGCTTTCACAACCAATATTATAACACCACTATGGGCACTGTTTTCCATCCTCTACTGGACAACTCTAATACATGCTTATTTTAAGGGTCAACTAATCATTTCCTAAGTCAAAAGAATCTTTAGGGAAAGCTCTGACCAGAGAACAAACTTCCTTTGATCTGATCCCAGTAACCAACCACAGCAATAAAGGAATGTGGGCATTTCACTGGTTTTCTTCTGTTTAATTCATTTGTCAATCATTTCTCTCTACATTTCTACAGGTCTAGCTTAACATTTACTTGGTCTTTTAAGATTTCCTCATACTACAGTGATTATTTATTATTGTATCAATTTGTCACATTTTTCCTTTTTAGGATGATCTTTTATTTCTACACATGACCATATTACAAATAGTGTATGCGTGGTGAGCCACAAACTCTCTGACAGTGACCCCACTCTATAGATGGTAGAATAGTAGATAATCATGTTTTTGTGCTAAAAATCTTGACATATATACTGTCATTTTATTTTATAATTTTCATGTGCTGTTGAATATTTTCCATTTGTGTTTTGTTTAAAAACCCAAAGATATTTATTAAAAATGTTCTCAGTGGCTGTATGAAAACAGGTTGGTGTCTACTGTTTCAGAAACTAGGTGTTATATACAAGTCTATACTAAATGTAGAACTCTATTTAAAAGCTATGATGGCATTTCCTGAACATTGCATCTGTCTCCCGAGTATTTGATAACTATTCCATGCTAGTTAGTGAGGCCATTTAAGTAAAGATAATTTATATCAATTTTATTTCTCATTTATTTGTTGTAAGGAGTGGCGGGCTGCATCCCGCAGCCCAGCTAGCTTATACCCAAATAACCACACAGAAATTGTATTAATTAAATCACTGACTGGCCCATTTGCTCTAGCCTCTTATTGGATAACTCTCACATCTTGATCAACCCATTTCTGTTAAATCTGTGTATCACCTAGTGTTTGTGGCTTACTGGCGAGATTATAACCTACCTTTGTCTCAGGCAGGAAATTCATGGCGGCTGCCTGACTCTGCTCTTCATCCCAGAATTCTGTTCTGTCTACTCTACCTATCTAAGTTTCTCCCTATCAACTAGGCTAAGGCAGTTTCTTTAATAACCAATGAAAGCAACACAAATACAGAAGGACCTTCTACACCATTTATTTAATGTTGAATTGCTCCAAAATGTTTATTACAGTGTAATTCTGTTTCAGTTTTCTATGTTACGCATTTGGGAAAATTTAAAATGTATAATAAGAGAATTATTATTTTACAGTGTTGCTGTTTGCTATTTCACAAAAATATATTCATTTTAAGAAAGTACTTAATTTTACTTTCCAAAAACAAAACGAAACACAAAACAACAAAAAACTAGTGTGGTAAAAAGGTGAAATGATTCCTTAGTGAAAGGAAATAATTCTATGTTCCCTACAACCTGCCAAAAATAATGTAAATGGAACTGACTAATTGTTATTAAGTTCTGTATATGCCAAGTACATACATGTTATATGCTATATTCGTGCATGTTTTGGGGAACTACATACTACTTTATAATGCACACGGAAGTTCAGAGATACATTGCTTCTCAATTTCACAAAGAGAAAAGTCCTAAGCAAGTAATTTAAATTTTCTTGTTTTCATGTGCTCTTGGAGGGGAGGGAGTATAGTTAAAACTAGCGTCAGAAAAGACAACCTTTCCCTTTAAACAAAAACCTGTAAATTTTAGATGTAAAGACAACCTGTGAAGCATACTCATTGTCTCCCACATGGTATTCAACTTGTAGCATTGTAATTTATTTAGCTCAACTACTGCATCAGCATTGAGAGATTATAATCAGGTAAAGGCTGCCCTTTGTTCTGTTTTCCTTAGCATTTTTCTGTCTTTTCTGCTTCCTATTTCCTTCTAAAAAAATGCACAGTAATTATGGTTAGTCAGAGAGTCTCTTCAGCCTTGTGTAGACAGCAGGTGTTTCTAGGGGGGCTTTCTTTCTTTTGTATGACCTTGACAGGGTGTCAGGAGTACTGCTGTGGTATTTTGTAAACTGTCTCTCACATGAGGTTTAACTGATGCTTTTTTCAATTGCTTTGAGGGCTTGGCAGAGAGAGATGGAAGGCTCGGGTGCCCAGGTTTATCGATGCAATGGTACATGCTAGCAATGGCATTCACAGATATTGAACACCCACAGACCATTGAATTTGCCATATGCCTCGCCTGTTTTGGCTTCTATAGGAAAAGTAAAACAAAATTCCACAAACGCAGTCATTTATACACAAAGTAAAGTATTTCTCACAGCTCTAAGGGTTGGAAGGATCAACACCAGGGTGCATCCATGGAACTTACTAGAAGTTCTCTCTGCTAGCTTGTGTCTGCTTATTTCTCATTGTGTCTAAAGGAGAAAGCTATCTTGAGCCTCTTTGGTAAGTCCCACTCAGGAATTAACTTCTCCTACTTGTTGCCAAGCTCTTATATTTAAGTCCGTCAAGTTAAAGGTTAGGATTTCTTCTTTTTTTAAATTTATTTATTTATTAAAGATTTCTGTCTCTTCCCCGCCACCGCCTCCCATTTCTCTCCCCCTCCCCCAATCAAGTCCCCCTCCCTCATCAGCCCAAAGAGCAATCAGGGTTCCCTGACCTGTGGGAAGTCCAAGGACCACCCACTTCCATCCAGGTCTAGTAAGGTGAACATGCAAACTGCCTAGGCTCCCACAAAGCTAGTACGTGTAGTAGGATCAAAAACCCATTGCCATTGTTCTTGAGTTCTCAGTAGTCCTCATTGTCTGCTATGTTCATAAACAAAGGACATTGAGCCTATAATTAGTGATCCTAGAGAAGCTAAATAACGAGAACCCAAAGAAAAACATACAGGCATCCTCCTGAATATTAACCTTCATCAGGTGATGAAAGGAGACAGAGACAGAGACCCACATTGGAACACCGGACAGAAATCTCAAAGTCCAAATCAGGAGCAGAAGGAAAGTTTACTATTTCAACAGAAGAATTTGGGTAGGGAACTAAGGTCGAGTACGGAGAACCAGATTTCTCCATGAGATATGACCTCCAGCATCTCTCTCCATTGCACCATGACATTGTTACTGTGTGGCTCACACACAGAGGTGATCATTTCCATTTATCTCCGTGATGGGAGATTTCACTGATTTCATTCCATGAACTTAATATACAAAGAATATCATCTCTATTGAGTCATGTTAATAAAAATATTGTTGCCCCAAAGCTGTATATTCATAATTGAACAATTATAATTGAACATAATTATAAAACAGCTGCTTTATAATTAGTTCTTAGTATGTAATTATCATCATATAATATATATATATATATACTATTTTGTCTGTGTATATAACAAATATATTTGGATTGTATATAATAAACAAGGTCACTTAACTAAACTAGAAGAATGTTTTGGTGGGCTTATCTTAAATTAATTTTAACACTCTATCTCCAAAGCTGTTTCATCCATAGGGAGAAATGGAATGGTATTTTGATGCTGTCTTTTAACAGGATATAGATATTTTATGACTAAAGAAAACAAAATAAAAATTGGTTAATAGCTTTTAGATAGTATTTTTACATAGTTCATGAAAGTGATAAGTATCCAACTTGTGTCTCTAATACGACACAATTTTCTAACATCATTATCTCAGTGTAAAAAATAATGTTTAAAACCACTTGGGGGGAAAGATCTTAATATTTAAATGTCCATAGCAGTAGCACTGGGTTTTAATGTGAGAATTTAAACATGAGCCTAAGCATGTCCTATTTAAATTATAAATATGAAAGAGATTTATCTTCCCACAGAAACCATACTCTATAATACAGTCATTCATTTTGTCAGGTGATTGATAGCAAATTCCACATAAGAATATCCTATATATTAGGCTACATATATGTGTAAATGTGTTTTACAAAGCAATCTTTCAAATGGCAACTTTCCAGTCTTATGGAGTTGTATGATCTCCAACCACCTAGCTCTTTTTCATTGGACAGAAAATATTGTCCCTTGAGACTTCATGTACTGGACCATGGTAATAACTGTGTTTAATTTAAACAGCATTCTTTCAAGAAAGAAGTGGATTAAGTCATTAACCACTACAATGATGACTCAGCTATAAAATTAAAATTAGATACGGATTTGTTTGAAATATTATCCAAAAGCCATAATGCTATATTTGGTGACTTAATTTGGTTTATTTTAATCTTTCCATCAGAGGGGATATTTGCTTAAACAATTAAATGTAGTCTTCTTTGTTTGGATTAGGGATGGGCTTATCTCATTGCTAACTTTCTGTGGCAAAGTCGGTTCAAAAAATATCAATAGACACAATACATATATTATGTATATGTACATATGCAACACATATATTAGTGTGCATCTGTCTAGCAATATATGTATCATTGTATGTTCATCCTACATACTGATCTTTCTTTCTTAACTGACTTGATGAACTGTCTTCTCTAAGTTTTTTTTTTTAGAAAAATAATTAAGAGTATTATCAGCATGTTTGTAGAGGGCAGTGATCTCATATGTTTGTTGGCATACCAAGAACTACAGTAAAAATAACTCAACAGAAGGATATTTGGGCATCCACCAACACTTAGCATGTACATCCAGAGTCACTTCAGCAGGTGGAATTATTCAACAAACATGTGGTACTCTATTCTGTTTAGAAACAAACTGAAGCATTCAAAACATATTTCAAGAATGAAAATGGTTCTTAGCAACTTTAAAATATATCACTGAAAAATAGTTTTTATATTTAATGTAGATATATTGGGAACAAAACACAATAGAACCAATCTAAAAATTGGTAAATATTTGGAAAATTGTTTACAAAATAAAGTTACTTTGTTTATGTGTTGTGGTCTTTAAAAAAACATTTATTATTTATTTATTTATTTGTTTGTTTGTTTATTGTGTGTGATACTGTGGGGGAGATGGAGGAGGGGGAGCACAAACCAAAGATTATGGAGATCAGAGGACTGCTGATGGGAACTGGTTCTCTCCTACTGGGTGTGGTCCAGGGAATTAACGCAGGTCATCAGGCTCGAAAATAAACACCTTTCCTTGGCCTGCCGTGAAATTGACCCTACTGGGGTACTTGGGAAGCATTTATTTCCAAACTGTTACTAAATCTTGTCATGACATTTGCCAATTTAAGTGGGATGTTTACTTATAGCAACTGTGCTTTCATTTTTGCTTTGTTTGCCTTTAAACTTTTTCAAAAGTGGGTGTAGAAATAGCTGACAGTTTTCTTATCAGGTATAGCCCAGTGCAAAAGATACACTTTCATTCCATCTTTTTCTTCTGTATTCACTGTTTCTTTTTTGCTAGGTGGCATGCATGCAGTGGTTTCATGGAGACCATACAATGCTTGAGATGATTGAGAAAAAGCGTTGCTTGTGCAAAGAAATAAAGGCTAGACAGAAAACGGAAAAGGGCCTTTGCAAACAGGATAGCATGCCCATCCTGCCCAGCTGGAAGAAGAATGCGGGAACAAAGAAGTACAGCCCTCCACCCTATTCTAAACAGCAAACGGTATTCTGGGATACTGCCATATGAGTGTGTACGGGCATGAGCTCCACATTGCTTAATACAAGGGAGGTTGACTTGGTCGTGTGAAATTAATTGTCACATATATTCTCTGTTGATGTGGAATACCACAGGAATCTGCGGGTACTGTGGCAAGTCCAAGATAAAAATGTGTTTGTCCTTGCAATTAAGGCACACTCTCTTATGGTGGATTGTTTTGAATCCAGAAAATATTAAACTGTAAATATTTTGCTAGTTTATGGGTGACACCTGAAATATTCCTTATACATATTTAAGTTGGAGAAATAACAGAAAAGTTTACTAGATGATATAATTTGGTATTAACTGGTTTGTTATCTCTTTTATATGTAGCCCCCGGATGCCTTTTCTTATTAATTTTTTTGCATTTAGAATGTCTTTGTCCTCCTGCCCACATTTGGCTTCTGTGGAAGAGCTCACAGGTATATGTCCTATTTAAGCACATCATATGTGATCTGGTGCTAGCAATACAGAAGTTGAATATTACGTTTGTAAAGCTTGTCTGCTGCTTTCTATGTTTGTAGGGGATTGATGAGAAATGAACGAAAGTATGATATTAGTCTGCACATCCATGTTACCCTGATGTGGACAATCTTTGCTACAGTGACTTCCTAAGGATTTGTTTCATATCCTGGTGTTTGCACTTAGTCAGACTACAGTGGAAGGCTGTAACATATATTAGGACATTCCTGCAGCAAACTTACTTTCAGAAATTACTTTTAGGGGTGTGTGTCCTTGCAGCATTGATCTGATTGGAGGAGACCAGGGTTCACTGTGACAATTGAAGGAACAAAAAAAAACAAAACCTTAAGAGCTCAGCTGTTTTCAAGGAAATAGGAGCAGAGGCACGGTAGACATGATACTTTTAAGTAACATTTCATGGGCATGATTCTCCCACAAGAAGTTGAAAATGAACATTCAGTATAGCAATTTCCAAGTTTTAGTATACTCCACGCCAACCTTCCTCAAAATTTAAGTCCATTCATGGAAAAGTATTTCTTGCCAATCATTTTAAGCTAGTTATTACATTTTGGGTCATAATCTTCTGTTCATAACTATCGCACCCATTCTTACTGATTATGACACCACGACCAAAGAGTTATGACCACTTTTTTATTTTATTTTATTTTATTTTGTTTTATGGAAGTAAAGAAAATGCAGGGGAGAAAGAGTAGGGTGGACTCAACTTTATGTGGTAGTAAACTTTTAGTTAAGAAGTTTAATTTAAGAAAAATAGCATATATCTTTAAAAGTAACTTGTTAGTTGAAAATAAATATTGCCACGAATAAATAAAAAGGAAACTATCACATATATTTTGTATATTTAAATTAATATTTATGCTTCCTAAAATTGACAGTATGTGGTTCTTCATTAACAATCAATTTAGTATTATATTTCTGAGAGGAAAAAGTGTGTTTGAAGTTATTATCATAGCAGTTTTTCTTGTAAGGGTATTGACAGCAATAGCTCCATGCTGCTCAATAAAACCAAATATAACAGAAGTTAAGGAATTTTTGTAACCTATATTGATAAAAAAAGTTCTAGTAATTCTTTATCAGTAAAAGTTCCTTGAAGAGAGTTTGAAATGTTATAACATAATTTTTTAATGTTTTATAATTAATGTATATTTTGATGTCCAATTATAATCCTGAAAGAATAAGGAAAATGGTAAGTGGGAGCATGTGCTGTGTGAGTGTGTGTGTATGTGTGTATGTGAACAATCAGTGGGAATACTGTATATATAAAATGCTTACTGAAATTGTAAGTTATGCTTGTATAAGTAAGAGGTGACAAAGGCGAAGTCACAAATATAGGATACCACAGAGAGATCTTAAATAGCTTAAATGGGTGCTGTTGCTGTATTTTACCAGCTATGTAGACCTATAATTCAAGCCCAGCAATCAATACAGAACAGACATATGAGTGATGAAAATGTTTTAAGATAAAATCATAATTGAAATCAAGTGTGTTTTTGGCCCAAATTGTTATCTTGATTTAAGTTATTATGACCTCATATATTCAAGCCAATCAATCAAACACAAGGCACCATTTGTCAGAATCTCTGTGATCTTATCTTTTGGCTATTACAGTAAAGATGAGCCCTCTCTTGGCATTTAAGTGTAGGAAATATATTTCCAAGTGTGTTTTCACTGGCTGATCTTATACCTATCACTCTGAATTAGGTAGAAGGTAATTTTAAATGTTGGTCACTAGAAGGAAACAGAGGTACTAAAATGGTGTAGTTGGACTCAACCATTCATGGGTCTTCTGTTCAAGCCAGGGCCACATGTCACGTACTCCTTTCTCAAATCTGTTATTTTTGGAGGAGTTCGCTGTTTTGAACATTTGAACTTAGCCAACCATTTCCATTTATTTCTCAAAATCTCTTTCTACATGAGAAAGAGTTGGAATATCTGGAAAGATGGCTTCACTTGGATTTGACTTCAGATCTGTCATCTGTGCCTATATAATAAATAATTGTCCAATGTGGCAATTAGCTATTCTACAGTCAACTTCATCTTTGTATAGGCTTTCTCTTCGTTGTGAGAGTAGCTAGAGAAAAGCATGCTGACTCTCTGGTGGCAATAAATCAGACACTTCACCTGGTCAGAAGATAATCTGCAGCCAGCACATGATGTCATGATAAAGCCCATATTTCTAGCAATGCCAAAGAACAAATCATATGAAGGCATGTTATCAGGCAAAGGGAACTCATACTCATGACAAATTGTCTTTTCACAGCAAATGTTGTAGAAACAGGATTTTATTGGCTGTCAGCAAGACAGCTTTATGTGCAAAATACTTCTTAGTAGAGAAGACATGAATTTCCTTAGAAATGATGGAAGGAAAGGGTAAAATACTGTGTTTTCCCCATCACAGAAGCCAGCACTATGTGAGAAATCACACTTTTTAGAGACACTGCCAATATCTTCCTCTGCATGCTATTGAAGCAAGTTTGGGGTAAAAAGTGATTGAATTTTCAGCTACATAATAACTGAGAAAGAAAAACAAACACCAAGAGGTAAAGTGTGTTATTTTATAATGCATATACCTTTTGAATACAAAATAATTGTTTGGACATAAGATCGCTTTTCAAAATAGTGACAGTTTCGAACCATTGACAGGCAACAGGATTTTGTTCAAATGGTTCTAGAAAGCAGACCTATGTTACATATGTGTAGTCTTGTCTACACCCAGAATTAGGTTGGCTTCCTTTGAACAAGTTAAACAGAAAGTCAACACACTGGAACAGCCCCAGCTAGTTACTATTTCAATAAAGTCATCAGAAGAATGCTCCTATAGTTTATATCACTTACATGCTAAACTCAGTCAAGTTCCCATTGGAGATGTTATAAATTAATCATGTTTCCAGTTGAAATTAAGCCAAATATTCCTACAATTTATGGAGTATGTAATTTGTGGGAGTTGTAAGTCTTATTTGGAAAGGAATGTAGAAAGGATAGACCATGATCTCCTCATGAATTATATCCCAAATTGAAAAGGTAATAAAGTAGAAATGACACATTCAATATATAGGGACACGTACAACACCTTCCTGGTTTGGAATAATAACTAGCTAATTGCATAATTTGAAAAATTTGTTAGTAATGCATCATTTCTTTAAAAGTTCACTGTATCATTTTATTAGACAGTTTCAGAAGCACTTGGAATTGAACATTGAAATAAATGTGGTTTTTGAAATTAGGGAACTCAATTATGCAATCATTAGTATTTTCAAAATAAAAAGCCAACTGGAGTATACATGATTTTACATGTTTGGCAGCTTTTAAGTGGTTTTATGCAGCATTCTTGCTATTTTTTGGTCAAGTGTACAGTCAAAATAAAAGATTAAAATATACTAAATTTATGTCTAAGTATAGCATATGTGTATGTGTAAGCTTCTACTTGTACATTACAATATGTACTGATGTCTGTGTAAATCAGTAAAAGATAACACTGTTTTATCATGTTACATGTAGACATTGTGGCTTGGGGTTTGGATGGTTTAAAGCCCTCTCATATTTGGGTCAATTCTATTGGAATAATAATCTGGAAAAATGTCTGGTAACATTTTCTTTTATTATTATGAAGCTTCAGAGTTAAGGAAGAACATTTTAAAAAGTATCACTGAATTTATCTCCAATAAAAGTATGAATATTCCTTCAAAGTTTTGCTCCCAAATATAACTGGGTTTGCCCACCCTACATGCATTTATATTTAAACATGTACACACTCAGAGACAGAATGCATACTGTATATAATATATATGACAATGTTTAGTATGCACTTCTTTTCTTTGGACTTCTTAACATTTATAGTGTAGCAATTTGTGTAAAGTGCACTGTGATTATAAGAAGAATCAAAGCACAGTACAGTCACACTTTTGTTATCTTGCACTAAAAGCGTGTTTACGTATTTAGCAATTGTATGTTTACTTTCTTGACTTTTCAAACATTTGAAACAAATTGCTATGAAAAATGATATAAAATAATCTGTTTTTTAGTGGATAATTACACTACATTTTTAAAAGACAGGGTTTTTAAAGAAAATCATTTAACATCCATTCCAACATTAAGAAGTTTACCATATCTAAAAATCTGAATGTCATATTGCATTTTTCATAACTCATTAGCAATGTCAGGTATGTGCCTGGATATTTGTGGAAATAAGCATTAGATAACAGATTTCTCTATTCATGTATTCCTAGGCATTTCTATATACATAATAATATAAACACTGATGTTTTAATGTCTCTTAATTTTGTACTTGATTTTTTTAGTAATATGTAATTATATATGTTCTTTGATACTACTGAAGTAACCAGATGTTGTTTGAAAACAAATTGATTTCTCTTTAGTGCATTGACAATATTTTATGATATTTTGTGCTTATTTATTTGTGCTCCCGTGTAATTACAATAAAAGCAATAGTTTAAATTAGATGGCTGTTGTTTCTCATAATTATTCACCAAGAAGCAAGATTTAAAAGGGCAATTGGGTTGTCCATAAGTTTAAAGCATTCTATACATATATTAGACTTTCATGGTGTCATTTAATAATTTACAGAATAAATGTTAATTTTCAAAAGACTTAGAGAAAAGCATACCTTTTAACTTTTAGATTTGTTGGTGAGGCTGTATGAATTGTTGGACACTGAAACTCGTAAGTATTAAAGGCCTTAACTCTGTAGTCATGTGACCCCTTATGCTGCTCTCACTTATGACTTAGTTTTTGTCTCATGAAGATACATTACTTTGACATTTCATTTTATTCCAAACTTGACCTAAAACTAGTCATATCTAACACTAGAGTATTAAAGAATAGAATCCAGAACCCTAACCTCATGCTCTCAGATAAGATATTTATTGGGATGGTATTAAGTCATATTTTATTCTTTAGATCCTTCTAGTAATAACCTAAATGAAATAATGAGTCTGTGTTTACTGTTGGCAGGATGTCAATAAAAACTACTTCTGAATATCTGAAACATGACTTTGGGGCTCATTGATCATATACAAATATGTAATATTTTTTAATGGTCTCTAATGCCTTCTTCATAAGCCACTTATCTAATAACCAAAATTAATGTGAATTTAATTGATTATATTTTCAAAGTTACTCAGTAACAATTCCCACTGTTCATTTTTTTAAAAAAAAGATTTATTCATTTTATCTATATGGACATTTGGTTTGCATGTATGTATGTGAAATATTTGTTTGCCTGATGCCCTTGGGTTAGAAGAGAACACTGGATCCCGTTGAACTGGAGTTGCTGATGGCTGTGAGAGGGGTCATTTCTAAGAACAACAAGCACTCTTCAAGGCGGAGGCTTTCTTCACTTGCCCACCATCATTTCTTAAGAGGAACTAACTTATCGCTACTGTTTAGCTCAGCTCCTCCAGGTATTACAAAGCTCATCGTGATGATCTGCCTCTTGGTTTAACAAGAAATTACTAGTGACACCTTCATCTCATCACCAAAGCTCCAATCTATGTCCAGCTCAGTTGGTGATAAAAAAAATGAGTTTATATTCCATATTTTAAATTAAAGATTGCTTTTATCATCCTAAGTTCTGTTAAATCTCTATTCTCTACTTTGTAAATTTAGACCTCAGTACAACTAAGTTAAGAGTAACAGGTGAGTTACTATTAAACAAAATCCATTCTCTTATGGTTATTTGTAGTCAAGGCATATTTACTAATATGCAGATATATTCACATACATGGGCATGTGACAGAACAGGCTAGAATAGGAGAATCTGAGAAAACTCTGTAGCCTCAAATTATATTTTATAGAGATATTATTCTCATACTGCTAGACAGAAAATCAAGACCCCTCTCTTATTTAGGAGTTCTATTACTATGGGATATCTATATTTTATTACCAAGAGCAACTTAGGGAGAGAGAAGATTCTACCTCTCAGGTCACAACCCATTACTGAGGGAAGCCAATACAGGAACTCAGGGCAGAAACATAGAGGGATGAACTGAAGAAGAGACTATGGAGGATTGTTACTTACTAGTAACAGTTTTCCTCATGGCTTGCTCTATCTGCTTTCTTTATTTTTCTTTCTTTCTTTTTTGAAAACTATAATTTATTATTTTTTTTAAAAAACTATGTTTTCTCATTTTACATTCCCAAATCCATATCCACTCCCCCCCCTTCCACCTGTCCCCTCCACGTTCCTCCTCCCACTCCCCATCCACTCCTCAGAGAGGGTAAGGTTTCCCATGGGGAGTCAACAAAGTCTAGCACATTGCTTTGAAGCAGGACCAAGGCCCTCCCTCCTATATCTAGGCTAAGCAAGGGTTCAGAGAGAATGGGTACCAAAAAGTCAGAAGAAGCAGTAGGGATAAATCCTGGTCTCAGTTCCAGTGGCCCCACAGTCTGTCCCAGTCATCCAAATGTCATCCACATTCAGAGGGCCTAGTTTGGTCTTATGCTGGTTCCCTTGTTGTCAGGCTGGAGTTGGAAGACTTCCATTAGTCCAGGTAAGTTGTGTTAGTGGGTTTTTCTTTCATTGTTTTGACCTCTTTGTTAGTATTCTCACTTCTCCTCTCTTCAACTGGACTTTAGGAGCTCACCCCAATGCTTTGCTGTGGATCTCTGCATCTGTTTCCATCAGTTGCTGGATTTAGGTTCTATGATGACATTTAAGATAGTCATCAATCTGATTACAAGGCAAGGCCAGTTCAGGTACCCTCTCCACAACTGCTCATTCCTACATAGCTCAAGACTACCTGTCCAGAGGTGGCACCACATACAATAGACTGAGATACACCAGATCAATCACTAATTGAGAAAATGTAGAGCTCAATAAAAATCAATAAATTAAAAAAGATAGAAAATATCAAAAGCCAAGTTAACTACTTCTTACTCCAAGGAAGAAGCAGGGTACACACACAACCAAATCAAAGTAAATTCAAACTCCAACAGAGTAATTTCAGTGCCATAGTTCTGAGATCCACTTATAATCCTCAATTGCAAGGCACTTAGACCATTCCACTTTACATTTTGGCTGTCCTTTGTGGTTATCTCATGGTTCTGTCATCTCCCAAATGTTGGTGTCTTGCTGTAACTGACCTGAATCTTCCTCAGGCCTCATGGATTCTCACAGTGCCAAGCCTCAACTGCTCTACATAACCACTGGATGCCCAGGTAGCCAGGAGCACCTGGCTTACTCTTAAATATTAGCAAGCTCAGCTGCCATCACAAGGTATAGCCTTCACCCTTTGGATTACAGTTTATGTGAGCTGACCCTAGGGAAACACTTCAATGCTACTGCTCTCTTTTTAATCAGCTAATTCTTTAGCCCCAGAAGACCAGAACCACAGATTCTTAGTTAAAAATATTTAATGGCACCAATAGAATCTATAAGGGACTTTAAAAATGCCTCTGAAACTTCAGAAACCAGGCTTTCATTGTGTGCACTTCTATCAGCATTATCTTCTAAGTTCCTATAATAATAAAAAGACAAGTTCTCCTGAATAAGTTGGGAGTGTGGGGATCATGGGAGGGGGTAGAAGGGGAGGGAGACAAAGGGAGGTGAGTAGAGAAAAATATATAGCTCAATAAAAACCATAAAATATTAAAAGATCATTAAACTCTGTACACTCATTGGAATTTCTAGACCTAAGTTGCAAAGTCTTTCTATAATATACCCCTCAAAATGGCCAGGCCTGTCCTACTAATACTCTAATTATGTTAACAATTTCTTAGTTAAGGTTTCTATTTCTTTCATAAAGACCATGACCAAAAGTTTACAGATCTCAGGTCACACTTAAACCCTGATGGATGTCAGAGTAAGAACTCAGAGTAGAAACCTGAATGCAGGTACCAAAGCCAAAGTCCCAGAGCAAAGCTACTTTCTGGCTTACTCCTCCTGGATTGCTCAGCCTGTTTTCTTATACAACTCATGACCCAGGGATGGAACAACCTACAGTGGTTGGGCCCTCTCATATCAATCAACGATTAAGAAAATGTCCCTAAACATTTGTCTACAGGTTAATCTTATGGGGCCATTTTCTGAGTTGTGTTTCCCTCTTAGCTGATAATTGTGACGGGTGTCAAGTTGATTAAAACACTAACCAAGACAACACTCAAGCTCAAGAAGGCAGGTGCTGAGAATAAGATACCACAGAATTCTCAATCCTCACATCGTATCTCCTCTCTAAAGATCTCAGGGCTCATTGAGGAAGAAAAAGTGGCCAGATCGCAAGAGTAAGAGTAGGTAGGGGTATCTATAAAGAATAGTAGTGATTTCAAGACCCAGATGGGTAGTTGTACATATGAACCCTCAATAGTTGGCAAGGCTATTTGACAACATCCAAGCATGTAGTTGACAACATCCAAGCATGGAGAGCGGAGGTGGGCACAAAACCCCACTCCTAGCTGAAGAATGTGAGCTGCTAGGGGGGCCAGATTTCTTTAAGAGTGGACAGCCACACAATTAAGAACATATGGGTAGGACTAATTAGACTTAGGGGTGGCATAAAAAAGACTCAAAGTTTGGTGGTTAGGGAAATGGGGCTGGATCTGGGGACAACTGGGGGTGAATATGATCAAAATGCACTTCACAAAATTCTCAAAGAATTTGTAAACCTGATGGGGGGAAGGTTTTAAAGGAAGTGCCCTGAGGTAAGTCCATATGCCACTTCAAAATAATTGCCACGGGTGATTCTAATGTGTTTCAGAATATAAGAGCAGAGAGTCTCAGACTCCATTGCACATACTCATTTCCTTGAGGTCTTCTTAGTGGGGGTGTTGGAATTATAAACACAGAGATTTAACACCATTCTCCAAATTTTAGAACACACCAATGCTTTCATCCAGAGACCACCCGTTTGAGCAGTCACAACTGGGCATCTGGCTTCCTTGTCTATGTTTAGGAAGATCTTGGAAATGGTATTCCAGAGAGTCAGTAACCAGATAGACACTCGAACACAGACAATGGAGCAGGATCCTAGGGACTGTTAGAGATGCAAACCTTGAACTCTGTCCCCAGTGATCTGGAGGTTGAGGAACACTAACCTCTTTCAGGAAGGTATCATGATGTTTTGCACTCGCAGCAAAGTTTGAGAAAGGCTTTCACGGTCTGATAATGTTTTTACTTGGGAAAACATGTTTCATTCACCCTGGAAGATTTGCCCTTCTAGGCCCCACACTCAGAGATTCTGAATTTATCATGGGCTTGGAGTCAGGAGCAGAAGAAATTTTTTCTTCCTTCTCTCTTTGTTTCTTCACCATCAGTCTCCCAATGAACTATAATATAAAGGTGGTACTGAGAAAGCCAATCACAGAATTACTCTATACCATATATCGTAAATTATAAGGTTTCTTCTAGAAATAACACTACAGCTACAAAACCAAGCATAAGAGCTCACCCGTTCATATTTCATGTCACCCATATCACATATGGTACTTCATAGAAAAGAGTACTATTGGAAGAAAAATTATTATGAAATTAATTCCTTATTGTTCATCCATTTGCCATTTGAAAACCTGTTTTTCACGAGGACATGTTTACATTTACAAGTGCCATAAATAGTACTCAGCAATTAGTATCTTACAATAATAACTACTGATGCTAGTATTAGGGTTTGGTCAGGCTTCCCACAATTGGAGCTGACGTGCATTTCACAATAGCTCCCATCACCTCCCAGTATCACACTTGAATATCTTTCCTGATGTTATAAGCCTTAAATGGTTACTTCTTAGGGGGTTCGTCTTCCATACTCTATTGTAGGTTCCAGAAATGGGATATAGGATTGCTTGTTTTAACTCTTACATCATCAAAAGTCCTAAGTCAATTTCTACACACAAATATATACTACCAACTGCCTATTGACCTAAAGGATTCCCTAAAGGTTTGGCTAAAATTCTCCGATATACTAAACTAATTAGTGTGCTTATAAAATTTACATTCTAGCTGATTTAATATTCCTCAAAGTTGAGATGGATAGCCCTCCTTTCATTATATAAAATAAATTCTGAGTCAGACCTTTATGATACTTTTTGTCATTTATAATCCAATATTAGTGTATGTATATCATGGAAATTGTTTTTCTATACCTTTTCTTATATATTTATAGAATCCTTACATTATTATCAAAATTATTAGAGTAGTTTGATTAATGCATAAATTCAACAAAGATATATTAGAAATCTGTAAGAGCTTGTTAGCAAGAACAAAAAGCAAAGAACATAAGATTATACCAACTAGGAATGAGTTTTAGTGCACAAAATGCATTCCCTCAATGACTAATTGTACTTATATTTCATGGAAGGAGTCAGTGATGGGCGTAGGAGCCTTAGCAAGAAATAGACACCCTCCTCCTCCTCTTAGAGTTTACATAATAGGTATGACTCATGTTGGTGTAGAAATTTGTGTTACCAAGTTAATCTATGTGATTCAAATCTTAAGAGTCATAATAAAGTGTGATAAACAAAACACAGATGTGGCAGAGTTAGATAGTGTTCAAATAGCTGTAATAATTTATGGCCTCTTCCACAAGACGTTTTCTTTGCCAACTGTCCTCATTCCATAGGAACTTGACACTTCTGGGTCAGAGACCCTAGGAAGGGTTTTACCACTCATTTGTCCTCGGTAAACACATATGCTTCCTCTTATAAGAGAAAGCCTCTGAAGATTATCATGCAGACCACTGGAAACAATTTGGAAATCCTTAGACATGACTAGCTATAAAATTCTAAATGGTCTTCTTGCCTGGGGAAGCTATGGATTTTTTTCCCCGAGACTTTCCTTTAGTTGTTTGTTACTCTAAATTACCCTTAAATTCTCATAGCCTGTAATACTCTTTCCATTACACAAGTTTGGAAGTGCCCACTTTCTTCATAGAAACCAGTTAACCCAGTATCATTTTCTGGTGACAGGGATTGGAGGTGAAGAGTAGTCCACATTGACCTGGATTTCATAGCACTCCTCCTACCCTAACGTTACTAAAGTACTAGGATTATAGAGATGGGCTATTATGCCAAGCTTAATTCTATTTCCCATATATAAAAGTGCCCCCCCCCACAGACGATTTTAGCAGTATTCTCTAACGATCTCAGAACTTGAGTGGTTGCACTGGGTGAAAGAGGGTTCCTATTTTCAAACACTGAATTAGGCAGTATACAAACCAAAGCTAGCACCAATGGCCCATGATAGGTATAAGATTGGCCTTCAACATGGGACTGTGTGAGAAGGGGCGAGGAATCCCGGTGAAGGGGAGAGGAATCCCAATAAAGCAAGCATGCAGGAAAATTATGAAATCAAATGATCAGATTTGGATTATGCATTTTAAGGTTGCCATTCACCTGAGAGACTGCACACTGAACTCTTCAGAACTACCTTTCCTCATTTTTAATTAAATGTGCAGCATCTTTCTAATTAATACTAGGTTTTCACAAAATTATGAGTTGGAGAATTTGGTTAAAGACTTTGCCATGATGAGCATAAATGATGAAAGCCAGCTCTAAGAAAAAATAAATACATTTTAAAAATACAAAATTTAGCCTTGATATTCTCTAATAATTCCTCATGGCAGTTGCTTTTCCTGCTTTAAAAATACATTGTTACTTAAATGGAAGCAGGTAAAGTGAGGTATGAAAAATAAACTTTCAACTATTCAAAGACCTGGGGGAATTTTCGGGTCTCTATGGGGACTGTAAATGCCCTGGAACATAAAGTACTGAGGTACTATAGCTGGCTGCATATTGTAACAATGATGTCGTGGATGGAGACCTGGCCTAATTGTGTAAGTGTTATGAAAAACTTATTCTGTTGTCTCTAAAATTCAAAAGAAAAGATGGACTTTAAGAATGCATGGATCTAGACTGAAGAGATGGCTCAGGCATTAAGAGCACTGGCTGTTCTTTCAAAATACCCTAATGCAATTCCCAGCATCCACAGGGATGTTCTTCCAAAAATCCCTCGTTCAATTCCCAACATCCACAGGACAGCTCACAACAGCTTCTAACTCCAGTTCCAGGGGATCCAATACCTCTTATGGTCTCTGTGATCACCAGGCATGAACACAGGACAAACTCCCATCAGAGAAAATAATAAAATGGTTTATTTTTTTAAAGGTGCTTGTATTCACTGAATAGGAGATTCTTGGCCCTCACTACTGATCAACATATCTGAAGAGAAAATCCACAACAACTAAATCTGCCATGAAATTAAAATGGAGTAAATGAAACAAAGTGGGAAAGTAAAGAGAAACAAACAAATTTGTGATGGATTTCAGTTAAATAAATCAACCATCAGAATTTGGCATGATACACACTCAGTGATGCCCAATTTCATACTGCATGCATGTGAAACTGTCTAAGATGCTGGAGAGAGTCCTCCATCTCATTGAAAGCTCTCTCTCTCTCTCTCTCTCTCTCTCTCTCTCTCTCTCTCTCTCTCTCTGTGTGTGTGTGTGTGTGTGTGTGTGTGTGTGAGTGTGTGTGTGTGTGTGTGTGTGTGTGTGTGCGTGTATGTGTGTGAAATAGCCTGTCTTACCTTCAGTCAGTTTGGACTGATGTCTTTGGCTCTGATTTGCTTTCTAAGCTACTTCACTGTGGTGAGATTGGAGCGGCTGTGAGATCTGAGAAGCAGTCCATAGACAGACGTCCATTTTAGACTGATGGGATATTTTCATGTCATTCATACAATTCAAGATTTTTGTGTATGGTTTTTCTTAAAAAATCTTTCCTCAAATTCATATAAGTTTCAGTCCTTACAAAGGTAATTGCTAATGGTTCTCATGAATATTCAATAAGTACATAAGGGATGCAAACAGGCAGATTCCCTACAGCTGGGAACCTATGAAATCAAATCAAGTTTCCATTTCCAAAACGCCATGGTTCCCATCCCCAAAGCAATAGGAACAATGTTGTTTGACAAGAAGTTAGTGGGTGCCAGACTGAAACTCAATAGGGAAGATGGCCTTATACCTCAAAGCTAGACAATCACAGCCCACCTCCTTAGCACACAGACTCATAAAATCAGTCCACATGTACGCAGGTGTTCTTGTCTTCAAGACTTTGCTAGGCTTCCACCACCTAGTGACATGAGTGTTAGGAAGGAGTCTCTTCCTAACTAAACTACTAACTTCTAAATAAACTACTATCTGTATACGTATCATGACATTAATGTTACACGTGAAATGAATTCCCTTCTGTAATGTTTCTCTCTACGTTAGGGACATTCAGTAAGGCCGTAGCCTCTCCCACTACTTTGCTTTAGGGAAAGAAGAGTAACATATAGCTTCCAGTTTGGTACAAAATCTTTGCTCAGGTCCCCTTCATGGTTTCAATGAACAAGCCTCTGGATCACAGCTTCTCGGTGCTCTCAGAAAACACTTCCCAGAAGATTTTATCTCAGCGATGCTGGTCTCTTCTTCAGTACTGCTAATTTCTTTGCTCCAGCTGGCCAGCGTCAAGCACCCCAGGGAAACAAAATTTGCTTTAGTATCTTTTTAATCATGGCTGATTCTTTAGCCTCAGCTAACCAGAACCACGGAATCTTAATTCAAAATAAAAAATGGCCCTGATAGAGTTTTTAAACTTCCTCCTGAAACTTGACTATCTATATTTATAATGGACCAGGAAATATTAGTCCTTTCATCACAAAACATACTTTGCTGGAGAAGTTGGATTCTTATTTCTTCTCTATGACCTTTCAGTCCTTAAGTCAGAAGAAGTATTTTAGAAGAAAATGCTAATTCTATTCCTTTTGGAAACATACAACATCTTTCATAAAGATGGGTAATGTTGACTACAAAACAGTGCTCAAGATAAGAATCTAGAGAGAACGACTGAGGTAAATGTAATAGGCTGTGGGAATCAGGATTGTGACCCTAAGAGAAAAGAGAACGTAGATAGGCTTCTGTAAAGCAGAACATCTCTCAAAAGAATGGATTTTATCTACCGAGAAGCAATGCCCAGTATCTAGGTAGGAAGGGTCTCAATAAACAAACATAAAAATTTAGGGAATTTGGAAAGTGCCTGATCCTACATTGAGCAAAATATCACCAGGTTATAAACTATATCCACTCCCAGATTTCAGGGTGGAAAGCAGGGCAACATCATTCTTTGAAGAAATAAGCCAGTGTGATTAATCTTAATTGGCCACTAATTGTGAAAATGCCTCACAGTTGGAGCTCATGGAGGCATTTTTGATTTTCTAGCTTGTAGATGTTGGGTCAGATAACTTCTTTTTTTTTCCATAATCATGTGTATGTGTGCGTGCGTGTGTGTCTGTCTGTCTTTGTGTGTGTGTGTAAACATATATTTATATTTACACACATGGACTTATGAGCTTCTATTGTCTCTTCTCCTCTGGAGAGTTCTATTGACTCATATTCATATCTAGGCTTTCAATAGACATGCTGATGGGGATATAAAGCCTTCGTGAGTGGGTTCCTTCCTCAGCCTCTCCTAACTTCAGGTCCTGGTTAAGACTTCTCGTATGTCACATAGTCCAATATAACAGGCTCCTTCTAGAATTTCTTATCACAGGCTACCTGACCTGTATTTATCCTCTTTATTTTCTAGCACCTACATGGTTGCTTATAACTGTTGGTGACTCCAGTTCCCGTGGATCCAGCATCCTCTTCTGACCTCCTCAGGGGCCAGGCATGCATGTAGTATACATACATTGAGATGAAACAAAGCAAAACAAAACACTCATACACATAAAATAAATAAACCCAAATACAGTTTGCTTAATTCCTGAAATATAACATTTTTATAGCCTTGATAAATCTAACAAAAGATAATCGATAAATTCAATCTATTGAGATGATAATTATTTTGTGAGTTTTTGGAGGATTGATTGCATTACAGTTTGACCCAGATTGGTTCCTAAATATGTATTTGTGAAAGGAGTTAACATAGGAGAACAAGTGGATGAATTAAATAATGTATGTTCATTCCGAGTCCGAAATGTATAATGACTACACTTAATTAAATAAAACTGCCAGTTGTACTTTGTTTTCCCAATTCAGAACTAACATTAATAATAATAATAATAATAATAATAATAATAATACTAGCTTTCGCACGACCCAGCACCCCCAGCACCCCTCCCCAACCCTGCCCCGCTGTATGCTAGGACCAGTGCTCAACTACAGTCTTAAGCTCCTAAACTAAGGCGACCCACCCAGAGCGGTGAGTGCCTGCCAGCCGGGCAGGCCTCAGGGTCCCCTGTAAGGGAGCCTGGCACCTTCAGCTCAGGCACCAGGCTTCCTGCGCGCTCCTGGATACCACCCCCCCCCCACTTGCTCCATTCATCCTGTTGACCCTGGATCATTGGGCTACCGGCAGCCCTGTTTAGTTGCTGAGGAATCCCATCAGGACGGTTGCGGAGGAATCCCATCTGGACGGGAACGGTTCCTGCTTCTACACTGAAGAGATATACCCTGAGAGTCAATCACAGCAAAGTCTGGACCAAGAGACCAGGCCTCTCCTGGCTCCATTTGAAGGAAGAGATGGGAAGGAGCCAATACAGGAATTCCTCCAACAATCTGAAAGGCAACATGACACCACCAGAATCCAGGGATCCCGAAATAAGAAGAATTGTACACCCTACTCCTGAAGAAATAGAAGAAATCAACTCAAAAGTGAACTATATGAAAATAATAGAGGACCTTAAACAGGAGGTGAAAAACTGCCATAAACAATTAGAGATTACAAACAAAAAGGTAGAGGAAATGAATAAATCGCTCAAAGACACACAAGAAAACCAAGAGAAACAAGAAAAAGCAATCAAACAGGTTAGGGAAGCGGTTCAAGACATGAAGAATGAAATGGAAGCAATGAAGAAAGCACAAACTGAGGGAAGAATGGAGATGGAAAATCTGGGTAAACGAACAGGAATGACAGAAACAAGTACTAACAACAGATTACAAGAGATAGAAGAGAGAATATCAGACACTGAAGATACCATAGAAAAAATAAACACACCGATCAAAGAAAACAGCAAAACCAACAAATTCTCATCACAAAACATTCAGGAAATTTGGGACACAATAAAAAGACCAAACCTAAGAATAATTGGAGTAGAAGAAGGAGAAGAAGTGCAGCTCAACGGTACAGAAAATATACTTAATAAAATTATAGAAGAAAACTTTCCCAACCTGAAGAAAGAGGTACCTATGAAGGTTCAAGAAGCATACAGAACACCAAATAGGCTGGATCAAAAAAAAAAAAAAACATCCCCTCGCCATATAATAATCAAAACACAAAATACACAGAATAAAGAAAGAATATTAAGAGCCACAAAGGAAAAAGGCCAAGTTACTTATAAAGGTAAACCTAACAGACTTACACCTGATTTCTCTATGGAAACCATGAAAGCCAGAAGGTCCTGGATAGATGTACTGCAAAAACTAAGAGATCATGGATGCAAGCCCAGACTACTATATCCAGCCAAGCTTTCGTTCACTATAAATGGAGAAAACAAAATTTTCCAGGATAAAAACAAATTCAAACAATACGTAGCCACAAATCCAGCCTTACAGAAAATTATAGAAGGAAAATCACTAACCAAGGAGTCCAACAATGCCCACAATAACTCAGTCATCTAGAGACCTTTCACCAGCGCAACTCAAAGAAGGGAAACACACAAACCCTACTACTAAAAAAGTGACCGGAGTTAACAACCACTGGTCATTAATATCACTTAATGTCAATGGGCTCAACTCACCTATAAAAAGGCACAGGCTAAGGGATTGGATACGAAAACAGGATCCAACGTTCTGCTGTCTACAAGAAACACACCTCAACCACAAAGACAGGCACCTACTCAGAGTAAAGGGCTGGGAAAAGGCTTATCAAGCAAATGGTCCTGAGAAACAAGCAGGTGTGGCCATACTAATTTCTAACAAAGTTGACTTCCAACTTAAATCAATCAGAAGAGATGGAGAGGGACATTTTATACTCATAACAGGAACAATTCATCAGGATGAAGTCTCAATCCTGAATATCTATGCCCCGAATATAAAAGCGCCCACATATGTAAAAGAAACATTACTAAAACTCAAGGCAGCCATCAAACCACACACACTAATAGTAGGAGACTTCAACACTCCTCTCTCACCAATGGACAGGTCAATCAAACAGAAACCTAACAGAGAAATTAGAGAATTAATGGAGGTAATGAAGCAAATGGACTTAACAGACATCTATAGATTATTCCACCCGAAGAGGAAAGAATATACCTTCTTCTCTGCAGCTCATGGAACCTTCTCGAAAATTGACCACATACTCGGTAACAAAGCTAACTTACACAGTTACAAAAAAATATTAGTAACCACCTGTGTCTTATCAGATCACCATGGATTAAAGTTAGAATTCAACAACAATGCTACCCCCAGAAAGCCTACAAACTCATGGAAACTGAACAGTCAACTTCTGAACCATACCTGGATTAAGGAAGAAATAAAGAAAGAAATTAAAGTCTTCCTTGAATTCAATGAAAATAAAGAAACAACATACTCGAACTTATGGGACACTATGAAAGCAGTGCTAAGAGGAAAGTTCATCGCACTAAGTGCCCACTTAAAGAAAACAGAGAAAGCACATATTGAAGACTTAACAGCCCACCTGAAAGCTCTAGAAAAAAAAGAAGCAGACTCACCTAGGAGGAGTAGAAGATTGGAAATAATCAAACTGAGGGCTGAAATCAACAAAATAGAAACACAGAAAACAATCCAAAGAATCAATGAAACAAAAAGCTGGCTCCTGGAGAAAATCAACAAGATTGATAAACCCCTATCCAAACTAATCAAACGGCAGAGAGAGAATACGCAAATTAATAAGATCAGAAATGAAAAGGGGGACATAACCACAGACACAGAGGAAATTCAGAGAATCATTAGATCTTATTACAAAAGCCTGTATAACACAAAACTGGAAAATGTAAAGGAAATGGACACTTTTTTAGATAAATATCATATACCAAAGTTACACCAGGACCAGGTGAACAATCTAAACAGACCTGTTGGTCGCGAAGAATTAGAAGCTGTTATCAAAAACCTCCCTACCAAAAAAAGCCCAGGACCAGATGGTTTCAATGCGGAATTCTACCAGAACTTCCAAGAAGAGCTAATACCCATACTCCTTAATGTATTCCACAATATAGAAACAGAAGGGTCATTACCTAATTCCTTTTATGAAGCTACAGTTACTCTGATACCAAAACCACACAAAGACTCAACCAGGAAAGAGAATTACAGGCCAATCTCACTCATGAACATCGACGCAAAAATCCTCAACAAAATACTGGCAAACCGAATCCAAGAACACATTAGGAAAATTATCCATTATGATCAAGTAGGCTTCATTCCTGAGATGCAGGGCTGGTTCAACATATGAAAATCTATCAATGTAATCCAGCAAATAAATAAACTGAAGGAAAATAACCACATGATCATCTCATTAGATGCTGAAATGAATTCGACAAAATTCAACATCCATTTATGTTAAAAGTCTTGGAGAGATTAGGGATACAAGGGTCATACCTAAATATAAAAAAAGCTATATACAGCAAGCCGACAGCTAACATCAAATTAAATGGAGAGAAACTCAAAGCCATCACGCTTAACTCAGGAACACGACAAGGATGTCCACTCTCTCCATACCTCTTCAATATAGTACTTGAAGTTCTAGCAATAGCAATAAGACAACATAATGGGATCAAGGGGATTCGAATTGGAAAGGAAGAAGTTAAACTTTTGATATTCGCAGATGATATGATAGTGTACTTAAGCGACCCCCAAAACTCCACCAAAGAACTTTTACAGCTGATAAACAGCTTTAGTAATGTGGCAGGATACAAGATCAACTCCAAAAAGTCAGTCACCCTCTTATACACAAAGGATAGGGAAGCAGAGAGGGAAATCAGAGAAGCTTCACCATTCACGATAGCCACAAACAGCATTAAATATCTTGGGGTAAATCTAACCAAGGAAGTGAAAGATCTATTTGACAAGAACTTTAAGGCATTGAAGAAAGAAATTGAAGAGGATACCAAAAAATGGATGGACCTCCCTTGCTCTTGGATTGGGAGGATCAACATAGTAAAAATGGCAATTCTACCTAAGGCAATTTATAGATTCAATGCAATCCCCATCAAGATCCCATCAAAATTCTTCACAGATCTGGAGAGGACAATAATCAACTTTATATAGAAAAACAAAAAACCCAGGATAGCCAAAATACTCCTATACAATAAAGGGTCTTCTGGAGGCATTACCATCCCTGACTTCAAACTCTATTACAGAGCTACAGTAATGAAAACAGTGTGGTACTGGCATAAAAACAGAGAAGTCGACCAATGGAATCGTATAGAAGACCCAAATTTTAACCCACAAACCTATGAACACCTCATTTTTGATAAAGGAGCTAAAAGTATACAATGGAAGAAAGAAAGCATCTTCAACAAATGGTGCTGGCACAACTGGATGTCAACCTGTAGAAGAATGAAAATAGACCCACATCTTTCACCGTGCACAAAACTCAAGTCCAAATGAATTAAAGACCTCAATATCAGCCCGAACACACTGAACCTGATAGAAGAGAAAGTGGGAAGTACCCTACAACAGATGGGCACAGGAGATCGCTTCCTATGTTTAACCCCAGAAGCACAGACATTAAGAGCAACATTGAATAAATGGGACCTACTAAAACTGAGAAGCTTCTGCAAAGCAAAGGACACTGTCACTAAGACACAAAGGCAACCTACTGACTGGGAGAAGATCTTCACCAACCCCGCAACAGACAAAGGTCTGATCTCCAAAATATATAGAGAACTCAAGAAACTAGACTTTAAAATGCTAATTAACCCAATTAAAAAATGGGGCACTGATCTGAACAGAGAATTCTCAATAGAAGAAGTTCAAATGGCCAAAAGACACTTAAGGTCATGCTCAACTTCCTTAGCAATCAGGGAAATGCAAATCAAAACAACTTTGAGATATCATCTTACACCTGTGAGAATGGCTAAAGTCAAAAACACCAATGATAACCTTTGCTGGAGAGGTTGTGGAGGAACGGGTACCCTCATCCATTGCTGGTGGGAATGCAATCTTGTGCAACCACTATGGAAGTCAGTGTTTCGGTTTCTTAGGAAATTCGGGATCAACCTACCCCTGGACCCAGCAATACCACTCTTGGGAATATACCCAAGAACTGCCCTATCATATGACAAAAGCATTTGTTCAACTATGTTCATAGCAGTATTATTTGTAATAGCCAGAACCTGGAAACAACCTAGATGCCCTTCAATGGAAGAATGGATGAAGAAAGTATGGAATATCTACACATTAGAGTACTACTCAGCGGTAAAAAACAATGACTTCTCGAATTTTGCATGCAAATGGATGGAAATAGAAAACACTATCCTGAGTGAGGTATCCCAGACCCAAAAAGATGAACATGGGATGTACTCACTCATAATTGGTTTCTAGCCATAAATAAGGGTCACGGAGTCTACAATAGGTGAATCTAAAGAAGCTAAGTAAGAAGGGGAACCCAAGGAAAAACATATAGTTATCCTCTTGGCTAAGGGAAGTAGACAAAATTGCCGGGGAGAAAATTGGGATCTTGGGGTGGGGTGGGTTGGGGGTAAGGGGTGATGGGGAGAGAAAAGTTAGAAGGGAAGGAGGTCGGGCCTTGGGAAAGCAGGAGGATTGGGATAAAGGAAGTTGGACAGGGTAGCACGGAACCACAATTCTTAGTTAAGGGAACCACTTTAGGGTTGGCAAGAGACCTGACCCTAGAGGGGCTCCCAGGTGCCCAAGCTGAGGTCCCCAGTTAGTTCCTTGGGCAGTTGAGAATAGGGAACCTGAAATGACCCTATCCTTGAGCAATACTGACGAATATCTTGCATATCATCATAGAACCTTCATCTGGTGATGGATGGAGATAGAGACAGAGACCCACACATGAGCACTGGACTGAGCTCCCAAAGTCCCAATGAGGACCAGAAGGAGGGAGAACATGAGCAAAGAAGTCGGGACCACGAGGGATGCACCCACCCACTGAGACAGTGGAGCTGATCTATTGAGAGCTCACCAAGCCCAGCTGGACTGTGACTGAAAAAGCATGGGATAAAACTGGACTCTCTGAACATGGCGAACAATGAGGGCTGATGAGACGCAAAGAACAATGGCACGGGGGTTTGATCCTAGGTAATGTGATGGCTTTGTGGGAGCCCAGCCAGTTTGAATGTTCACCTTCCTAGATATGGACGGAGGTGGGAGGTCCTAGGTCTTACCACAGGGCAGAAAACCCTGACTGCTCTTTGGACTGGAGAGGGAGGGGGAAAGGAGTGGGGGGAGGGGGAGAAGGGTGGGAGAAGGGGGCGTAGGGGGGGAGGAGGGGGAGGGAAATGGGTGGCTGGGAGGAGGTGGAAACTTGTTTTTTTTTCTCCTTTTCTCAATAAAAAAATAACAATAATAATAATAATAATCCTTTTACATTTAATTGTCTAAGCATTCTGAAAATAGGAGATATTTAAATGCAAAATTGAAATAAAAATTGTACACTCATTGATTTATCTATTGTGCTTTAATATGTAAAAGCTCTTTGTTCTGTTACTCTGTTAAAGACATTCACCTTGACGTGTGAGTATTCTTTGGTTTTCATTTGTTCTTATCATGGCAATGATATACATAATCCTCACTCTCCAGCAGGTGTAAAGGGCCTTAGTTTCCTCATATCTGACTATGGGTGTTATGCAGGTAGATCTCTCTTAAGTAGAGTGGGCTGGGTTCTGTGCAGACTAAAGCAGACAGGATTAATATGGGATGGTGAATCCCACAACTACAGGAGGTCATCAGTAGAAGCTCTGTTGGAAGTCTTGACTTCATACAATGCAGATAAACAAAACAATAAATTGTTTGAGTTAAAATCCCAGGATCAGCCTGGAGAGTTGGACTAACATTTGGTTGGTTCAATTGAACAAGCGTCTAGGTTTTCTTTATTTGTACTTGCCCTTTTAATAATATAATCATTTGAGTGGAAATTCACTCCAGATTAGAGTGGTACATATGTTTATTTCAGCTTTAGATGGAGGATATTAAAATTGTATGAAATGGCTTGGATTGATGATAAATAGCTTGGACTGTAGGCAAGCAACTGAGTTCATCTCACTTCAATTACAGGGTTTATCTCTCCTATTTACTTATAAGAAGACAGTATAAAATTTAACTGCCCTAAGTCAAAAGGCTTTGACCATATTTGTATTTATTTGCTATATTGTCTTTTAGATTTTAATCCCATGTGCTCATTGTATAATTTTGTAATGAGACAAATGAAGACACTGCTGAAGAGAAAGTGACTAAATTAGTTATAAACAATATATGCAATGAATGAATAAACAGATTCACAAAATCTTAAGAAATTTAACATGTATTTCTTGTTTCTAAAGTGAGAAACACCTAAAATTAAGAAGAAATTATTTACTCCAGATTTCTTTGA
The DNA here is from genome assembly GCF_018167655.1 of Microtus oregoni. Lineage (NCBI taxonomy): Eukaryota > Metazoa > Chordata > Mammalia > Rodentia > Cricetidae > Microtus > Microtus oregoni. The sequence goes on from NW_024543063.1 coordinate 20,720,160, forward strand.
ACTTAGGTATCTTCTTTCACCTCTTCCTCCCTCTCTCCCTCCCTCCCTACCTCCTTCCCTCCTTCCCTCCCTCTCTCTCCCTCTTTCTTTCTTTCTTTCTTTCTTTCTTTCTTTCTTTCTTTCTAGGAAAGATTTAGACTGAAACTACACAGTTGCTTCATCTAGGTCTCCACCCTGAATTCTGAACATCTCAAAGCTTCTCAAATTTTGTCATGTCAATGAATTTCTTGTGGCAAATCTTTCTCTGGGATTTGCTGAATACAGCATGTTTGTTGGTGTTAGTTGTCAACTAAGCAGAACCCAGAATCACCTTTGAGATGGTATTCTGGGCATGCCTTTGCAGGGATTTTTCTTGGTTCCTAATTGATGTCAGAAGACCAATTTACTATGGGCAAAACAATTTAGTGGGCTATGCATCCTGGACTACATGAGTGGAGGAGGGGAGCTGAAAGAATCATTCGTTGTTTCTTGTTCAGCTTATGGACGTGGTGAGTTCAGCTCCATCACTTTCCTGCTCATGTGACTCCCAACAGTAAGGTACTGTAACACAAAAGGTGATCCACAACAAATCCTCTCTCCTTGAAGTTGCTTCTGTCACTGTATTTTATCATCTTGCCATGAAAATAAACCAAGACATAAGATAAATTAGTACCTTTTCTCTTTGACTTACTAATGTCTTCCTATATTCTATGTGCTTTTAGTCGGGAAGTAAAGGTATAGATCGCTAAGTTACTATGTTATGAACCAATGTACTAATATTTTTATTTCTTCTTCAAACTTGTGTCATTTTCTTACTATCCCTTACTTCTAACAACAATTTTAGCTGTAAACTTACAAATACAGAGAGTGATAACAATTTGATCAAAATGTCATAAAAATTAGTTTTATTATGCATACATATAAATATAAAATAATAACTACAGTTATTATTTTTAACCATTGCTTTGTGTGCACTTTGGAGATTTGAAAGGTCAGGTTTCTATCTTCTCTATAAGATTTTATAAAATGTTTAACAGATTATATTGACTTGATTTGAATATAGTTTGCTCATGTGTAAAAAGCTAAGTGCTATCCAAGGAGAAAGAAAACTGGAAGAAAGGGAGAGAGAGAGAGAGAGAGAGAGAGAGAGAGAGAGAGAGAGAGAAAGAGAAAGAGAGAGAAAGGAAAGCAAGACAGGAAGAATTTATACACAGTTAAAATATTAAGAATCATATTATTCTGGGACCATAATAAAAAGAAATGCAAAAAATCTATAAATAGACTTCATTTTTTTAGCTACATAGAATAAAGACTTTATGCATATATGCATGTAACAACGTTTATTTTAAAAGATACAAGAATTTGAAGCAGAGCAGGCAGTTGGGTTTATGAGAGTATTTAGATGGAGTAAGGAAAGAAAAGGAGGACATAATGTAATTATATTGCAATCCAGAAAAGTAAAATAAATCATTAAAAAGTATACCACAAGGATAATTATGACAGAGAATAAAAACAGTGACAGCAAAACCCCACAAATATTTCTGGAAACAAACCATAACCAAAGCTGGTAATTTGGGCAAGCATGATTATTTGAATTAGTAACAAAGCTAGCCCTAATGCAAAAATAGTTTGATATTCAATTTGTTTTAGAATTTCTCTCAATTTTTAATATTATATGTGTAGTATGTGCATGTGGTGGGGGTACTCATACTACTTTTTAAAAAATTATCTATAAAACAGTTTAATAAGATTATACCATTCTTGCCTAAAATTCACTCATGTAACCTTTGACACACAATATATTTGAAAAATAACTTCTTGTTTGTGACCATGAAATTTCAGTGCTATAATCCTATCTGCCATTTATTTCTTCTCAGCTGAATTTGGAATTGTTATTTCCTTTTTTTGGTTGTTTCTGGCCAAGCATTGTTTGCTCATATTCAGATATGAATGTTGCAGCACCTTCACAGCCTTTTGTGAGAATCCCATCTCTCAGTCCTCTTCTGCCTCAAGAGTTGCCCTGTACCTCCCTGCATTTCTCTCCACATGCTCATTCATCAGTCAGAGTCTTTTTCATGCTCTCCTTGCGAGCAAAGCCATTGCCAGGTTTGTTCACAATTACCATCTCAGAAACTCAAAAAAAAAAAAATAGAAATTAGGAGTTCTTTAAAGATGGCACTTGAGAATCATAGCATAACTAATAATCACATTCATTCTTGTTTATTGTCATAACACCATAACATATTTTATTTACAAATATCCACTTGACTTCCAGTATATCAAATTGACCATCTATTAACTTTGATGGTAATGAAAGAAGTATGAATACAGTTCATTGTATACAAGTATGATATAGTAAAAGTAAAACTAAATGGTAAAAAAATATGAGCATGGATTAGGCTCACGTCACAGATTCAAAATATCACACAGGAAATCTCTATCTCACAATAAAGCAGTTGAGTGTTAATCATAGGATTAGATTAAGCCACATTACTATAAAAAAATGTTCAACAAAGATTGCCACCGTGAATACAATGCAATGTGTTCTTACTCAATTTAAAATACTTAAATACATAAATAGATGCTCAGTAATAAAAGGCAAACTCACAATAAAAATTAATGAACAATAATCTTTGGTATCAATACTAGGTTGTATAAAACTTGAAAATTCTTCCACAAGGATTGTGTACTGGATTCTATTTTGATTCATTGATTGTCAGAACAAAAACTCTGACTATAGATACTTGAGAACAAATATCCCTGAAGTCTCTCAATGCACCTTTCACAATTTCATTTACAACTGATTTTTTAATATCAAAAGATATGTCACACTCTAGAAACCAGATAAGGCAGGTGTGGCAAAGATTCTGTTTAGGGTTGTATTTGGCAGATATCCAAGTAGAACAAAAGTATCTCAGGAGGTTTTGACGTAGGTCATAATGGGTCTGCAGTAACTGGGAAATCACTGGGTGTGCCTCCTTGCCAAGGCTAGCATTAGAACATCTGCAGCATGGTAGGATTTTAGAGTACTGGAAAGTATGTTCTCTTCTATTAGACTCTTCTATTCACATTTTTTTAAGTAAAGGAAAATCTCGTTTATTCAATCGGGAAAGACATAAAAGTGCATATACATGTAGCATTTCATTTTTTAGCAAATGTGTTTGAATTATTGATTAGATGCTGAAAGGGATAACTGATACCATATATCTTTGAAGTTATAGCATATTGAAATGCATGTTTACACCTGAAGATTAAGTCACACAAATGCTTGTTGTCTGAGGTTTCTGTACCACCTGGTCCTGCAGTTGGTCAGTACCAAAGAAAACACGAAGGCCTACATTAATTATAAACTGATTGGTCTGTTAGCTCAGGCTTATTAACTAATTTTTACATTTTAAATTTGCTCATTATTCTTGTCAGTGTTAGCCAAGTGGCGTGGTACCTTTTATCAGTGAGGCATTCTCATCTTGCTTCCTTTGTGTCTGGCTGTCTCTGTGACGACTACAGACTGAGTCTTTCCTCTTCCCAGAATTCTCCTGTTCTCATCGCCCACCCTGCCTCTACTTCCTGACTGGCTACTGACCAATCAGCGTTTTAGTAAAACAATGAAGTTTTATATAGTAAAATGTTTACCGTCATAAAACCATAACATATTTTATTTACAAATTTCCACTTGACTTCCAGTATATGAAATTGATCATCTATTAACTTTGATGGTAATGAAAGAAGTATGAACACAGTTCATCATATAGAAGTATAATATAGTAAAAATAAACATAATTGGTAAAAGAAAAAATAGGAGTATGGATTAAACTCTTGTCACGGATTCAAGATATCACCCAGGAAATCTCCATCTCACAATTAAACGGTTGAGTGTTAATTATAGGATTACATTAAGCCACATTACTGTAAAGACCAATGTTCAACAAAGGATGCCACAATAAATACAATGCAATGCATTCTTACTCAATTTAAAATACTCTAAGTGACAGGGTACAAGACCATTGTCCCACAGCAAATTCTGAGATCAGTTAAGAAATAATGCGAGCTAAATATCCTTGTTGAAAGTAAACTAACATGGAAAAACTGTAGCAATTGGCATACGGGACAGAGTGGTAAAACATAGGACTCTTTCAAAGAAATGTAAAAGCAAAACACAGATGATGGCATGGAGTTTGAAAACTAGTGTAGTAGAGTTCTCTAGTGGAATAGAATATGTATTATTATATGAATATACAATAAAATACACATATATCTTTATTTATATGTGATAAAATTACATTCACTGGCTTGACAGGCTCTGGGTATTCCAACAACCGTGGTCTCTGAACAGAGAACACAATACTTCTGAGGTCAGGAAGATGGATATCCCAGCATCTCCAAGCTGGTGACCTGGACATTCCTTTGAGAACCACTAGCATTGAATCCTCATTGAAAAGCTAGAGAAGCCAGAGTCTGTTGCCAATGAATGATGGCTGTAGCCATAGCCATGCTAACTCATAAACAGAAAGAAACTTGCACACATACATGTGCTTCCTTAATTGCTACTGCACTTCTCCATCTTTCTACTCTGCTCTTTCCCCCGAATTCTCGCTGTAATCATGATAATAAGGAAGGAGTATCAATCATGCCACCGCTTGTTGCTTTAGCTTCTGTAGCCTACTACTTCTAAATTCAGTCTCATTCACTTTTCAAGACATAAGCAGAACACAGCCAGTTTCTCTGCCAGAATGTAACATGAAGGGCCTGCACTCTGGTTCTGAATGCAATCCTTACCCCCAAGTGAATTTTAATGAGTGTGGTCCTTACTGGGCTTTATTTCTATCACCATTCTTCACTTCAACTTCCCTATCAGAATCACCCATAAACCACAACAGGCTTCTGGGGCTTAAAGTCCAGAACTCTTTCACATTCCTTTTTGGACCAATTTCAAGGGCCATTGAACCAATGACAAGGTCAAGTTTATGACAATCACACCCCACTTCTTAGTAGCAGTTTCTCCTATTAGTAGCTATTGCTATTGCTGTGACAAAATACTTGACAGCATTAACTTAAAATGAAAACGTATTTATTTGGTTCATGGTTTCAATCCCATAGATTAATTCATCATGGTGGGATAAGTATGGCAGAATAGCTTCATTGCTAAAACATGTCTCCTGTATGTGAGACCAATCAAACAGAGTGAGTCGTATGTTAGCCAGAGATGGTATAACATAAGGTGCCTGCTGCCTGCCACGAGCGAACTACTTTATTCTCTTAAGCCCCTGTATTCATCAGGGTTCTCTAAACATACGTAAGTGATTGATAGAATATTCACATATATATTTACATCTGTATATGTATATATAATATATACACATATATGTGATACATATATATATATATCCATTCTGTTGAGATATGTGTGTGTGTGTGTTGAATATATATCCAACCCCAAATACCAATATATATATAGGATGTCTTAGAGTGCCTTACAGGTTATGATTCAACTATTCCAACAATGGCTCTTTCCCAATGGAAGGTAGAAGAATCCAGTAATTGTTCAGTCCTTAGGGCTGAATCTGTGAGCTGGTCTTTAGTATATGCCAAAATCTCAAAGAAGTAGGTTCACAACAGTGCAGGAAATTAAATTGCCTGTCAGAGTGAAGACAAAGAGACAAACAGCAAGCACTTCTTTTTTCCATGTTTTTTTTTTTTTAATGTGTTGCTAGCAGAAGATGTGGCCCAGATTAAAGGCAGATCTTCTCACCTTGAACGATTCAGACTTAGGATGGATCTTCCTACTTCAAATAATTCAATTAAGGAAAATTTCTTTCAGCCCTCTGCAGCTACAGGAAACACAAAACAATTCCATCTACAAGTCAGGTACTGCTATAATTATACTAGAAAAAAAAACAGAGTAAGTTAGATGTAACAGAACCAAAACTACCAAGCCATGTACAACTCAGTGTTTAATCAGATAGTAGCATTGAATTTCTACTTTTGTATTTTAATAGGTATTTGGCAGCCTATGGAAAATGGACTGAAGGAGCAATCCTGAAACTAGAGAAAGCCTGATACAATAATTTATAAGGTGGCCAGAATCTCCCTTTGAGAAAAGGATGAACTGTCAAAATATTCAGGATATTAGCATACCTTTACAGACCACGGCTAATTACTTATTCTTCTCATTAAGCAAATTCTGTATATATAACAATGGCAGCATCTTTGTTGGCTTCCAAGGACGTACATTATTGGTATTTTGAGGAAATATTGTTATAAAGAGCTTCAGAAAGTCCACATTGATGGCTACAGGGCATCTAGCTACAGTTGGCACTGGGATGAAGTTTTGAAATTTAGAGAAAATAAGTTCTTCTCAAATGTGTATGGTTGATACACAATGTTCTTGTGAAATTGCATTGCAAGGTGAATGATGGAATTGGGGGAAGGAGAAACAGAAAGACACTCCCTGTTCAATTTTTTTTTAATTTTTGAGATTATAATTTAATGACTACATTCTCCCTTCCCTTTCCTCCCTTCCAAAGCTCCAACATGCCACCCCCCCCATTTAACTTCAAATAATGGCCTTTTTCTTCATTTATTGTTATTGCATTCATACAAGTCTATACATACACAATTACTTAAATATAACCTATTCAGTTCATATAATGTTACGTGTAGGTATTCTTTCAGGGCTGACTATCAGTGGAGAAACAACTGGTGTGCTCTTCCCTGGGAAGGACCACTTCTCCACTCCCATCCTTCCTCCAGTACCTATAGTTCTTTGTGCAGGTCGGTTTGACATGCTCATTAGTGGCATCCTTGTCTGGTCAGTCTCACTGGTGAGACTTTACAGGTATCTTTCTGATATTTCTAGGATATTAGGCTAGACTCTGTTGCTAGACAGTCTATATATACAAGCTCGTTCCTCCAGCAAGGCAATTACTGATGATGGATGTAGGTGTTACTTACTGTACAGAATGTGGGTTGGTATAACGTTTTCTGATTTAAGTTCATTCAAACAATGCTGTGGTATGTCCGTGAGAACATCAAGGTCCATCTATCACATATGTATCAAACATAGAAGTATAAATTAGGCACACATAAATATGGATATGTACTTGTGTGGATATGTATGCCTTGTGTAATTGCATAACTATCTTGGCTGATCTGTAAAATCTTTTAAGAAAAAGCTTACTTGTGTATATAATTTAGATTCCTCTTAACTTCTCATGAGTGAACCAATCCCTAGCACTTCAAAAGTTACAGAACAGATGTAGAATAATCTTAATCTTCTGATGAAAAGATAAAATAACCATTAGATTCAAACTTGGCTGTGATAGCACCTGGGAAGGTATAGGGACTCCCACATACCTTGGCGTAATTATGTTTTGTGGCAGATATACTTTATTATTTTGAACATGGAAAGTTTTTCCAGTCAGGTCCTGCAGCGTCTCTAAGGAAATTATATTTAAGATGTAATAAAACCTAAGTAGTGCCACTAATCTCAGCCAAATGGGTGTCAAGATCTGGCTTATCATTGGCTTAGTCTAGAGTGATCAAACTCCTTTAATTTTTTTCATTTGAGTTAGTCATGATCAGTTCTGAGGCTGCCAGTAATACCTCAAGTACTTGAATATATTAAAGCAGAACAAGAAACCCCTGGGATGTGCTGGTTATAATATAAAGTCATTGGTGCAATTCCAGAAAAAGTCTGTAATTATGAAAGGGAAGGGCTTCATATTGCTCAATAAAATCATGTTAAAGTTAAAATTTAGAGAATGATTAATAAGTTTTCTTCAAGTTCAGACAATGCACCTCACCCAAACACGTCAACCTACTCTATTCTACTTCTCCCAATGCAGTTCTCATGTATTGCTCTAAATATGTGACTGTAGATAAACCAGATGTTGCCAGTGGACTGAAGAAAACGTTTCTGCACTGTGTCGATTCTTCACCTCAACCTATATGTTGTTCTTCCCCTTTACATCTAGTATCATGTGCAACCCTAGCTGTTTTCCTTGCAGGGAGCTGTTGTCCCACAGAGGGACAGCATGTTTGTATCTTAATAAGAAGAAAAATGGACAACTATCTAATTGGGATTTTAGATGCTGGCTTTGATGGGAGAAGTTTAAGTAGTAATGAGACCTTTACATAGTCAATCAACCTGAGATCTTTGGGTTCCTCTACTTGGTGGAAGATAAAGAAAGACAGCTAGGAATGGTTGCTTCAGATAGAAGGAAAAGATTGTGGTTATTTTAGTAGCAATGAAAATAAAGGGTACATTTCATTTCCTTTCAATATAACTTATATGTGTATTAGGAAGACAAAGGTATGAATGCCAATGGTATATATTTGTCTATCTGTGTCCTTCTTTTACCTATGTAGCATCTATATATTTTGTAAAATGAGGCCCAGAAGTGTGGCATTGAGCTAAAATTGCCTGTATATATTATGTGGTCACAGGAAGGACATTGAGAGGTGTTATGTCACTGATGAAAAGGAATAATAACCTAGGAGGGAAAGAAAGAAAGAAAGAAAGAAAGAAAGAAAGAAAGAGAGGGGAGGGACGGAGGGAGGGAGGGAGGGAGGGAGGGAGGGAGGGAGGAAGGAAGGAAGGAAGGAAGGAAGGGAAGGAAGGAACTGAGACCACTCAGATTATCAGAGACTGAGGAAGGAAATAGCTCATAGAGCTTCTCATGGATGAATTTGTACAGTACATTTGTTAGAGTATGAAGTATTTATTGTTAATCTATTTCTACATTGTAAAGATGCTTAAAAATTTGTTCATTGTCAAACTTTTTCCAAGTCCTTCATTATAATAATAACATGAAGATGATACTAGATAGACCCCTACTGCCATGAGTTCCATGGAGTTTGGAAGAAAAGCTGGGTAGAGTGTGGGCATCACCACATCCAGGAGGAGTTAGCCATGTAACAAACCTCGTCGACTAAGTCCTATGGATCTCAGGAGAGTGTGACTTTTCTCCAGACTGTTTCACGTTATCTTGAGTTAGCATATATTTTTGTAGTGGGGAAGGGGTACTGGAATCCAGTGAGTAGCATTCAGGGATGTTCCTAGACATTCTACTGCATGCAGGTCAGTTCCCATCACAAAGGATGCTCTGTATCCAAGGTAGGTGATGCTGAGATTAACAAACTGAATGTACCAGGCTTTGTTGACTCCCCAGGGGAGGCCTTCCTCTTTCTGAGGTGCGGATGGGGTGGGTTTGAGGGAAGTGAAAGAGAGGGGGAACTGTGGTTGGTATGTAAGATGAATAAAAAATAAAATAAATCATTTAAAAATAATTTTAGCAGTTAACACAGCTCTTTAAAAAGCATCCCTTCTTCACAGTATAAAAATTTAGCATTTTGTCACCCCCCTTTTATGCTTCTCCACCCATTGCTTCCCCTCTCATTGTAGACACCCACATACAGCTCAGATGGCAAAGGGAAAAGACATACTGATGTATGCTTAAGACTTCACTGTAGAGAAAAGAGGTATATTTTATGTTTCAGACCGAAAAATTTTATTAGCACAGATAAACAATTATTTTGTTTATCAATCTTTTGGCTCTGTCTTAGATTCATGACAGGAATATGGCCTTTTTAAATACTAAATGATTTCTTGATCCCAATTCTTTTTTTTTTTTTCTTTGCATTTCCTACATGGACCTTGAAGAAGGATTTACAGTCAGTAGTAATCTGTCAGGAGCTGGATGGGCTTTCCTCTGCAACCCTCCCTCTGATGTTTGCCACATTTCTATCATCTTATTTCTCCATCTATACTTGCAACAACATTATTTTGTTCTTTGGAGATTTTAAAAGTTGAGGTTGATACTAAAATTATAAAGCCTGTGTTATGTTCTTGGCCCTTCTAAGGGGTCTGTAAAAGAGCAAACAGTTCTCACATGTGCATCTGGTCATCTTCAATTACATGTACACACAGCCTAATACCTGCCCCTTAACATGCAATGTTCCAACTCAGCAGAAATCCCTCCAAGTGACTCACAGAGCAGGAAAGAACATTAGTCATTCAAGTATAGGCATAAACTTTAATCAGAGAAACTGATAAGATTGCTGTCAAAAATTTTTTTAAAGCTTACAGCTGGGCCACCCTCGTAGATTTCATCAACAAATGTTATCAGATATTGCTCGTACTTGCAGAATAGTTTCTGTACTCAAAAACACCAGCTTCTCTCATGTTACTGATTTAAAGAGGGCTTGTTAAGAAGGAAAACACTATTTCAAAGCAAAGAACTGGTGTCTCATTTTCTGATAATATTTACCTGTGTTTACTAGAAATTGGAAAATGATAAATTCAAGATATTTGGGAATCTAAGTTAAGATTTGTTAAGTCTCTCTCTCTTTCCACATGCACACATGCACACACACACACACACACACACACACACACAGAGGCACACACATGTACAAGATTCCTTTAATCCCTTAATTCTTCCCTGAATAAGGTATGTTTCTTTTACCTCCCCATAATCCAGTGGTTCCCAACTTGCTTAATGCTTCTATTTTTTTAATACAGTTCCTCATGTTGTGGTGACTTTCAAGTATTAAATTATTTCATTGTAACTTTATAAGTGTGATTTTGCTACAGTTTTGATTCATTAGGTATATATCTGGTATGCAGGAATTTGATAGGCGATCATCGCGAGGGTGACGAACCACAGGTGAAGAAACACTGCCTTAAGTCATTGTGTGGCGCAGAGGGGTTCTTTTAGGGTATGTGAGGGAGCAAGGAAACGGGGTGTCCCTCTAAACATAATTCTGAAGCATCCTTTTCTTTCTGATAAAATAGGTGCAAGCATCTTGGGAAAATGAATCATGCTGCCACCGGCATGACAAATGTGGGCATATCTCTGTTTAAACAAGAATATTAAAAACTAAAGGAAATAGATAAAGAGTGGAAGCAGAGACAGTCTGGTAGGGGTTAACCTTATTGGCATAACTGGCCATATATCTCACGAAACAACAGATTTGGTAGCACATGCTGGTTAACCTGATGGGCACAGCAGCACACTAGGTTCTGAATTAGCATCCTCTGGGGCATCCTCTGAATTATTGAGGTTTACATGTGGTCCAGGACTCGTAATACCCAAGTGGGTGAATGGAAGAAATGAGTATAATACTATAATTTTCTCTCTGAACATAAACCTTTTCAAGGATGAAGAAAGCAAGATCCTCCCACCAGATCTTGTACTTTCTACATAAGTCCAAAAACAGCACTATGACATGGTAGAGTATGATAGATTCAAGATATAACAGGAAATGAAATATAAAGGCCAAATTTGTGTGCTTTGAACAACATATAAAGTATGTCAAAAGGGGCTTTTGAAGGGCTTAAACCATGACATGACCCACTGTCCTGGTATCTCTTAGGGAATTAAAGATTCTTGATCCAACATCTAAGGTCTTCAGTGTCATTTGCTGCCTCCACTGGAAAGACACCTCCTCCTTGGGTAACAGACATTTGCTTCCTGTTCGAGAGTAAAAAGATGTATGGCTAGCTAGTTCTTGCACCTCAGCTGAGGTGGGGAAGTTCTATGAGATTGATCTGCACACTTTTTCTTCCTTTGTGTCCATGGGCACAGGGTCCTAGTGAAGCCCTTTCATGTTGCGGTTTTCTCCCAACTGAAGCATACTTTCCAGGAGGGAGAAGGGAGGCTCCTGAGACTGAGAAATAAACTTCACATGTGTGAGAAAGCTGAAATAAAAGTCTGGGCGGTCCCCTTCCCAGTGCTATAGAAGCAAAGAATAACTGCTGAGAGGGGAGAGTGACCAGATGAACTACGGGGAGGAGATCTCTGGGGACTGTTGAACTACGGGGAGGAGATCTCTGGGGACTGTTGAACTACGGGGAGGAGATCTCTGGGGACTGTTGAACTACGGGGAGGAGATCCCTGGGGACTGTTGAACTGGCTGCAGGTTGTGCAGACAGCTCCAGGGATGCAGCTATCATAAAATGGAGCAGAACTGGGGATTTTGATAATGTCCAAAATATTTTTTGAGACTTCCTTCACATGTACTCAAGTTAGTGATCTCAATAAAAAATCATTGGTTCACCAAGTTGGACTTGGATGTATTTGATGCATTTCAAATGACATACGTAATAAATCTTGAGGCATTCACAGGGAATATATACATATATATATATATATATATATATATCCAAACAATATACTGTGTGTACATAATATGTATATAATACAATATGTATATAATATTATGTACACATAATACATATTATGTACAAACAATTTACTGTTTGGATTCCTCTACTTCAAAGTTGTTCACATTCTTTTTATATTTATAAAATATTCATATATTGTGGTTTTTTTAAACTTATTCAGAAAGTTCTCGTCTTCAGTCATGTTTATATGATGACTTATTTTTTTTATTAACACCATCATTTGTATTTATCATTTCATTCATCTGTTTTATATACAAAGCAATACATAAAAGCAACAAAATATTCATATAAGATTACATAAGTGATTAAATTATAATGCAATGATCACAACTTCATTGATAGTGCGCCAGAAATTTGCAGTTCATAATATATGAGGAGGTTACTTTATTTTTTATAAGCATGAGTTCAGATTTGTTTCTGATAATGTGCTATTCTCAATTTTAGGGGCAGAGTAGATAAGAAGTAGTTTGAAATGAACTCACGTGGGGGACTTTCCAGAAAAATTAGAAATGTGTGCATTGATTTGCTCAGAAATTCTTTCAAATGGAACTCTCCTGAAAGTTAAGGCTGTCATTAGAGATAAAGTCACTTATCTAAGGTTAAGAAAAGAAGTTACTGAGATCAGAAGATATGGGAAGGCGATCACGTTTGGCTAACGTATGACCCCCACTTCGTACTGCAACATCAACCATTCTTCTATCAAAATTCCTATTTGCTAACCATTTGTGTCTGCCTTTGTTTAAGAAGTTCCTTAAAGGTAAGATCTCTGTCTCGTTTATTTTTGTGCCTGTAGAACCTAGCGAAGAATGTCACTTTCGGTGTTCTCTGAAAGTGTGAAGAAACTCAGTAGATAAACGTGGCAATTATATTGTAGATATTGAACACTGTTGACATCTGAAAACTCAGTTTACCCTACAGGAAGATTTTCTATGATCAAATTACCAGCATTTTTAGTAATTAATACCAGATAGACTTCATCTGTGTAATCCAGAGTAAGGGATGAGTTGCACCCTTCCTGCCCAGCATACTTGACAGCTCAGCATAATGTTATCATCCATCTAATCTTTATTCCATATGCTGGGAGAGCTACGCATACTTTATTAGGGAGGGAAAAGGTGGAACAACTCCAAGATTTAGTTAGATTCCTAAACTGTTTTCAATTAGGAAATGACTTCTGTGTTTCTGCCCCTCAGGTGCTTTTGATTAGCAAGAAGCACAACTATTCAGTCACAAGGCTGTGTGTGCAATCACATGGTCAGAGCCTACAAAGGCTAAGCCAGTGCTTGGCTAGTTTTTATTTCTATACATTCCGTGACACACACAGATGCTTCTTGAACCTTCTTAGCCTATCCTTGCACACTGCTGCCAGACCCCACAAGGCAAGTGAAGGAACAGCCAGAGTGGTTTTGAGTTTTGCACTTGGGCCGTGGCCCCTGGGATAGGAACCTTCTGCTGAACAGCTGTGTGACCTAACAGAGCCTTGGCCTTGCTGTCCTTACAGTCACACATAGAGGTAGGTGTGGATATTTTCTCCAATGGACAAGCAGATGTGGATCATGTCTACATCTTTAGATGAAAAAGCTTAATGTGGTACGTGTATAAAATAATGTGTGTGTTTGTGTGTGTGTGTGTGTGTTTGTGGGTGTGTGTGCATCTTTGTGTTTGCACACACATGCTCATATGTGTGGTCTCTATTTGATCCTGATACTGTTTCTACTCTAGGGATTGGTGAGAGGCTTTGCGAAAAACAGAGATTCCTCTTGTTTTCTTTTCCTAATTTTTGTCCTCTTCTACACAGATATTTTCTGTTAGCTGTCAAGTTTGATTCTCTGTTAAAGATGCAAGGCGTCTTTGACTTTTTTTCATATAAAATCTTGAGATGTTGTCCAGACCTCCCATCTCTCGGCAGCCCATCTTCTTAACAGCACTGCTTTTAGTTTACTCCAATGCGTAAGCCCATTGTGATGTAGTGTTGTTGCTTTCTCTGATGTTCTTGGTTACATTTCTATATCCTACCTGCTCCTTCCACTGTAGACATTCACCCTATTTTATTATCTCCTCCACAGCATTATTTCCAGATACCACTTTGCACAGAACTCTGTGGCTTGCATAATATATATATAGAGAGATATTCTCACAGGCCGAAACTATGTCCCCTTTATTCTGCCCCACACATACGCTGTGAATGACAAATAGTTGATGTGTTGACTTCAGTAACTGACCATGAAAACTGACCTCATGACCACTCTCCACCAGTACATATCCCCATTCCTATCCTTCTACTGAGTCACTTTCTTAATGAAAGTTCTTGATGATTAAGCTTTCATGACTCAAGCATGATGAGAGTCATTATTTAGAAGCAATTTGTGAATGTTCTAGATAATCTGTGCCTCAATCATTTCTAACTTACAAACTGACCTAAGATGTGTGTTTGCTTCAGCAAACTCTCACGGGGCATAGCAGATTCTCATAGTTTCGGTTCATTTTCTAATGCAAGGCAGTTGATAAAATGTGTCATGTTCTTTCGGCTTTATTCACTCTCCTAAATAGTATTCCAATAATTATAGCAATAAACCTTAATAGGTGATGTTCCTTAATAGTTCCCATTTCAATTGTTTTACAATTCCCGGGTAATATAATCTTGATTACAACATTCATAGGCAATTTGAAAATAAACAGATCCAGTAGAGGTAAAATTCTAGAAATTTTTAAACAAATATTTTGATTTTGTTTACACATGTGCCACCAGCTGTTTCAAGGAATACACTAGGGAAGGAGGGAAATTACAGAAGAAGAAGCCCATATTGTAAACACCTGGATTTAAACGCTCTACAAAAAGCCAGGAAGTAAATACAACAGTATTAAATTCAATCAAGTGGAAGGAATCTGCTCCCTAGTGAATTTAAGACAGTTTAATTTCACATAAAAGAGCCTCCAAACAGGTGGCAGACCAGGAGAGCGGGAAGATGAGAAGTACAGGCTCGGATATGTTGGCATGACTGTGCCCCACCAGAATGAATGGCAGCAAATTGCCTGAAAGTCTGGAACAAGCCAGCTATACCAACTTTCTCTTCTGACTGCTGTCTATAAAGAAGTTCGTTTGCCTACACCTTTTTTGTTTTCATTAACAGGAATCAAAATGATGGAGAGCACTGTGCTAAGGGTCAAAAATAACCCAAGTCCTTTCTTAAAGTATCTACCACTCAGTGAGGGCTCAGTTATCTTTGACTATTTATACAATATTCTTTCTGTGTCTATAAGAATGTGGTGTGTGTGTGTGTGTGTGTTTGAATATATGTAGTACATGTGCAAGTGTGTGCAAATGGAAGTTACTGGTCGATGCAAGATGTCTTTCTTGGGGCTGGAGAGATGGCTCAGTGGTTAAGAGCATTGCCTGCTCTTCCAAAGGTTCTGAGTTCAATTCCCAACAACCACATGGTGGCTCACAACCATCTGTAATGAGGTCTGGTGCTCTCTTCTGGCCTGCAGGCATACACACAGACAGAATATTGTATACATAATAAATAAATAATATTTTTTTAAAAAAGATGTTTTTCTTGATCACTCTCCACCTTACATACTGA
The DNA here is from genome assembly GCF_018167655.1 of Microtus oregoni. Lineage (NCBI taxonomy): Eukaryota > Metazoa > Chordata > Mammalia > Rodentia > Cricetidae > Microtus > Microtus oregoni. The sequence continues at coordinate 20,735,910 of NW_024543063.1, forward strand.
AAAAGCATCCCTCACTTGACTCCGGTAATCACAGATTCAGATGGTTTAGCTAGGTAACTTATTGTGGAAATCACCTTCCTCTGGCTTCTGAGTACTTGGATCATACCTGGCAAGCATTGACATGGGTATTGATCATCATACTTGCATAATCGGCACTTTACTACTTAGCTATTTCCCCAGCTAATTATTTTTGGTTTTGAGATGGGATTACTCCAAGGCTACATCCTAGACTGTCCTTGAACCTGCCTCCAACTGAACCTACCTCCACCTCATGGACTGACAGTGTTTGCCACCATGTAAGGTTTGTTTAGGGCTGTGGATGAAATCCAGGACTTTGTGTATACAAGGTAAGCATTCTAACAACTGAGTTATTATACATGCTTTAGCCCTAAGTGTGTAATATCCAATATCCATTCTATAAGAGTTTCTTGCTAGGTCTAGAAGACTCAGAAGAGAAAGTAATGAATTCTTATAAGATTTGGCAAAGCCTTCATAGAAAAAAAAAACAAAGATGTGATTGAGTCTTGAAATATTCATGTTGTCTTAGTTACTATTCTATTGCTGTTAAGAGATACCATGACCAAGGCAACTTACAGAAGAAAACATTTAGTTGGGGACTTGCTTCAGAGGGTTAGTTCATCATTATCATCATGTCACGGACTGGGGCAGCTTGCAGACAGGCATGGCTGGAGAAGTAGCTGAGAGCTTTGAATCCTGATTCACAGATATCAGGCTTAGTGTGGGCTTTTGAAACTTCAAATGCTGCTCACAACAACATATCTCCAACAACCAGACCTTCTAATCCCTCCTAACAAAATTTGAGGCTATTGGGGGCATTCTTATTCAAACCACCACATATACATTTTTATTCAGAGCAGGAACCATGGTAGAGGTAAAGACAGCAGCCCATGACTTCAGCTGTGTCTGGGCAAACAGGTAGGGCTAACTTTTATGTGGCTGTATTTATTTATTCCAGCAGCTTCTGCGCCACACCTACAAAAGTACACTAAATCAGCATTTTCTCCTCTCCTCATTTGTATACTATTTTGTCCTATGGGCCTCCCAAATTCACCTTGAAACATAAATTGTTAAAAAAAAAATTGAGTCCTTCAGTTTGTGTTTAGCCGAGGTCCCCAGTTAGTTCCTTGGGCAGCTGAGGATAGGGAACCTGAAATGACCCTCTCCTATAGCAATACTGACGAATATCTTGCATATCATCATAGAACCTTCATCTGGTGATGGATGGAGATAGAGACAGAGACCCACACTGGAACACTGGACTGAGCTCCCAAGGTCCCAATGAGGAGCAGAAGGAGGGAGAACATGAGCAAAGAAGTCGGGACCACGAGGGGTGCACCCACCCACTGAGACAGTGGAGCTGATCTATTGGGAGCTCACCAAGGCCAGCTGGACTGTGACTGAAAAAGCATGGGATAAAACTGGACTCTCTGAACATGGCGAAAAATGAGGGCTGATGAGACGCAAAGGACAATGGCACGGGGTTTTGATCCTACTTAATGTGCTGGCTTTGTGGGAGCCTAGCCAGTTTGGATGTTTACCTTCCTAGAAATGGACAGAGGGGGGAGGATCTAGGACTTACCACAGGGCAGGGAACCCTGACTGCTCTTTGGACTGGAGAGGGAGGGGGAGAGGAGTGGGGGGAGGGGAAGAAGGGTGGGAGGAGGGGGAGAAGGGTGGGAGGAGGGTGAGGGAAATGGGAGACTGGAAGGAGGTGGAAACCTGTTTTTTTTTCTCCTTTTCTCAATAAAAAAAAATAAAAATAAACACAACTTAAAAAAAATAAAAAGACTCTTTCCCAGAGCCAGATGCAGGTTACTTTACAGATCTCAGGCTTGTGCCATCAGTCTCACGCTTACAATTCCCAATAGCATCATAATATGACCAAAAAATAAAGCAATCAAAATACCTACCGGATTTCCTTTACACCCATCCCTAATTTAATAATTAAAATCGAGGCTCAGAGAATTGGACATTGATGAAATAGAAAGCAGCCTGCAGTAAGATAAAGCTACTGAAACAGATATAACCCATGTCATGCAAAAAGACTAGACATCATTGCCCCATTAAAAGTGAAGAGGCATCATTGAATAGTTTCAGTTGGGTGAGACTGAGACGTTAGAAAATTCAATCTGGTGTTAATGTGATGGATGAATTTGATGCCAGAGAAGCAGAAGGAGGAAATCAAATTGAATCATTACTTGATGGCTGGTGTTTTATCTCTTTCTCTGGCAATAGATATGGTTGGTAACAAGTCACACCTATTCTGTGCTATAGTTCTGTGAGACAAAACCCATCTTGAACACTATAATAAAAATTCTTTGGGAGTAGGAGGGGTTAGAGGCGACTTCTAAATAATAGATGCTTCCTGCTCTCTGAAACGCTCTTGGTTGCTGGAGTATTCATATTTAACTATTAACTACTCTTAAAAACCAAATTGTTTTATCAAAAAGTTGTGGGTTTTATCTGAGACTATTGTGAATTACATGGGATAAACTGTGTGTATCCAAGATCCTGAATGAACTTAAATAACACAATGTGATCTTCACAGAAAGTTTGCATGAACAAACTTACAGTGGGTGATAATGGTATTACATGTCTATCAATGTGTTACTTCGGTTAGGGTAATTTCAGTATACTTTAATTTAAACAGAAGAGGTGATATTATATCAACAATACTTAAGGGGAAGCTATACTAATTTATACAATTGCAAAATCAGGAATTATCCAAGCTTCTAAAATTAACAGCATAGAGTTGTGGTTTGTAACATCACCTGGGGAGGACCTAAAGCATTTACTTGCCAGAGTTCCCCAAATAAATTAGAATGTCTGGGACTACAACTTGAGTATCTGAATTAGACCAAAATTTCTTGGCTTGCATCTTAAACTAAATCATCTTGGTTTCAGTAGCTCATCAGTTTCCTGAACATTATGTAAATGGAATCAGACATGGGACGTTTTCGCCTGGTTTATTTTACACAGCACGGTATCTTCATATCCTTGGGAGCCACCCTCCTATATCAGCAATGCTTTCCTTTACTCTCCTGCGTACAGTGAGCAGTGCTCCACAACAGCTATATCACAGGGAATGACAGCAAATGTCAGTCTACCGGTTTCCTTAACATGATTTTCTTGGATATCTGTCAGTTGTCTGAGGCCCAACACGGCATGAGAATGTTGGGGTCATCTTGCCACTCAGAGTCCTCCTGAGACTGAGGACTCCATAGACATTTGTGCAAGGGATCTGCTGCTTAAGAACAAAGGGTTTTTTTTCTGGCTTAAATAAATTAAAACACCAATAGAAGAACTGCCTCTGAGTCACTAAAATGTCAGCTTTTACTGTTTGAGAGAAATGAAGTGTATGAGAGTACACGGTGAAGAAATGAAAGAAGGTCTCAGCTGTGAGCGGTTTTTACTGATAATTTTAGAAGGGGCGCTCTTCTCCACTGTGGAAACACCACCAAGAGCCTGCCTCTTTAAAAATGATGCTATGGGGGGTTCCCAGGTGTTTAGGGAGATGTCCCCAGCTAGTTCCTTGGGCAGCTGAGGAGAGGGAGCCTGATATGGCTCGATCCTATAGCCATACTGATGAATACGTTGCATACAACCATAGAACCTTCATCTGGCGATGGATGGAGATAGGGACAGAGACCCACACTGGAACACCGGACTTGGCTCCCAAGGTCCAACTGAGGAACAGAAGAAGCGAGAACAAGAGCAAGGGAGTCAGGACCGCGAGGGGTGCACCCACCCACTAAGACAGTGGGGCTGATCTATTCGGAGCTCACCTAGGCCGGCTGGACTGGGACTGAAAAAGCATTGGATAAAACCGGACTCTGATCATGGCGGACAATGAGAGCTGATTAGAAGCCAAGGACAATGGTACTGCGTTTTGATTCTACTGCATGTACTGGATTTGTGAGAGCCTAGCCTGTTTGGATGCTCACCTTCCTAGACCTGGATGGAGGGGGAAGGACCTTGGACTTCCCACAGGTCAGGGAACCCTGACTGCTCTTGGGACTGGAGAGGGAGGGGGAGAGGAGCGGGTGAGGGGGAGGAAAATGGAAATCAGGGAGGAGCAGAAATTTTTAATAAAAAAATAAATAGTTCTCTTTCCTGGTTGAATCTTTGAGTGGTTTAGGTATCAGAGTAACTGTGGCTTCATAAAAGGAGTTTGGTAATGACCCTTCTGTTTCTATATTGTGGAATACATTAAGGAGTATAGGTATTAGATCTTCTTGGAAGTTCTGGTAGAATTCCGCATTGAAACCATCTGGTCCTGGGCTTTTTTTGGTAGGGAGGTTTTTGATAACCTCTTATAATTCTTCGCGACTAACAGGTCTATTTAGATTGTTCACCAGGTCCTGATTTCCTCAACCAGGAAAGAGAACTACAGGACAATCTCACTCATGAATATCGACGCAAAAATCCTCAACAAAATACTGGGAAATCGAATCCAAGAACACATCCGAAAAATTATCCATTATGATCAAGTAGGCTTCATTCCTGAGATGCAGGGCTGGTTCAACATACGAAAATCTATCAATGTAATCCAGCATATAAATAAACTGAAAGAAAAAACCATATGATCATTTCATTAGATGCTGAAAAAGCATTTGACAAAATTCAACATCCATTTATGTTAAAAGTCTTGGAGAGATTAGGGATACAAGGGTCATACCTAAATATAATAAAAGCTATATACAGCAAGCCGACAGCTAACATCAAATTAAACGGAGAGAAACTCACAGCCATCCCACTTAACCCAGGAACAGGGCAAGGCTGTCCACTTTCGCCATACCTCTTCAATATAGTGCTTGAAGTTCTAGCAATAGCAATAAGACAACATAATGGAATCAAGGGGATTCGAATTGGAAAGGAAGAAGTCAAACTTTCGTTATTTGCAGATGATATGATAGTGTACATAAGCGACCCCCAAAACTCCACCAAAGAACTTTTACAGCTGATAAACAGCTTTAGTAATGTGGCAGGATACAAGATCAACTCCAAAAAATCAGTCGCCCTCTTATACACAAAGGATATGGAAGCAGAGAGGGAAATCAGAGAAGCTTCACCATTCACAATAGCCAAAAACAGCATAAAATATCTTGGGGTAAATCTAACCAAGGAAGTGAAAGATCTATTTGACAAGAACTTTAAGGCATTGAAGAAAGAAATTGAAGAGGATACCAAAAAATGGATGGACTTCCCTTGCTCTTGGATTGGGAGGATCAACATAGTAAAAATGACAATTCTACCAAAGGCAATTTATACATTCAATGCAATCCCCATCAAGATCCCATCAAAATTCTTCACAGATCTTGAGAGGACAATAATCAACTTTATATGGAAAAACAAAAAACCCAGGATAGCCAAAACAATCCTATACAATAAAGGATCTTCTGGAGGCATTACCATCCCTGACTTCAAACTCTATTACAGAGCTACAGTAATGAAAACAGTGTGGTACTGGCATAAAAACAGAGAAGTTGACCAATGGAATCATATAGAAGACCCGGATTTTATCCCACAAACCTATGAACACCTCATTTTTGATAAAGGAGCTAAAAGTATACAATGGAAGAAAGAAAGCATCTTCAACAAATGGTGCTGGCACAACTGGATGTCATCCTGTAGAAGAATGAAAATAGACCCTTATCTATCACCGTGCACAAAACTCAAGTCCAAATGGATTAAAGACCTCAATATCAGCCCGAACACACTGAACCTGATAGAAGAGAAAGTGGGAAGTACCCTACAACAGATGGGCACAGGAGATCGCTTCCTATGTATAACCCCAGAAGCACAGACATTAAGGGCAACATTGAATAAATGGGACCTACTTAAACTGAGAAGCTTCTGTAAAGCAAAGGACATAGTCACTAAGACACAAAGGCAACCTACTGACTGGGAGAAGATCTTCACCAACCCCACAACAGACAAAGGTCTGATCTCCAAAATATATAGAGAACTCAAGAAACTAGACTTTAAAATGCTAATTAACCCAATTAAAAAATGGGGCACTGAACTGAACAGAGAATTCTCAGCAGAGGAAGTTCAAATGGCCAAAAGACACTTAAAGTCGTGCTCAACTTCCTTAGCAATCAGGGAAATGCAAATCAAAACAACTTTGAGATATCTTCTTACACCTGTCAGAATGGCTAAAATCAAAAACACCAAGGATAACCTTTGCTGGAGAGGCTGTGGAGGAACGGGTACCCTCATCCATTGCTGGTGGGAATGCAATCTTGTGCAACCACTGTGGAAGTCAGTGTTTCGGTTTCTCAGGAAATTCGGGATCAACTTACCCCTGGACCCAGCAATACCACTCCTGGGAATATACCCAAGAGATGCTCTATCATATGACAAAAGCATTTGTTCAACTATGTTCATAGCAGTATTATTTGTAATAGCCAGAACCTGGAAACAACCTAGATGCCCTTAAATGGAAGAATGGATGAAGAAAGTATGGAATATATACACGCTAGAGTACTACGCTGCGGTAAAAAACAATGACTTCTCGAATTTTGCATGCAAATGGATGGAAATAGAAAACACTATCCTGAGTGAGGTGTCCCAGACCCAAAAAGATGAACATGGGATGTACTCGCTCATAATTGGTTTCTAGCCATAAATAAGGGCCACGGAGTCTACAATAGGTGAACCTAAAGAAGCTAAGTAAGAAGGTGAACCCAAGGAAAAACGTATAGTTATCCTCTTGGCTAAGGGAAGTAGACCAAATTGCCGGGGAGAAAATTAGGATCTTGGGGGTGGGATGAGATGGGAGTAAGGGGAGATGGGGAGAGAAAAGGTAGAAGGGAAGGAGGGGGGACTTGGGGAATCAGGAGAATTGGGATAAAGTAAAGGTGGATAGGGGAGCACGGAACCACAATTCTTAGTTAAGGGAGCCACTTTAGGGTGGGCAAGAGATTTGACCCTAGAGGGGCTCCCAAGTGCCCAAGATGAGGTTCCCAGTTAGTTCCTTGGGCAGCTGAGGATTGGGATCCTGAAATGACCCTATCCTAGAGCAATACTGACGAATATCTTGCATATCATCATAGAACCTTCATCTGGTGATGGATAGAGATAGAGACAGAGACCCACACATGAGCACTGGACTGAACTCCCAAGGTCCCAATGAGGAGCAGAAGGAGGGAGAACATGAGCAAAGAAGTCGGGGCCACGAGGCGTGCACCCACCCACTGAGACAGTGGAGCTGATCTACTGGGAGCTCACCAAGGCCAGCTGGACTGTGACCGAAGGAGCATGGGATAAAACCGGACTCTCTGAACATGGCGAACAATGAGGGCTGATGAGACGCCAAGGACAATGGCACGGGATTTTGATCGTACTTAATGTGCTGGCTTTGTGGAAGCCTAGCCAGTTTGGATGTTCACCTTCCTAGATATGGACGGAGGGGGGAGGACCTAGGACTTTCCACAGTGCAGGGAACCCGGACTGCTCTGTGGACTGGAGGGGGAGGGGGAGAGGAGTGGGGGGAGGGGGAGAAGGGTGGGAGGAGGGGGAGGGGGTGGGAGGAGGGGGAGGGAGGTGGGAGGCTGGGAGGAGGTGGAAACTTGTTTTTGTTTATGTTTTTTTTCTTCTTTTCTTAATAAAAAAATAAAAAATAAATAAAATAAATAAATAAATAAAATGAAAAAAAAAAACTGATGCTCTGTGTGATTATTTCAATCTTGGAAGTCAGGAAATGAAATTGTTCCCTGAAATTTCAAGAGTCTCCTTTTTCTTCCCTGGTGAAAAAGAATCCAACATAACCTATGGCTTTTAGGTTGTTATGACTCAAGATTGTTTTTTACTCTGTGGAGATGAATGAACAATGCTTATCAGTCTTGAATAGTTGTAAGGGGTTATGAGACTTACTCTTGATATCCTTGGGGGTCATACCACTCACTCTAATGCAGTGCTCTTTCTCTGGGTAACAAAAGGATAAAGGAGTGCTAATTTCCCCAAGGATTTTTGTTCTGTTTTCCCAACATGCAACACACACACACACACACACACACACACACACGCACGCACACACACACGCACACACACACTTATTGAAGCAACCTCTAGTGTCTGAGGACCTGCCAAATCTTGCAGAGATAGCAATGCAGTAATTGAAAAAAGAATTACAACTATTTCATCTAATAGAGAGACAGGAAAAAACAAAAATGAATTACCACAGGGGTTAAAGATAGCCGTAGTCAAGTGAAAAAAATTGAAAGATTGATAACTTATTTTCTTAAAAAGTTCTTCACATTATTTCATGAGAAAGTCTGATTAAAAGTTTTAATTCTTGTATTTCAAGTTGAATAAAGTTCCTCCCAAAATTCAAATTATTCTACGAACCCCAGAATGTGACTTTATTTGGAAATGAGTTCACTGTAGATATAATTAGTTAAGATGAGGTCATACTCAATGAGGGTGGCCCTTTAATCCACCATGACTGACATATTCTTTAAAACAAGAGAAGGAAAAAAGTCACATAAGCAGATAAGTGAAGAATGAGGTAGATGCTAATGTCATGTTTCTACAAGCCAGAGATTTATCAGCGCTTGTGAAAGGAATGACAAAGACCATCCTCCTGATGTGTAGGAAGGAGAACGGCTGTGCTAAGTACTTTATTATGTACCTCTCGTTCCCAGAACTGTCAGAGAATTTGTTTTACCTTTATAGTCACCCGGTTTTTGTACTTTGTTATGACATCCCTTGGATGTCATAACATTCCCTAAATTGGTGAACAATGTGAGGGTTAAAAGCTGGGTATTCTCCATCATATTCTAAGGAGATGTGGGAAAGACATCATAACCAAAAATAAGAACATCTCTATTCTGGGTGATCATATAGGTGATCTCCTAATAGTTTTAGTTTTGTTAGAGATATAAACATTGTAGAAAGTGCAAGGAGGAACTGGTCATTATTCCTATGAAAAGGACTTGAGAGGCAAAGAGGCTCTCGAATTTCATCTGCAATGTTTTATGCATTTTTTTCAGAATAAAATAAGAGTTGATAGTAGAACCCATGCACATTGAAAGAACCAAGCACAGAGTAGATTAGTGATCATTACAGATTTAAATGTGTAAGGGGGCAGGAGACAGGGAAAGTAGGAGGCAGGTGCAAGTTAACCAAAGCTAAGGATGTATGAAAAAGCCTAATGAAAACTCCAATTTCAACAACATGTGCATGCAAACACACAAAAATAATGATAAAGTAAAAAAGGCAATTAACTGGAGAGTGGAGAATGAAATGGAGGACACATGGGAAGGGCTAGAGAAAGGAAAGAGGGTGGTATAATTCTATTTAAGTTAAAAATATACTTAAGGAAAAGACAATATCTGAGAAGAAAAGAAGAAAAGAAATGAAATGACCAAAGAGTTTGAATGGATGCATATCCCACACAGGTGAACAATAACATGTTGCTCAAATAACATGAGGTACAAAATGAAATGTAGGTTACCTTGCTACAAGTTACTGGTCAGGTTATCTCCAAAGGTACCCAGACAGAAGCTATTACCATTGCTCTTGGCATCTATCACAGATAGGTGTTAAGGCTCTATTGCTGAAGACAACACACACCTTGAATTCAGGACATAAAGAAGTCAATCTTGAACTGACTCAGAAATTCTTGCCCTGCTGACAAGTTTTCACGGTTGTTAGAGGGTGTTATACTAACAGCTAGGCGAGAAAGTCATCCATGAATTTGCCCTGCCATGGACATTCTTACAATCCTAACCATTCAGGCAAGATCAATTCACTGGTACTATAGTGTGATGACTTAGTAATAGGGTTAACCATCAACTTTCTGATTGTATTTGAGGCCTGCTCAATGGGAGTTAGTTCACATGTTTAATTGGTCCTGTGACCCTGGTCAAAAGTTCATGGCTTGGAATGTCATGGGTCCTAGTGAAGAACCCACTGTAGTCTTACTAATGATCATATTGTCAAACTTTCCTCTAAATATTTATATTTACATGCATTTACAGTTTTTCTTTTCTACTACCAACCTCAGTCAGAGAAACTTCTCTTTTCATTGGATGGTGGGCACTGAGGAAATTCAAAACTAGAGCAAATTTCAGTATAGGTGAGGGTGAGGGCTCAGCTTTAGATGTTACTTCTACATTAACTTCCACCCTCCAAAAAAGTGAACATTTTTTTAAATGTGTAAAGAGAAAGAAGGTAAAGGCAGGAAAAGAAGAGAAGTGCTAGCAATGCTGTCTTCTGAACGAGCCATAGCTACTGCCCATAGGAGGTCACAGCACTTGTGTTTACCTGCATAAGACCTAAACAATGTCAAGCCAGTTAAAACTCCAACAGAGAAGACAGAGAGTTACTCAAGGCCACACACTTAGCTGATGGTGTAATGACAGTTGATGGCAGCTGGAGGAAACAGAACCACTTTTCTTTAGGGGTTTAGTGGGTTGATTATGTTCCAGTGGGTGACCCCGTATCTAAACATGTATGATAGGAGGCATTAATTGGACCCAGTAGGTTCAAAAAAGAAAAAAAAAAAAGAAAGGAAGGACCTGATGTTGGGAAAGAGATGTGCTGTATGTATTCAAAAAAGTGTGTGAAAGATAGATATTATAAAATATATCACTGAAAATTTCAAGGAACAAACATTTAAAAATAATCCATGTTCCTTAGAACCACGACGTTTTCTGCTAGCGTGTTTCTATATTCAGGGATGAGTAGCAGAAGAACAATTTTGGCAGGATTCCAAAGGCTTTTCTTTATTAAGTAAAAGAGTATATTTTATCACACAAGAGGGAAAACCTCATAGCTATTCATTACACAGGAATGTCAGCTACGAGAGTTTCAGTTTAATGTCCTGGAGCTTCTTACTCATAGTATGCTGAGCATAATCTATTCAAAGACGTAAACAATGTTGGTACCAGTCCCTTAATATAAAATAAAAATTATCCAGTAATTATAAAATTAAGTGAATAATTAGTTAAGGCCACAGGGAAAAATTGAGAGAATTTAATGTATATACATCTGCAATAAGAATAAATAAATGTATATATATACATATATATTCTACATATAAACCTGCTGTCAAGTGTTTTGCCACATTGTGAGTTCCATTTTCATGTTAAGTCATAATTGTATTTACTGTCTTTTTAGTATCTATTAAGATAATCATATAGCTTTATTTCACAGCATTAAGTTGCCAAAATGAGTTTATTAGCCTTTACAGTTCTCAGATAAACATGATTTAATTACAATTTTATGAACAGAGAATGCAATTCAGAGTAATGGGGCATTATATTGAATGTTTTATTTATTTTAATAATGAATTTTTTATTTTATTTAGAAAAAACTATCTCTTTTCATTTTACATACAAATCCCAATTCCCACTCCTTCCCTCCACCTAACCTCCCCCATACCCCCATCTAGTCCTCAGAGAGGGTAAGGCACATTGCTTTGGGGAAGTTCCAAGGCCATCCCTATGATATCTAGACTGAGCAAGGTAACCATCCAAAGAGAATATGTTTCATAAAAGCCAGTATATGCAGTAGGGATAAATGCCAGTGGCCCCACAATCTGTCCCAGCCATACAACTGTCACCCACATTCAGAGGGCCTGCTTTGGTCCTCTGCTGGTTTCTTCCCTGTTAGAAAGGAATTGGTGAGCTCTCATTAACTCAGGTAAGCTGTTTCAGTGGGTATCCCCATCATGGTCTTGACCTCTTTGTTCATATTATCACTCCTACATCTCTTTATACTGGACCTTGGGAGCTCAGCCCAGTGCTCCACTGTGACTCTCTGCCTCTGCTTCCATCAGTTGCTGCATGAAGGTTCTATGGTGGCATTTAAGGTAGTCATCAATCTGACTATAGGGCAAGGCCATTCAGGCACCTTCTCCACTATTGCTTTGGGTCTTAACTGGGTTCATCCTTGTAGATTCCTGGGAATTTCCCAAGTGCCAGCTTTCTTACTAGCCCCCAAATGGCTCCTTCAATCAGTCTACCTCTTTCTTTGCACTTCATCTCTGTCCTTCTCCCATCTTGACTACCCCATTCCCTCAAATGTGCTTCCCCCACCCTTCTCCCCTCCTACTCACATTCTGCATTATTTTCTACCTTCACCCCCATGCTCCCAATTTTCTCAGGGGTCCATATATGTTTCTCTTAGGGTTCTCCTTGTTACTTAGCTTCTCTGGGGTAGTGGACTATCGGCTCATTATCCTTTGCTTTAAAACTAGTGTCCACTTATGAGTGAGTACATACCAAATTCATCTTTTTGGTTCTGGGTTACCTCACTTAGGACATGACATTTCAAGATGTCATTGTTTTTTACGGATGAGTAGTACTCCATTGTGTTAATGGACCACATTTTCTTTCTTTTTCTTTTTTAAGATTTATATATTAATGATGTATATAGTGTTCTTTTCACATGTATCCCTGCAGGCCAGAAGAGTGCACCAGATCTCATTACAGATGGTTGTGAGTCACCATGTGGTTGCTGGGAATTGAAATAAGAACCTCTGGAAGAGAATACAGTGCACTTAATCTCTGAGCCATCTCTCCAGTCCTGCAAAACATTTTCTTTATCCATTCTTCAGCTGAGGGGCATATAAGTGGCTTCCAGGTTCTGGCAATTATGGATAATGCTGCTATGAACACAGTTGAACAAATGTCCTTGTAGTATGATTGAACATCCTTTGTGTACAAGTCCAAGAGTGGTATTGCTGGCTCTAGAGGTAGGTTGGTTCCTAATTTTCTGAGAAAAGGCTATACTGATTTCCAGAGTGGTTGTAAAACTTCCCATTACCTCCACCAATGGAGGAATGTTCCTTTTACTCTGTATGCTTTCCAGAATAAGCTGTCATTGGTGTTTTTTTTTTTATATTAAGCATTCTGACAGGTGCAATATGGTATCTCAGAGTCATTTTGATTTCTATTTCCCTGATGGCTAAGGATGTTGAACATTTCCTTAAGTATCTTTCAGCCATTTAAGATTTTTCTGTTGACAATTATCTGTTTATATATGTATTCTATTTTTTAGTTGTATTATTTGGAAATTGATGTCTAATTTCTTGAGTTCTTTATATATTTTGGAGATCACTCCTCTGTCTGATGTGGGGTTTGTGAAGATCTCTTCCTATTCAGGAGGCTGCCCTTGTGTGTTATTGACTGTGTCCTTTGTTTTACAAGAGGTTCTCATTTACTTATTGTTGTTCTCAGTGTCCATGCTACTAGTGTTATATTTAGGGAGTGGTCTACTGTGCCCATGCCTTGAAGGCTACTTCCCACTTTCTCCTCTATTGAGTTCAGTGTGGCCAGATTTATATTGAGGTCTTTGATCCATTTGGACTTGAGTTTTGTGCATGGTGATAGATCTGGATCTATTTGCATTCTTCTTGACATCCAGTTATGCCAGCATCATTTGATGAAGATGCTTTCTTTTATTCCATTGTTTTTTAGCTTTTTGTCAAAAATCATGTGTTCTTAGGTGTGTTGATTAATATCTGGGTCTTTTATTTGATTCCATTGGTAAACCTTTCTGTTTTTATGCTGGTTTCATCACTATAACTCTATAATAGAGCTTAATGTCAGGGATGGTGATACCTCCGGAAGTTCCTTTATTGTACAGTTTTGTTTTGGTTATCCTGAGTGTTTTGTTTCTCAATATGAAGTTAAGTATTTTTCTTTCAAGGTCTATGAAGAATTGTGTTGGGATTTTGATGGGGATTGCACTGAATCTATAGATTGCTTTTGGTAGGATTGCCATTTTTATTATGTTTATCCTACCTGAGAGCATGGGAGAGCCTTCCATTTTCTGATACCGTCCTCAATTTCTTTGTTCAAAGTTTTAAAGTTCTTGCCTAATAGGTCTTTAACTTCTTTGATTAGTGTTATTCTAAGATGTTTTATGTTATTTGTGGCTATTGTGAGGAATGATATTTCTCTGATTTCTTTCTCAGCTTCTTTGTCATTTGTATATAGGAAGACTGGGTTTTTTTTTTCGAGTTTATCTTGTATTCTGCTATATTACTGAAAGTGTTTATAAGTTATAGAAGTTCCTTGTTAGAATTTTTGGGGTCTCTTATGTAAACTATCATAACATCTGCAAATAATGAAAGTTTGACTTCTTCCTTTCCAATTTATGTCCCCTTGATCTCCTTTTGTTAGCTATTGCTCTAGCTAGAACTTCAAGAACTATGTTGAATAGATATGGAGAAAGTGGACAGTTTTGTCTTGTTCCTGATTTTAGTAAAATCGCTTTGAGTTTCTCTACATTTAATTGGATGTTTGCTGTCGGCTTGCTATATATTGCTTTTTTATGTATAGATACTTTTCTTGTATCTATGATCTCTCCAAGACTTTTATAATAGAAAGTGTTGGATTTTTTGAATGTCTTTTCTACATCTAATGAGACAAATATGTGGGGGTTTTTTCTTTCAATATATATGGTGGATTACTTGATGAGTTATAGTATGTTGAACCATTCCAGCATCTCTGAGATGAAACCTACTTGATCATGGTGGTTGATCTTTTTGACGTGTTCTTGAACTCTCCCCAATGGACAGGCCAACCAGATAGAAACTTAACAGATAAAAAAGAGACCTAGCAGATGTCATGTCTCAAATTGACTTAACAAACATCTATAGAACATTTCACCCAAACACAAAAGAATATACCTTCTCAGCACCTCATGGAACCTTCTCTAAAACAGACCACATGCTTGGTAACAAAGCAAAAAAAAAAAAATGGATTTTTTTTTTCGAGACAGGGTTTCTCTATAGCTTTGGAGCCTGTCCTGAAACTAGCTCTTGTAGACCAGGCTGGCCTCGAACTCCCAGAGATTCTCCTCCCTCTGCCTCCCGAGTGCTGGGATTAAAGGCGTGCACCACCACTGCCAGGCTAAAAAATGGATTTTTTCAATAGATATTTCAACAGAATTTTGTATCAACATATTCAAAAAAATTGAAGTAAATTCCTGTATCTTATCAGATCATCATGGTTTAAAGTTAGAATTCAACAGCAACATTAATTGCAGAAAGCCTACAAACTCATGGAAACTGAACAGTTTTCAATTAAATCACCTCTGAGTCAAGGAGGAAATAAAGAAAGAAATTAAAGACTTCCCAGAATTTAACAAAAATGAGGGCACAACATACTCAAACCTATGAGGCACTATGAATGCAGTGCTAAGAGGAAAGTTCATTGCACTAAGTCCAACATAAAGAAGTTGGACTAGCTCTGGAACAAAAAGACGTAGGCTCACCCAGGAGTAGATGAAAGAAAATAAATTCAGGGCTGAAATAAATAAAATAGAAACAAAGAAAACAATACAAAGAATCAATGAAACAAAGAGCTGTTTTTTTTTTTTGAGAAAATCAACAAGATAGACAAACCCTTATCCAAACTAATCAAAAGGCAGAGATAGAACATCCAAATTAAGAAAATCAGAAATGAAAAGGGGGACATAACAACAGATTCTGAGGAAATCCAGAGAATCAGTAGGTCATATTACAAAAACCTGTACTCCACAAAATTGGGAAATGTAAAAGAAATGGACAGTTTTCTGCATAGGTATCATATACCAAATTTAAATGAAGACTAGATGGACAATTTAAATAGACCTATAAACTGCAGGGAAGTAGAAGTAGTCATCAAAAGTCTTCCAACCAAAAAAAAAGCCTAGGGTCAGATGGTTTCAGTGTAGAATTCTACCAGAACTTTAAAGAAGAGCTAATACCTATATTCTTCAAATTGTTCCACATAATAGAAACAGAAGGAACATTGCCAAACTCTTTTTATGAGACAAGAATGACTAGAGTTACCATGATACTAAAACCACACAAAGACTCAACCAAGAAAAAGAATTACAGACTAATCTCCCTCATAAACATTGATGCACGAGGGGTGCACCCACACACTGAGACAATGGGGATGTTCTATTGGGAACTCACCAAGGCCAGCTGGCCTAGGTCTGAAAAAGCATGGGATAAAACCGGACTCTCTGAACATAGTGGACAATGAGGACTACTGAGAACTCAAGAACAATGGCAAAGGGTTTCTGATCCTACTGCACGCACTGGCTTTGTGGGAGCCTAGGCAGTTTGGATGCTCAACTTACTAGACCTGGATGGAGGTGGGGGTTCCTTGGACTTCCCATAGGACAGGGAACACTGATTGCTTTTCGGGCTGGGGGGGGACTTAATTGGGGGAGGGGGAGGGAAATGGGAGGCGGTGGCGGGGAAGAGACAGAAATCTTTAAAAAAAAGGAAAAAAAAAGAAAGAAAAAAGAAAAAAAATAATCAATAAAATACTAGCAAACCGAATCTAAGAACACATCAAAAATATCATCCACCATGATCAAGTCAGCTTCATCCCAGAGATGCAGGGATGGTTCAACATATGATAATCTATCAGTGTAATCTACCTTATAAATATATTGGATGTTTTAAATGATATGTCAAATATAACAATAGTATGAATTATTCTTTTACTAGTGTTGATCAGGTTTACCATTGGAATATATTACCACATATATTGAAATGCATGGAATTTTCCTCTTTATTTTCTTAAAATGATTGCAAGGGTCACAATTTACACATTCTTTCCTGGAATTTCCAATAAATTTCACTTATAAAATCCTACGAAATAATTACATGGAAACTGTATACATTTAAACACTGCCTGGCCCATTATATCTAGCCTATTCTTGGCTAATTCTCACACCTTAATTAACCCATTTCTAATAATCTGTGTATCACCACGTGACTCTGGCTTACCAGGATGAGTCTAACCTACATCTGTCTCAGAGAGGAGAGCCATGGTATCTGCC
Source organism: Microtus oregoni (assembly GCF_018167655.1). Lineage (NCBI taxonomy): Eukaryota > Metazoa > Chordata > Mammalia > Rodentia > Cricetidae > Microtus > Microtus oregoni. The sequence goes on from NW_024543063.1 coordinate 20,752,731, forward strand.
TGACTCTGCTTTTTTTTCTCCCAGCATTCTGTTTGGTCTACTCTGGCTATCTAAGCTGCTGTCCTATCAAAAGGCCAAAGCAGTTTCTTTATTTGACCAATGAAAGTAACACATAGACAGAAGGCCCTCCTACTTCAGCCTAGGAAAAATGTTTCTTTTCCCCTTGGTACTATTTATCTTTATGGATCATGATCTTCTTGAGATTTTTTTTACTTTCAACAATCTTTTGAGGTACAGTTTATGAACCATAAGTTCAATGTGCAGTTCAAAATTTTCAGTAAAATTACAGAATTATAAACTGTAAATTTTACCTCCAGCATCACTGTTGATTTGTAGACTATTCCCTTCACATTAGAGAATGAGTTTTTTTCCCATCACCAGATCTATTTCTTATCTCACATAATTTTAACATTTTTTCTGTACATTTTGTATTAATAGAATCACAAGAATTGTGGGCTTGTGGCTTCTTTCTCACATATCACAAAGTTTCCTGCTCATTGATGAGACAATATGCATTATTATTACATTTACTTTTTGATTCCTTACTCATGGGTTTATTTTCCAAGTTGTATTTCTTCAGCATAACATCTTGCTTATGTTTTAAAATTCATTAATGGAGTATTTTGCTGAATTATAAATTTATCTTCCAACAATTTACACATGTTTTCATGGATTCGTTCTGTAGGATTTGTTGTTTAGAATATCAACAAAAAATTAATATATTTTTAATGTTTTCTAAATAACCACTTCTTTGTTTTGCCAGCTTCACTAATTCGTTTTCCTGTTTTTATTCTTCATTTCTTTTCCTTTTCATGTTTTCTGGCTTCTGTTGCTTTGAAAAACACCTTTGCTAAATGCAGCTAGAAGAGGAGTGTATTTAGGCTTGCAGATTACAGTCCATCATCAGGGGAAGCCAGAGTGTTGCTCAAGGCAGAAACTTGGAGGCAGGAACTGAAGCCTAGACCATAAAGCCATCTGACTGCCTCTATTCACCTGACTTACTTACCTATTGCTCATTAGTCATTTTTATCTGCCTAGGGATAGCACTGCTCACAGTGGGTTGGGCCCTTCTTCAAAAATTGGTATTCAAGAAAAAGTCCCAGGGCCACGTCCACAGCAAATCTGATGGAGGTAATTTTTCAATTGACATTTCCTCTTTTCAGGTGGGCCTTGGATTGTGCAAGTTGACAAAAACTGACTAGCACATCATGGGATTTATTTTCTCTTATTTTCATAATTTCTTTCATGAAGTCATTAATTCATTGTTAGTCTTCTTTAAAGTTTCATTTGAAGCTACCATCATATTATTGTTATGTAAAACTACTTCAATTCATCCCACAAATTTTAACATGTACCATTTATTCTGACTGACTTATTAATATTAAATATTTATAAGATATGAACTTCATGAATCTTTTTTCTTCTGAATATCACTATCCAATAAGTATGATACAATTTCTTTTCCATTTATCACCTGATAGTTATTTCCACTTTTGGTATATGGGCAGTTCCTACTAAACCTTTAACCACAAGTGTATCAGTGTAACAACAGTTGTTCCCCCCACAAAGTAATTCACGTTGTTTACAACATGCATCTTTTGTAAGTCGTGATGTGAGCATGTCCGTGCTTGCCTATTATAGTAACTTTTTCTATGGCTGAGGCTATGTATCTGATAGAAGCAACTTGCAGGATGAAGATTTGCCTTGGCTCAGGGTTTAAGAGCAGGGCATGACAACTCAGGTTTTTTCCATATTAGTAGGAAATTATGATGAAATATACCAAATCTCAACTATTCAGAAAGAGAGAAAACTTGGGTGGGAATCAGAAGCATTTATCAGCTTAATGACATACCTCTGGAACTCCCTTTCTCTAGGTAAGTCTCACCTTGTACAGGTTCCACGGCCTCTAGGTCAATGCCACTAGGTCAAAAAAAGGAGAGCAAGGATGTGAGCCTGTGGAAGAACAACTGATACTTTAGCTATAACAAGTCTCTATGTGATTTAGATAGATGGATTACAGATAAATAGAAATAGATAATAGATAAATGATTGATAGATGGATGGATATATATAGAGAGAGATACATAGATACATGAATAGTTAGTGATCAACTTTCTGGAAAGTAAAACATTAAATTTATAAATAATCCAGTATAAGAATGTTTAAAACCTTTGTAAATTACCAAATTTATCTGTAAATCAATCACCCTAAATAGGAATTGTCTCTATTAATCTTGTTAGTCTGACACAAGGAAGATTAAGAAAATAGGGGAAACAACATTGCTGCTGAGCTTTAATGAATTCCTCTCTCACTATAAATTTCTTCTCAAGTATCAAAAGCTGGTTTTATTTTCTCCGTGTAATGGCCTAAAAATGTTTTTTTTGTTCTGACATGTCAAAATTATAACATTACAAAAAAGTGAAAAAAAAAAGCACAATATTTTGGCCTTGATGTAAGACTTCATACTAAACCTCCAGATCTTTATGATTATTATCTGCTTTTTGTGCCTCTTTGAAATGATTATTAGACCAATACTTATGTGCTATATTTACAGTGATTATGGCTACATTTAATAATCTTAATTTTAACCTAGCTTAGTAATTATAAAATTTTGTTTATATATTTTGCATGTTTACTTGTGCACTAATAAGTACATTCTCTTGGACTCCCTGTGTAGATAATTATGTAGATATCACATTTGGATATTGGTCACTGTTTATTTAATTCTGCCACTTTTAAGATTACTGTTTCTTCTTCTAAGGAATTATCCAGTTTAACTGCAGGGTACTAAACGAATGGGTACTAACCCCAACAAAACTAAATATTACTAATATTTTTGTTTCTATATAGTCTTAATTTAAATTGATTTCTGAATTGAAAAATATTGAATTGTCATTAATTACTTACCATGTATCTATCTAAAAAGCTATGAACATTTTAACTTGTTTATTCATTTACTAACATAGTGGTGTCTGGAATGTTAGGAATCTCCATATGTAGTAAATGTTCATCACTTTTCTAAATATTCTCCCTGTATTTATATATAACTATTCCTAGTAACTTAATTTACCCCAGTACCTTAATCTTTCTTAATGATACTGATATATGGATAAAAGCAAAGACCTCTAAGGAACAGGATGATGCAGAATAATTTCCAGCCAAGTTATTTAAGCTAAGATTTTTTCTCTTTTGCATCCTTTATATTAATCTAATGACTAAATAGCAATCAGTGATTTAATTAAATCCACATAAATTGTTTTCTTTTCTCACCTTTATTGTTCAATAATTTTTAAATTGACCACTCCATTTTTTCATACTCTTGGGGTATTATTTATGTAATCGGAATGGGACTTCTTCCCTGAAGTGTTCTTGTTTATTTAAACAAGCCTTTAACATTAGGGCTTCCTGAGATCTGAAATTGTTTATTCTACTTAAATAAACATTTATTCTGCTTGAATAAACATAAAAAAATAAACACTGATCCCATTTGAATAAACACTCTACTGTATTCTATTTGCTACCTCAAAGAAATGTGAAGGCTATTTCAAAGTAAATTTTCGTTGAATACACACACATACCTAGTAGACATATGCTATGTATAAGTGCATATAAGCACATATGTAACTATGCATACATACAATTTTATATTTGTAGCATTCTATCTGCTATATAGAATGATATATGTATTGCCAATCTAGTTCTAGGAGTAGAACGAGATTTGCCAATAGTTTCCTTCTGTGGATAAATTAAAAGAATAGACTAAAATTAGAAGAATAGACTACAATGAATGAGAAATTCCCTGAGCTCACGGGGATGTTGCAACAAGTTTGACCATAGTGCTTGGGATTCTTAGCAGCTTAATGACTATGGACACTAAACTGAACCTCTTACTCCTCAGTGTTCTGGGTAGTTAAAAGATACATCCATCAAAAAATATTATTAAACATTTTATTATTGTCATTTTGTTTTAAAACATAAAGTTATCTCCTTGCTCTACTTTATGATTCATTTTCTTTTGTATTATTTGAATTTGTGTTGAAGATAATTTTACATGTTCTTAATTTTGGTTTTTTTCCATTTAAAGTATTTTAAAAATTTTATCTCACTTACAATTATTATTAAGGTAATTTACTCTTTCTTTCTTCTTGGTGATAGAATGTATTGACTGTATCACTTCATCTAGATGGAAGTATTTCTCTTTCTTAGTATGATAAATGGTTTTTCATTGAGATATAGATATTTTCTTATTATGAATGAGATTTTAGTTAAGGTGTGGATATTTTCTTATTGTGCTCAAAACCAACATATGTATGCATATATGGTTTATAACAATCCTCAGCGGTATGTGGCACACATATCTATACCATTTCTTGCAGAAGCCAAGGCCAGAACTTTTGTTTTTAACTATGAATTTGTATTCCATATTATTTTAATAAATATTTGAGAAAATTATATAATAACAATGGTGAGAGTAAAAAAATTGTATTGTCATGAAATATTTTGTCACACATTGCAAATGGTTAATGAACTGATACATCACCCATATCATACGTGCAGTGTCAAATGCAGAGGAATGTGTTCGATTGCTGTAATTTCAGATACTGTATGTGGGAATGTTGTGAGATAGCATCAGATAGACTATTCATAAAATTAAAGAATCATTCAGCTACCATGTAAAATGACTCTTCATGCCAATTATGCTCTTCTGGAGTGAATGCCAATATGTAGATACTACTACTCCCTACAGACAAATCAGATTGCTTTTTGAGATTTTTAAAAGCACGTAAAATCAGTTCTTTCATGATTTATTTCCTTGAACTGTGACAATTTAATACTTGGGTTCTCAGCCTAATTCTGCAATGAATTTATCTTTATTCTCACAGGCCATGGAAGGAAGTATAACATGAAAACTTCAAAGTTGGATTAAGAAGCCTTTGGGGTGGAGACGGCACAGTCGTTATAATAAAGCTTCAATCTTGCCTAACCTATACTTCTTTTAAAAATAAACTCTAAGCATTATGCTTTGGCTATAATTATAAAAGATCTTCCATGACAAAAAAAGAACAGATCTATTTTGAGGAACTCAGTAGTGCCAGTAAGACCCACATGATTGAAGGTTGGTCAGTCCATGAAAGCTAAAAAGAGAAGTCCACCCCAACCATGACATTCTTTCAGTACAGCCAAGTAGCATGAGGAGTCAGCCTATGTCAAAAACATTCCATCTGAAATAAGGAACACAAATTTTTTGAAATGGTTTTAATTAAACCCTCATTTTTTTTTATTTTTTTTTATTATTTTTTTTTTTTTAGAACTGGTGTGTGAAGAGATGACTGTGGTTAACAGCACTAGTTACTTTTGTAGAGGACCCAAGTTTGATTCCCAGCACCCACATGGTGACTTACAATTCTCTGTAATTCCAGTTTCAGGGGCCTGAGTCCCTATTTTAGCCGCTGAGGACAAATGACATATATATAGTATACATACATATGTGCGGGGAAAATACACATACACATTAATAAAATAAAAAATCTTTAAATAAGTAAAAAAAAAAAGGCCTAGTGCCTAAGTTGGGAACACAGGACTAATATCTAGTTCCAAAAATGAGCCTTACTGGAAGATTCAGAGTTACGCAAAATGGGCATTTGCTGGGGCAGCATTTAAAGAACCTTTGCTTACAAGAAAAAAATAATTGCCGTGGTGCTGTGTAATTGATACTGGGGTCTCAATACAGAAAGAAGTTGTGTAGTTTTCCATTCCCTTAGCCAACTCCTAAACCTATCCAAATAGATTTGTTTTCTTTGCTGCCTTAATTAATACAAACAAATTTGAAAACTTCCTACATGGTGAAATGTACCATAATCATGAGTGAGAATATTTTTGTCATTCTGAAACTTTATACTGATATTGGGTCATGTACATGACTGTAGCTCATGTACACAATGGAGTTGACATGAGTGAGGCCCTGGGTCTGATCCTCAGTATCACATACAGACTCATGAACATGTGAACACAGATGTACATATACACTCAGTTGCACAGATGAATACATACAGACACATACCCATTCAGCCAATGCACACACATTCAAATACAAGCATATGTACATACATACAATATTTCCAATTCTTAACATTATATTCTTTGACTAAATAAATATTATGTAGTACATTTGTGTCATTTAAAATGTGTAATTTATTCAAAGTGCACTTCATTTTATTTCAAACATGTTGTAGTCTAATATAACATATTTTTAAGAATAGACACATGTAAACAGCATATAACATTTATGTAAAGAAAAGACAATGTTACTGATGACTAGCCTCCAAAGATTCTCACTTACATCCTTGTCTGACTCTTCCGGCCCCACAATCCCGTACAGAGAGCTCTTTGCTTTGCAGTCGCTTGTTGTCATGTTACATGCCCCTTTTCTCTTCACCTTGAAGGTTTATTGTAGCCTTTCCGGTCAGAGATTTTGCTGACTCTAACATCATGATATCAAGATGAGTATAGCCAGGCACCTGAGAAAGTATATGAAGTTGTGAACATGTAACAAAAATATCAGTCTGTTTTTACTCAAAACTGTAGAACAGTGTGCTGCAAACACACATGAATAGAATAGTTTCAAATCTATCAATAAGAAATGTAGCTTCATAGAAGAGGCATCGTTTATGCAGAGCACTTTGAAGGAAAGAAACTCTTCAAAATAAGGAGAATTCTTGTAAATATTAATAACACCTGTTAAATCTTAATTCAGAGCAAAATGCTAGTAAAATTTTGATGGGCACTAGACTCAACAATAAAGTTATTTCAAATGATACACAGTCCTTTCCAATTTCTCTCAAAAGTATCTTATTCCTGGAAAGCTGTGACCCAGATTAATCCCAGGCAAAGTCAGAGCAAATATTGTGAGAGTATTAGGTTCTACAGATGTATGGAAGACAAAAAATGATTTAGAACAAAGGGTTAGCACAAGACTCTGAGAGGTCCCTTCTTGAAGCACTTATAGTGTCACCTAGCTATGAAGGAACATCCCATATGTGGTGGCAAGTGTCAGGAAAGCAAACCTGTTCATGAAAGACAGCGACATGAGCCCCTAAAGACAGATGGGGATGACCCTGCTTGAAATCTAAGTATGCAAATCTTCAACTCTGCTTGTGATATTGTAAGCCCATGTGGTTCAACAACACTTGGTACATGAATGAAAAGAAATCCTTTGGGTATTTACCGGGTTTAGAACCAAGGATTAGGGCATGAAAAAAGTATGTTCAATCTTTACTCAGATATATGTGTGAGTCTCTCACCTGCTGAAGTACAAGACAGAACATGCTAAGTTCTAACACTGACTAAGGTAACACTCTCCACTAACTAGAATCTGTCAACTGAGGCAGACAAAGGTCAACTCAGAATTTGGTATTTGCTTCTGTCTTTATTTCTACTACTAATTCTCTGAACCTCAGTGTCTTCGTATTGAAATTGAATTTGATAACCACTGAATTCAATATTTTACAGTTTTTATATGATTTCATTTTTTTTGTAAATGTGTGCTTGTATACCTTTACACTCTGTACAGAGTCCATGGAGATCAGAAAAGGGTGACAGATCCCATGATGCTGTGATTACAAGCAATTATGAACAGCCTGATGTGGGTATGAATGATAGGAACCACATTCTGGATCCTCTGAAAGATCAGCAAGGGGTCTTAACTGCTGAGTCATCTCTCCAGCCCCAATGATGAGTAGGGTCTCTTTTTTTTTAGATGTATTTACTGCTAGGAGGGGAAAAGCTGGGGTCCAGATCCTAAAGCTCAGAGAAGGTCAACTGCCAAGAAACTAAGTCACTAAGGAGACTGAGGACAAAGCATGAGATGCTGGATATCCCTTAACTAAGTCTGTTTCATTTTCAGGCAAAAAAGGTTAAAATTGTAACACTTGACCAGATAATAAAATAGTATGACAAGCCTTGGCCATAGTGCTAGATACTGTAATATTGTCTAATGCCTTTCTGGGAAGGAGAGAAAAAGACTGCTACAGTGAATAACAGTTTTTGACTGGAGACTTCCTTTTGATTTTTTTTTTTAAAGACAGGGTTTCTCTGTGCTGTCCTGAAACTTACTCTGTAGACCAGGCTGGGCTTGAACTCAGAGATCCATCTACCCCTTTCTCTCACATGCTGGAATTAAAGGTATGTACCACCACATCTGACTGAATAGAGACTTTCAAACTAGAACAATTTGTATCATTAATCTTGTAATTTAATTTTAAAATGTATTCTATGACCATTAATAGGATTTGTCAACTTAACTGGCCCAAGAGACCAGGTTGCTGGTAAAATACCATTTCTACATGTCTGGGTTTTGAGGATGTTAACCTTCCCTTACCAAGGTGGATGGGCACTATCCAAACTTTTAGGGATGCAAATATATTAAAAGCATGAGGAATTTTTTTTTGGGAGGGGGGGTAGGTGCGTCCATCTCCCTTTCTCTGGAATTCTGGAAGTTTTAGATTTCAAAATTCACCCTGACTTCCCAGTTCACACACCTGCTTCCCCAGTGTTTGAGTTTGGACTATTGGTCATACAGTGGCCTCTCCTGGATCTGAGACCTTTATGCTCAGAGTGAGAGAGTGAGGATTAACAAATAGTTTATGGATCTCAGGATTATAGAGTGTAAACAATGGATTTCTCAGTTATTGTAATCTTATAAATCAAAATAGCTATTTTCTGTATTTCTGTGTAGCCAACAGTTGTATTTCTCTGGTAATCTATGACTACTACAAGACAGTTTCCCATCTCCCTGCCACCTAAGGACAGCAACCTACTGCATCTATCAGCGTCAACATGAATAATTGTCAGACATAGACTACCAGCAACATAAACTTCACTTTCTCAATCCATCTCCAGAACTCCAAGAAATGCATTTTCATTGGTAAACTCACCTTGCTTATGGTATTTTTTTGTTATAACTTTGTAAATAAATTCAGGTCTTAGGTAACACCTAGTGAATGCATGCATTTTCATCTGAGACTTCTTTATATTTTAACAAAGTTTTTATTGATATTTTGGGAATTTCATATAAAGTACCCTAATACTACTCATTTCTCAGTTACTTCATAAGCAAAAACAAATAAAAAAAACTTTTAGCTCCTCTGTCTTTGCCACCTTCTTCATTTGTCTTGGTTGAATTAGTAGCTGCTGTGTATCATGCAGTAGACCCTTTAGTTTAAACAGCTTTACTTACAACCGTTCATTGGGTAATGTGCTGTTGGTCAGGTTTAAGGTCGTTGGCTTCTGGTACATAGTCAGTACTGGATCTTCACCAACACTCCTCTCAGATATCTTGCTGTTGCCTCTAGTCATGGAGATCCTGCAGCTATGGTTCTATATGACCAATCACTTTACATGCTCGAGCAGGTCATAGATGGGATACATGTTGGAGAGTGCCAGCTTTCCCGAGTGGGGTCATTAAGGGTAAGTGATGGAAAGGGTCATCTCTCAGGTGAGGAGGAGAAACTATGCTTGGGCCAGTGAGAGACTGGCTCATTCAGTAAGACCCTCTTACTTCAATACATGGTTTAATATATGGTTCACATGGGCTCCTATGATAACATAGGCAATGGACATCAACACAAATCCCTTGTGTGGTAAGACCTTGGACCCAAATGTGGCTATTGTCACCTATACCCGGATATCACCATGGCCCTGGGTGGCAGCACAGGCCACTCAGATTTGCATGGCCCTGGTAGCAGCAAAACCCCCGGGCACCAATATGGTCTCAGGTGTTGAACCAGACTTCAGGAATATGCACTACCTTTGGTGGTAACCAGAGTTACAGTCATTAACACAGAACCTGGCTGCAGTAGGGCCACAGACATAGCCCTCAGAAGTAGCAATGAGCAGCAGTTCAGGCCACTCAGGTCAGCATGACCCCAGCAATGGCATGTCCCTTATCCTTCAACATGGCCGCAAGTCAGGCATCCTTGTAGCCTTTGGTGGCAACATGGACCATGGACATTAACAAAGGCTCCAGTTTAGTAGGACCATGGACTTGGACATGGTCTTTGGCAGCATCCTGCGTCTGAATGTCATCAAGTGCCTGGGTAGCAGCACAGGCCACTTAGATCAGCATTGCCCTGGTTGCAAGGTGCCTCCAGGCTGGGGGCCAAACCCTGGTATCCACATGACCTTCTATTGAAACTGGCGCCATGGATATCAACACTGACCCCGGCTTCAGTAGGGCCTTGGGCCAAGACATGGCTCTTGACTACAGCTCAAGCTTGGATATCTCCATGAGCCTTGGGCACCAACTGGTCACATATGGCAGCCCAGATCCTAGGCATCCTTACAACCTTTGGTGGTAACAGAAGTCATGAACATCAATACAGGCCATGGCTATTGTAGGGCTATGAACCCAGACATAGCTCTTGGCAGCAGCCTAGGACTGGACATCACCATGGTCCCTGGTGGCAAGCAGGCCTCCCACCGTATCCTGTTCCTTACTACTGCATCTCTCCACAGGACATGAACCATTCTGTCTCTCCGTCCCTGCCTCACCTTTCGCACCAATGCCCCATCATCATCTCACCAATAATGGTGCCCAACCTTCTCCCTCTCTGTGTGTGTTCACCTAAGACTTTCTTACAATCTTTTCAAAACTACAAAGTGGTGTGTGTGCATAGTTGTGTTATTGGTATTTGTGCTAACTTTTACTTCAGAATCTCTACTCTGATATTTCCCCAAGCCTCGGAATGTGTGTGTGAATAAGAGAGGGGTGGCACTTGAGATATATGAAACTTCAAAGGCAACCCCCACAGTGATACACTTCCTCCAAGAAGCCCCTAACTACTCCAACAAAGCAACACCTTCTAATAGTCCTACTCCCTATGAACTTATGGGACAAGTACATTCAAGCAACCACAGTTCCTCAACTTAATGAGAAATGAACAGAACCACCCTGTGCTGCACACTATGGGTCTCTTTGTCTTAAGTGAAGATAATCAACTGGTGATATTTCATTTTGTTGTAGTCAAGATTTTTGATTTCTCAGAACCTCAAGAACGTACCTTTCCTTGACTATTTTTATTTGAAAGTAAACAGCTTTTCAGAGTAATTTGATTTTTCATTGTTTCTCTTGGATTTACGGATTTGATCAAGAACATATTTGGATACTGAGTCAAGTGTGCTTTTAGTAAACCCCAGCATTAAACACTTGTGGACAATGAACTCAGATACTTATCAGTGTTATGCTTCCTGCTCAGTAATCATTATCTTTGGTCTAAAGTAACATTTGTTTCTCCAGGTTTGCTTTGTGACTGAAAATCATGTTTCAGTAACTTTCTGTTTTTACTGAGTAGTTTCATAGTGAAGTTAGATTTTTTTTAAAAAAAGAATGCATGGAAAACTGTGGGTCATTTTCTCTAACACACTCTCAAGATACAAGAAAATGCTCAGGTCCTCATAGTACAGGGTCAAGTTCCTTTGCATGTGGTGATTCTTCCTCATAATAAATAATTTATTTTATTGGATTCTTGTTGCACATTATCTGTTAGTTAGAACCTTTTTATTTGTTTTATTTTTTGATTATAATACAAAGTAGTAGGTTTCCTTACATCATTTTCATACACAATATTGTTTGACTTAATCCTTTCCCCCTACATTTTCCCGATTCTTTGACCTCTCATTTTTCCCATAAATTTTCCAGGAAAATTGATGAATCTAAAAATTATTATAATAAGTAAAGTAATCCAGAGTTAGAAAGAGAAAATATTCTGTGTTTCCTTTCATATGAGAAAATAGTTTTAATTTATTATTTATGTGTTTATGTGTGTACATATGCATATATCATATATATGGTATACAAATATGCATCTGTATGTATGTACATGAGTGTGAGTTTGAATACATGTTATGACTACAAAAAGAACCACAAGGGGAATAAGAGGTTTTGTAAGAGAAAAGAGGAGAATGGTAATGGAATATATGTGACATAAAAATGCTTAGAAAACTCCTGATCATAAAAGCATCCTTGTTATTTGAAATGCCACGTACACTTGTGTTAAGGAAGGAAATTAAATTTAGTAAACAAAGGCTTTTTAAAGATCTTTTTTGTTGGTTGATTGTGTGTGTGTGTATTGACATAGGTTTTTGTCTTGCTCAGTTCCACAGTTGTTCAGTCCCAAAGAAATACATAGAGGCCTACATTAATTATAAACTGGTTGGCCTATTAGCTCAGGCATCTTATTAACTAACTCTTATATCTTATGTTAACTCATAATTCCTGTCTGTGTTAACCACATGGCTTGGTACATTTATCAGTGAGACATGCTCATCTTGCTTTCTCTGAATATGGGTGACAACTGCAGACTGAGCCTTTCCTCTTTCCAGAATTCTCCTATTCTGGTCGCCCCACCTACTTTTCCTGCCTGGCTACTGCCCAATCAGTGTTTTATGAAACAAATACAAGTGACTTATATTTACAGATTAAAAGACCATTGTCCCACAGTACTTGTAAAAAATATTGTCTGTGTGTGTGTGTGTGTGTGTGTGTGTGTGTGTGGTGTTTAAAAGTGATTGTGTCTGTCTATGCATTTATAGATGGAATACAGAAGAGAATGGTAGGTATACTCCATTGCTATTCACACTATTCCTTTAAGTTTGTGTCTGTCACTAAATCTAGAACTCACTGTGTTTTGGTCAAACTGGTGGCCAGCAAGCCATAGTGGTAATTTTTCTGTCTGTTTGTCTTCATCCTCAGTTTGGGGTCATAAAAGTATATACCCATGCCTGGCTAAGGATCCAAATGCAACCCTCCCCTGAAGAAGAGATTCAGTCATTCAGGCATAGAGTCAGCACTGCATTATGAAATTGTTTTTAGATGTGTTTAAATCAAACTGAGGAAATGGGTGTTGGAAGAGAGCCACTTTTGGTTCCCAGCCAACTGGCTAGCTTAGACCCGAAATAATCACACAGAAACTGTATTAATTTAACCCATTTCTATTGATCTGTTTGTCACCACATGGTTCTGGCTTACTGGCTAAAGTTCCCAGCATGTCTCCTGTGGCATTGGGGTTAAACGTGTATACTACCACACCCAACTATTCTCTCTTTTTTTCTTTTTTTAAAGACTTTAACCTTTAACCTGTATGTATTTTTAATATATAGCAAGCCATTTAGAGGTTTTCTTCATCTTTGAATCTATCTTTACTGTATCTCTCTTTTTTTTCTTTGACTACACAAGTCTTTAATTTAGCAAGCAACATGGGTAGGATTGAAGCTGTGGCTTTGATGGCTGGATCCAGCCCATTCCTTAGCTTTATGCAATTCCAGCTTCCTGGCAGAAGTACCGGCCGGAGCCATGTTTATTGCCATAACTCTATGGCATTTTAAGGTCCTTGCCAGCAAACAAGTTAGTGTTGTTTAACACTCAAAAGCTCCTTAGTCAGAACTGCCTGCTTGAAAGAGTCAGAGTTTGCCCTGGCAGGACAGCCCAGAAAGCTGGCATTTTAAAATGGTGCAGCTTTTTTCCTGCTATGGCTAAAAGCTGAAAAGCATGCAGTTGGCTTTTCATCAACACTATTTACGTATTCATGGGAGGACCTCTTTAAAGAGCTGCAAGGTATTACAGCTAAAGCTGAGTCAGGAAGCCTCTCTTAGATGAGAGTTCTTGCTTGCCTCTAGCAAGCAGAGCAGACCTGAGAAATTGCTGCTACCAAGAAAACATGCTTTACTCTATTCTTTCCCAAGCTTTCTTAGGCTTACTGTGGATGTAGTTATCCATGTGTACACAATTAACATGAGGGGCCTGCTCTTTGGGGTTTCTGTCCCACCTGGTACCCCATAACTGACAAACCCCCAAAGAAAATCACACAGAGATCTCCATAAGATTATAAACTGATTGGTCTGTTAGCTCAGGCTTCTTATTACCTCTTGCAATCTATAGTAACCCATTATTCTTATCTGTTAGCCATATGGCTCAGTACCTTTCTCAGCTGGGTAGATTACATCTTGTTTCTTCTGTGGTCTGGGCAGTACTGGAGGAATGGGCTTCCTCCTTCCTTTAATTCTCCTGTTCTCACCGCCCCACCTCTACTTCCTGTCTGGTTCATCCGCCTATACTTCCTGCCTGGCCAATCAGTGTTTATTTAAAATATGATTGACAGAATACAGACAATTCTCCCATACCAATAAACTAATGTATACTTCTGAGAAAAATATTAAAATATTAAAAGATATTTTCAAGAGCAGTCACTGACTCTTCAGGTTGAATGTAAACAAGGCACAGCAGCTCTTAATCTTTCTAAGGCACCAATAGCCATACCATTAAAATGGTTTACTAACAAATCTTTCTTCATAGAACAATGTCCTTTGACATCAGAAACATTACAGACTCTACGACAATTAGTACAGGAGCAGATAAATTCTCAAATATTGAAGAATCTGTTAGTCCTTAGATTTCTCCTATATTTGTCATTAAAAAGAAATCTGGGAAAAGGGGAATGTTAACAGATTAAGGAACCATAAATAAGGTGATTCAGACAATGGGCTCTCTACAATTTAGGCTTGCCTTGCCTTCCCTATTACTTAAAGGATGATCTATTTAAATGATTGATTTGAAAGACTGCTTTTTTACTATACCTTCACAAGGGATAAAAATTTGTTTCCACAGTGCCTACTTATAATAATTCCCAGCCTGTTAAAAGGTATGAACAGAAAATTCTTCAACAAGGGATGCTAAACAGCCCCACCTTGTTTCAATATTTTGTATAAGTAATTAGAAATAAGTCATAAATGTTTTTTTCAATCTATAAATTGCCATGTTATGAATGATGTCTTACTAAATGATTTAGAATAATAAACTTTAGAAAAAAATGTTTGAAGAGGTAAAGAAAATTTTACCTTCTTGTGGATTACAAGTTGCTCCTGAAAAATATATAAAGAGGAAATTCTATTAATTACCTAGGATATAAGTTAGGCTTAGAGAAAATTCAACAACAGAAAGTACAAATCAGGAGAGATCAATTACAAATACTTAATGATTTTCAAAATTTGCTGGGAAATATTAACTGGATATGTCCTGCAGTTGGATTTACAATTCAAAAGCCAAGAAATTTATTACAAACTTTACAAGGTGATAAGGACATAATAGTTCAAGAAAATTCCCAGCTGAGGATGGGAGAGAACTGATTTTAGTAGGGAAGAAATTACAAGATGCAAATGGAAAGAATTTGATACTATCCCAGTTAGGCTATTTTCTATTCATTCACCTGCAGGAATTCTTATGTAGAGTGAAGATAATATGTTAGAACAGATACTTTTACTACATAAAAAAAGTTTTAAAAAATTAAAAACCTATGTAGAAGAGTTTTCTAAATTGATTCTGAAAGAATGATTGATACTTTATCAATGAAAAGGAATAGACCCAACAGAAATCATGGTATTATTTAGTAATGCAGAAACTGCCTCATCATAGGAAGAAAGTGAACATTTGCAAAGAGTTTGCAGTAATTTCTTGGGAGTGATTAGAAACAAATATCCCTGAAATAAAAGACTTCCATTTATAAAAAGAACTAACTGAATGAAAGGAGACAGAGACAGAGACCCACATGGGAGCACCGGACAGAAATCTCAAGGTCCAAATCAGGAGCAGAAGGAGACGGAGCACGAGCAAGGAACTCAGGACCACGAGGGGTGCACCCACACAATAAGACAATGGGGATGTTCTATTGGGATCTCACCAAGGCCAGCTGGCCTAGGTCTGAAAAAGCATGGGATAAATCCAGACTAGCTGAACATAGCAGACAATGAGGAATACTGAGAACTCAAGAACACCTCTGTGTGATTTTCTTTGTGTGTATGTGTGTTTCTGTCATGATATTAATTTTGGGCTTGAGTCTGAAGCACATAGCTAGGATTTAAGTGTGTGTACCCTGGATGTACTTAAAAAATTGTGTTCCTTTAGTTTTTCTGAGATCTGCTGCACATGACATTTAAAATGTCTACGTTTTCTGCAATGAACCATTACCATTCCTAATAGTGACTTTTGAAGTCTCCAAAAAGATGATGGGGCTCCACAATGATGATTACACCTGTGTTGTGGTCATGCAATTAAGCTGACAAACACCACCAAAAATCACCTTTGGACTACCAACTGCTCAGAACAATTTCACGGTAGTTAGCCAGGATGGTCAAGCCTCATAGACTCCAACAAGGACTCCAGATAACTCCTGTGCCTTCCCATCACATCAAGACTGAACAACAGCTAGCTCTCCAGGACTTGACAGTTAGCCTGATTTTCCCAGTGACCCTTAAAGTTGTCATCACCCTCAGACAACAGAAAGCAATTTTAAGACACAACACCCACATTCCCAAGAGATGAGTTGAGTGGCTTTTGGTTATTCTGTGGATTATGGAGGGTAATCATTATTTAGGTGGGTTGTTTTCAGGTTGTTAATCATCATAGTCAATGAGGAAATTAAGCAAAAGAGATTAAATTTAGGGATCTCATTCTGAAAAGAAAAATAGGAATCCAGAAAATATAGTTAATGGGGCAGATTAAAGGAAAAACATTAAACTAAACCATTAAACTAAAAAACCAATTAATAGTCTTAAATATTTTATCTTTGTATAGATTTTTATATTGATACAAATTAAAGGTTATTTTTGTTATACTCTATATGTTTCTACTTTCGTTTAAGATATTGTACCAATGCAACTCATTTAATAGTCATTGAAAGTTATTATTATAAATTATTTAGAATAATTAAGAACCACAGGTTGATAGTTGATCATCTAACAATAAAAGTTGTTGCCAGGTTAGGTGTATTTTCATGATCGAAAAGAATGACATTTTAGACAGATGATCTTCAAATACTTCAGCATTATACAATATGGCATTTAAGATGTGTTAATACCATAAGAATTTTCATTACAATGAGATATATCTGCTCCTGGTGGCACAGATCCACATCAGAAAAGAATGTTGGGCATCAAAGAACCTCCATGTATATTTAGCTTTTGTTATGGAAAACTTAACCTTTGGACAAGAAATTGCCCTTGCTTCAACTGCTGACAGTATTTTGTCAAAATCGGACAAGCAGACATAAAATAAGACAATTGCCAGACTTTGCTAAAACAAGGTAAGACAGTCCTTCAAATTTCCTGCTTCATAAAAATGTCTGTCAGATATTCTGAGTCTGTAGGGTGAATATGGATACCTAAATGTTGCAGAGGAACCTTGGGTGATTGTCCAGGCAGCCAGCTCTCTCTGTTGTTTCTATAACTTTGGAAATTGTTTGTCCTCCACTTTCTATTTACTCAGGTAATATTATAACCTTCTGAGGTCTTTGATGGGGTTGAAGAATAGATAGTTATAGTTACAGTTTTCTTTGTTACCCAATTCATAGACAAAATTCACAAAAGAACTGTAAAGTGCATAAGATTGCGAGACAAAAAAGCTTAATTTGTTTATCTAAAAAAATGTTTGGAGATCTAAAATGATAGTTTTGGGTTGGCAATACAAGTTAGGATAGAAAGTGAATTAGGTACAAAATGTTAGACTCACCAAGGAACGATAGATAGTGGAATATTTTCTCTGATTTTGCTAAATGTAAATGGACTAGACATTGTGAGTGCAATTCTTTCCTGATAATTGTTATTATTGTGTATAGTTTTAGTGTGTTGGAATTAAAACTTTCTGGTACAGGAGAATTGTCTTTATTCTGTCAATTACATTTTAAATAAATGTTGATTGGCCAATAGCCAGGCAGGAAGTATAGGTGGGAAAACCAGACATGAAGTAGAGGTGGGGCAATGAGAACAGGAGCATTCTAGAAAGAAGGAAGCACTCTCGCAGTCCTTCCCAGACCACCAAAGAAGCAGGAGGTGATCTGGCCCACTAAAAAGGTACTGAGCCATGTGGCTAACATTGAAAAGAATAATGGGTTAATATAAGCTACAAGAGCTAATAAGAAGCCTGAGCTAATGGGCCAAACAGTTTATAATCTTATGGAGACCTCTGTGTGATTTTCTTTGGGATTTGCCAGCTATGGGAATAGGGCAGGACAAACCCAAACAAGCCCGGCCCTCATGTTACAACCTTCCATTTTAATTTAGACAGAGGGGAGAAATGTTGTGGGATATTTTGACCACACCCCAACACTCCCAAGACTAGCAATAAAGATTACCTTGAATCAGAGGGCTGAGCTACCTACTAGTTGACCAAAATTAGTCATAGAGATTTTGGAGGGCACAAGAAGTATAGAGAGACACAAAAGGTAGCAGAGAGGGGCTTAGAGAGATGCTTGGCCCTTTTGGATAGAAGAAAGAGAGAGGAAGTCACTGGTCACTTCCTCTCTACTTCTTTGATCATTCAGGTTTTTACTCTGATATCTGATTCCTAAATTTTTATTGATAATATTATAACTAGATAAACACTTCAACCCCCTTTACTGAATAACCTGGGTTTATAATGCAACATGAGTCAGGTTCTAGGTTACCTAAACACTGTGTTTATTGTCTGGTCTTTCTAGCCATGGTTGTGTTATACTATGTCTGTCTGTTGCTCTGAAATGTTATGCAACATGATAATCCTGGGAGTGGCCAATATTAGGCCTTCTATCTATCATTGCTATGTATGAGTTCACTTAGGGACTTGAGAACTGCTACATAGTGGCCTTTATAAGTAACCTTGCCATTTAGCTGAGAAGACAATGCTTTATGTATTCCTGTCAGTGTCAGACATTCAAGTACTACTGAGTGGCCTTTGAAAACCTTGTGGGAGCCAAAGACATGAACAGGCATTTGACAATACAAAACATGAGGCAATAATGTGCCATTTCTTCAGCGACTCCTTCTAGGGTATTGAGAGGGGGATTTTTTAAACAGGAGACAGTTTTTTTTTTTTTAATTTTAAGAATTCACTTTATAATTATAGAAATAAAATTAATATACAAGGAATACTAGCAAATGACTGTAGAGGACAACAAAAATCCACCTCAGTTAAATTCATTGCTAAAAGCCCTATTAGGACAGTGCTAATGAAATGGTTTCTACAGATTGTATCAAGTAGTGGAGAAGAATCAGAGTATCAGAAGAAACTCAGTCATTTCAGCAATAAATACATATAATTCTTGGGTTAAAGGCTTTGCTTGGTCTCTGAGAGTTACTAAATTGCATCACTGTCTCTTAAAAATGTCTCAGTTTAGATAATACACTGAGTAGTCTGTTCTAAAATCTCGATCAATGAACTTCACATTAACATATGTATTATGTCTCCAACTTTTGAAATGCCTACTCTTTCTTGGGCTTTTGTTTTAGGCATTTAAAAAAGTTATTTCTTATTATTGTACTCTTTCTGGATTAAAATGGAACACACAGCACACACTATTTGTCTTTAGCCCACAAGACTCCATTGCACACATTTTACACAAGTCAGGTTCCAATGAAGGGTGATGGAATGAAGTAAGCTGGTTTCTGTGGTTATGACTTCACTCTGATTTTGCCCATGTGATTATATGATAACAGGCTGCTGCCTTTCTACTACTTAGGTTAGTAAAACACTGATTAGCCATGCAGGAAGTATAGGTGGGGTGATCTATACTAGGAGAACACTGGGAAGAAGAAAGGCAGAGATGGAGTCACTAGCAAGATGCAGGGGAAGCAAGTTGACAATGCCTTACCAAAGAAAGGTACCAAGCTATGTGGCTAAACATAGATAAGAGTTATGGGTTAGTTTAATTTGAAAGAGATAGTTAGTAATAAGCCTGAGCAGTAGGCCAAACAGTTTGTGTGTTTATCTTGGACTGTAGGGCTGTTGTACCTGGTGGTAGAGAAACTTTCATCTACAACTAGTTGCACAAAATCTTTGTTTAGGGGTGTGACAAAAGACTAGTCTTGTTTATAAAAGTACAAATTGAATTCATAAGATGGCCTAATGCTGTGCATGAACAATTAACTTCTTTATATAATTTCTTTGAGGGTAGGAAAAGCATCATATAAGGTGAGAAACAATACAAATATTTATCTGGAACATTATGTCAAAGATTCTTTAAATTTATGTCTGTGCATGCAGAAGGTTCGTCTAGTCTATGATATTTCTATGGAAGTTTAAGTTGATGAAGATAGAAATTTGAACAGAAAGGGGTTTGTTGCTTTAATAAGTAAATGGAAAGTTTGAAGTAGCTTTAGCAGTAGATAATGAGGCAAAGTTGGGAGATTAGTAGTCCATGCTAGCAAAAACTATTTTTGCTCTAAATGGTCATTTAAAGGTGTTTCTAATGAGAGCTTAAAAACAGAAAGTTATAGAGAAATCCTCCATATTAAAGATGCCTAGGTAAATGTGGAAAGAGTAGTGATAGAAACATGCATACTACAGGGGATTCTTTCAGGTCTCAGATGAAAAGCATCTCACTTCCACTGCAGTCAAGTTGCAGAAGTTGGTTGCGCTGTGTTCATGTTCCAGCATTTTGTGATAGGTGCAGTTAGCTGGCCTATAGAGTTGAGTCTATGTAAAGTGATCTCAAAGCTAAGTATTGAAGTTGCTCCTGATAAAATGTGGGAGTAGAAAAGTAACTAAAGCTGTAATTCTTAGGCAAAAAGGATCTAAAATGTCAAAGTTTGGCAAGATACCAGCAAATCTAACATCAACAATTGAAGGTGTGTTCAGAATAGGACTCAAAAGTTTCTTTTATCATAAAGAAAGTCAGTTTCGGTTAGACTGCCGGCATGCTCAGTCACCTGAAATAAAGACACATAAGGAACAAAACATTAGGTGACTCAGCATTTAATGTGTCCTGCTTCTAGTTTTTGTTTATTTCTTTGTTTGTTTTGATGGAGCAGAATACTTGGATGCGTGGAAGTAGTAGTCTTTCAACACACCAGGAGATGTCTGCGTCTGCTTACAGGTCTGAGAACTCAAACTTTGCCTCCATTCCAACAGCCTGCAACACCACACACAAATCCCCCTCGGTAGGAACAGAAGCTGTGTGCTGAGGGAGATGGTACTAAAGTCTTCCAGATTTGCCTGGGTTTGCACTTGGGATGCAAAGCTCCTTTCTTCTTACCTGATTTTCCACTTTGAAATGGGATGTTTGTATTAAACCTTTGTCTTTTGGATGGGTGAAATTGTTTGCTCATATATTTTGAGCTGGATAAAAAATTATTTCAAGATCAATACTTAAGATTTAGATATGTTTGACTTCAACAATATTGTGGTGAAGCTTTAGATGGTTTTCTACAAATTTTTTGATTTTATTGATTCTTTGTGGATTTCGCCATCCATCCTGATCCCACTCATTGGATCTGCCCTTCGCCCTTTCAATCTCCACCTCAAAACATAACAAATTTTTAAGGAAAAACATAAAACCAAAACTAAACAAAGCAGAAACACAAACAAACAAAATCTCATCAAGGAAGCTGTAGTGGCTCAGTGAATCACATGGTTTACCCTTTAGTCCAAACATTTTTGTGTATAAGTATTCATTACAGAGTCATTAGTCAGGTCCCAGGCCTTTGTCTTAAGCTACACTATTGTTAACAGGCCCTCACTGGGACTCCTCTTAGATATCCAATTGTTGCATCGTGTCCCAGAGATCCTGCAGCTTTGGATCTGCAGGTCTGGCATGATGCAGTGAATCATAGATACGGTGGATATTGCCAGGACGTGGGGATATAGATTTTTCTCCTCATCACCACCATAGCAAGTTCTCCAGACTGCTCCAGCAAGCTCATCCAATGCAGCCTGCAGTAAGAAGCAGTTCCATTTCTCCTGCTCTCACGCAGTTGGGGCAGGCTGACCTGCACACACACCACCAGGGGCAGCTCTGTATCCAGGCAGGCGAAGCTCCGGCTTCTCTTGATTGCTGTTGTTGAGAAGCCATGCCAGCTAGGTCATGCTAGGGGTGGGGAATGCGAGGGGTCATCTCTTCCTCACTGACTCTACTGTAGGGGGGCAGATCTCCCACACAGGTTGGTGGGACCTGATCACCTGTACCACAGCCAACAGGGTCAGCTCTACTGCCCTTCCAAGGCAAGATGCACAGCCTGCTCTTCTGAGTGCTGCAGCCAGTTAGGTCAGCTTTTCCTGTCTCACTATGGCAGGGATGCTTTAGATCTTAAAATTGAAGTCAGTGTGGTCTGTGCTGCTGCCTGATGCTATGTTGATGTTCCTGATCTATATTGCCATCTGAGACTGTATGGATGTTCATATTCTGTGCTGCACTGGAACCCACGTGGACGTCCATAATCCATGCCACCACTGAATATTATGGGGAAGGAAACTTCTTTTGTACTGGTAGCAATGACTATAAACTCACAATTGATAATGAGAGCCTTTGATGGCTTCTGTAACAACCTCTCCCCAGTTCCCCACCCCCCAAGAGACAGTTCAGCCAGGAAGGTATTGAAGGGAGTCCTTAAAAATTATGATAAAGATGCTAAAGTGTATCTCTTCACAGTTGATGACTTCTGGCAGAGGTTTGGAGGACTGTTATCCTTAATGGATGGGCCACTGGGAGTCTGACTGTGCTCCAATGAGTATATGGCAACACCAATTGGATTTTATGTTCTTTTTTTTCTTGGGGTGGGGGAGTAAAATGATGGGAGGGCAGGCCCGGGAGGGATGGGAAGTGCTGTGATATTTTGATTGTGTTCTGTCAAATGAAGCTTGCTTGAAGTCAGAGAAGCAGAGAGCAGCCTCCAGCTCTGCCTCCTACCTCTTCTGTTCCTCCATCCAGAAAGGCAGAGATTCTCTCTTACTCTCTCAAACCCTGTTCCCTCTCCTTATACAGTCCTCCAAACCTCTATAATTAATTTTGGTCAGCTAGTAGCTAGCTCTGCTCTCTGACTTCAAGCAGGTTGTGTGTGTGTGTGTGTGTGTGTGTGTGTGTGTTAACACAATCAAAATATCAGCAGGATAACAGAGTGATGGGATGCATTGTATGAAATTCCCAATTTATCAATAAAAATATTATGTTTGAAAAAGTTGATGTTGCAATATGACTTTGGGGGTAGTTGAAATATAGTGTACTTCCAATGTGAGAAGAAAATAGTTGGGAGAGGGAAGGAACAGAACACTTGAGGCTGTATTCTGTCTGTCCTATTAGGGTTATCTGCAGCCCACACAGATTGTCTTCTAGGTTCAGACTGGCTCTCCTCCACCGCTGTGGTTTTGGGTGATCATCTGATGGTACTACTATCTCCAAAATTCTGGGTTTTTATGCTCCAGGTGGACTGTACTTTCTGTAACACCATCTCTTGAGCTCTCTTCAGGGACTTTAGTCCTGCTGCATAACGCCAACCTTCAGCTTTTCTTCATGACCCCTTCATCTCTTCAAAACCATAACCACCTTTGTGACTCTTACACTACTGAGTTTGGCTGTTCTCACAAGTTACAATCCTGGCTGCCTCTGGAACATGACTTCTGTGTTCAAACTCTGAGGAAACACTTCCCAGAAGATTTTTCCTCAAAGATGTTGGTCTCGTCTTATTCACTGCTAATTTCTCAGGTACAGATAGGCAGATTTGAGCACCCCAGCAAAGCAAAGGTTTCACTTTATAGTTCTTGTATCTTGTTAATCATAGCCAATTTTTCATCCCTGATGACCAGAACAACAGATTCTTAACTTAAACATTACAATGGTCCTAATACAGGCTTTACATAACTCTCAAATTTTCCTCTAGAATATCACAAGTTAGCCCTTCATTATCTGCATTTTGCTCCACTTCTCTATCTTCTAAACACCCACAAAACGACCTACCACTGTTTGAACACATAATAACTATTCTAGTGCAAAGTTCCAAAGTCCTTTCACAATCCTCCCCCAAACAAGGTCACAGCCATGCTTCACTATCCTGGCACTAATTTCTGTCCTGGTTCGGGTTATCAGTGTGGTATTGAAACATGATAACCAAGACAACATGATGAGGAAAGGGGTTATTCAGCTTGCACTTCAACATAACTACTTGCCATTGAAGAAGTCAGGATGGGAACTCAAACACAGTAGGAACCTGGAGGCAGGAACTGATGCAGAGGAGTGATGCTCACTGGCTTGCTTCCTATGGCTTGCTCAGCCTGCTTTCTTAGAGCACACAGGCTAGTACCCACCCACAGTGTGTTGGGCATGCCTACATCAATCACTAGTAAGAAAATGCCCGACAGGCTTTCCTGCATCCTTACCTAATAAAGACAATTTTTTTTTTCAATTGAGATTCTCTCCTCTCTAGCGATTCTGACTATGTCAGGTTGACTTAAAACTAGCCAGCCCACAGTCCTTTTCCCCTAGAATTCACAGATCTAAGCCTACCTCCAATGTGATATTATTTGGAGATCAGCCATTTAGTGGGTGGTTAAGACTGGCTCATGCTCTAGTGAGAAATAATCCAAAGAGCTTCCTTTGTGTTTCCATTATGTGAAGCTTCACAAGACCACTTCTATAAGCGAAGAAGACTCTTTTGAGTTCTAGAACAAAGTTAAATTTGTATTGTTCATAAGGCATACACTTTGTGCTGCCCTGGTATAGCATGCCCCAAAGACCCATACCTTACATACATACCCAAACCTTATAAAAATAAGACCAAAAATGTATATATATTATATTTGTCTAATAAATGTGTGTGTGTGTATTTTCTGATTTATGAGCAACATTTTTCAATTTATCTTTTTCTTAGTGGAATTTTCCTTTACTACTCAAATTTGTTTATTTTTATTGTATTCTTTTTTCTTTTTATTAGTTCTTTGGAAATTTGTGCAATAAATTTTGATATTTATCTGTTTACCACACGTTCTTCAAAATCCATCTACTCTTTGCTCCCTACCAAACTTGGTGTCATTTTCTTAATCTTTCAGGTACATCTTGTGCCACTCATATTATCTCAGATATGCAGCCTTCCACTAGAGCATGATTGTCCTACCGGGGGTGACACCCTTAATAAATTATCTGAGTCTTTCTCTCCTCTTCCCTTGCCCAGCAGCTGTCAGTAATAGTAGGGGTGGGACTTTATGATCATCTCCCCTCTTTGTGTTATTATTTTGTCTGGCTTTTACTTCTGTAGGTCTTATCCATACTGTCAGAACCACTGTGAATCCTATGTGCAACTGCTATGCTGTATCCTTAAAACACTGTTCCTTTGCAGCCATCAGATATGCCTAGCTCCAAGAACCTTTCTGCCTCTATTTCCAAGTTGATCCTTGGGCCTTGGGAGAAATGGGGACAATATAAATGTCTCATTTAGAACTGAACGTATTGTTGCTTCGCATTCTCTGCATCTCAACAAGGTATGGGTCTTTGTGTTAGTAGCAGTGCCATATACTGCAAAAAAAAAAAAAGTCTTGCTGATGAGGGTTCAGAGAGGCATTAATCTACAGCTTAAGTATAAGTTATCATGAATTAATTTAGTAATTTGCTCACTGAGCAGAGTGTTAGTAGTAGATTCTCCATTAGGGCCTGTGACCAGTATATTCACAGCCCCTGACCCTGATATGATGCCAGGTATGTCCTTTCACTTGTAAAGTGTGCCTTCTATCCAATCAGGAAGTGTTTGATTCACTCAGTGGCATTGTTGCCACTATTAAGCCAGTGGGCCTATCTTGTCTGCTGGTAATAATTGTAGCTCATAGTGCTGCTCAAAATTTAATTACCCTGATAGAGGAATTTTGTTAAAACAATATTAAGACACATATAACAATCTGTACCATATATTTCTACTCTAATGTTTATTTCTAAAGGCGTAGTTACTTAATAATAGGAACACATGTAACAAAGATGAGTCTTATTTACTAAAGCAACCAAAATTCAAAATCAAGTGGCTAATTTAAATTTAAGTTATGTTTTGTTTTTTATTCGGTAAAACCATTTTACCCTAAGTATCATGTGGATGTGACATACCGAAACCTTTTCCTACAGTTGAACAATAAACTTCATCCAATTATATACATGGTAGTAAAGTTAATAATCCTTTTTTTTTTTATTGGAGACAAGGTCTCTCTAAATAGCCGTGGCTGTTCTAGAACGCAGTATGTAGGCCAGCTTGACCTCAAGTTCATACAGATTTGCCTGCCTCTGCCCCCTGAGTGCTGAGATTATGGGCATGTACCATCACACCCAGCTGAATAATTTATTTTATATATTTATTAAAAATTTCCACCTCCTCCCATCCTCCCATTTCCCACCCACTCCCCCCAATTCCCCTTCCCCTCCCTCTCCAGTCCTAAGAGAAGTCAGGGTGCTCTGACCTGTGGGAAGTCCAAGGCCCTTCCCCACTTCATCTGGGTCTAGGAAGGTGTGCATCCAAATAGACTAGGCTCCCACAAAGCCAGTACATGCAGTAGAATCAAAACCCAGTGCCATTATCATTGGCTTCTCAGTCTTCCCTCATTGTCAGCCACATTCAGAGAGTCTGGTTTGATCACATGCTTGTTCGGTCCCAGTCCAGCTGGCCTTGGTGAGTTCCCATTAGATCAGTACCACTGTCTCCATGAGTGGACGCACTCCTCGCAGTCCTGACTTCCTTGCTCATTTTCTCCCTCCTTCTGCTCTTCATCTGGGCCTTGGGAGTTCAGTCCAGTTCTCCAATGTTGGTCTCTGTCTCTATCTGCATCCATCGCCAGATGAAGGCTCTATGGTGATATGCATCAGTGTGGCTATAATTTATTTTAACAAGTTCCCACTAAGCTTCTACTATGAGATTAGCAGCATGCCTAGTTGGCTCTAAAGACAATACAGAGAGATCTAGGCTATGTCTCTGCTTGTCTAGATCTAGTGCTTACGTTCTTCTGATGAAAATAACCATGAGCCTATAAACATTCAACTTTCGAAAACATTCTGTGTCAAAGATAAGAAAGAAAATAACTGATACAAGATTAACTAAGTATAGTGGAGAGTATGGATAGCAAATTTTTTCATGGAGGAAATCGAGAGTAAGACATTCCAAGTTATAACTCTGCATGTGCTGGTAGGATGCATATATGCTTATATGTTCAAAGCTTTTTGCAAATGAAATTACATTAGTCCTAGGAGAAGGCAGAATGAAAAATAGATTAAACTTAAAGACAAACTCTGTGTACATGTATGTTGGGGTGTGTGTGCTTATGAGTGTGCAGGTTATTTGGTCATATCTGCAAAGTATCAGATTCCTTTCTTGCTCTATCCCTTTCTTCTCTATTGCCTTGATTTAGAGTCTCTCACTGAACTGGAAGTTCACCAGCCTCAATTAGGCAACCAACCCTGAGAGTCTGATTATTCCTGCCTTGCAATACTGGGGTTCAAATGTGTTTACCCTAGCTCTTTAATATGAATGCTGGGGATTTGAACTTAGGTACCTACACTTACAAAAGCAAGTGCTCTTATCCACTGAGCCACCTCACCATTCACCCTAATGTTGTTGTTGCTGTTGTTTTGTTTTTATTTCATTTATTTACTATCTCTTATGGCTCCTTTCTCAAAACACAATGCTGAGCAAGACAACTGTCTTACTTGCCCCTGAGACCAGACTAGATTTTCTGCCCTGCAGGAATGAAGAATGTGGTTTAGTGATAAGTGCCTCCTTTGAAACAAAGCAGTCCTATTTTTAAAGCCAAACAACATAGAAATGACAAAAGTAAGAAAGGAAGTCTTAAAATTACATGATACCCAAAGGCCTTCCTCCTGGGTTAGTAGTTCCAGTTTCGTCACCAGGGCCAACACGCTCCATGACTGCCAGTGTCGTATTTATAGAAGGAGAAGTAAGAAGTCTCCTCTTTAATTACATAGTTGCAAAAGTTATGAACGGTGAATGAAAAAGGAGATAAGGTACCAAACTGATTTCATTGTTGATCGTTCCCCACCTGCTCCTTAAAGGCCACAATTTGTTTTCCACTAATTGTATCCTCCAGAGTTGGCAAGCGCATCTGTGAGGGTGACTTTCTCTATTGTGGTATAGGTCAGGTTCACTCAAGGGGAGAAAGGAAAGATCTGGTTCAATGACTCAAAGAGGACAAAAAAAAAAAAAAAAAAGTCATTGAAGTCACTGAGGCAGTTGCCTGTAATCTTGAAGTTTGTTTTGTAAACAAGTTCTCTTTAATCATGGTGGCCAAGCCATTCTGTCACTTCAAAGCTTTTCCACAGGAGTTCTGACTCCCTCTTTTGGGGCATAGGCAAGGACTAAGCTTGGCAAACTGCACCCTATCATTAGTACTCAGCACACTGGCTGGCCGCTAGGATGTCCAAGAAGTTATAGCCAGTTCCTTGGACTGTTGTTAAGGCATCATGCTGAAAGGCTTAGACTCATTAATTCAGTCATTTCAAGCTGCACCTTAAAAACTCTACTAGAAATAGGACCCTACATTATTAAGAAAGATACAAGATTATAATACAAAAAAAAAATCATATGGCATTTCTCTCCACAAAAACTTGTATTTTTTAAAACAAGTGTGAAAGCAAAAGAAATCAGAAATTGAAAGTGAGAACTCAATATGATATCAAAATATAATGTTTCTGTACTCATGGGATATTATACCATATAATTCTATGCCTAGTGTGTAAGGTTGGTCTTGTGATATAAAATCACAGTTAGAAAATAGCCACAATGTGAGAAAATTGAGTGTACCCAGTGAGATACTTAGATCTTGATATATTAATGATTTCACTATTAGTTTATTATAATCTGTTGTAGACTACTATTTTAAGGTGTGTTACTTGTTCTTGCTGTGGAACATTTAATGATGTAAAAATGTGTTGCTTTTGTTTGCAGTGCATTTGTTTAGCTCTGTGAAGCAGTGATTATTTGCCTGTCTAGTGTACTTGATTGTCTAATAAAGAGCTCAATGGCCAATAGCAAGGCAGGAGAATGGGTACGTGGGACTGGCAGACAGAGTACATAAATAGAAGGAGAAATCTGGGAAGAAAGGAAGAACTAGAAAAGAAGGAGAGGAAGACATCAGGAGCCAGTCAGCCAGTCAGCTAGCCTGCCCTGGAGTAAGAGTGAATTTAATATTTGCAGAAATTAAAAAAGGAAAAAGCCCAGAGGCATAAGGTAGATGAGATAATTCAAGTTAAGGAAAACTGGCTAGAAACAAGCCAAGATAAGGCCAGGCATTCATAAGTTAAAAAAAAAAACAAAAGTGATTAATTGGGGAGTTGGTTGGAGGGTCCCCAAAAGAGTTAAAGAGCCAAGAGTAAAAACCAACAACAACTATAATCCCATATTCTTGAATGACATACTGAGCCAAAGATACTTAAAGTGAGGTAGACTGTGTTCCACTACTGGTAGGTCACAGAACATATTTAATTGGGTCATTGGATGCTACTCTCTTAATATGTATATGAAAATGCTTTGCATAGAAGAATGTTAAATATACATGCCCATTGTGAGAGGTTCATGTTATACAAATATTCTTTATTTATTTTTTATATTAAACTGTATATTTAGCATTGCTATAAAGACTTCCAGTATGTGCTCCCATTGGCAAAACAAATTAACAAGAAGGCAAAGGTCTATATAAGCAAAACTATCCAATAACTGCTTAAAATTCTCCTCATGAACATGGATGAGGAAGTATGGCTATCACATGCAAACTACTGAAGGCCCCTTTAGGTGACCAAACTAACATCAATGACAGCAAAAATAAAAGCAAATAAAAAAACAAATAAAGCAAACAAAAACCAAAGCCACATTTATTTTCCAGTGCTCTACTTCATTTGTTGCCATGACGGATACCCGGAACACACACATACACACACAAAGGAGGCAAAATTTTGCTTAGTTTCAAAACCCAGCCTCTGGTTCATCATTCCAAGGTGGTCACAGAGGCAGGTCACTGGACATGGTGCATCCACAGTCAAGGGCAAAAAGAAAAGGATACTGCCCTCTTTTTTCTGCCCCCTTCTACATGTCTTCACTTTTACGCTGTGCTAGACTCTGCCCATAATTTGGTATTCTCTGTATTCTGGTGTGTGTGTGGGACACTGCCTTTCCACATAAATTAGCAATGAAGGTGACCCCCCCATTCTGTAAGGCCAACCTAATCTAGATAATTCCTTACACCGAGACCCTCTTCTCAGGTGGTTCTTGAGTGTGGAAAATTGACATTTTAAACTAGTCAGAATATCCAGTATAGTTAGAGTTCTCTCCTTGGGTGTTTCATGGAGCTCACGCCAGTCAAAACTATATTTCCCAAACAAACCCAAGCAAAAACAAAACCAACTTAGAACTGCCAGAATTAAAGGCCTTGGTGAAGATAGTTTAGGTGTACTTGAGAAGGGACATGAAATTCAAAGGCTCTGGGGACAGAGGTGGGTGAGGGAAAGATTTTGTGGTTGCTGTGACAAAGTACTCTGAACAGGTTACATTTGAACAATAGAAAGCTGATCTTTTATAGTTCTGGTCCAAGGTCGAAACTGAATGTACTGGCAGGGCTAGTCACCTTCCTATAAGAAAAGTCTATTGTCTTCTGATCTCAGTTTCTGGTGGCTGCTGGTACCCCTTCACTCATGAATACATCTTTAACCTGCCACTGTGGTACTCCAAGTCTGCCTGTTTCTTCAGTCACAAATAGCTCTGTCTTCTTCTCTTATGATACTTAAAATTCTATTAAGGACAAGTCAGATAATCAAATATGTATTCATTTCAACATCACTGACTGACTATTCCTCCACAGATTATTTGACTTTCTAAAGTAAGGCACTATTCATTCACAGACTCAAGGGATTAGGATATAGACCCATCTTTCAGAGGGCTGCAATTCAACCTACTGTACCAGGTAATGTACTATCAGTATGTACATATATGTAAGACTGGAACAAGGGCTTCCTATCAGGGGCCATATCCCAGAAAAGGAATGATTTTCCTTCTCCCAGAAGCTATCAACTTCCAATAGCTCTTCAGCTATAAGTGGGGCTTTCTGAGCCCCTCCTCTACCCCTGTTGGAATTTTGACTGGCCTGCTTTTGTGGAGGTGGTATCCTTTCAACTCTAGGCATTGTGAAATAATGTGTGTAGGAGGCCTTGCTTTCCTGATGGTTGGTTGTTCTTGTCTGGTCTAATAGTGAACGCCTACCTAATCTTTATTGATTAAGTTTCATCACATTATGTTGAGTTTTAAGGTCAAGTAGTGTCATAACTATGAGTGCCTTCTGATGATCCTGATAGGTCAAAATTAGTAAGTCTGTATATGTGAACATGGTTCTAAATAAGGATGTTTCAGGAGGCGTTTTGAAATATTCTTGCTATAGAGCTTACTCTGGCTCTGAATTTGGTGTGTAGATCAGGATAACCTCTAGCTTGCAGGCCTTCTGCCTCCACCTCTCAAAATCATATGACACCAAACTAAGCTCAAAGCATTTAATTTTAAAACAACTTCCTGGCATCAAAGATAGATATGTGGTTTTAGTGTTCTTATTTGTCTAATTTAATACTGGCAGGCAAATTCTCCAGCAACCTCTAATTCCTACTTATGCATGTTTACCAGTTTCTGATTCCCTCATTTTGAGGGTTTCTGAGTAAATAAGAAATAGCAGGACAAAGTAAACACAGAGAGAGCAAGACCAAATTACAGATATGGGGTCTGGACCTGTCTCAGTCGGTAAAGCATTTGCTTAGCATGCACAAAGTCCTAATCGTGGTCCTCAGCACTGAGTAACACACTGGGTATGATGTCCAATGCTTGCAGTCTTTGCACTTGGGAGGTAGAGGAGGCAGGAAGAAACTTAAGGTCATCCTTGGCTAAAAAGGAAAGTGCCATCTAATCCGCGCTACTTAAGACTCTGCCCAAAAACAACAACAACAAAAAAAAAAGCAAAAACTGAGTAAATAGGAAAAAAAAGTCAAAACACTGACTTTTATTTCAGTTAATGTTTTTGGAAGATCTGATTTTAAACTAGAATTGCATTATGAACAAGGTTTGTTTGATTATATATGTGTAATAAATTCTTGTTTTAGTTTAGCAAATTGATTATGAAGAATGCCTTTCAGCTAGCCATTTGAAAGACATGAACAGCTCTCATCTAAAATAACATTATAATTGTTAGATAAGACCATACACATCAGACATAGAAGTTCGTAACTATTGAATATACAATGGTTAGATTACAGTACTTCCCTTTTTTATTCTTATAAGACTACTATGAATTAGATACTGTTATTATCACATTCTACAGATAAAGCAAGTGAATCTCAGAAAAACTAAATTATCTCCCCAAGGTCTCACAGTTGAGAAGCAGTGAGTTGGGATTCTAACTGAAAATCTAGTATAAGGCCATCCACTGTTAACTTTAATTACGTGTGTAGCATCACCATGCTGGAATTTTCTCCTGTCATCTCTACGAGGTACCACCTGTGTTCTCTGAGTTGTCGTTAAAGGAGCTGAGAGCTTTCAATATTAAGTCAGGGATTCTCAAGCATCCTAATGCTGCTGCCTTTTAATATAGTTTCTCCATGTTTTGGTGATCCCCAACCATAAAATTACTTTTGTTGCTACTCAATGACTGCAATTTTGCTCCTGTCATAAACTGTAAGTATTTGATATACAGGGTATCTGATATGCGACTCCTGTGAAAAGACTGGTCTAGCCCAAAAGGTGTCTCGACCCACAGGTTGAGAACTGCTGCTCTAAGTGACTCCCAGCACACTAAGAATGTGTGTGGTGTATGCACGTGTGTGTGTGTGTGTGTGTGTGTGTGTGTGTGTGGTGTATGCACGTGTGTGTGTGTGTGTGTGTAGTGCATGCACATGTGTGTGTGCGAGTACCCTTGCCGGTGTGTATGTGCAAGGGTGAGAGGTGCTCAGGAAGAGTCCTGCTCTATCCCTCTCTGCCTTGTTCCCCGGGACAGGATATAACATTGTACCTTGATCTAGGCTGGGAGATAGAAAACCCCACTAATCCTTCTGTTCTTAATCAACACAAAGTGTTGGGGGCTTATGGCATGGCCATGGCGGGCTAGTTTATAAGGCTCTGGGAAATTCACCTTCAGATCTCCATGTGCATATAGCAAGTGCTCTTACCCTCATCTCTCAGGTCCCCCTCATGTTTTCTTTTCATATGATTTTATTTCTTGTAGTTATCATGTTCTTTTCTCAGAAACACATTCCTTTTTTTTTTCTGTTCAATACAGTTGGTGCATTCACACAAATACGCAGACATGTTCCCATGCGCTGTGGAGCCAAGGTGTGGAAAGGGTAACGTATTATTAGGACAGAGAGGTGGGATACCAGGAGGCTCATAGTTTCTTTCATAAAGACTGCCATTTGTATTTGTGTCCGTTTTAGGAAGCTTCTTTCTAGTGAGCTGAAAACACACATAATTTGAAATGAAAAGGCAAAGTAATTAACCCGACTGACTCCTTAACTTGTTATTTTACCTACTGTGAGTTATAGAGGTGGATTGTCATAAAGGTCACTATTACTAAGAGAGTAGGAATAGGAATTGGCCTTACCACAAAAGTATTGTCTCTGTCTTAAGTCCTTTGTGCCAATAACATGATGAACACAAACAGCTTTGGAATAATGTAAATGAAGATGCTGAACATACTACAATGCTGTAAAGAAGTACCTGCAATTTCTCCTTACGTTCTTAGTACCAATTTGTCTTAATACACTTTATCTCTGATAATTTGTTTCTATAACATAGTCTTCTTTACACACTGTCTTTGGGCAAAGCAGATCAGGGTATGGGAGCAATGCATGCACCACCATGTCCTATAGACTGTATCAACCAGCAAGAGGAAAGACAAGCTTTTACTTAGCTGTACACTCGGCATGCTTTTATTAATGACTTGGTTCTTCCATGTGCGCCAAAGATCTTACAGAGATCCCCATATCACTCATGTAGTTTAACTCTTGACTTGCTGGAGGGACATTCATTATTTTGCCTATTGAAAGTGGGTAATTAACTTAAATTCCTGAAATTCTTCTTTTGTTTTTGTTAATTAGTTTTGTGCTTGATATACCTCCGTTTTTATTTTAAATAGATTTGAAGTAGGCAATATATACTTTTAGAGGTAAGGAAGCAGAATTTTTTCCATGAAAATCGCCTTTGGGTATTATTTTGCAGAAGACTGAGATTATTAATGTTAGAATTGAAAAAAAAAACCCTTTCTTATTAGTTGCCTGCCAAGATGAAAAGACAGTGTGAAATATACTATGTTAGGTTGCCATCAGTTTGACTAAATAATTTAATGAATATCTTTATTATGCTTTTACCCTCAGGCTCTTTAAAGTTAAAGGAATATTGTAGAAAACCAGTTTTGATATCTAATTACCTGCTGTGGGTGAGAGAGGAGGGTTATAAAAGTCACCTGTGCTTGCTAGTTTTCTGCCAACTTGACACATGCTGGAGTCATCTGAAAGGAGGGACCCTCAATTGGGGAAACTGTCCCCATAAGATCAGATGTAGGACATTTTCTTAATTATTGATTGATGGGAAAAGCCAAGCCAATCTGGTTAGTACCATCCCTGGGCTGGTGATCCATGGCCTCTATATCAGCTTTTGCCTCTAGGTTCCAGCTCTGCTTCGGTTCCTGTCCTGTCTTTATTTAGTGATAGACTATGATGTGGAAGAGAAGGTGGAGAAACCTTTTCCTCACTATTTTGCTTTTGGTCAAAGGATTCTATCACAGTAGTAACTATGACATCACCTTTACTAAGAGAGTAGGAACCATCATAGTTGAGCATAAGGCACGGTGCTAAGTCATCTGAAATTCCCTAGAAACATTTAGCCTACTCCCCTAACATAACAAAGGCTCTCTTGCTTCTGAGTGTCCAGGAGTTTTGTTTTCAGAAGATTCACCATCTCACTCATAAAGAACACCCATCTCCTCCCTTACTCTTCCCTCCCACCCACTTTTCCTCTTCCCTCCATTCTTCTATCCCTCCTTTCTTCCATTACCTCCATTTTCCCTCATTCCCTTCTTTCATTTCCCCTTCTCTTCCTCCTTCATTTCAGTAAAGAACTTGTGGTCCATACGAAAATCATTATGCAGCATCCGTACTTTGTTTAGCATAACCAATCCTTATATTCATAATAATTCCAAACTATACTACAATAGTCTATACACCCAGAGAAGATTTGGATTTACATTGAAATTAAAATTCAAACCCCATCTATAGTGAAGTCATGGTCTGCCTCCCCATCTATGCCTCATTCTTGGCTCAACTTGGATCTTGTGTAGGTAACTCCAGCTCCTGTATTTTCCTGACAGGAATGGCCATGGCACATCCTGAAAAGAGAATTGGCAGCATTCCTCCCCACCCTCAAAGTTCTTATTTTCTTTCTGCCTCCTCTTCTTTTCCATTCTTGGAGCAGAAGTTGATAAAGGTGCCTCATTTGGGGATGACGATTAATTTTTAAGATTTTTATACATATTCACGAGAGCTATTCATAATTGCCTCTAGTGTTCCTTTCTGTGAAATCATTGGATTTCATTTCAGAGGATGTCAGTTTTTGCCTTAGTAACAGCATACATATTAGTCTTCAGTTGTAGGGGTATATAAGTCTATGGTTGCCTGTATCTCATTTGTCTAAGGTTAGCACAACTGCTCCATTTTCTTTAAACCTGATATTCTCTCCATTTCCATATTTATTAACCTTTTAAGAGTCTTTGTAGTTAAAATCAATTTGTTTGGTATGTCGTATAGTTTTGTCTTTAGTAATATATTTCTGAGACTTTATATTCTTAAAAAAACAGCAACATTTAAACTAGGTGATTTCAATGTTATAAAACACTGCTCAAATGGAAGAGTTGTTGCCTAATGTAAGGTAAGAAATATTTCAGTTATCAGACTATATGTGCAAATGCTGAAAATGCCTTTGATCTCTTGAAATTCACGTTTACTTTGATGCTCTTTTTAATGCCTCTCATGGTACTTGCCTTTTTTTATAATTAGTTTTTAATATTCTTCCAAGGATATTTAGGATGAAATCAAAATTGTAATTGCTGCTAGTTCACATCAAATTAAAAGAATTTATTGGAATAATTTCCTTTGAGGTTGTGTTAGGAATGCGTCTGGGACCAGAGAGCATAATTTCATTAATTATGCTCTATTGTGGATACCCCATCAGATGTCTCTAAAGCCCATCAGACAGTGGTAAATTTTAATGGATACTAGCAACATGTTTGTGAGCTAAAAGTCACGTAGCCTATATGACGATAGCCCCTACACTTATACATTGATAAAAATATGAGTCCCCACAAGCATCAGCTGTGTACTGAGAGGACTATATCTCTTTGACCATGGTTTTCCACTCCACTTCTCTTTATGATACAGCTTTTACTTTCATTTACATACATATCTATGTTTTTCAGCAAAGAGTGATGAGGGGGCAGATTAATTGGACCTGAGTACAAAGGGACAAGAGAATTTTGGAAGTGATATATTTCAATACCCTGACTGTGGGAATGACATCAAATCCATGTAGACTGGGAGACTTAAAAGCAATAATATATATAATATAAAAATACTATACATAGTCCTTTGCTTTACAGAAGCTTCTCAGTCTCAGGAGGTCCCATTTATTCAATGAGGCCCTTAATGTCTGTGCTGCTGGGGTTATACGTAGGAAGTGGTCTCCTGTGCCCATGTGTTGTAGAGTACTTCCCACTTTCTCTTCTATCAGGTTCAGTGTGTTCGGACTGATATTGAGGTCTTTAATCCATTTGGACTTGAGTTTTGTGCATGGTGATAGATATGGATCTATTTTCATTCTTCTACAGGTTGACATCCAGTTTTGCCAGCACAATTTGTTGAAGATGCTCTCTTTTTTCCATTGTATACTTTTGCTCTTTTATCGAAAATCAGGTGTTCATAGGTTTGTGGGTTAATGTCAGGTTCTCAGGAAATTCGGGATCAACTTACCCCTGGACCCAGCAATACCACTCTTGGGAATATACCCAAGAGAGGCCTTACCATACAAAAAAAGCATATGCTCTACTATGTTCATAGCAGCATTGTTTGTAATAGCCAGAACCTGAAAACAACCTAGATGCCCTTCAATGGAAGAATGGATGAAGAAAGTATGGAATATATACATATTAGAGTACTACTCAGCAGTAAAAAACAAGGACTTCTTGAATTTTGCATGCAAATGGATGGAAATAGAAAACACTATCCTGAGTGAGGTAAGCCAGACCCAAAAAAGAGGAACATGGGATGTACTCACTCATATTTGGTTTCTAGCCATAAACAAAGGACATTGAGCCTATAATTAGTGATCCTAGAGAAGCTAAATAAGGAGAACCCAAAGAAAAACATATAGGCATCCTCCTGAATATTAACCTTCATCAGGCGATGAAAGGAGACAGAGACAGAGACCCACATTGGAGCACCGGACAGAAATCTCAAGGGCCAAATCAGGAGCAGAAGGAGAGAGAGCACGAGCGAGTAACTCAGGACCGCGAGGGGTGCACCCACACACTGAGACAATGGGGATGTTCTATCGGGAACTCACCAAGGCCAGCTGGCCTGGATCTGAAAAAGCCTGGGATAAAACCGGACTTGCTGTACATAGCAGACAATGAGGACTACTGAGAAGTCAAGAACAATGGCAGTGGGTTTTTGATCCTACTGCACGTACTGGCTTTGGGGAGCCTAGGCAATTTGGATGCTCAACTTACTAGACCTGGATGGAGGTGGGGATTCCTTGGGCTTCCCACAGGGCAGGGAACCCTGATTGCTCTTTGGGCTGACGAGGGAGGGCGACTTGATTGGGGGGGGGGGGGGATGGGAAGAGACAGAAATCTTTAATAAATACATAAATTAAAAAAGTACTATACATATATTTATATTATAATATGTGTACATAATTAAAGTGAATTTGCTTTGTATGCCTTATAAATTTTGTGCATATATACATAAATAAACTCATATATATTGCATTATGTATAATGCATTATATACATATCTCATTAATAGAGATCAAACCCTGGACTTACTAGACAAGTGCTTCTCTCTTGATCTATAATGTACCTTAGTGTGAGATTCTGTAAAATACACAAATAAGAATATTATATGATTCTTAAGAAGTTGACTATCTTTTATATTTTTATTTATTTTTTATTTATTAAAAATTTCCACCTCCTCCCCTCCTCCCATTTCCCTCACACTCCCCTCCCCTCCCTTCTTCCCTCCCTCTCCAGTTCTAAGAGCAGTCAGGGTTTCCTGCCCTGTGGGAAGTCCAAGGTCCTCCCCCCTCCCTCCAGGTCTAGAAAGGTGAGCATCCAAACAGACTAGTCTCCCACAAGGACAGTACATGCAGTAGAATCAAAACTCAGTACCATTGTCCTTGGCTTCTCAGTCAGCCCTCATTGTCAGCCACATTCAGAGAGTCCGGTTTGATCACATGCTCCATCAGTACCAGTCCAGCTGGCCTTGGTGAGCTCCCATTAGATCAGTCCCATTGTCTCAGTGGGTGGACGCACTCGTGGTCCTAACTTCCTTGCTCGTGTTCTCCATTCTTCTGCTCCTCATTTGGACCTTGGGAGCTCATTTCAAAAAAAGTGAAATCAAAAAAAAAAAAAAAGAGAGAGAAAGAAAGAAAGGAAGAAAGAAAGAAAGAAAGTTAACTGAGGCCTACAGCTGAGCTTTCTGCATTGCGCTGGAACCTGCCTCTCTGACGTTTCTGCCAATATATTTAAAGCATATTGATTATCACTTATATCCTGTAACTATAAAAGCTTAATAAAATTGTGCCCATGGGAACACAGGAACAAAAAAAAGAACTTGAATATTTCAAAAAAGTCAAATTTGAAATGAAGGAAGTAAAGATTAATACAATAAACATTTGAACCAAAAAATAAGTTTGAATGCTGAAGTACAGTAGTGGCACACACCTTTAATCCCAGTATTCAGGAGGCAGAGACTGAAAACATCATCCCATCCTTGCTAAAAAGAAAGAGATTGAGTTTCTAATTTTATTTTACGTTTCTTTTTATCCAGTTTTTACTAGTTTTTTTTTTTTGACAATTTCATGCAATGCATTTTGGTCATATTCATTCCACCATTTTTTAATTAAATAAAATTTTCATTTATTTTTACATACCCACTATAGTTTCCCTTCTTTCCTTGCCTGTTTCCTGCTCCACCCCACCCCACACCTACAATATACCTCCCTTCCCATCATCTTGCCATTTAAAAAAATAGACTTTTAAGCTATAAAGCTACAAAGAAATGCTGACTTGGGGAAAAAATAGAGTTCAAAGCCAGAGAGATGACTCAGCTGGTCTGGCTGCTTGGTGCCAACTCAGATCATCCTGGAACCCAGGAATGAAGGAAAGCACTGACTCCTGCAAGTTGTCCTCTGTATATGGTCATGTGTACCACAGCACACAAATACATATGCATGGCACACAGAGATACAATAATAATTAGTAGTAATATTAAGTAGATTGGTTTAATAAATGATATGCATAAATAAATAAGCTTAAGTATAGTCTTCTATATTTTGATAGTAGCTAATGGAAGATCTCTCCCAAGAGTTTGGTCGAGGTGCAGTTTGAAGCCGTTTGCCTATTTGAATAGTCTAACTGGAAGTAACCTCTCCATATTATCCAAAGCAAAAGATTTACTTTGTCAAGGGCTATTTGAGGTTTCCTAAGAAACTAGAATAACTTTTCAGAGATTTCCATAATTATCAGTTTCTGTTCAAATGCCAGCATGTTGGCTTAAATATGTGGTGGGTGAATAGTGTATATTAGCATCACTAATATATAGGTGTCAGATTATTTTAAAGCCAGTTTGAGATAATCTTTGAGAGACAACAAGAAAACATTTTGAGAGCTGAAACCAATGTTTATAAATGCCATGTGCATGCTAAACTTTCAAGCCTGCTCATAAACAAGCATTGCTTACTGGTGGAAAAATTCATTGACATGTCTGTTAGCTGTTTGTTGCTTATCATAAAATTATTAACAACGAAAAACTTGAGTCTAATCAATAATGCAACCAAAGCCAGAAAACACAGGCTAATATTGCAAGTGACTGGGCTCTCTCTATAGTAATTTAAGATCCTTTAATTCACTTAAAGTAGAATAAATAGTTAGAAGTGCCCCCCTGGGTGTCCATTAGAGCTTTATGGCAGATTTAAGGACTTGGAAGGGCCTCACTGCAGACTCAGGAGGCTTGAGTATCTCTTTGATCAATTATTATGCTTCCATTAAAATATATTCACTTCACTGTAGGGGCACCTCAATCACTCTGCATATTGGTAAAGTTGTCAGATCATCAAAGTCTTTTGCTTTTAGGTTATTACTTCTTAGGGCTGATGTGTCTTATGTTTAAGAATTGAACACACAGTTGATATGTCTTTCCTGCTGGATGGAATTGACTTCTTGATGTAGTAAAAGATGTTCAACATAAAATATCCTGTGAAATCTATGCACCGTCTCTCAACAGTTGGGCTGGTATAATGACACACACATTAGCTTTGGTGACTGTGCTCTGCCACTAGCTTTATAAGAAGACTAATTGGTCTAGATATCTGCTGTATCTGTCTGTAGGATTTAGTGGTGTCTCTTTGCATTCTAAGTTGTCCTAAAGGGTATTATTGGCAAATGCTCAGTCACTACCACAACCATCCTCCCTGTTTACCTGCGAATGGTAAATCTATTCTTTCAGAATTTGTTGGATCAGTTACTAAGTGATAACAATGTGTAATGAGTACTCATTCCAAAAAATCAGAGGGAAAATATGAAACTGTTTAAAAATATGGACAGTATTTTTATGTCTTAATCTGTAATACATATAGTAATATATTTAATAACTCTTAAAAGTGTTTCTTATTACTACTTTATGTATTCAAGTTTATTACTTACTTATTTTATAATTGTAGAAAGATTTATACACAATAGTCAAGTATTTTAAAGAGCAGACTATTGTCATATTTATATAAAGGCTTTGAGTGCTGATATAAGTTTAACTTTTGAAATAATTTTAATCCATATCCATTTATATTTGTTTCAATTCAAAATGCAATCTAGAGTAGTACCCTTTAGCATATAATGAAAGCCATGCTAGGAACTGGAAATGTAACTCAGTAGGTGATTTTTTTTCTCTTAAGCATAAGGTTTTAGTTTTCAGTTCTCATACTGTAAACAAAGAAGAAAAAGCGGTAAATTCAGATAAACGTGTTGGCATTATAGGCAAACATCAATGTTTGAAAGTAAAATTCACATACTTATTTGTGTTTAAGTTACTTATTTTTAAATAATTATAGTTATACATGTTCATCTAAGATTACTTGTTTTGCTTTTATAAATTCTGTTTGAATTTCAGAATTTTGCTGTAGTCTCCATTTGTTCTTTCCTTGAATGCTTTCTGTTGTTTATGTAGAAAAACATGGAAACTATCATGGAAGCTATATTGGCTTTCTTTGGGGTAGGGTTTAACACAAAACATATGTGTTCTTCCTGTTCTGGAGGCAGAAAACCCTATTTCATGCTTGTCTGATGCTTTCTTCTCAGCTTCCAGGATTGTTGGGAATCACTTCTGTAGCAGACACCCCCCCTCCAGCCTCTGCCACCACCCTAAAATAGTGTTCCCTGCTGTGTGGATCTTAACACTCCTGGAGTAAGGTGCCTGCTGCACCAGGTCTCTAATTCAGACAACTTCTTCTTAACTTCATAAATTTTCAATGACCCAGTTCCAAACAAGTTACATTTATACATTTCAGGAATTGGACTTGAACATATATTTCTGGAAAAATCAAGGAAATACATTTACAGAATATGTGTTCCATGCATATTTATACTGCATCATACTTGTTGAACAGATTTCTCATTGAAGTTTTTAAAAGGCTAAAACTACAGCTTTATCATCAATATAGCATTTTAGGCATAAGTACTTGGTAACTTATTCACCTTGTCACCAAAGAGCATCAACTGCTTGTTTTACAGGCTCCACCATTGCAAATACACATGTGGGTTTCTCAACTTGTTCTTGTTTATATGCAATAGAATCCTAGGTATGAATTAAAAAGGAACACAAACCATACAATTTCTACTTGTTACCAGACTTATTTTCAAAACTTGCAACACTATCTATTTTCCTAGTAGCAACTGAGTATATTTTTCCCAGGTGTTTGAAAGAATAAGTATAAAACATTTATTTAATTTTTAATATAATGAGAGTTTAGCAATATTTTATTCCTTAAATTTGCATTTTAACTAGCATGTTTGATCATATATGTCCATACGATATTAATCATTTGTGATTGTTTAATGTTTTCTTTTCTTTACCCCAATTTCTTATGTACTTGTTCAGGAGTAAATGCCTGTTCTTAATTTCATTAGTACTAGAATTATATACATTCTCTTCTTTGCATATTATTTAATTGCTCGTCTACATTAAAATTTCCCTATTTCATGTTATAAAATACTAGTCACCTTTTTCATTAAAATGTTCTTTTTATTCTTTGATAATTTCATACACAATACAATAAATTATAAACAAATTTACCCCATTTCTTCTCTCTATCCCCCCACATTCGTTTGCATATTCCTTTCCCAACTTTATGTCCTCTTTCTGAGTGACAAACCACAAACTTCTATTAGTTCTAAACTGCCAGTTTTGACTGTGCAACTTCCCTTATGATGATCTGATCCCTCCAGACTCTAACAGTAGTAGATGCTGGTATTCTAATTCTCCCACTCTTCCTCTTTTTCATGGTAATCAACTCCTTGGGTGCTCAGGCAACCATGTATTGACAAGCTTTCTCATTCCTGGTAGGTGTCAATCATCTCTTACATGCCACAAAAACAGAACAAAATCACATCTTTTCAAAGGAATGTGCTCCTTGTTTGCCTCCCAGAGGTGGAAAGAAATTGCTGAAGATACCATGTGCTTTGGCCACAGAACCCAGAGGACCTGAGTTGGTTCTGATCTGAAAGCTTCCTTCCTGAGAACTAGCTTTCTTAGTACCAGAAGTCTCTGTGAAAGCTTCCAAGCAAGGAAAGAAACCAACAGTCCTACCCAGCTATGACACCTATGGAAAACATCAACAACCAACATGGTCCGATAACACTAAGTATGCAGCAGTCACACCCATACTTTAGCAGTAACCAAAAACTCCCTAATTGACCTTAGGACCTGCACACAAAAAAGTGCTTAAAACCTAGTAAACTTCCTGGGACTAGTAGTCAAGGATCATGGAGCAGAAGCTATGACCACTGCTTTTCTAAGCCAGCATGACCTCTACCTACATTCTAAATATTTCTCCTTATACCCAAAGATAAGTATAGATATCACCTCTCATCAGAGAAAACATTCTTTCTATAGAGGTCATTACAGAAAACCACAAATGATCAAAATGCAGAGAACAAGAGATTGTGCTGGTAGCCAGGCATGACAGAAACATCTACAACACATGTAGCAAGGTGATGTGGGAGTCTCCTCTGTGTGCTGTGATTCTCATTAATGAATAAAGAAACTGCCTTGGCCTATTTGATAGGGCAGAACTTAGAGAGGTAGAGAAGACAGAACTGAGTGTTGGGAGAAAGAAGAGCAGAGTCAGAGAGACACTATGGAGCCACCACTGGAGATAGCCATGCTGAGATTTTGCTGGTAGGCCATGACCTTGTAGTGATATACAGATTAATAGAAATGGGTTAAATTAATTTGTAAGAGTTAGCCAGTAAAAAACTATAGCTAAGGGGCTAAGCAGTGATTTAATTAATACAGTTTCTGTGTAGTCATTTTGGGGCTAATCTAGCCGGGCAACCGGGAACCATCAGCAGGCCTCCTCAATACAGATTGGTACCCTATGTTGGGTGCCAAATGAAAAAGGACACTTAAAAGAAATCCCACACTAGCTTAGAATTGAGAAATAGATGGTTATTTATTTAGGGGTGGACTCACAAATCAGAATCCTCTACTTGAACAGAGATCAGAAACTGAAACCCACAACAGGAACCGAGAGGCCAGAAAAGAGAGCGGACACAGGCTCAACATTGGCATATATAGTATAAGAGACTACACAACAGCGGGCGGGTAACCACTGGCTGTAAGACTTCCTCCAGCAGCCAGGCATGA
This sequence comes from Microtus oregoni, assembly GCF_018167655.1. Taxonomy (NCBI): domain Eukaryota; kingdom Metazoa; phylum Chordata; class Mammalia; order Rodentia; family Cricetidae; genus Microtus; species Microtus oregoni. The sequence goes on from NW_024543063.1 coordinate 20,796,710, forward strand.
CAGAGACATCTACAACATTTCTTCATATAAGCCTCAGGGGTCACAGGGGAAGAGAGGGCAGATAGATTGTAAGAAGCAGAGGAATAGGAATTTTGCTGTGAGATTGAGTCTTCCAGAAATATCCAAGAGGCTACATCCAGGAAATATAATCAACATGGCTGCCTAAATAAAACCTGAATAAATACACCAACTGACATGTTAATATGGAAATGGAAAAGCTTATGGAACCTTGACCCTAGACAAGATACTATGGGCAATAGGGAAATGCTGAAAGCAGAAGAAATAGTCTTCCTCAGAAAAGAGCCCTCAAGTTGGTTATCCAATACTAAGTGGGAGTCAGTCATGAGATTACGTTCTTAAAAGTATCATTGTACAGATTAAGGAGATTATATTTATGCATTTTGCATTTGTGTGTGTGTATGTAAACACATATTTAAAAAAAGGTGATCATGAATTTGAAAGACAAAAAGAAAGAAAGAAAGAAAGAAGTAAAGTGGTAGAGTGCAGGGGAGGGGTTTTAAAGAGGAAAAGGAAGGATGAAATGATGTAATTACATTATAATTTCAAAGTAAAAATATTATATGAAAATAAAACAAGGACATGGTTCTCCTCATGCTTCCTCAAATATCAATGAGTTTCTTTGAATCTTGAGGTTTTGGCTATGCTTAGTGGCTTAGAGGTAATTAGATCATAAGATACCATTCTCTTCATCACAGAATGACCACATAAGCCACAGAATCATAGAAGGATAATTTCTGGGAGAGAAACAAATTGTGTTGCTTATATCAGTGTTATTAGGGGAGTCACTTACAATAACCATAAACTTTTCCTAAACAATACAGACACCAAAGAATCTGACATGTGTCACATTCTGAAAAGGTGATAACCACATGTCAAAGGCTCTTTGAACTAAGTGGGATTACTGGAAGCTTCACTAACATTAAAATTTTGATTTTCTCACATAACTTAGTCTGTTTAAGCAAATAAGATATTTGTACCAGCATTTGCTGGAAGAGTATTTTCCAGAATACTCTTCAATAATTCATTAATTTCATGGTGTTTATTCAGGCTCATAGTAATTATTTTTGCAAAACATTGCTAACAGAAACCCAAAGAATTTCAAATAGTATCTTTGCAAATATGAATTCTAAGCTCCAAATTGAGGTTGACATTTTCCATAGTGAGTGTGAAAATTCTTGAGTCAGCAGATATACCTATGAAGATGGACTCTAAAAAGAAATCCCGCAGTAGCTCAGAACTAAGTAGAATAAAGGGTAATTTATTTAAGGGTAGACTCACAGACCACAGTCCTCTGCACGAATGGGGAACTGGAACTGAATCCATCAGCTGGAAGAGAGAAGGAGCGTGCACTTTACATCGGCAATTATAGTATAAGTGGCCACACCCAAGTGGGCAGGTAACTTAAAGGCTACTGGCTGTAGGATTTCCTACAGCACACCTAGATGCTAACACCTGTTTTCTGTGTTTAATAACTGCATGTACTGTGCCAAGCAAAAGACTCAACTCTTGTTCTAAAACTCTCAGTGAATGTTTGTTCACATGTTCTAAGAGTATTGTTTGGTTTAGCAAGATCTTATTATCTATAATGATGATTATTATAATGATAATCCTCTTTGGTACAGAAGTAATCTTATAAAAGTTTGATGAGCAGATTACATTGGCAGTCACTCTTCATTTTTTTGTGCTTGTCTTTCTTTTATTAAACCTTCAATGTGAGTGGTTTTTTTCTGTTTTTATTTTTCTTTAGCCATCTTCCCATCATTTCAGGTAACTGCACTGTCACTTTTTTTTCTAATATCCAGATATGAACCTATTTCTCCACTATATGTGAAGAATGTTCTCTCATTTCTTTTGTGATGCCAGTCAGTCTATACTGTACAAAAATAATATCACTATTTCAGGTTTCTCATGACCCCTGAAGGAAGAACTGGATCAATGTCTGTCACTTTCTCTGAGGCTGCCTCCTTCATATCAGACTGTAAGGGTTATTTGCTCTTGACCCTCATGCCTGCGAATTAAGGTTGAAAATATCCATTTTAAAGGTAAGTAGAGAGGCTAGGTCCTCAGCATCCTTCACTTTCTTGGAGCTAGGTTCCTCACCAAAGAAATTTAGTTCTTGTGGTAGAGACATATGCAGATGTTGATGTTTAGACATCAGAAGGTAGAAGAAAGCCCATTTTAACATCACACCAAAGGTACATTTGTATGATCAGTTGTCTTCCTGGGTAGTATGTCACAAAATTTATGTCTAGGACTTTTTGGAATGAGAGCTTATTTGGAAATACGCATACTTTGGAAATGTATTTAGAGATCTTGAGATGAAATTATCCTGGATAATTTCAAGATGTCATATTTTTTTCTGCTAGTACTTCATTGTGTAAATGTATCACATTTTCAATATCCATCCTTTGGACGAGGGGCATTCAAGTTGTTTCCAGGTTCTGGCTATGACAGACAATATTACTATGAACATAATTGAGAACATGTCCTTGTGGTGTGATTGAGCATCCTTTCTTTGGGTATATGCCCCAAAGTGGTATTGCAGGGCCTTGAGAAAGGTTGTTTCCTAATTTTCTGAGTAATTGCCGTACTGATATCCAAAAGGGCTGTACCAATTTGTCCTCCCACCAGCAATGCAGTTTTGTTCCCTTTACCTCACGTCCTTTCCAGCATAATTTGTCATTAGTGTTTTTGATCTTGGCCATTCACTTTGACCTAAGGAAAAATTAAGGATTAAGGAAGTCGCCAGTAGCTTGAAAGGGAGCATGGGCCAGATAATCCCTTCCAATACAAGCCAGTCTTCATCTTGATGTGGAAGGATAATTTAGAATAGCCTCAGCAAGGATTATATATATAATCTTCATTTGTTCTCTCATCATCTAGCAAGACAGCTCAAGCTTCTTTCCAAGTCAAGAGTCAGTGAAAGAGTAAACGAAATTGTCGATCTTCATGCCTCAGTATGAAGCCCGTGTTCTAACAAATAACAAATAAGCTGGCCAGGATAAGACTAATCATGGAAAAGCACTACTACAGGGCAGAATTTGGGGAGGTGTGAAAATTTAGCCTTAGTGAACTCAATTTACAAAGGGAAAGCTAACATTCTGATGTCTGCACTTGTGTATACATTTGATATCTGTTTCCATTTGTTTTATTTGGTAAGCAAGAAAAAGTTAAGTCAATCTCTCTACAATCCATTCATTGTTTAATGGGAATGTACTCCGAGAAAAGAAAGAAGGCAAATTATTCTATCTAATTGCCTCATCAGTGTGATAGCTAGAACTTCAGATAAATGGACTAATAACATATCTTAGGGAGAGTCTATATCTATGGAACGTTCTTAATGGGCTGTCTCTGTGTATTGTTTATAACTAATTAACACACAATCTATACATTTATAAAGTTTGGATTCCTGGAAAATGACATGCATAAAATGGATGTGTTTCATAAACTAAATAGTATTCATAGTAGCCTGTATGACCCACCAGAGACTCTGGGCTACTTGGCTACAGAGTTTGTGTCTAATGGAGAAAGAATGAAGGATAGAAGTTCCCTGTGTCCCAGCTCCCAATTTCTACCCAACTCCTGCAAACTACTCCAGTATTTGTAGATGTTATTGTAAGATACTCATGTTTGCCAGTATTATCTAGCAGATAAACTCTGCTAGAGATCCCTGATTTGAGCAGATAGTAGTTGGAAATCCCAGTGTTTTGTTTTATTAGCACAGTTTATGTGGTTAAATAGTATGTTAGTCACATTTTTAAAATGCGGTGGAATACCATCTTCTGTATTCCACCGCTTTCAATCAGCATAAATCAGAGTGATTTCATTCCTCTGGGGTGAAAGTTCTGCATTTGAATGACAACTGCTGTTGAACAGTACAATTTACCCAAAAGAAGAAATATAGCATATGGTTGCTCAGGACTGGAAATCCCACAACTTGGGAGACTGAGGCAGGAGGACTGCCACTAGTTTGAAGCCATATTCAGATGAAGAGTGAGCTCCCTGCCAACCTGCCCCACAGAATTAGACACTGTCCCAAAAAAAGATCAAATCAAAAAAATCACACACACACACACACACACACGCACACACACACACACACACACACACACACACACACACACACGCTTTAAATAAAAGAAGTAGTATTAGCAGATAAATTGTACTCCACTGCTAAAATTGAATCCTAAAAATTTTAAAGCAACAGAAATATGTCATGCAATTGCTGGGTGGTTACACTGCTATGTGAAAGATGCTGGAGATCCAGATAAGGAAAAAGGCCAATCTGGTTTTTAAAATGTCTTCCCTAATTCATCTGTTTGCACTTGTGCTTTTGTTTAAGTACGATTTAGGAAGAGTCTTCTATGAGCCAGTGCAAGTGTAAGATAGTATAAAGTCTAAGTTAGATAGCTTAGTACAGGACAGAAAAAGCTAAAACAACCAAGACACATTGGCGTAGAAGAAAACAGAAATGTTCAATGTGGAATAAATAAATTGATAAAAGAAGTGTTGACTCCCAGAAGTGTTAAAGGGAATAAAATGGGAAGAAATTATTAGGTCAGTGGAGATTGTTAGCAGGGCTACAAAAATAGTTGTGAGAAAAAGCCTTTTAAAAGATTTGCTGCAGAAGCTACTTTTTTTTAGGTGACTTGCTAGGCCAAATTGTGGCAGGAATTTGAAGCAACCAGTCCTATCTTAATCTGAATGGTGGATGATATGTGGTTACACAGAATAGTTTTGATGAGAATGAGGAAGGCTTGGAGAAGAATGTTCCAGACTAAGAGATTAGCTATTTGCAGGCTCTGTCTGGAAAACTTTATATATAAGGTAGAGATCATATCTGAGGTTGAAGAGTTGAGATGGGAAGGCATCAATCAAACCGTGTTGCAGGACCACAGACACAGAGAAAATTCAGAGAATCATTAGATCTTACTACAAAAGCCTGTATTCCACAAACTGGAAAATGTAAAAGAAATGAACACTTTTTTAGATAAATACCCTATACCAAAGTTAAACCAGGACCAGGTGAACAATCTAAATAGACCTGTTAGTCAGGAAGAATTAGAAGCTGTTATCAAAAATCTCCCTACCAAAAAAAAGCCCAGGACCAGATGGTTTCAATGCGGAATTCTACCAGAACTTCCAAGAAGTCCTAATACCTATACTCCTTAATGTATATCACAATATAGAAACAGAAGAGTCATTACCAAATTCCTTTTATGAAGCTACAGTTACTCTGATACCAAAACCACACAAAGACTCAACCAAGAAAGAGAATTACAAGCCAATCTTACTCATGAACATTGACGCAAAAATCCTCAATAAAATACTGGCAAACTGAATCCAAGAACACATTAGAAAAATTATCTGTTATGATCAAGTAGGCTTCATCCCAGAGATGCAGGGCTGGTTCAACATACAAAAATCTATCAATGTAATCCATCATATAAATAAACTGAAAGAAAAAAAACCATATGATTGTTTCATTAGATGCTGAAAAAGCATTTGACAAAATTCAACATCACTTTATGATTAAAGTCTTGGAGAGATTAAGGATACAAGGGTTATACCTAAATATAATAAAAGCTATTTACAGCAAGCCCACAGCTAACATCAAATTAAATGGAGAGAAACTCAAAGCCATCCCACTAAAATCAGGAACAAGGCAAGGCTGTCCACCCTCTCCATACCTCTTCAATATAGTGCTTGAAGTTCTAGCAATAGCAATAAGACAACATAAGGGGATCAAGGGGATTCGAATAGGAAAGGAAGAAGTTGAACTTTTGTTATTTGCAGATGATATGATAGTGTACATAAGCGACCCCAAAAACTACACCAAAGAACTCGTACAGATGATAGACACCTTTAGTAATGTGGCAGGATACACGATCAACTCCAAAAAATCAGTTTCCCTCCTATACACAAAGGATATGGAAGCACAGAGGGAAATCAGAGAAGCATCACCTTTCACGATAGCCACAAACAGCATAAAATATCTTGGGGTAACTCTAACCAAGGAAGTGAAAGAACTATTTGACAAGAACTTTAAGGCATTGAAGAAAGAAATTGAAGAGGATACCAGAAAATGGAAGGATCTCCCTTGCTCTTAGATTGGGAGGATCAACATAGTAAAAATGGCAATTCTACCAAAGGCAATTTATAGATTCAATGCAATCCCCATCAAGGTCCCATCAAAATTCTTCACAGATCTTGAGAGGACAATAATCAACTTTATATGGAAAAACAAAAACCCAGGATAGCCAAAACAATCTTATACAATAAAGGAACTTCTGGAAGCATTACCATCCCTGACTTCAAACTCTATTACGGAGCTACAGTAATGAAAACAGAGTGGTATTGGCATAAAAACAAAGAAGTCGACCAATGGAATAATATAGAAGACCCGGATTTTAACCCACAAACCTATGAACACCTCATTTTCAATAAAGGAGCTAAAAGTATACAATGGAAGAAAGAAAGCATCTTCAACACATTGTGCTGGCACAACTGTAGAAGAATGAACATAGACCCATATCTATTACCATGCACAAAACTCAAGTCCAAATGGATCAAAGACCTCAATATCAATCTGAACACACTGAACCTGATAGACGAGAAAGTGGGAAGTACCCTAGAACATATGGGCTCAGGAGATCTCTTCCTATGTATAACCCCAGCTGCACAGACATTAAGCACCTCATTGAATAAATGGTATCTAATGAAACTGAGAAGCTTCTGTAAAGCAAAGGACACTGTCACTAAGACAAAAAGGCAACCTACTGACTGGGAGAAGATCTTCACCAACCCCGCAACAGACAAAGGTCTGATCTCCAAAATATAGAGAGAACACAAGAAACTAGACTTTAAAATGCTAATTAACCCATTTTAAAAATGGGGCACTGAACTGAACAGAGAATTCTCAACAAAAGAATTTCAAATGGCCAAAAGACACTGAAGGTCATGTTCAACCTCCTTAGCAATCAGGGAAATGCAAATAAAAACAACTTTGAGATATCATCTTACACTGGTCAGAATGACTAAAATCAAAAACACCAATGATAGCCTTTGCTGGAGAGGCTGTGGAGGAAGGGGTACCCTCATCCATTGCTGGTGGGAATGCAAACTTGTGCAACCACTTTGGAAATCAGTGTTTTGGTTTCTCAGGAAATTTGGGATCAACCTTCCCCTGGACCCAGCCATACCACTCTTGGGAATATACCCAAGAGATGCCCCATCATAAGACAAAAGCCCGATCATAAGACAAAAGCATTTTTTCAACTATGTTCATAGCAGTATTATTTGTAATAGCCAGATCCTGGAAACAACCTAGATGTCCTTCAATGGAAGAATGAATGAAGAAAGTGTGGAATATATACACATTAGAGTACCAGGCTGCGGTAAAAAACAATGACTTCTCGAATTTTGCATGCAAATGGATGGAAATAGAAAACACTATCCTGAGTGAGGTAATCCAGACCCAAAAAAATGAACATGGGATGCACTCACTCATAGTTGGTTTCTAGCCATAAATAAGGGTCACGGAGACTACAATTGGTGAACCTAAAGAAGCTAAATAAGAAGGTGAACCCAAGGAAAAACATATAGTTATCCTCTTGCCTCTAGGAAGTAGACAAAATTGCTGGGGAGAAAAGTGGGATCTTGGGGGTGGGGTGGGTTGGGGGTAAGGGGAGATGGGGAGAGAAAAGTGAGAAGGGGAGGATGGGGGCAACTTGGGGAAACAGGATGATTGGGATAATGGAAGGCTGGATAGGGGAGCATGGAAGCACAATTCTTAGTTAAGGGATCCACCATAGGCCTGGCAAGAGACTTGAACCTAGAGTGACTCCCAGGAGCCCAAGGCGATGTCCCCAGTTAGTTCCTTGGCAGATGAGGATAGGGAACCTGAAATGACCCTATCCTATAGTAATACTGACGAATATATTGCATATCACCATAGAACCTTCATCTGGTGATGGATGGAGATAGAGACAGAGACCCACACTGGAGCACTGGACTGAGCTCCCAAGGTCCCAATGAGGAGCAGAAGAAGGGAGAACATGAGCAAAGAAGTCGGGACCACGAGGCGTGCACCCACCCACTGAGACAGTGGAGCTGATCTATTGGGAGCTCACCAAGACCAGCTGGACTATGACTGAAAAAGCATGGGATAAAACCGGACTCTCTGAACATGGAGAACAATGAGGGCTGATGAGAAGCCAAGGACAATGGCACAAGGTTTTGATCCTACTTCATGTTCTGGCTTTGTGGGAGCCTAGCCAGTTTGGATGTTCACCTTCCTAGACATGGACGGAGGGGGGAGGACCTTGGACTTTCCACAGGGCAGGGAACCCTGACTGCTCTTTGGACTGGAGAGGGAGGGGGAGAGGATTGGGGGGAGGGAGAGAAGGGTGGGATGAGGGTGAGGGAAATGGGATGCTGGGAGGAGGGGGAAGCATTTTTTTTCCTTTTCTCAATAAAAAAAAGAAAAAAATGAAAAAAAGATGAAGTTATAATATCATACTACAGATGAAACATTAAGATCAGAAAATAAAAATGTGTCAGAGAAAAGAATATTTCAAATCTTTTCCGAATGCGTGCTTGGTTTGACTACGAACTATCATATGGGACACTGAACTGTTACTTCACTGTGATAATCTAACCTCTTCCAGTTTCTGTTGTAAGCATAATTCAGGAAATACCCATGTAGAAAAGATCACAATCTCCTGCATAATATTTTATTTATACTGAGTTACCCAAGGAGACATTTCTAGCATGTTCTTGTGTAGATTTTATTTCAAACATGTCTTTAAAATAAGGCTGATTTAGTTACACAGCTTGGCAGGCATAATCAAGTTTGCTCTACTACCCTGTCTGTAAGCCTGCCATTTTTTTTTTGTCTTTCTGCTTGATATCTTCAATGTTGATAGCTAATCATTTAATTGTGCAAAAATCCCTGTGTTGTCTTAAAATGAGTTGCAATAAGTTATAAAATTTGAGACGACATGCATCTAATTTAATGTATACGAACATTAGATTTCCTGGATTCATTTCATTCTCCATTTGGAGTAGAAACAGGGACAAGACTAGGACTTAGTTTCCAATTTTAAATCTGTCAACCTTTGTTCTCACAATATATTTTTCTTCTTCATTTTTGAAGGTATTTGTGGATAAACATTAGTAAAAATATTTGCTTCCTGAAGTCTAGGCTGTTATCTCCTCGTTATTTTTCCTATTTGAATCAGTGCCACTGCCTTGGGGTCCTTACCCAGCCAGCTTGCCTATGCCAGCAAGTCTTTTCAATACTCAATGGGTGCATTGTTTAAAGAGAAGTATGAAGTCTAAATCAAGTGTCTATAGTTAGAAATGTAATGAGCTGGTGACTGGACTCCATGTGTGTAATTTGAGTGAAAGAATGGCTGCTGTTTATCATTATTACTGACTTGATTTTTTAATTAAGGTCAGTAGTTATGATGTGGACTCTTCCCCCTGTTTTGCGGTGGTCACGTCAGTGTGGAGATAGTGATAGGAAATGTCTTTTGTTTTACTCTATTACAGGGAACATCTGTTGTAGGGTTGTGCAGAATAAACAGTTTTACCAAAACTGCTCTAACAGTGAAATGCAAAAACAACTGCACAGGATATTTAGTCATGTGATAGGCTATATTCTAATAAAATTTTATCTATAGCCACCACCATTTTACTTGTGTGTATTCAGTATCAATATTCTTATTTTAAATGTTAAAATGTTCATGTAGAAAAGTTGGTACATGAGGGTAAAACTTGCATTTTGCCTATGAATTATAGATTGCTAGCTCCTGAGATCATGTACATTGCCATTGGATCCATTGATGAAACTGAGAGCATTCTGGGGTGATCAAATTGTGAGGCATTAATGCTTCATTGTGGAAAGAGCTTACTGTGTCATGACCTGTAACCCGTAGCTTGGGGGTTGACCCAGTAGAAATTTACAGTTGTTCATGACTCTAGACCATTACTGTGTTTCACAAAGTTATGGTCAATGAATGCCTACACTTTGTATAATCCCATCTCTGAGGTCCTCTCCTTGTGAAATTAATAAACCAAATTGCTTTTTCTTGTAGTGATGTGGTGAGCAGGCCTGCTTTTCATCCTGCCCGGGTCCCTCATGATTAGCTTTACACCCGAAATAAGAACACACAAATTGTATTCACTTAAACACTGCCTGGCACATTAGTTTCAGCCTCTTATTGGCTAATTCTTACATCTTGCTTAACCCATTTCTAATAATCTGTGTAGCACCACGAAGTGGTGGCTTACTGGGAAAGATTCAGCATGTCTGACCTGGTGGCTGGCTCCATGGCATCTTCCTGACTCTGCTTTCTTTCTCCCAGCATTCTGTTTTGTCTTCCCCAACTACCTATGTTCTGACCTATCAGGCCAAGCAGTTTTCTTTATTAATTAATCAATGAAAGCAATAGATACATAAAGACACTCTTACATCATTTTCTATTTGAAACTATGCATGTATATGTAACATGTATGTGATATGTATGATTGTTTTGTGGGTATGTGCAAATATATGTAGGTATGAATGAACATGTGTTCACATGTGTGTAGAGGCCACAGGACAATGTTTGTCTTTCTTGGAGACCTTTGTATCTTATTTTCTGAAATAGAATATCTCACTGAATCTGAAGCTCCTGATTCAAGGGAGGGCCACAAATCACTGAGCTCCAGGGATCTGCATGTCTCCACATGCCCTTTTCAGGAATTACAGATCCAAACCAATGAGAAGGTTTTTGGTTACATCTGGGGTGGGAATCCAAAGTCAGGTTTGCACGTTTGTGTGATAAACACTTCACCAACTAAGCCAGATTCCCAGATCCCATTTGTCTTTTTTTAATTGAGAATAATGTTTAGGTGATATATTCTGATCATGATTTCCCCTCCTGAAACCCTTTTGAGTTCTTCTCAGCCTTCTTACCCATCAACTCCATGCTTTGTTCCTTTCTCTTTTTCTTTAGAAAGTAAATAGACAAAGAAAAGATAAGAAACAATCAGTCCAAAAATTTCTATAAAAGAAAAAACATAAGAAACACACATGCGTGCACACACATATATAAAAACATAAGAACATAAAATTAGAAGCCATCATATACAAGCAAAAAATAAACAAAAGTAAGAAAAAATTTAAAAATGCCTAAGCAGAGCAGGCCCTATACAGGTTCAGTTCAAATGAGGTTCCAGACAGAGATGGGGAACTGGACACTAGCTCTCATCCTTATCCAAGAAGCTATCTCCAATGGACAAGTTGCACAGAAGAAACTATTGTTCTCCAGCGAAGTTTCTCCAAGTATATGATCCATACATAAGGAAAGCCCCATGCTCAGCAATATAAGGCCAACACAAAAGCAAAAGTATTCATATGGTATCTTTGTAGACATTTTGTAGACGTTTTGCCCCATGAATCTTTTTAATTTTCTTTAAGAACAAGTATTGTTGCTGTGAGGTGGGGGCACATATTTTTAATCCATCGCAGCACTTGAGAGCTAGAGGCCAGCAGGCAGATTTCTGTGAAATCAAGGTCAACCTGATCTCAGAGTAAGTTCCAGGACAGTCAGAGCTTTTACACAGGGAAACCTTGTCTAGAAAACACAGAACACCAAAGCAAATAAAAAATAACAAAAAAGTCCAAAACAAAAACAAATATTGTTTAAGCTTGATATAACCCAATTAAATTTCCTAGAGTATGCTTTTTATTTTAGATCCATGCGTGAACAAGCAGTATTTAAGAAGCAAATGTTTGATGATTCTTTTCTTCCCTTTTAAGTTTATGTTGCACCACAGATGACAATCAAGAGATCACACTTGCCCTTTAGCAACAGCTGCCCTTGTTCATCTGGGGTGCATCCTGTAGCAGGCTCAGGACATACAAGAAGACAGCTGACTTGTAGGTAATTGGCACAAACTTGAACAGGTGCTTAGAAGTCTGCCTGCTTCTTATATATAAGATATGCTCCCACCGACAAGTAATTTAAAACACATACATTTATCTTTTTATTGTTTCTTTGGGCCCATTTTATACAATAATTTCAATTTCTCTACAGTTTTATATATCCATCTCATTAGATACAAATGAATAAATTTACAATTCTCCAAATTAAGGAAAAATTAAAAACCTGGCTTTTCCCCATAAAATCTCTCCTAGAAAAATCCATAAAGTTTAATTTTGATTTGCATATGAACTAAGATTGTAGAAAACGAAGTCACAAGAAAATCCAAAGATCTTTATGTTGACTTTCCCATATGGAATCCATCTGTGATCATTTTATGATATTTTTTATTTTTGAAATGATAGTATAATTAAATAATTTCCCCTCTCCAACCCCATATATGTAGTTCCTTATTGTCTCTTAAATTCATGGTGGTTTTTTCTTAACTATTTCATTGTTAATATATATGTATATATGTATATGAATAAAGATATATATAGAGAGATATTCCTTGCCTCGAGGTGGTGGCGCATGCCTTTAATCCCAGCACTTGGGAGGCAGAGGCAGGTGGATCTCTGTGAGTTCGAGGCCAGCCTGGTCTACAGAGCTAGTTCCAGGACAGGCTCCAAAGCCACAGAGAAACCCTATCTTGAAAAAAAAAAAAAAACAACAACAACAAAAAAGAAATAGAGAGATATTCCTAAATATAAAATTATAATCTGCTTCATTTAATGTTACTTGCATGTATATGCTTCCAGGTGATGTGGGATGTCTGCTGTATATGTGTTGCTTTTATTGGTTGATGAGTAAAGCTCTTTTGACCAATGGCTTTGAAGTGATATATAGAGAGAGTAGATGGAGTCAGGAGACACAATGTAATTGCCAAAGGAGAAAGACACTACTGTATCCTTTCTGGTAGGATCCTTTCCAGTTAGCCACAGCCTTGTAGTGATACACAGATTACTAGAAATGGGTTAATTTAAGATGTAAGAGCTAGCTAGAAATACACCTAACCTATTGGCCAAAAAGTGTTATAATTAATACAGTTTCTGTGTGATTATTCAGGTCTGGGCAGACAGGAACAAAAGAGCAGTCTGTGTTTACAAAATGGCACCTACCATCTGGGGCATGGATCCACATAAGACTTAAAAAAGCCTACAACAACAAAAAAAAAAGAGGACTTCTAGATCCACAAAAATGAAAATCAACTGGAGTTTCTTAGTACCTGCATTTTTTTCAATTGGCTATGTTTGTTGGCAGAAAACAGAGGTACAGTTCCTTTAAGAGAAGGCTTCCTGACTCAGCATTAGCAGCAAAAATGGCGTGACTTCTTTAAGGGAAGGATTCCTGGTTCATGCTGGTAGCATAAATGCCTCTAGTGATTTTGGAAAGTCCTTCACTTAAACAGGAATTATGAGCAGCATGTTGCTAGTTGCTTAATGGCAACATAGACATGCTGTGTTCCTGGAGCTGGTGAGATTAGCATGGCTAGCAGAGGCAGTGAACATACTGCTGCCTTGTTGGATAGGGTGGAGCTAACCGGCAGGGTCATAGAGTTAGGCCTAGCCATGCCCACTTTGCATTTTTTTAAAAAAAGTGCTCCTAGTCAGAAAATGATTACAGATACACAGTAAGGACAGATTAAGACATAAGAGACTTCTAAATGAGACACAGTGTATTTAAAACATGTACAGAGGCTTGGCAGAGAGAGGAAAAAGAGTATAGACAGTTATAAAAAGAAGTAAGTAGTTTTAAAAAATAAAACAAAGTCTTTAAAGAGCCAGTAAAAGTAATAGAAAAGAGTACAGACAGACATAGATTGAAGGAGTAAAATTTTTTATAAAGTCCACAAAGTAATAAAATATACACCGAGAGTCTGGATTATGTATATAATTTTTTTCTTTAAATTTTTGACTGAAGAGAGGCATTTGATTATGGGGGCTGTTAAGTTAAACTAACATAAAGATATCTTGACTTCACAAAACAAAGTAACATTTGTTATTTTGGAAAAGAGATTCAGCTTTTGTTTCCACAGAAAATGAGAACATATGGATTCCTTTCAGACTAATATGGTTTTATGGAACAAGATCCCAGCAAGTGTCCATGAACTCTAAAAATACTTTGCCCAACAAACAGCAGAAATCAGTTTGGAGAAAATATCATCAAAATTCCCAAAATAATTGTTTATAATCTTTTTCATTTAAAGGGAGTTGATTATAAATCGTTAAATGGTCACAGTCAATATCTTTCTTTAAAAATGGGGAATATATAATATCAAGAATCCTCCTGAGACATGGCATCTCAAACATATTCAGTCGCTGTTCTGAGGAGTGCTTTATTATCCCGGTTTCTGGGTTGTAAAGAAGGCAACTCAAGACAGGTGTCTCATATACTTGCAACTTTGTTGTTGTCATTATGTTTCTTGTTGTCCAAACCTTTCCTAGTGCCTGGAATGCAGCCCTAGCTTTCTCTATCTGCCTCTTGACATATGAAATAGTTCTTTCCTTTGAACTGAGGTTTCCCCCCAGGAGACAAAGTTGACTGTTTGTTTGATGTTCTGATTCCTTATTACAATGTTAAAATCCTCGTATGCCCTTCCCATGTGTTGTATCTCAGTCTTTTCGATGTTTCCTCCAGGTTGATCGTCTCTGCAGAAAGCCATTCTACTAGTGTTACTCTTTTTGCATAACAAAGCATTTTCTTTGAAGCTGTCTGTTTAGATCTTCGATTTTCTCCCATTTGCTTTCTATATTTGTAAAGGATTGTTTAGTGATTTTCCTCATCTTGTTTTCAGCGGTTCTCTTATACTTTCTTTGTACACCTGGGTTCGTTGATTGTTTACAATTGATCTTCCAATTCATCTTGCCTGGCATGCCTCTCCTAAATTTCAGTTGAATGTTGGCCATAACAACAAGTTGATGATCTGACCCTAAGTGAGCACCAGGAAATGGTAGGTTGTTTTGGATGCTAGATAAGAGTTTCCTGCTGAGCAGAATGAGGTCAATTTGGCTGTATGTGCATTTGTTAGGAGATTCACACATTCAGCATCTTGGTGGTTTGGCCTGCTTGAATTTTGTGTTGGATCTGTACAAATCATCTGCATAGCAGAGGTCAAGCAGTCATTGCCCTCTATCATTTCTTTGTCCAAATCCATATGTTCTCATGATGTTCTAGTCTATTCTTTCTCCAGCTCTCACTCTTGTATTGAAGACACCCATAACTATTAGTATTCCATTCTTTTTTCTTGTCTTTTCTTATGTTTTTATTGAGCTATACAATTTCCCTACTCGCCTCACTTCCTCCCATCTCCCCTTCCGCCCTCTCGTATGCACCCTGTTGACTTCATTCCATAGGTCTGCATAGAAACTGTTGATTACATCCTCTTCTGCTTCCACTATTGGCACATATACCTGTATGTTAGTTACCAGATATGCCATTGTCTGAAATTTGGCTGATATAATTCAACCATTTGCAGGTTTGTATCCAAGCATGAATTTTTGGGCCAAACTGGATAGTACTAAAGCTACACCTGCTGTGCGTTTTCCCTCTCCATCTGAGTTTATGCTCTTGTATCCACTTACTTCAAGTTCTTATGTTCCTGTCCAATGTGTTTCTGCTAATCCAATGACACCCCACCCGAAGTGACTGAGCTCATGGATAAACAAGCCGGTTCCCCTGACTTAGCGTTCTCATGTTCCAGGTTCCTGTTGTGGTGACTCTTTTTGGAAGTGCCTTTCCTGTCTGTTTCTATTAGCTCCCCCCTTTCAACCTTAAGAGAAAAACATCTTTTGTCCTGTGCTTAGGATGTTTAGGTACTGGAGCACTGTCAAATTCTGGGACTTTAACCACCCAACTAGTCCATATTGGATTTTATGGTCTGAGTTGAGAAAGACACCTCATCATTCATCCTCATCATAAAACCATGACAACCAATATGGACAAGTTTATTATATTCATTAACACTAGTCAAATCCTTGTGACAGTGCCTAACATCATGTAAGTGTTTTCTAAGTCAAGTAAAATTTTAATTGACAATTGGACACATCTAACCATGGAATTTGCTATCTCTTTCCTGCAGTTACATGTATTAGGATTACCTTTTTCATTTTCCCTTCCAGCAGCCTTACCTTCCAAGATCTGAAGAAGTCAATCATAAGTAGCATAAAAATGAGAAATCATGAATTCTTTTTAATATTGTGACTTTCATGTTTACTTTTTCCTGAGTAAACAGCGTTGAGTTTGCTTCCAGGGAAAATTAGACAAAGATATTGTTTATCTAAGACCTTAATGGGATACGAAATACAACCCCCAAAATATCAGTACACACCCTTTTCTTAGTTAATGCATGACATTTCTTTTAGAGGGATGACATTTTTTAAGCTTATTGATTTTTTAAATAAAACAGTTGAGTTCATATAAATCCTAAGCCTTCTACCCAGAGGATATATAACCACAACATTATTTTAGGGTAGAAGCTGAACTTTCAGCATCTTTTAGTCAGGAAATGAATGGCCTTGTGGTTACTGATTTCTTTTCATACACATTTAAACTAATAGAAAATTCCTGACCATAGGCACCATAGTTACCATTATAATGGTGGTGTTGAATATATCTGGATACCTAATCTTATAGGTATAATTTTAAACCTGGAACTCAAATATATTTTGTCTGTTTGCAAAAATCCTAGGTGGAATATAGATTTTTATTCATTGAACATATGAACTGTCAAACATTCTGATGTGATTAGTTGTCTATAGTCTCTAATAAGAAGAATAGATAACCAGTATATCCTTAAAATCTGAAATTTAATGTGATTCTGTGTGTTTCAAAGAGAATTCTATACCTGAAAATCCTGGACAGAAGTTTTCATCTCACATTCAACACTCAAAAAAATAAAACCTGTAAGAATCATTATGAGTAAAGAAACAAATACCTTAGAAATACCTTATATTAAGTTATCTAACTAGGCACAAAGTAGAGATGAGAAAATTATATTTCTTCTTTCCTGCACACACACACACACACACACACACACACACACACACACACACAGCAACATAGACTATTTTTTGATTTCTAAACAGTATTTCAAAAGGAGAGTATTCAGAGTTTTAAATGTCAATACATACCAGTAATACATCGAAAATAGTTAACTGATGTATGTATTCAGCAAATATTATTCAATAAACTTCCCTGTAACAAGGGTATAGAAAATTCATTCTCAGCTTCAACTTTATAAAGAAGTTAAGGTGCTTGAAGAGGGGCCCTGAGTCTAGTAATACTCTCTCGTGGACGGAGATAGGGACTAAGGAATTCTACATGACAGCTTTGGCATTTGTTCACAGATTATTATAGTGCGAATGTGAGACAGTATTTGGTGTCATCAAGAAATAAATAAATGCTTAATATAATCTGCCACATATCTCAAAGCCATCACAGATAACATTTCAGTTAGCATCCTCACTAGTTGCCTATGTTTCTCTAACTTATGAATCTCATTCAGATTTCCTTCATTTACTTAAAGTTAAAAGTATCTTGTTATTAAAATAAAGAAGCAAAGTTAATAGAAGTATATGCCTGCGAGTAAAATAGTATCAAAAACTTGCAGCTAAGTAATACCAAGTGACATTGTTCTGAATTTCCCAAAATGACTTAGTCAACTGGGGTAGAGTTTTCTGGAAGGAGGGCTTTAGTTGGTCTTGACAAACAAGACTTGAACATTTAGAGACACACAACGGGGTTTGTACAAATTGTTAGTTCAAAACACACAGATACAAATAGTGCACAGTGACCAGCATGAACTGCTTCACGACTGCACAATGGAAGAGATCTAAAATCTAAGAGATTTTCTCCCATACTGGAGTAATGGATTAGAGTAGTCTGGTCAACTTACATATTAAATAAATAATTTTAAAAGCAAGTATATATACTTATATTTTTATTTTCACAGATTCCATGTTGACAGTAAAAAGAATACTTTAATAGTATTAGGGAAATTAATAATCTAGTAGAAAAAATAAAAAGTGATCTATACACATATTGTTACCAAATCATAATGAATTCAATGTGGGGTCATCAGAGAAGGAAAGTTTTAAATATCAGTGTGGGGTTGGTAATGTGGCCCAGTGATACAGCATTTGACTAGCAGAGAATATCTATGAATTATTATTGCCAGAACCACAAAAAAATTAAATTAAATAACCATGTAGTGAACATTAGTATCTATTAGGCCTGTCTATCAGACTGTTAAGTACAATGGAAAAAGAATGAACATAACAGACCTTTTATGTGGCTTTTTGCTTGTCTGTTTATCCTTGTATACTGATGCTAATATCATTGAGAGGCAATATACCAATAAGAAACTGATTCTATTCAGGTCCCATCATGTGTTACAGAATGCTTAATTTTCTTATATATCTTATAAAGTCTTACCCATGTTTAATTTTTGTAGAAAGGCTCAATTATTAAATAAGAGTACATGTTAGTCTATATTTTCATTAACTCTACTGCATGTATAATGTGGCTCCCATTTTCCTCATTATAATTCTAAGAACTAGATAATTCTTTTTAATTAAAGTTTCATAATTTACTATCAGATTGCAGAACATTGAGGTTGTTTCTAGTTAGTACTGGTATAGTTAATGTTGTAATTAATAATTTTATGGATTCAATTGTATTACTCTTTTGAATAAATTTCCTTAGGATAAATTCACAGGAGAGATATTACTGGGTCAGAAGGAATAAAAGTTTTATAGCCTTTCAGACAAGTTTCCAAATTGCTTTCTGAAAGGATTTTACTATGTCAATTTATAACACCCTCGGTAGCTCTTCTGACTATAAGCCTTCCTATCCCTTACTGTCCATCACAGAATCTTCCACAAATATCTCTGTTCTGCATTATAGACTACTTTTAATATGTACTGCCCCAGCGTCATCATCCTTTCTTTCATTACTTTAATATTATTAAGACACTCCTATTCCACCCACAACACCCTGTAGGATCATTAATATCTAGCATTTGGCTAGAAGCAAGAAGTTCATAATGAGTGAGTATTGCCACATGAAGAGAAATTCATAGAAATAGTTCACAATAAGGAAAAAAAAATCACAGATAAAAGTGTTTTTTGTAATGGAACTGAGTGTTTTCTGAGTAAACAAGCTTTGTGGCCTCCTGATGACATTAGAATACTCTAATACTTTGCCTTTCCTTGGAATTGCTGACAGGTCTACAG
This sequence comes from Microtus oregoni, assembly GCF_018167655.1. Taxonomy (NCBI): domain Eukaryota; kingdom Metazoa; phylum Chordata; class Mammalia; order Rodentia; family Cricetidae; genus Microtus; species Microtus oregoni. The sequence continues at coordinate 20,815,935 of NW_024543063.1, forward strand.
TTACATATGACCCTGCTACTTTCTCCTATTTTGTGTTGCAACATTTTTTTTCTAGGCTTCTTAGGCAATGTAAAAAGAATTTCTGTTTGGAGCAAGGTGGGCTCAGATTCTGGCATCAGAACTTAAAAACATGAAGACTGTGGAAAGAAAATCGACATCTCTGAGTCTCAAATTATTCCTTCATTAAATAAGAATGATACAACCCATCTTAATCTTATTATGAAGGTGGCATGAAATTGACATATGTAGAGTTGCTGGGCTATGGAATCCCTTCAACACATACAGCCATGGAGGTCTGCAGAGTTCTTTTCTCTAAGCCAGTACCATCCACTATGAAATGACAATGGAACACTTTAGCATTCAAATACACTGAGCATTTGTGAAATATTTTTGAGTGGTATGCCTATCTCAATGAACATTTTTGAAAGTTATCTATTTTTTTCTCTAGAAAAATCTTTCAACCTCACCTCCCAGACTCTATAAATCACACAGCCACTGATCTTAGGCTGAAGCCCTTGCTGTCTACAATAGAACATTGTTTTAATTAAGAAGAAACTAGATATCTGTAGTGTTTACTTGGCTCTATGATGCAACCAAACATCTTTTAAAAAGCATTCCCCCTTTTATTAAACATAGATTCTTTTCTCATATAATATAAGATGAATACAGTTCCCCCTCTCTCTACTCCTCCCAGTTCCTCCCCACCTTCTCTCCCATCTGAATCAACTCCCTTTCTAAAGTCACTCATTAGAAAAGAAGAGACATCTAGAAGATAACAACAAAACGCAATAAGATAAAATTAAAATCATCATATCAATTTTAGACAAAACAAACCATCAGAAAAATAAAAGAGCTCAAGAGAATGCAGAAGAAGGCAAGAGGGCAACAGAGACCCCACTCATATACACATTCTGGAATCCCATAAAAGTACTAAAATGAAAGATATAATATATATGCAGAGAGCCTGGTACAGACAACTGTACGCTTATGCATGCTGCTTCAGTCTCCGTGAGTTCTTATGAGTTTGGCTCAGTTGTTTTAGGGGGCCTTGCTCTCTTTGGGTCCTCTCCATTCTGTTTTCCCCCACTCCTTCTGCCTCTTCTCATAGATTGGTTCCCTGATCACTGAAGGGAGGAATTTGATGGAAAGATCTCTTTTGCAGTTGCATGTTTCAAGACCCTGTACATAATGTCTTGCCATGGGTCTGTGATTTGTTCCCATCACTGCCTGAGAAAGCCTCTCTTAAGCTGACTGAAAAGGGCTCCAACTTATGCGTATAGCAGAACAACACTAGGAGTCATTTTATAACTATCTTTTCTTTTTACATCAGTAGTATTTTGTTTTATCCTAACATTATGGGCTATCTAGACTGGTTTTTGGTCATTCAAGCAGTGCCAGGTATGGGTTCCATCTAATGAAGTGGACTTTAAGTCAAATAAGATATGGGTTGGTTACTCACATAAGGTTTGTGACACCACTGTCCTAGAATATTCTGTAGCTAAGTGATATAATTTTAAAAATTCATGGTGTAAGAGAAAAAGACACCATGCAAAAGAAATGATATGAAGGGATTTTTTAATAGAGGAAAGGGAACATAAAAATAGGGAAGGGGAGCAGGATAGTGGTCTCTGGGAATGGGAACAGCAGAAGACAAGAGAGAGGCAGAAGTGGGGGAGAGACAGAGAAACAAGCAGAGAAATGGGGCTCAGACAGAAAGATAAATAAGCTGAGAAGCAGAGAGAGAGAGAAGAGAGAGAGAGAGAGAGAGAGAGAGAGAGAGAGAGAGAGAAAGGAAGAGAAATAGAGAGAGAAATAGAGAGAGAGAAAAAATAGAGAGCAGAATAGACAGACAAAGAGAGAAAGAGAGCTGGGAGGAGAGCAGGGAATGTAGTGAACGTGCACAGGAGGCGCTCTTAGTGGCTACAGGTTAGGATGTATCCCTGGATACTAACAGGCAGGACAGATTATAGATCAAAGGTATTGCAATAAAACATCTTAAAAAAAGTAACTTGAGGAGACATTTCCAGGATAGACTCCATCATGCTTAGGAAATCATAGTGGCAGGAACTTGAGATAGCTAGTCATATTGCAACCACTATCAGAAAACAAAGACTGATAAATGAGTGTGTTTGTCAATCTTTCTCCTATTCATCCAGAGTCCAACGCATGGAATGATTGGAATCACATATACAATTACCCTAATTTAGATAATCCTTCACAAACATGCCCAAAGTTTTTTTCCATGAAGATCCTAAATTCTATTAATTTGACTATTAAAATTAACCATCATTACCTCCAAAATTTACATAATATTGAATATTTAAGAAAGGTATAGTGACCAAAGAAATTATTCATGTTAGCTTAAAATACCTGGTCAAAAATTTCCAATTGGAGTCAATGTACTTAATTACCTTTATTTCAAGATAAGTATTTGTATTGAAACAACAAAATTTAAAATAAAAAACCCATCTTACAAAAAAAAAACCAAGAAGTAATTTGACCATTTTGATTATTTTACTGACAATTCTGAAGGCCATAACTTTTTGATATTAATTATATAGTTCATTTTACTGAAATCTGTCCCTAATTTATATTTTATGGAGCATCACTCTTGTTCATCTGGTATCAAGACTGAGAAGTCCACAATCAGCCACGTGGTTTTGTCTCCAGCAACATTATCTCCTTGGCAAGTCTCAACCGATAATACTTTAAGCAGGGTTTAGTTCTTCAAATCTTAGATTCATTGTATATTTGGATACATTCCATGCTATCAAAACCAAAGATATAGAGACCCATACAATCAGTATTTCCTTAACAGGTGTAAGGAGTATAGCTGAAAGAAGATATATTATCTGAACTTATAAACAAGCTTTTTCCTGAGGAAAAAGAGTTAGTACACCTCAGATGAAGTTGGAAACCCTCATCTTTTGACAAAATAATAGGCAATGCAAAAAAGAAGATATCAAAAGAAAAATAATTAAATGCTAATCATGAGAAATATTCAAACATGCTGGTATACACTTATAATGCTAACATTAATAGGCAGCTCAGGGTAATCCCCTGATTGAGATAAGCTTGCACTGCAAAATAAGTTCTAGGTCCACCTAGATGAAATAACAAGACATTGTCCTAAACAAAGACAAATAAAAAAGGAGAAAACTGGAATAAAATGAGCAGTAGTGAGTATAAAAGAAACACGTGTAAACTTGTGTTAGAAACAAGAGTGCAAAACAAGAGTGACTAACTTTAAAATAGTGACAAGCCCTTTGTGGAAGAAAAGAGACTCAAAGCCATCTACATGGAAGAGAGAAGAATTCTTTCTATAGCAGAGGAACTAATATTGGAACCTTTTAACTTTAGCAGCTTCTCGTGAATTAGAATTTTGAAGAGTCTAGTACCCATGGATTAATTTTCCCTATGAATTTTCCACAATAAATATGGGCCAATAAACTAAAATTAAAGATGTGGTGGTTTTAAAAGAAAATGGTCCCCAAAGGGAATAGCACTATTAGATGTGGCTTTGTTAGAGTGGGTGTGGCCATGTTGGAGGAAGTGTGTCACTGTGGAGGCAGGCTTTGAGATTTCATATATGCTTAAAGCACACCTAGTTGTTTTGTTAGAAGTATCACCCCATTCCCTGGCACCCCTTTATCCAAAAAGTCTGGGATGTATGGTTGGAAGTGTCATTCCAGCCCCTGACATCCAGTTTGGAATGTAGGGTGCAAAGTTTCATTTCAAGACCCTTCCCTGGAAGTTGCCTCAATCCAAACGCCACCTCTGAGAAAGCCCACCAAAGATGACCCCTCCCCAGAGATGGTCAAGACCACTCCTATAGGCTATTTAAACTGCCCCAAAGAATGAACACATTTTTTTTCGGTTTTCCTTCCCCCTCTCCGTGTTTTCCCCGAGTGCAACCCGGGAGCACTGGCAAGCATTAAAACTGACCTTTTTTTAAAATCTGGTTTGATTTTGTCTGAATTGGAGTATTGCATCGGTGGAGAGGCTTATCAGGTATCTCAGACCACTCTCTGTAGCCTGTGAGTCAAGTTGTAAGAACGCTCATCTCCTTCTCTAGCACCACATCTGCCTACATGCTGCCTTGCTTCTCATAATGACGATAACGAACAAAATCTCTGAATTGTAAGCCAAGCACCTCAGTTAATATTTTCCTTTATTATAGTTGCCATGGTCATGATTTCTCTTCAAAGCATTAGAAACCCAAAGATAGGAGGTAAGGCAAAATAAATACAATAGTCCTATAGTCCTTCTAAGTTAGTGTATTGAACATCTCCTAAGTGCTGGATGTTAATTTCCTGTATGTGCACAGAAAGATATAGCCAAAACCCCAGAGAAATCCAATTGAAACACTCAAGCCCCTCTACTACCTGTAAATAGTAGAAAGACCAGGGAAAGAAAGTTCATAGGATGAAACTTGACACGCTCGGACTTTTAACTACCAAGATCAGGAACTGGAAAAAGAGGATCAGAAAAAAACCTAAAAAGTTCTGAACATTCTTGAATTGCAGTGTGTGTGTATGCTCGCGCATGCGTGGAATATTTTAAGCCAAATATTAGCATAGGAAGGAAGAGGAGAGAGAATTCCCTTGGTACTAAAAAATGGAGCTGGCTTTTGTAAGGCATATAATGTTATCAGAGAAAGTATCTGACCCTGTTCATAGGCAATATACTGACTGATGAACACTAAGACTAATGAGCTACATCCAGGTAAAGAGTTAAATTCTTCACCAATATCACTTAGTAGTCCTCTTCATCTAACTGAAAAAGAGTGGGACTTTCTCTGGAGTCAAACGTGTAAATTTCAAAACAGCATGCAATATGAATCTCAATAAGGAAATAAAAGAGTCAAGTAAAGTGGACCCTGAAATTATGCAGAGATTGGGATTCTAAGAGAGGGTCTGTAAAATAGGAGTCCAGATATATAGTAAACAACATAGTAGAGGGCAGCCAATCTTCATGGAAAGAGTAGAGAACCAAATGGAAATGGTAGAAATGGAAAACACAAAATCAAATGTATAATGCATTTGTTTAAGAGGAGATTGTCTAGAGTACAATAATGGGTCAACGACCTTGAAAACTAGTCAGTAGATACTAGGTAACTAAAACCTAAGTAAATGGGTGAACAAAGAAATGGATAACTTAAAATACACTCACAATTTTTTTTTTAATGTTACTTTTCCATCAAGGAGAAACTTTGTAGTTTCCTTGGTAAATACAGTGTAGTTAATGGGATAGATTCAAGACTTCTCTGTCTAGGTTAGCCAAGGTTATCTCACTTTCTTCTCCCCAGATCACCTATCTTTGAAATTACACCACTATGCTATGAAGAAGCTCAAGTCTGAGTACAAAGGATTTGCATGGGTTCTGGCTGATAACCTGTGTCAACTAGCAGCACATGAACAAAAAGGGTTTTTTTTTTTTTTCAAGTAATTCCAACTAAAGTCATTGCCTAAGTAGTGTGGTATGTAGTGGGACCCAACTAGCTAACTCTAGTCAATGCAAAATCCATGAAAATTAGGTGGAACAAATAATTTGGTTGTGTTTTTACTCTGCTAGATTTTAGATTGTTGTTACACAGATTAAGTCTCAACAGCAAAATAAGAGGAACCAAATGTGTCAAGCAACACAAAATTATTAAATGTATGTTTTAGAGAGTTTCAGAAGACCAGAAATATGTATGGCATATTTTGCCAAAACTTTACAAAACTGATAAGACACTCCAATCTGGATATGGACCAATTGAAGGATACCCAAAGCTAAACTTTTATATAGAGCAAACATTACAATAAAAAAGAATAAGTAGGGTGTAGGAAAAAAATACAGAAGGCCCTGGGCAGTGCATAATGATAGAGGATTCATCTTGCCTGTGTGAGATTCCATTTTTAATACTTGAACTAATATTTAAAATATTTTAAAGGGCATCACACCAATAAAGAGATGAATGAGGGTTCACAGCAACCTCATATGTATCGTCTACTGCTGCACAATTTCTAATTGGTCTTAATAAAAACCTGGAGTTAGATATGGGGATAACTGCTGAAAGATCAGAGAAGTAAAGGAGCCAGCCACTAGAGAAACCTTTTACCTCTACTGAATCCTCAGATCAAAGTGAGCAAGATCCTGTCTCCACAAATCATCAGACTGAATGCCTTAAGCTGTTTCCTTCCACCTTGTATTCCTCTCTCTGCCTAGCCTTATCACTCCTGTCTCCACCTCCCTAGTGATGGGATTAAATGCATATAACCCCAAGTGTTAGAATCAAAGGAGTGAGCTCTGTTTCTTTAAGACTGATTCAATCTCATGTAGTCTAGTCTGGCCTTGAACTCACAGACATCCTTCTGCCTCTGTCTCCCGAGTGCTAGGATTAAAAGTGTGTGCCACCTCTGCCTGAGCTCTATGGCTAACCAGTGTGGCTAGATCCACACTGGGATCCTCAGGCAAGCTTTATTTGTTAAAGCACAAGCAAAATGTCATCACAGTCTACAACTGGAAATAAACCAGTGTGTACCCACAAAGGCTCACTCGCATGAAACTGAATATCCTTGAGGAATACTAATGAGCAAACTGTGGGCTTACCAGCCAAAAGGAAGAGGACACAAAGAACACATCCAGGGTTATTTCAACTAAATGACCTCTCAGCCATGTAAACTAGGAAATCATAATAGGAGCTTTGGGTGCCAACTGTAGGTTGGATAGGAAAGGAGCACATAGGAATTTTCTGAGCAGCTTTGAAACCATATTGCACTGAGTGTGTTACAAAACTGTTCAAACATATTAATATTATCTGTGTTATTGGGGATATTTGTGACATCTCAGTAAAGTTTTAAAAATTATACAGTGTCCAGGAGAACCCAAACCACAGAATCAACTAAGCAGGGCCCATAGGCCTCACAGAGACTGAAGTGGCCATCACGGAGCTTGCATGGGTCTATGTTAGGTCCTCTGCATATGTACTGTGGTTGTTTAGCTTGGAATTTTTGTGGCACTCCTAACAGTGGGAGTGTGGGTATCTCTGACTTTTTTGCCTACTCTTGGCACCCTTTTCCTCTTGCTGGGTTGCCTTGTCCAGCCTTGATATGAGGGTTTGCGCTTAGTCTTATTTCATCTTGTTATGTCATGTCCAGTTGACGTCATGGGGGGTTTCTGCATTTTTTTTGAAGAGAAGCAGAAGAACAGTGGATCTGGAAGAAAGCAGAGGGAGTACTGGGAAGAATGAGGGAAGACTGTGGTTGGAATGTATTTTATGAGAGAAGAATAAATAAAAAGAAAAAAGAAAAAAAATGATATGATGTCAAAATTTGTATTTCATTTTCTCTGTGAAGCAGTTCAATTTTCTATAAAAGTTTCTATTTAAACCATTGTTTCCAAACTCTAGTTTTCTTCCATCTTAAACCATTTAACACATGCACCATCTGTATTTATTGCAATATAAACTGCCTGTCTCTCTTCCCAGCTTCTGTTTTGGTCCTCCACTACAAGACCAACAGATTATAATTACCTCCACATTCCAAGGAGATGGCTTGAGCCTCCATAACCAGGATAATTATATATCTAAAACTTGGGAACTGGACAGAAACCAGATCCTAAGTGATATGTAGAGCTGCATTAGCAATCTCAGAATACCCCCTCCTTTACACACTATTTGAAATAATCGTTTCCACTTATTTAAATAGTCCCAGTTGTCTTTGTGTTACAGACAGCTAAATTCTTTCAATTATTTCCCAACCACTTTAGTAGAAAAATGAAGTTTTTTTTTTCCAGACAGGGTTTTACTGTCTGTCTCTGGCTGTCTTGGAACATACTTTGTAGACCAGTCTTGTCTCGAACTCACAGAGATCTGCCTGCCTCTGCCTCCCGAGTGCTGGGATTAAATGTGTGAGCCACCACTGCCTAGTGAAAAATGAAGATATTTTTATGAACTCTTTGCAGAACAGTTAAGTCTTAATTCTTACAGTCATCTTTTTCAGGCTCCATCGTGTTCATTCCTTAGTAGATAAACTGCCTAAGACACTCAGTAGTGGAATGTAGCCATGGAATCTGAAGTGGAGTCTAAATACCCCTTAAATTAGCCTAAAGTGCATATCCATGCTGTTTTCCTGGAGATTGATGCCTGGTCCATAGACGTTTATTTGTAAAACATTTGGTCTCTACAGGCAGAATCAGAAGTCTGGGTTAAGAGTAGTCTGAACAGCTGAATAGTGGTGTAAGGCAGGTCTTTAATCCCAGCACTCCATGGGCAGAGACCGATAAAACTCTGTGAGTTCAAGGTCTACCGAATAAGTTCAAGTATAGCCAAGGCTACTCAGAGAATCCCTGTCTTTAAAAAAGAGGAAAGAACCCACTGCAATTGTTCTTGAATTCTCAGTATTCCTCATTGTCCGCTATGTTCAGCTAGTCCGGATTTAGCAAGTACTGGCTTTGTGGGAGCCTAGGCAGTTTGGATGCTCACCTTACGAGACCTGGATAGAGGTGGGCAGTCCTTGGGCTTCCCACAGGTCAGGGAACCCTGATTGCTCTTCGAGCAGATGAGGGAGGGGGACTTGATCGGGGGAGGGGGAGGGAAATGGGAAGCGGTTGCGGGGACGAGGCAGAAATCCTTAATAAATAAATAAATTTAAATAAAAAAAAATAAAATAAAAGAGAAAGGAAAAAAAAGAGATGTAAAGTTTATAAAGTTGAGAGACATAAAAGCTTTAAGTTGTTTAAGAAAATGTTTTAAGGTCTTTAAAATGATTTTTTTAGGCTGGTAATACAAGTTATGGTAGAAAGTGGGTTAGGTATAAACTTCGGACTCATCAAGATATGATAATAGAGTATTTTCTCTGAATTTGTTAAATACAAATGGAGTAGGCCAGGTGATGATGGCACTCACCTTTAATCCCAGCACTCAGGAGGCAGAGGCTAGAAAATCTCTGAGTTTGAGGCTAACCTGGTCTACAAAGTGAGTTCTAGCCTAGCCAGGACTGTTTCATGGAGAATCCCTGTCTTGAAAAAACAAAACAAAAGAAAAAAAAATAAGTGGACTTTGCATTGTAAATATAATTCTTGCCTGATAATTGTTCTAAGTATATATAGTTTTACTGTGTTCGAATTAAAACCTTTCCTTTTTATTCAAAAAAAAAAAAGGAAAGAAAAAGAAAGAGTGGTCTGCACATTCAACAACAGAAAATATCTTCCACAAATCAAGCTGACACTATAGAAGGTACAGAGTCATTTTCAGAAGATCCTGTTCTGGAAGGTTACCCATTACAATTAACTGAGATCTGTAATATTGAGTTGGAAGCTTCACCCCAGCCCTTCCCGCTGTGAGTTATCTTGGCCCAGACTCCAGCGGGTCAGAACTACTCCCATTGGCTATTTAGGCTCAATCCAGAAAAAGGAACAAGTGGTAGGGGTTTTGTGTGCTCTCCCTCTCTATCCCCCACTCATGTTCCTGGCCACCTGAGAGCGCTGCATTCATTAACTGTGGGCACCTTTGATTTGGTCTAATCTGGTCTAATTGGAGTTATTTTGTGTTGGCGAAGAGGCTCTTCTTAGGATTTTTCCTAACAGATGGAGGTTTTCCACAGAAAGGGTTAGTTTTTTTTCCTGTGGGCCCAGGGCCGCATGCTGGAAAATGCCTGGTTTTCAGCTCAAGGTTTATCCCAGTGGACACATGGTGACAGACTTGAGTTTCACAGGCTTGTGCTTCTTCTAATGGTTTTTTTGTTGCAATTCCAAGCTGATTCCTAAAATGTCATTGGGCGGCCATTTACAAAAATCCTTTTAAATTGGGACTTTCTCACATCTTAAGTAAACAAGGCTCCAAAAGCCCATGGTTTCTGCCACATGCTCCTGCCCCTTCCCCTCCCTGTCTTCCCCCTCCCCATCTAGCTCTCTCACTCCACTAAACTACACCAGGATTTTACGTTTGTCAGCTGAAACACATTTCTAAGTGTTTTGTTTGTAAGGATAATGTGGCCACAGTATGTCTGTGTAAGTGTGTAAATGTGTTTTCGTGATGTGCTCAATTTAAGTTTTTGTATGCATTTGTGCTTATGTTAAGATCAGTAAAACTTATAACTCCAGACTATAATAGATGCAGACAAATACAAACATGTGGGTAGCCAACATTTTGACCTCAGTCCCATCTTGGTGTAAGAGAACACATGTGTACTAACATTCTTTGACTTATTAAAATATTCCTTTTAATCTTCTTACACTTAATAGCATTGGTAAACTGTAACTTACTGGATAAAATACATGCCTAAATTTAGCTTATAGGCCCAGTGTAAAATAACAGGAAATGGTACCTAATTCTCAAGTGACTTTACAGATCTGAGAATATGGCATTTAACAAAAAAGCTTCTAACACAGACATGCCAGCTTCCATAGCACCCTTTAGCTCCTCCAAGAAGGCACATGGTTTCTTCTGCCTCTGACTTTGCCTTTGGGTTTGGCAGAGCCACACACAGAGCAAAAAGTGGCCTTCCACCTCTTCAGCTTCCTGGATGCTTCACTCAGGGAATCCATCTTCTCATCCTGCCAAGACAGGTAGACTAAATCTTCCCCCAACAGGAAAAATCTTTGGACCTCTTGTACTCATTAGCTAATGGCAAGCACTGCTTCTAAAACTGGTGTTCTTCAAAGACCAAGGAGAGGATCTGGGACTGCCTGCATTGCTATAAAAAAAAAAAAGTTGTCTCATTTTTTGCTCATTTATCCTTCCCAGATCTGTCTAATGGCATTTGAAGGTACCAGTAGCTTGTTACTTTATTTGTGAAGTTTCCTGCTAAAATACAGACAGATGTACCTTTTTAACAGACTTCATAGTTCAAACAGGTTCCAGGTATTAAAGAAAACAGTCTCTAGAGCCTTTTGCTATAACAATAAGATGTAAATCTGTTCCAGTTCTCTTACAGGTTCCAGAAAAAGTCCTGCTATGCTAACCCCATTCAGTTTCAAGCATATTTTACAGGTCACTCCTGCTGTCTGGGCCAAGACCATCTTATAAAGTGTTCTTCAGACAACGCCAACCTCTGCATCAGCTCCTGGGACTTCACCATTGGTACCAACTCTTCCAGATCAAGGATACCTGTCAACTAATTTCTGGTTTTATCTGCTATTGTGTCCCATCCCATGGCTAGCCCCATTTCATAGAGCCAATAATAAGGATATTTTTTTCTACCTGCCTTCTTCTCATCTCCCTCAAAAAGGAGCTGCCTGTGGACTGAAGGATGACAGCAAACCGCATGCCCCTCCATCCACACCTCTCGCTGAGCATGAGTGCACCAACTCCCAGTTCTCCCCTCTCCCATGGTGCTCCATGCCCACAGGACGTAGCCAGACTTAAGCTGATGCCCCTATAGCCACGGATACTGGGGTGTTTGGTCAAAAGTGAGACCACAGCACTCTAACACTCCTATATCCAAAGAATCTGGAATGTAATATTGATTTGGAAGCTTCACCCAAGCACCTCCCCATGGGAGTTGCCTTGGCCCAGACTCCACCTCCGGGAAAGCCTGCCAAACAGTGACCCCTCCCCAGCGAGGGTCAGGACCACCTCCAGGAAGCTCTCCAAGTGCCGACTCTTGCCCATGGAGGGTCACGGGTTATTTAGGCTTGTGCCGGAAAAAGGAGCATGTGGCTGCTGGTTTTGCGTGTGCTCTCCCTCTCTGTCTTTTTCCCACCATGCTCCTGGCCACCTGAGAGTGCTGCATTCAATAAATGTGGGCATCTTTGATTTGGTCTAATCTGGTCTAATTGGAGTTATTTTGTGTTGGCGGAGAGGTTCAGCAAGGCAGAAAAGAGACTAGTTCTGTCACATGTGGCATATTAACAATTGATGCAGCTGGGGAGATCAGGACACATGCACAAGGTTCACAAAGATTTTCCTTGGGAAACACAGTCACCACTTAAGCATCTACTCAGTGTTATTACAGTGTCATTCTTGAATCTAATCCTGTAATCCCAGTTAAGTCATTTATACAAGCATCAGAAACAGGAGGTCAAAGGTGGTGCTCTCAGTGGGTCTGGGACTAATGACAACACAGGAGCACATTGATGCCGAGACTGACAAACTGAGTTCAGTCACCAGAGTCTCAGCTTACTGAGCTTTGGGACGACATGTGTGTGTGGACACACAAGGCTGGTGAGGGGACTTCTCTTTACCAACCTTAATGCTGTCTCGTTTTGCACAGAATTTTGATGGTTTTGCACTTCCACATTTGCCTCCAGCTTCTGAGTTTTGCGTGCTATCTCCATATTATAAAAAGTTATCTCATTACTTCAAAACTATCAGGCACACATTAGCAATTTTCTATGTAAAAATAGTATCTGTTTATTAAGTCTTTCAATCCTTTCAGATCTTTTCTAAGAAAAGTTTTGCCCTGTCACATGCTGAATATCTACGAAATTAATAAATGAATGGTAAAAGGTAGAATATGGTTTCACTGAGCATGTCTTCATGTTGCTCCAAACTAGCCAAGTTAACTCCTTTAAGGAAGGTGTTTAGTCACATCCACACTCAATCCACATATCCATTCCTTGTCTGGCTTTCTCCTAAGAGTTGAATGTGCCATTACCAATAGCTTGCCACTTCCCATCAGTCTCCACAGTATACTTTCTTCTCTTTGAATCTGTGAATAATGAGTTGTATGAGTTTCTATGTTCTGTTGTGTTACCTCATCTGTGTCTCTTCTCAGATTTAAACTTCATGGCATCTGAGTTCTGTTTCAGTAGCTATCTTAGGAGGGATAAACAGAACCCAGATTATCAAAGAGCCACAAGGACATCTACTAATATAAACACTTTTGCAGAGATAAGGACACTTGGTCACAAGTTAGATATAATCATTAGGCTGTCTGCCAGGACAAAGAAGTATCTAGTGAAAAGCACATTGCAAACATCTACAACCAAATCCTGTAGTTCCCTGTGAAGACAGTGCTAAAGTTGATAGCTATTTTTATAAAAGGGACCTCAAAAGCAAACTAGAGAAAATTCAACAGAAGTCTTCAGATATGCATGTCTTGAAGTACATACCTGCTACAAGCAAAGAATTTGCACTATATAGCCACATTGTGTCTGGAGTAGACAGAGGGACAGGTAATGAAAAAAAGTGCACTTGTATGAAGGCAATGGAGTGGCCTGTTGTCTGTGGAAAGTTCATCCAAGTAGCAAACACTGGGTACTAATACAATCTGTAGCTGGAATTTCTGCACAATCCTGTTGGCCACATCTTCCCACCAGGCTAGAGCCCTGTTCCCTTTTACTCTGATCTTGCCACTCACTACAAATCAGGTAACATTGATATTTCAATTATGTTCTATTCACCAAAGAAGGAAAAATCCAAAATATGACCATGAGGCTTGTTGTTTTTATTAAAATTTATGATCAGAGTCCCATATCTCTATGAATATTTATTATACACAGTATAAGTATACGCAGGTCTGATTAAAATGATTATTTGATAAGAATATAATGGACAGAAGGCCACGTTAATTTTTTTCTTTTTTAATATTTTTATTTATTTTTATGTGCATTTGTGTTTTTGCCTGCATGTGTGTCAGTGGACTGGTACCATATTCCCTAGAACTGTAATTACAGACAGTTTTGAGCTGGCATGAGGGTGCTGGGAATTGAACCCAAGTTCTCAGGAAGAGCAGCCAGTGCTCTTAACCCTTAAGCCTCCAAAAGGCTATTTTCTATGTTGTACGCAGCAGCACAAAGGACAAGAGAGAAAGTGGTAGGTTAAAGGAGAAGGAAAAGTGGGAGGTAGTTGTTTAAAATGATATTCCATTATATACAAATGCATTGTTGAACACAACTTCATATTTACAGACATAACATTATTTGAGCATTTTCATAAACACCATGAACATAACATTGAGAATTTAGGAGTCAAATTCAGAATTTCCTGGGATGGGGATTTAGTCTGACATCTGTGAAAGGAAGGGCAAAATGCCAGACTTGCAGAATAGCTGAGAAAGTAACAACCTTGCCCTGAAATCTAGCTTTGGACTACTAGAAAACTCGTGGCATTGGTGAAATTACAACTTAGAAAACGCAACATGTCAAGGTGAATGCATTGCTAGCTGTCCATCACTCAAGTGCAAATTAGTGTTCAGTGTAGATTAACTTTTAAAATACTGTTTTCTTTAGAATACACACAATTAAGTAGAAACAACAGAGAGTTTCGATAACTTTAACCCCATCATTTCTTTACTGGGTTTGTTTATTTGCTTAATTACTTAGAAAATTGTGACATGTGATTTAATTTTTTAAAGGCATGCTCTACAAACACAAAGTCTTATCTTATGGAGAAAGCAAAGCCGAGGAAGGATTTGGGAAAACGCTGTGTACCTGAAATAAAAAGGAAGTATTTTAATCGTTTCTAATCAGAAACATATTTTGTTTTGAATTCCAATGTCACATCCACGTTGAAGAATCTGCGTGGAGACAGCAAAGATTTCTTTATTAGTCATGTAGGCTGCCTTTGTTCATGTCACTGTGACCTTACAAAGAACACAGTGTCCTGAAGAACTAAAATGTTGTTCCACATGATCTCATAAAGTACATTAGCTTATGATTCTATCCCATGTGAGAGACGGGGCATAAGAAAAGAACAAAAAAGGTCCGATTGTGTTCTCCTTTAATGAAGTGGATGAAGGTTCATGAGAAGGCTTAGGAGCACAAGAGCGGCATCAGCCATTTGATTTTTAGTGTCACCAATTGTGACAAATACATGGCAGTATGCCAACAACTTTCAATGATCCTCTTAATTTCAGACATAAAGACAGTAAAGAAAATCAGAGTATTTGCAAAGGAATCTTTTCCTTTCCAGTGTTAACTTGTTACTAGGTAATACTGGATTCTTTCTAACAAATAAAGATCATGTTTCATGGAGAGCCCCACATTCTGCAATCAACAGTTTCTGTGAAATACTTCATTGTCTTTCTCTCTTTCAAGAAATAAACATTGTGTTAGAAAACATTTTGGCCTTGGTTTAGGACATTGCTGGTAATACAGTAACAAAACACAATCCTGTTGTCTCGATGTTCTCAACTATAGAGTTTAGGATATGAGAAACACCCTAAATAAGTGTGCAGGGAATTGTACATGTATAGAAAATTATAGGCAACATAACTTTGATTAATTTATTTATATGCTCTATATAAGATCCTTCAGGATTTAACTAGTTTTTGTCATC
Source organism: Microtus oregoni (assembly GCF_018167655.1). Taxonomy (NCBI): domain Eukaryota; kingdom Metazoa; phylum Chordata; class Mammalia; order Rodentia; family Cricetidae; genus Microtus; species Microtus oregoni. The sequence continues at coordinate 20,831,140 of NW_024543063.1, forward strand.
TGGATATACATTTATATATACCTGAGTACAGGAACTCTCATGTGAAGAATTATTTCCATCATATTAGCCTGTGGTATATCTGTGGGATTTTTTTTCATTGTTAATTGATATAGGAAGGCCCAGCCCGTTATGTGTCGTGCCATTCTTAGATAGTGCACCTGGGCTGTGTAAGAAAGGAAGCTGAGCAAGCCAGGGGAAACAAGCCAATAAGCAGAGGTTCTTCGTGGTCTCTTCATCAGTCCGTGACTCCAGATTCCTGCTTTGAATCACTGCTTTGAGAGATTTTTGGTGGTGGACTATACTTACGAGATAAAATAAAGCCTTTATTAACAAGTTGGTGTTGGTCAGTGTTTATCAATGCATCAAAGAAGTGAGCTAGGACAAGGGCTGTGGGTATGGACTGAGCTAATTAATGAAGTTACAAGGGTGACCCACACGGTAAACCTACAGAATGAGGCAGAACACAGCTGTTCTGTTATTCTGACATCAACACTTTAAATTATTGAGTTATATCAACTTTCATCTTTCTTTTATGGAAATTAAACTTGTAATTCTCAGACATGTAAGTTTGATTAGAAATTGAAATCTATTCACTTTCAGATACTATAAGTCACTTGAGAATCAATTTTCATAGGCATTCAAGTAAAATGGATTGTTCAACCAAAGCCAACATTCTGAGTAAGAATATACATTTACCCCTTAGGCAACTTTCACATTTTGTTTGAGACAGGGTCTCTCATTGTCCTGGAACTTTACCATGTAAGCTAGGCAAGCTGACCAGCAAGTTTCAGGAATATATCTGCTTACGTCTCCCATATTACCCACAACCACTATGCCAAGATCTTTACATAAGTTTTGGGCATAGAATTCAAGTTCTCATGATGACAAGACAAGAACTTTACTGACTGAGCTATCCTTCCAGACCACTTCCCTTCCCAGTGCCTGATATTAGATAATGCAATGTAAAGGCAGGGAAAGCGTTATTCACATTGTGGGCCATTTGGAACTCTTGGTGACTAATAAGGAACTTGGGCTTACAGATTTTCTCAGTGAGTCGTGTGTGTGTGTGTGTGTGTGTGTGTGTGTGTGTGTGTGTGTGTTGGTGATATAAAGAGTATCTGTATTGTGCCTTTTAGAACGGCACTCATGTCATGAACATAAACAACAAATGACCAGGATGACTTTCTACAATCGATTTGCACTGCCGCTTCCATTCAAAACTGGGTTATCTCTCCCTCCCTGGATCTATTGTTTGATTGCAGAGAGAAAAAAAGAAAGCAAGGTGCAAACTGCTCTTGGAAACACTGATGTTATAGATGAACATTAATGCTTGTTCATATTTGCCACAAAAAGGAGAGCTTCTGCCTAGTTTGATAATATGACTTTTAAAACTGCATACTATTCATAAAATCAAACATTGACCTAAAATGGAAAACACTTTTCAAAAGTTAAAATGAAGTTGGGACACCAATTGGTCTGATTTGTGTTCATCTTTTGACATCGAGTGCAGCTTACTCTGTTGTGGCAATTCATGTTTCTTGCGGGTCTTACTCTGTGTGGCAACTTTATTGTACTTTTTGTATATACTATTTCATTTGCCCTTTATGATAACCTTGTGTGTAGAGATTTATGTTTATTAAAAACAACCGCTATAATAAAGAATCACATTATTTTAATACCTTAAAAGCAGCATTTTTTCAATCACATGAAATATTTTTCCCACAGTGGAGTTTTTTATTATTACACTAAATAAAAACCCTTCATCATTATTAAAAAAATCAACATCAAAATGAACCAGACCCAAGTACGAACTCAATAATTGCAGAGCGATCATTCAATGGAAGCCGTGGAACTCATGTTGGATCTGATTCTAACAAATATGCTGCTATGCACTCATCAATCACCCCAAACAAGAAGTCCACAACAGACTTAGAACCAGAGAAACAATGCCTTTTAAAGAAATAGCCTTTCCTAGCCTCTTTTGTAATTTGTGCACATTCCTTGCATCCGTTCTTCAATATTTAGCCCTTCTTGTTGTGTTTTCTGCATGCTGTACTGTATTCACATGTGCATTTGTTTGTGTTAGAGTTCACATAGGAGTTTCTCACTTAATGTTATATTATATATTATATAATATTATATATTCTAAGGCCACTCATTTTTCTACAAATTTTGTGATCACACTTTTTAGAGCTGAATAGTATTCTATGTTTTATATTTTATTTTATTACTTAAAAAATATCAATCCAAATTTCCCACTCCCTCCCTCCTCCCACTCTCTCCCACCTCACCCCCTTCCAATCTTAGGAGAGGACAAGGCACCCTGCCCTGTGGAATGTCCAAGACCTTCCCCACTACATCTAGGCTGAGCAAGGTATACATCCAAAGAGAATAGGATCCCAAAAATCCATTACATGCAGTAGAGACAAATCGCAATGCCACTTCACAGTGGTCGCTTGGAGCAAAAGAAGCCATTATTCCATTCAGTCATTCAGGGATTGAAGGAGCTGTGTGCATGGTTAGAGTACAGAGCTTCCTATGATCTTAGGTCACACAGTCTGCCCACATATGAAGGCAGAGCTAGACGGGGATCCTGTGAGGTATAAGCTATGTTTTAAGTGGCACAAGAACCTATTCACAGAGTCATGGCAATGTGCAGAGTTCTGTGTGAGAAGTGTTGCCTAGATCTTTGCCCAGGAGGAGTGGGGAAATAGACAGGTTTAGGGAATAGCTATCCAGTATATATTTTGTTACAGGTATATGCTGTACCTGAAAAAGCTTAATACATGAAGAAGTTTCAACATCACCATGTAATATACTACAGGACACATCTGTTGAGTTCATTACACGATTATATCATCTGAACCAAAATATCTAAGGTTCTGAATATAATATTTAGTTTGCATGTAACAGATGTCAAAAAATGGTTTGGATAAGTTTTTCAAATAAGCCTTAGTTTTATTTGGCAATAGGTTAAATCCTTGTAGGTTTTCCTGGTAGGCCAGACTCTTGAGACATCTAAGTGTGTGGTAAGACTAAACAGTCTTGTGATTTTGTTGAATAATAGGGTCTATTTAGTAAGTCTAAATGGACTGAGACATGGGTCTGGTGAAAGATGAATCAGAACGCAATGGAAAGCTACTGATGTGACATAAATAAGTCTAAAGTACATGCCAAGGTGCACATAATTTTTTTCCTTACTGAGAAGTGCTGAGAAGTGGCCTGGAGTCCAGCAAACCTAAGGAACGGGAATGTCTGCCTTCACCGCACTCTTTCCTGACTACATCCCAACCTCACTCAACCACCCAGGGATGGACTTCTCTCAAAATCTAAGTCTTTTCAAGAATATCCTTTAAATTTAACTACTTGGACCTGCAACAAGGGATCAATTTCATGTTCCCTCTGAGGACATATTGAATTTTAGTTTTTTTCTTTTTATTCTGAGAAATGTTTCATATTTTTCTTGTAATGTTCACATTGGTTTAAGTTATCTTTGGCTTGTGTTACTTTCAGTCAATTAATAGTAGCCTGTCTCCTATGAATTCATATTGTTTCTGTGTAGTGTGGATTAAAGTTAATATTGAAATCAATTTGGCTACTCAAAAATTAGAACAAAAGAGGTTATGAATTAGGAATAAAGAAAAAAGAGGTATATTGGGGAAAGTTTGGGAGGAGGAAAGAGAAGGGGGAAATGACATAATTATATTATAATCTCAGAAAATAAAATTATTTTTAAGAAATGAATAAATTTGTCATCCATTCATCCTATTTTGCATAATACATTTTCCCTCCAATAAGGCCTATTGTTTCTACATTTCCAGGAAATTTTCTCAGCAGTAATTCACACCTGATGTATTCAATTGGAGTTTGGATTTTCCTGATGATGTTAGATAGATTTGGTCCACAACTTCCATCCTTTCATTCCAATACTTTGCCACATTTTCCCTGAGCAGCTTGTATTCCTAATATATCATGTTTAGAATTATCTGCTCAGTTTACATATCTCCACTTAGAATTAACCTTTACCCACTGGAAAGTCTCCCCCTTGAGAATAACAGTGGAAAATGGTATTGACTGGTTAATAATAAAACTTAAGGAAATAATGGAAAGAAGTGAAACAACTTCCCTATAAAACTTTAATTTTAAAATCATTTTAGATATGCAAAAGTTGCAAAGAGAGAGGTGTCTAAAGTACTTGAGACCAGAGAATAGTTGTTTTGCTTGCATAAAATGTTAAATATATAACTAAATATATTATAATTAAATGTACATATAACTATATATACAAATGTATATGTATAACTGTATATAATTAAATGTATGTATAATTTTGATCAGGGTTAACTCATATGTGGGAAGTCAAAGCAACAGCATTATAACTTTATGGTCTAATTCCTTAGAGATGGTAACATAATCATATGAAAAATGACAGACTACCTCCAAGTGAGGGATGTACACCAAAAATATAACTAAAGTTACTCCTCACAATGCCATCAAGAACAAGGAAAGAACAAAAAATACATTATAAAGGAAGCCTAAAGAGCATGACAACTGGATCCCATAGGCACCGCGGATAAGATGTTGCCCTAAGGTAAAAACTGGATAGAATTGAGTACAACATGAATTTCTGCTTATAGTAATAGATAAATGAGTTAGTTACCTATAAATGTATTGTATTTATTCAAGATGTTAATAACATGGAAACTAGCTGCAGGAATCTGTGGGAAATAATTGTTCTCAAGTTTTATGCAATTCTAAAACTAATCTTCAAATTTTGTTATTACAAATTTTCTTTAAACTCTTAAATGTAAGGGCCTCAAAAGGAGCTGGTATAGCCTATAAACCCCAGGAGTATTATGGGCAGCTTGTGTGTTTGCACTGTAATTAAGACTGTGCTCTGTGGTCTTATTTGTTTGTTTTCCCTCAGATGTGACTTAGGACGCCTTGTTCTTTCAGCTGACTGACTTGCTTACATAAACTTTGCCATCACTTTTCAGCCTGTGGTTATTACCAACAGAAAACACACCAAAGCTTTTGTGCCAAGGGTTTCTAAGGAGGAAGGGAAGAGAAAACAGAAAGAGAAAAATCTCTGTTAACGTTTCTGTTAAATGTTCTGTGTGCTAATTCTAGGTGGCATATACTGAAAGCCCAACCTGAAGCAATAAAGTTTATCACTTAATATTATAAATATTTCAAGGTGCCTGGGTAGATGCACAGTTAAAACATTAGTGATACCAACATGTTGGATAAGTATACCAAAAACTACCTACAGCTTTATCTTCAGAATCCTTGCTATGAGACTGTCATATGTTTAAAATTCCATTTAATCAGAGAGAGTAGTATTTGATAATTTATTAAAATGAAACAAAACTTAAAAAAAGTATCAGTAAATGATGGAAGTAGATGCAGAGATCCACATCCAAGCACCAGGCTGAGCTACAGGTTTCCAGTTGAAGAGAAGGGAGGGAATATATGAGCAAGTGAGGGGGTCAAGATCATGATGCAGAAACCCACAGAGACAGTTGATTGGAACTTGTGGAAGCTCATGGGCTCTAGACGACAGCCGAGGTGCCTGCACGGACCGAACTAGGCCTTTTGCTTGTGGAGGACAATTTTGTAGCCTGGTCTGTTTATGGGACCCCTGGCAGTGATGTGGGACCCCTGGCAGTGGGATCAGGATCTATCCCCAGTGAATGAGCTTGCTTTTTTTTTTTTAATTTATTTATTTATTAAGGATTTCTGCCTCGTCCCCACAACCGCTTCCCATTTCCCTCCCCCTCCCCCCGATCAAGTCCCCCTCCCTCATCTGTTCGAAGAGCAATCAGGGTTCCCTGACCTGTGGGAAGCCCAAGGACTGCCCCCCTCTATCCAGGTCTCGTACGGTGAGCATTCAAACTGCCTAGGCTCCCACAAAGCCAGGGGACTAGCTGAACATAGCGGACAATGAGGAATACTGAGAATTCAAGAACAATTGCAGTGGGTTTTTGATCCTACTGCACGTACTGGCTTTGTGGGAGCCTAGGCAGTTTGAATGAGCTTGCTTTTTGAAGTCCATTCCAAATGGTGGGAAGCCTGCTCAGCATTGATGGGTGGAGGTTGGGGCGAAACTTGGTCCTGCCTCAACGAAATACTCCAGGCCTTGTTGACTTGCCATGGGAGGCCTTACCCTTTCTGAGAAATGGATGGAGGTGAATTGGGAGGAGTTGTGGGGAGCGGGAAGAGGGGAAGGAAGGTGAACTATGCTTGGTATGCAAAATGAAAAAAAAACACTGTATTATGTGGGCACCCATCTATGTCTACATCACTGCACAAAACTACATTGTGTCTCATGGTTAGATATAATATTAAACCCCTATAATACTTTCACAGACAAGAAAGTATCTCCTAGAATTCTCTAAAGAGACTCATTATATTATACTTAGTCAGGTTACTCTAGTATTACTAATGCTTCTGAAGCCATGGGCTCAGGTTCAAAAAAGCATGACTTTCTATTTAAAATTAGTAGAAATAGATAGTAAATGGTGCCGTTCACCATCTACAAGAAGAATCCCCATGCCTTATGATGTGTACGTCTGTCGCTAACTGGTTGGAAAGCAAGAGAAACAAGTCTTCATGATGAAAGGATGTTTCCCATAGTAAAATGAACGAAAGGAAACTTCAATTTAATTGTCCCGGCATGATTTAGCATCAGGAGAAACACATTACTATGGACCATGTGTCTTTAATGAATCGAGATTATTTTTGACCAAAGAAAATGGAGATTTTATTGGTTTGGCTTAATTGATTCAATCTGTCAGTGGGGTGAAGTACAAAGAGCAGCATTTCCTAATTTTCTCAAGGAAGTGAATATTTTTCTTTTTTTGCTGACTATAACATTTATTCCACTAATATGCCTGGGTGGAAAAAGACTACAAATTAGAAAACCATAGAGACTATTGGAGCTACTCTTCCAGAAAGCTCCATATGCTTTCGAACTTGGTACTCAGAGGTAATATTTGAATATGCAACTTTACTCCTTACTGAAATCTGTCCATCAAAAATTGCCCTGGAAGTTGATCAGTTCTGGATTTCAATTTTTGCATTACTCTAACATTAAATATACTAGCATAGCATTCTTGGTCATGAAATATTTTCATAAGAGCTTGGTCACCTGGGCCAGAGCCTCTTAAAGAACTCATTATGTATATTTGATTAGCTATTCCTGTGTTAAAGTAACGTTACTCAATTTACATAAATATTATTGACATTTTAAACCTATTGGTCCATGGGAAGCAAAAAATTTCTACAATTCATTCAATTGATATCTGAAGTAGTTTGGGAATCAAGAAAAGAAGATGCCATCCAAATATTGTTTTAAAAGAGAATGCCCTAGGAAGCATGGGGCTTTGCTAGGCATTAACCAAAGGTTCAACATGTAGAAAGTTATAGTGGAATTGGCAAATGGGAAAATGCCGCAAAGTTTTTAAATAACAACATAATAAATGATGCACTTGAGGAAAATGAGTAGTTTGGTCTAGGGATGTCTTTAAGACTTACAGAGAAAGGATAGAAAGGAGGATTTTAGAAAGAGAACCAAGTGTCTCAAATACCTTGCTCATTACTGTTCTATATATTATGGTCTGCCACATGTTTTGGCATCCAGGCAACATCTATGGACAACATTGCCTTACCAGTGGTATCACTCATTGAGGAAAGAGATTTTCCTAAGGAAAAAGTAATGCATGGGGATGGAAAAAATAATAAACCTTTACTTGAAGAGTTTGTGTGTCTTATCAAAGCCTAATAAAATCTAGCAAAAGCAACTATTATCCCTTCTAAAAACTGCGTCTATAGATAACTGGGGGAATTTTTAATGTCTAGGTAAAATATTGGGTGTTTTAAGTCATGTGCTTAGATTAGAAACCTCAATTATATTAAAATAATAAAAGTCAGTAAGTCCTTTCATGGTCAAATATATGATTTACTAGCCAAAAGATGGGGCTATTGAGGAGGAGAGCAAGAATAATCTTTAGTAGGAATCTTGAATGTTCTCTAAGTCCTTCTTTAAAAAACATTTTATATCATACTTTATGTCTCCTGTGGGACCTTAACGTATGAATGGAAAGGCCTACAGGCCATAGAGGCCCTGGTATACTTAGACCCCAGCGTGGCAACAGATGGGGATAATCAAATACAGACAGGGCACTTAGAGGGAAGGAGCAAGACTGGCACCTGACATTTCCTTAAAAAAGTCAGAGTTCTCAGAGTGCAGCAACAAATAGCTCACTGTTTCTTGGTTTGGTTCTGTGTTGATGCTGTACTGTAGCCCAAGTATAGAGAGGAGAGGGTGTAGAGAAACTTCTATTCTATGCCATTTAAGCAACAGTGCGTTTCTTCAGCTTCCAGATATCAGCCTTCCTCCTTGCCTTTTTGGGCACATTCACTGTTCTGTGGGTTTAACAAATCACATCTTGATTAAGATATTCTAGTCTGGATTTTCACCAAGTCACATGATGCAAGCTTTCTCATTTGCACACTTGGAGTTTCCACCATTTCAAGTAAGTTTTATCTCGAAAAGAATCTTGTTTTCTAGCGGCTTCCCCCTCTCTTTGAGTCAACTATTTTGTTTCTTAGCTGATTAGTTGTTCTATATTCATTGAGTAGTCTTATTTAATACTTTAAATTGGCAGTGTCATTGGCTTATATCTTAAAGGGCACACGTATTTTGTATTCATGTATTTTAACCCTTTTGTACATACATAAATGCATGTGTGGTAAGTGTATATATGTTGTATGTAGGCCCACACATGAGCATGGGTTTGCATGCCTATGTGCACATGTGGAATTGAGAGGAGGACATTAACAGCTCTTTTATCATTCTAACTCATTAACTTTGAGACAATGTTTCTCAGTGTGCCCAAAGCACCGCTAGCGACCAATTAGGCCCAATGATTCTGCTGTCTCTGCCCACCCACAGCACTGGGCTTGCATGCATACATGGTAAAGCCTGGCTTTTGACATCAATGAGCACAGGTCCACTGACTTGCACAGTAAGTATTCCTGCCCAATTAGCCTCTTCTCCAACCTTCACATGTATATATTTTATCTCCTTGTATGTATTGATGTACATTCATATACATGGTGTAGATGCAATATTTGTATGACTATAGAATATAGTCTATATTTGTTTCTTGTTTTGCACAAAATTTTTACTCCCTTTAAAAAAGTATTTCACACTGTAGATTATAATTCTGCACTGTTCAGCATCTTATGTGCTTCTGATATTGAGAACAGATTCTGAAGGATGATTAAAATGCATATGCATCTACCCATATAGTATCTTATGTGACCTTTAGAAGGTCTAAGGTCATCACAAATTGTAAGCGTTTATATTACTCTGAATTCCTCAGATAAATATAATGGTCATATGATCACATAGGCTGATGATCCTCTTAGGACCTTTGTCAGCCAACTGAAAACTCTTGAGAATAGTATTGTCCCACCTCCATGCTATCAGGCCAGTGACAGAGCAGGAAACTTCCTCTGACCTGTTGAAGACTCAACATTTTTTTGTCTTATTTGACCTTTTAGCTGATTGAATGAGCCCACATTCATAAGAGAGGAACAATTGGTTCTCCCCATAGTCTGATAAACCAGATGAGATGCTTACTCACAAATACTCCCACTGTTTTCTAGGCACTCTGTGTCCCAAGGAGGCTGGCATGTGAAATTAAGATACCACTTCCGATCTTAGGTGAAGAGCAGTACATAGCTTTAGAACTACAAACCATTGGCTGACATCATGCCAAGAAGCATCTCCTATAAATTTGTTGACACATCTAACTTTGAAAAAGGCAAACTTACAAATCACAGACACACTTATTGCCCCTCTTCATTTCTTCTCCCTGTGAATGTTTAATAGCATCAAAAGTAAAAGTCAAAATGAGAGGGCAATGGGATTTGTGGCATAAAAAGTGAAGGGAGCACTACATGAAGACAATAAGGGAACCAGCAGATAGGGCTGGGCCAGGGATGACACAGAGGTGAGGAAGAACACAGTAGAATAATACATACATACATACATATATACATACATACGCCATAATCAAGAGCATTACGTTGTATGGTGACCACAACATAATTACTAACTTTAAAAGGCAAATATTAGCAGAAAAGTAGAGATTGCCTTAATTTTTCAGTAACCATATTAGATGTGCAAAGAGAGCTTCTCCATGCAAGTCTAGATACAAGGAGGACAAAGGTCAAGAGGGAACAATTATTTGCAAGCAAATCGATTTCATCATTGCAATGCGTGGCCAAGAAAGCAGAAGAAGCAGTCTCGTATTTGTTTCTCTGTTGAATGTTACTTTTAATTTAATTTGACCATAGAACATAACAGCCACTGAATGAAGGTCGTACTGGGGGGCATTTAAAGTCTTGAGTAAGTTGTGCTTCGTCAGGTCGCATTCAAATACATTCTCCAGTGTTGCCTCTAAAGATTTAACTTATTTAATAACTTAATTCTTTCTCTCTCTCTCTTTTTTTTTTTTGAGGCAACAGGGTTTTTCTAGCTTTGGAGCCTGTCCTGGAACTAGCTCTTATAGACCAAGATGACCTCAAACTCATAGAGATCCACCTGCCTCTGCCTCCTGAGTGTTGGGATTAAAGGCATGCTCCACCATTGCCTGGCTAATAACTTAATTCTTTATTGATTCTTTGGGAAGAATTTATTAATTCTTTCCACATCACGCACCCTAGTCTTACTCACCTCCCCATCCCACCATATCTGGCCCTCATCATTGTAATGGCTCTCTCCCAAAAGGAAATGCCTTCCAAAAGAATTAACTAAAATCAAAACAAAGCAAGCAAACAAACAAAAAAGCCCACCTCACTCCTCTGCCTTTCCCGTCTCTTCAATACCTCTTTATTCATCCCAGTGGCATTGGGAATGGTAGTGTGTCACACATTATACCATTTTTCTAAACAGCTCCACCTGCAAATGTTCACTGCAATGGTTCATTGGTCTGGTTCAAGGCCTCTGGCACATAGTCATCTCTGAACCCTCGCAGAAACTCCTCTAGGATATTCTGCTGTTGTCCGGAGTCATGGAGTTCCAATGGCTACCTTTGCACATGACCAGTCCTTCCACATGATCCAGCAAGTCATAAATGGGTAGATGTTAAGATGAGCCAACCTAAGGCCCAGAGTGTGGTCTGGCTGTAGCTGAGCTGGTCAGTCAGTCTGGGCTTCTGGAACAAATCACCCATGTCTATGGTGAGGGCTGGGGCCATCTATCCCCAGTGTGGTGGGGGCACTCTCCCATGAGAGGTATAGCCAGATAGTGCAGGGTGAATGAAGGGCAGTATAGCCTTCAGATTTCAACAGGTATGGTTTCTATAATTACCTTTGGAGACACTGGCCATGGACATCAACACAGATTCCAGCTGCAACAGGACCATGGATCCAGACATGGCTGTCAGAAGCAGCCTGGGCTCAGATGTCACCATGGCCTTGGTGGCAGCACAGGTCACCCAGATCAGCAGGGCCCTTATGGCAACAAGGCTCTCAGGCACCAACATAGTCTCAGGTATCTGCAGCCTTTGCAAGGCCTTTGATAGTAACAGGAACCATAGACATCAGCTCAGACCCTAAGTAGGACCATGGACCATAGACACTGACATGGAACTCAGCCCTAGTTGGTTTCGACATTGGCATGTCCCTGGGTGACATCACCGACCACTCAGATTGGCTTGTCTCCAGCAGTGGAATCCCCTCAGACAGCAAAAGGCCAAGGTGGTGGCCCAGACCCTGGGCATCCTTATGACCTTTTGTGCATGGTGGATCACAGGCAGACATGGTAACTGAGAGTTCTTCAACTTGGTCCAAAGATAGCAGTACGAAAAAGAGAAACCCTGGGTCTAGCTTGAGCATTTATAACCCCAAAGCCCACCCTCAGTGATGTGTTTCCTTTCCCAAGACCACACCTACTCAAGCAAGGCCATATCTCACAATCCTTGTCAGGTAGCTCCAATCCCTAATAACCAAGCATTCAAATTTATGAGCCTATGGGGGCCTTTCCTATATAAACCATCACACCCTGACAAATCTCTGTACCCTTCACCTAGGTTTGACACACTCACCCATCTTGTCTAGATGGTGCCTTCTTTTCATGACTTTGTTAGAAATCATATGTTTGTATGTTTCTGCAATTGCATCATATATATGTATCTTTGCAATTACCACCTCCCAAAGGACTTTTAATTTTTCTTTTTTCTAAGATGATAGATATCTGATCACCCTAACAAGCTAGTTATTAATAGGAGATTGGAAATTTGATTGCTAATCCAGAGAGGAATAAAAATAGACAAAACAGTCGAATTTCAGAAAGTATAGTCGTAGCATAGAGAGCAAGCACAATTCCCATATTGACCATCTGGCACCTGGCGCATTCCCTCTCAGGAGTCACTAAGGTACAAACTGTATTGTTCTTTGGCTGGCACATGCCCAAGCTTTCAATGACGTACAATTTCTTTGTCGTCATTTGTTTGTGAGCACATTGAACCTTGTACCAGATACAATCAATAAGCAGAAAAAAATGGTGCTAGACTAGCCAAGAAGCACTCCTCATTTGCTGCCTTATTCTTCCAATGTTGCTGTCATGGACTAACGTCAGGCAGATCTGCATTTTTTTAATTCGTTTTGTTTATGTGTAGACATTTGTTTTTGTGTGAGTAGATGCTGGCAAAAGCTAGAAGGAGATGGTGTCAGATCCCTGGGAGCTGGAGTTACTGCTGCTTATGAGCCACATTACATGGGTGCTAGGATCAGAACTCTGGTCTTCTGGGAAAGCAATGCATGCTCTCATAATCCATGAACCCCTCTTCAGCATCAGGGTCTGAGTTTGAAATGGTAATCTGCAGGTGTTCATGAGTGTGTCACGCGGTAGCATTCAACCCCTTAGATTATTGAGCTCTGACACTGATTGGTTTGGTTCAATAACCATTCAAAAGAATAAAAAAATATTTGAAAGTGATCAATATATTAATTGGCCTGTAGAAATCGTTGGTATTCATTTGTCTCTTTTTTTCTACCATCTTGCATTGGCTTTTTCTTCATCATTCAGATCTACTCCAAGCATGCGTTAACTCAGGAAATAAGGTAGCCTGTCTCACTTGCTTGTCAGATACAGAACTGCGGGCTTGTCTCCTGTTGTTTTCTGTAAGAATTTAACTTTCTTTGTGTGTGTTTATTCAACCAACATTTGTCTCCTGCATCAGGAGGAAACTGGCCCATTGTCCAGATTCATCATAAAGTATGCTTCTGAAAATAATGACAAACAAAACCAAAATGAAAACTCAAATTAAGAGAATGGGAAGGCTGTTGTTCCAGTATTCAGGAGTCTGAGGCATGCCATAGATTCTGAGTTAAGGGCTATCCAAGGCTATAAAGCAAGGATGTGGAGACAGACAGATACACAGAGACAGACAGACAGACACACACACACACACACACACACACACACACACACACAGAGAGAGAGAGAGAGAGAGAGAGAGATTTTGAACAAAAGGTATATCCCTTTTTATATGAACATCTCTGAAGTTTTTAGCAGAAAGTATACTAACAAAAATATCAATTCTGTGTGATAAAATTGACACAGACTTTTTTGCTAGCAAAGAATTCAAGAATAGAAATTAGCTACAATTAAGAACACTTTATAAGGCAAAACCATTTCGACTGTGTAGGCTAAAATAAGCACTAGCTGGCCAGTGAAGACATGGATTTCCAGATAAGAAAGCTAGAAACACACTTTGATCTTTTTGGGGTTGTAGATTCCAAATGGTTCTCTTAGGTATATCTTATTAACAAGTACATTTGTGGCTAAGTGAATGTAATTGAACATGATTAAAACACACCTCTTTGTATAAATCCCCCCCCCCCACTTGGCTATGGGCAACCTCTGTCATTTACTTCTAGCTATTAGAATTTAGCAAAGGTGAAATGATTTGCACAGTTGGACTATTACTCTTATTTAGTTGATGCTCATGTGGTCCAAAGAAAGATTACATGCATATGTAAGAGTCTATCAGGCTTTCTCTGAGGTACTGCGGGGTAGACATGGGTGCACACTCAGCTTGTCTGGCTGTGCAAACCGTGTGATAGATCACCATGAGTGTCTCAGCCTTACAGCCACAAAATGGTATGCCAATCATCATGAAAAATCCACTCTTGAAAAAAATTCTGTGAAACTGTAACTGCTTTTTTTTTTTTGTCAAATTGGTCAAACATCTCTAAGTCCACAAGGCTTGATCTGCATAGAAAGTGAATTCCAAAGAAAACGCAGCCATAGGCAGTGTGTGTTAGTGCATTGTTGCCATCTGCAATGTCTCTCATGCAGTGCCTCTGAAATGCATATGTCTAGACACAACTCATCTGGGATCTCCGCTCAGGATTAAGTGGGTGCAGTTAAGTAGTAGCTAATCTATGGTGTTCATGTGGAGGTAGGTAAGGTTGTTATCCCATCTCCTGTGAATCTATATATGATTATCACACCAGCCATTTTTCTCATTTTATTTTCTTAACCAATTATTAACTTAGAAAATCATTTTGTCTAATATGGTTAGAAGTACATGGATAGATAGGACTTTGTCTTATTATAATACATAATGATGTTTTTCTCACTCTGTAAAAAAAGCATCAAGTAATGAAAAAATGCCTTAAGATAATTCCAAAAGAAACCAATTACTTTCTGTCTAATGGAATTAGATAATAATAATGATGATACTAATGAAGATCATTTAATCATTTTACAAAGTACATAAAGCCAGTGAAATAGTTCAGTAAGTTAAGGTACTTGCAAACCAAGAGACCTGAATTCAATCTCTAGGACCTACATGGCAGAAAGAAAGAACATTCTCCCACAAGTTGTCCTCTGTACATGCCTTCCCATGAATTAAACAGATAAATCTACTGTGAAAATAGATAGTGATAACAACACATTTATTATTCTCAGAGAGATGTTCTAATACACAAATCTCAAAAATTTAACTTTACATGACCTCTTCTGTGGTTACAAAAACATGCAAATTAACCACATTTTATTGAAAATAAATTGAAAAACCGACCTGATGGCTATTTGTGAGATACCATGGGCTTCACTAGCCCTTTCCACGGAGCCAATGTGCTTTTATAACAAACTCACATTCATGAATTCCAATCCAAAGTGTGTGTGTGAATAAGGGAGGATATAAGAAAACATAGTTAGGCATCTGGCAGGAAAATACCAATAATTATGGTGTTTCAAGTCAATTTGTTTCTTTCTGAGATTTTCTTTGAAAGCATACATGAACTTCATAAAAAGGGAACTGATTGCTTCCGAAGGGTAAACAGATCTCAATGATAGAAGTAATTTACTTTTGATTTCTTTTTAGGTGAGTATTCAGAAAGACACTCAAATGTGAAACAAATTTAATTGTCGTAAAAAAAAGGTGCAAAAAATATTATGAAAAATGTCAATCATTAGTTTTATGTGGAAGCTGGAAATTTTCTCTTGTTAAGAGGGGGAGATGTTGAAAAAAATCTTTCACCATCTTTCCTTTCTTCTTTCCTTCCTTCCCTCCCTCACCTCATTCCTTTTCCTTCCTTCCTTCCTTCCTTTCCTTTCTTCCTTCCTTCCATAATCAATAATTACTGAATCTCTACTGTGTTCCAGGGGACTTCAGATATAGTAGACAAAGCTGTAAGCCTCTAGCTTTCAGTCAACTGGGGAGGACAATTAAAACAGTAAATGTATGACATTTGAACTATACAATAAAAAAGAGCAGCTCATTGTGGTGGGGTGAGGCTTCTAGTTTATCCACTAAAAATATGGTCATTGGAGCACGTTGGTGATGTAATGAAGGGAACAGGAAAGGCAAGGTCACTCTTTATTTGTACTGGGGATGCTGACTCGTCCTCTACCACTGCACTGCCCTACCTTCTCAGGCTCTCCTTTGCTCATTCTGACTATAGTAAAACCTACACTGGCAGAAGACCAAAAGTGATGCATAATCAGGAGTTATCAAGGTCTTAGGAGTTTCTTAGACTAAGCGCATTGCCATAGAAGAGGCCTTTGGAAATGTCTTCCTGGGGCAGGGTGAAGGACAGGATGTATTGCCTGTTTAGAGAGGTACACCTTATCATAGCTGTTTAAAGAGCCTCCTGAGGAAGTACTGTAGGAACTTATCTGGGCATCAGGAACCAGGAAAAGGAATCATCGATAAGTGATTATCGAATCATCAGTAATCATTATAATCCCAGTACTTCTCCGGGAAGTGAAGACAGCAGAAACTGCATATGTTTTGTGTCAGCTAACATAGTGTAAGCAACACTGAACAAGGTGGAAAGAGGGGACAGATGGTTGAGGTTTTCTTTTCTCTTCATATACACATGTGCATGCACACACATGTACACACACACACACGTACACACTCTCTCTCACACACATATCACATTTACACACACATACACACACATTCTCTCTCTCTCTCTCTCTCTCTCTCTCTCTTTCTCTCTCAAACACCACATTAACACAGAGAGAACTTTATCTTTAATATTTTTCATACAATAAATTATGGTCATGTTGTCTTCCCTCCCAGCCTCTCCCAGGTCTTTCCCTTCTCCTCCCTACCTACCCAACTTCACATTTTTCTAATTCTTTCAACAGATAGGCAAACAACAAAAAGAAAACATTAAAACCAGAACAAACAAAGGTTAAGGGGAAAAAAACAGAAAGCCCACAAAAATCAAAGAAAGAAAGAAGGAAAGAAAGAAAGAAAGAAAGAAAGCATGGGGTCTGTTTTGTGTTGGCCTTTGACTTTTACAATCTATTTACCTCTTCTTCCTCATAGATTTCTTGTCCTTGGGAGGAGGGATTTGAACTTTAAAAGCATAAAAAGGAAGCCAACCCAATAGGTTGAGATATTTAGGTTTTCAAATATAAAATATAAGCTTAATTCTTTTTCAGCAAAATATGCTGAGACTTTTACTGAGATTTCATGTAACCTATAAGATAATTTAAAGATAATGGCTGACTTAACAATGCAGAGTTTCCAAATCCATCAATGTGGTTTTTATTCATATTCTTTCCTTTTGAAAAATGTTTTCCCAATATAATATTTTTATTGATTATTTGAGAATTTCACATTGTGTACCCAATCATACTTACTTCTCAGCCTTCCAGGTCTAATTTCCACCCTTGTCACCCCTCTTAAAAAAAAGAAGAAGAAAAAGGAGGAGGAAGAGAAGGAAAAAGAGAAAGAGGGAGGAGAAGAAGGAGGAGGTGGAGGAGGAGGAGGAGGAGGAGGAGGAAAGAAGAAGAAGAAGAGGAAGAAGAAGAAGAAGAAGAAGAAGAAGAAGAAGAAGAAGAAGAAAATGACGACAACAACAAACAAAAAAACACATGTCCAGTTTGTGTTGTCCATACATATACTGCAACATGGTCAAACTCCCAGTAGTCAGCTCTCTTGTGGACCAGCCTCAACATAAAACACTTCTTGCTAGGGTAGGGGTGTGGGATTTTTGAAATATAACTGAAGAATATGGAGACATGTGAAAATAGTAAAACTGAAACCATAGAAAGTACAGAGAGGGCATTTTAGTGAATACTGAAATCACCCATGTATATTTTTCCATATGCTTTTATACCCAAATACAAATGGGGGGGGGGGGGAGAATGTTACATAAGACTTTATTAACATGATACAAAAAACAACTCAAACGTTTAATTGCTTTAACACTTTGAGACAGATATATTCTGTTGTTTAGGCTTTGAAGCTGCTCTACACCACATATTCTGAAGGCAGTCACTCTCCAGGTGACCTCATAGTTACAAAAGAAGGAGCAGAAGCACATTTGCATATCTTGACCACCTGTCAGGATTGAATGGAGCTACTTTTATGAGCTATCTTAAAGCCAAAAGAATCAAGTACTCACTTCCTGAATTGGGACTTGCAACTATTTTTGTCAGTCACTTTGAGCAACCGCCAACTCTCTGACCATCAGACAAATTAGAAATAGGCTAACATTTTTGGGCCTCCATTCAGCCCCTTAAAGAAAATTGAGTCTTTCCCCCCTGAACTCCTGCAAAAAGCCCTTACTTGTGCAGAGTTTCAGTTCATCATCCTTATCATAATTTTTAAGTGTTCTTTTCAGTGATTTTCCTGTCTGGCCTGTTATTTTGGGGGGGTGGAGGAAGGGTTTGTCACAGAAGTCTTCTGTGTCCCTCTTTCTCAACTGTGAGTCTGTGTCATTGATAGCACTGCAAAAGTAGCTTCCTTGACCTGTAGAGTCAGTGGGCACAGAGATCATGGACTTTTACATGGTTTCTAGGGACAGCACCATGAGTATCCACATGGTCTCTAGCATCAGCTCTAGCCATCGACCTTAGCAGGGTTAAGAGTATTAAACTTTTTGACCCATAAGGATGAGTTTTTATTTTTTTATTTTTAGTGAAGATAATGGATGTGGCTATACTTAAAGAGAATGAATATGATATGTTTCCATCAAATCTGTGTCTTTTCCCATAGCTCTTTACGTGTGCTCTTGCAATACACAAATACACTATTTTCTTAATTTACTAAAATTCTTCATTGTCCTTGAGTGTGTTATATGGTATATCCATTGCTTTTTATTTTCTTATCATTTGCCATATTGTTTAAGTGGTTTCTAAAACATGTTTTTTCCTCCTACATATGTTGCTCAAAACTGTATTTTTAGTATTAATGATCTTTTGGTTATCACTAAGTGACAATAAGAGACAAGCATTAAAGAAATAGTGAGTTAGATACAGGTTATTGTGTGTGCATTCTTTGCTACTTGACAGCCCAAAGTTACAGAGATAGTTTTTTGATGTTAAAAAATGTGCTCATTTAAAGCTAGGATTGTGTTCATCATTGGTGTCATGGCTGGCAGTGGAGTGTGTCGGGCGGCTGTTAACTCTGGCAACTTGTCATGTACCAGCTGTTTTGTAGCAACTCAAAGAGCCCAGAGGCAAATTCAGAGCTGAAATAATTAAATAATAAAGAAATAGCCTCATAAAAAATAACACCTCAATATCAGGAAGCTTCAAGTTTCAGTGATCAATAAATATGTCTCCGTCTTGTGGGAAAGTGGTTTTCAGAGAGTGGAGAGTCATCTGTCTTCAACATTGTCAAAGAAAAAATAAGGTAAACATTGTAGTTATACATGACAGCCTGTAGATTTAATTTTGACTAAATCCTTTGACTGATAAACACATTTATTTTTACATTTTTAATAATAAAAATCTCTAGGCAAACTATCAGGAGATTTATTTCTAGGATATTGCTCAAAATAAAATTTCCCAAGAAAAACACCCAACTTGCTGTAGTCAGAAGACAGGAATCTCTAACTCTAAAAATTGCAGGATTGATACAGACAACACCTGACAAAAATTCAAGATGTATCCTTTAACTTTGCACTTCCAATGAATTAAGTTTCATGACCTTGAGAACATAGAGTTGTTTTTCTTTTTTTTATTTAAATTTATTTATTTATTAAGGATTTCTGCCTCGTCCCCGCAACCGCTTCCCATTTCCCTCCCCCTCCCCCGATCAAGTCCCCCTCCCTCATCTGCTCGAAGAGCAATCAGGGTTCCCTGACCTGTGGGAAGCCCAAGGACTGCCCACCTCTATCCAGGTCTCAGTAAGGTGAGCATCCAAACTGCCTAGGCTCCCACAAAGCCAGTACGTGCAGTAGGATCAAAAACCCACTGCAATTGTTCTTGAATTCTCAGTATTCCTCATTGTCCGCTATGTTCAGCTAGTCCGGATTTATCCCATGCTTTTTCAGACCTAGGCCAGCTGGCCTTGGTGAGTGCCCAATAGAACATCCCCATTGTCTTAGTGTGTGGGTGCACCCCTCGTGGTCCTGAGTTCCTTGCTCGTGCTCCGTCTCCTTCTGCTCCTGATTTAGACCTTGAGATTTCTGTCCGGTGCTCCCATGTATCCTCCAAAGCCAATTGAACCAAGTCCATTTGTTAAAACACTCAATCTCGAGCCCCAAATTCCTCTAATTTAGAGCAGAAACCATGCTTGGCAGCTGTTAAGAGAATCAGAAAACATTGATAAGTTTGCTACCACTACTTGAAGAAAGTTCCCAACTGATACAGGAATTCTAGAAGCTCATGAGATCATTCTGTTGACTGAGTAATTGGATTTTTGTAAGATGTCTGTCTTTTGGCATATCTTCTAGATTCAGTAGGTTATGCACATTAACATAACCTTATTAAGAGTGCTAGACTCAAGACTTACGCCATGACTAGTCACACCAGGCTCCTTTCTTTAGAGGATATAGTTGTAGGTCACAAAGAGAAAGAAGAAGGAACATTCATTAGACAAAGGTATGAAACCAAAATGCAGGTGCATATATTCAAACTCTTGAGGTAAGTAAGCCTGGATTCAAATAAGACCCTGGCACCACAACTTCAGCTTTGTGACTTCAGGATTGCAAGCTAGGCTGCAGATGTGTTGTCCACAAAATAAGGACACTGCCTCTTGATGTCAAGTGAAAGAGCTTGATCTGCTTAGTGTTATCAATAGTATTAAAAAGAAAGATCATAATAAACACTCCTTATGATTTTTAGTTTCTGAGCTTTGCTGTCACCAGTCATCATTAGTGTTATGCTTATTCTTATCTCCTTAAACTTCATAAAACACTTCCTTCAGGAAGTACATTAACTTATAAGCCTCCTCCAACAATCAAAAGCACCCCTGTATGTGTGTGTTTGCTTTGCTTTGTAAAACAATGCCAAGCAACTGAATATAAAGATTGGGTTTTATCTACAGAAACCCATCCTACTCAAATTGTCATCTTATGTATCAATTACTCTATACCATAACTCAGTATTGTTCATCATATATAATAATGCTATGAGTTTTAGCTCTAACATGTCTCTGTACTTAATGTTTCCTCACAACTATGCACAATTGTTATTTATAATTTCAAGTTTTTTATTATATATTTAAAGCATTTCTTGTGGTCCGTATTGCTAATCCATGACTTAGCTGATTTTTTTTTTAATTGACCAGTTCTTCCTACTGGGTGATCTCAGAATATTGAAACTGACTTTTCCCATAGAAAAGTGAAAATTTCATGTTTCCAATGAGCCTTGTTCATTATGAAATTGAAAATAAGTTTGTAATAAAAATATGCTTTGCAAAGACATTACAAATCACCTTTGAGTTACTCTGTGAATGAAAATAAAACAAAACTTTTACTGGGAGGACCACTGACAAGTCAGAAATCTATTGGGAGTGTAAAACAATAAACACATTAAACACTCTGCTTTTTTTTATTTCTTTGCCTGTGATAAATGTATTTTCAAGCATTTGGGAGATTTGATGTGAGTTCATAAAGGATAAAGATACTCCAAAATTGAATCATTCATTTTGGCAGCTGTCTGAGCTAATTTCAATCCCTAATTTTAAGTACCATTGGTAAGAAAAACCATCTTAGGACCAGTACACATGTCCTCAGGTTTTTATGATTTAGGTCAATATGAAAAATATACATAATTCTGAAAGGACAGAAGTATACCTCCCTCCGGAACCTAGAGCACCAGTACTTATTGGAAATACCAAAAAGGGCTTAGACACGTGCTGGTGGTAAGTAATGTTGACCTTTTTCATGTACTTGACAGCATTTGCATATCTTCTTGAGAAAAGGCTGCTCAGATAAATTTCTCACCTTTAAACGTGGCCACTTTCCTGATAAGTACATGAATCATATATCTAGTCTAGGTAAGATTTATTTCCAGATAACGAGAGTGTAAGTATGTTCTCTCATTCTCAACATTATTTACTCTTCTTTGTTGTGTATGAGTTTTAAGGTAGAGATAAATACATTTCTCCTACTTTTCATTTGGTGTTTACAATATTGAAGACTTCGCCAAAACATCATGTATACTGCTACCCTGAAGGTTTTCCTTATATGTTTTCCTCTAGTCATTTCAAAGTTTTGGCTGTTACATTTAAGACATTGAGACATTGTGATTCGATTTTCTAAATACTTGGTTCTAGTTATATGGACAGGACTTTTAGTGCTACACTGAGCTGTAGTGGGGGAGAGTGGAAACTCATGCCATACCCCAGATATTAGAAGAAGATCTTTAAACATTTACCTTTTCCACACAATCTCACATTTCTTCTACACCTGTTTATATCACTGTGAAAGATGGAGTCTGGATCCAGACCTCATGGATCAATAGGAAGAAATTCCCAAACAATAAAGGAGTGAGTTATTACTGGGATAAACTATATGCAAGCTGAGGGGGTAAGAAACCATTAAGGCTTAACTCAGATAAATTGTGAGAAGCTCATTTTTCTCTCACTAACATGACATCTACGTGTATATCACTCTCATGTGTGGTACTTTTTCTTACAACAGGACATATCAGATGAATTACAGACTTACCTTGTAACCATATAATATATGTAATGATTTTTTAAAATTTATTTATTTATTAAAGATTTCTGTCTCTTCCCCGCCACCACCTTCCATTTCCCTCCCCCTCCCCCAGTAAAGGCTTTTTATTTTTCAAATATATATGAGTATATACACATAAAGAGTGGTGCCCCATAAAGGCCAACAATGTCAGGTTCCCTAGTACCAGAGTTACAGGCAGTTATAAGCATTCTGAAATGGGTGCTGGAAACCAGTTTCAGATTCTCTGGAAGAGCATTGCATATCTTAACCATCTGGGCCATCTTTCTAGACTTAACTAGATGTGGAGACTCACTTCTAACTCAATGGTCCTATGGTGAAATAAGAGGTGGAGATAAAAGTATATGGGCTAGTCAGCCTGGGAGTCTCAGTGAGACTGATCCTGCCTCAAACAATGTATAAGGCAAGGGACAGCACTTGAGAGTATACTCTGACATACATATCACTATATCACACACACTTGCCTATATTCTCATAAGTACACACACACACATACACTAACACATAGAGGGGAAACTTTTTCACATTCAACTATAATATTTATGAAAACAAGGATGATCTTTGCATTTTTTTTCACATTGTAAGACACAACTAGAAGAATACATTATGCACTACAGGATGAATAATGTTTAATTTGAACAAAACAATATCTCGATCTAAAACTCTGAATGTGGATGGACTGTGACTGCACAGAGTGGAGCCAGAGGTGAATGACCAGCCCTCAGCTGGACCTAGATCCCAGGGCAAAACCCTGGAGCCCTCCCATCGCTGCCTCAGTTGCACTAGCTGGTCAGCCAGCAAGCCTATTGAAGGCAGGCTGCCCTAACCCCCTCTTCATCAGATCCTCTGATCTACAAGTCTAACTCCAGCTCCAAACCCATCCGTCATTGGAGACCTCAGTGCCTCCCTGAGACACAGATAGCAACTGCATGGGGCAGACCAAGATTGGCTCCCTGTAACACAGACAGCAGCTACAATAATTATTCCAAGAGAGAATCCCTGAGACACAGACACCTAATGCAGGGCTCAGACCAAGAGGCAAAGGTACTGTCTGCACCAATTGGAGGAAGAAATGGGTAGGTGTCAAAGCAAGAATACATTAATAGAAACCTGAAAAACCAACATAGAAACACTAGAATCTAGTAGTCCTCCAACAGGAAGACCTGAAGATTTTAACCTAGAAGAAAATGACCTTAAATATAACTTTATGTAGATGATAGAGACATGTAAAAAGGAAATGAAAAATTCCCTGAAAGAAAAGGAGGAAAAGACACAAACAATTGGAACAAATCAATACATCTTTTAATACTCAAACAAAACAAAACAACCCTAATCAAACAGGTGAAACAAACAGCTCAAGACTTGAAAACTGAAATAGAGGCAATATAGAAAACACAAATTGAGGGAAGAGAGACTTTCAGGCATTGAAAAAATGTTAGAGGAAATAGATTAATCAGTCAAAGAAACTGTTAAATTCAACAAATTCTTAACACAAAACATCTAGAAAAATCTGTAATACCATGAAAAGACCAAACCTAAGAATAATAGCGATAGAAAAGTTCCAGCTCAAAGGCACAGAAAATATATTCAATAAAATCATAGAAAAAGCTTTCCCAACTTAAAGATGGATACGCCCATGTAGGTACAAGAAGTTTACAAAACACCAGATAGACTGGACCAAACAAAAAAAGTCCCTCCACCATATAATAGTTAAACATGAAACATACAGAAAAAAGAAATAATATTAAGAGCTACAAATGATAAAGGCCAAATAACATATAAAGTCAGATCTACCAGAATTAAATACAATTTTTCAAAGGAAACCCTGAAAGCAAGAAGGTCCTGGACAGATGTGCTGTAGACACTAAGACCACAGATGTAAGCTCAGACTACCATACCCAGTGAAACATTTAATCACCATAGATTTCCACAAGATATTTCATGACAAAATCAGATTTAAACAATACCTACCCACAAATCCAGCCTTACAGAAAGTAATGGAAGGAAAACTCCAACCCAAGGAAGTTAGTAGCACCCACAAAAAAAACCCCATGCAACAGATAACCTCACACCAGAAAACCCCAAAGAAGGGAAACACACACTACCACCAAAAATAATAGTAATCAACAATCACTGGTCATTAATATCTCTTAATATCAATGGACTCAATTTTCCTATAAAAAGACATAGGCTAAGAGAATAGATCTATCATTTTGCTTCATACAAGAAACACACCTCAACCTCAAAGACAGACATCACCACAGAGTAAAGGGTTTGGAAAAGACTTTCCAATCAAATGCACCTAAGAAACAAGTGGGTGTAACTATATTAATATCTAATAAAATAAATTTCAACTAAAATCAGTCAGAGAAGATGGAGAAGGACACTTCATACTCATCACAGGAAAAATCTATCAAGATGAAGTCTCAAGTCTGAACATCTATGCTCCAAATACAAGAACATCCACCTATATAAAAGAAAGATTACTAAAGTTTAAATTGCACATCAAATCCCGCATGTTAACAGAAGGAGACTTCAATACTCCACTTTTACCAATGGACAGGTTTGAACTAACCGATGTCATAACTCAAATGGATTTAGCAGACATATATAGAGCATTTCACCCAAAGACAAAAGAATGTATGTTGAATGAGTTTTCTGTCCTGCCCAGTTTCCACAGTCATTAAGTCCCAAAGAAATCACACAGAGGTCTACATTAGTTATAAATTGATTGGCCCAGTATTTCAGGCTTCTTATTACCTCTTACAACTTATATTAGCCCATTATTCTTATCTATGTTAGCCACATGACTCAGTAACTTTTTCAGCTAGCAGTCACATCTTGCTTCTTCTGTGGCAGGTTTTTTTTTTTTTAAAAAAATATTTATTTATTATGTATACAATATTCTGTCTGTGTGTATGCCTACAGGCCTGAAGAGGGCACCAGATCCCATTACAGATGGTTGTGAACCACCATGTGGTTGCTGGGAATTGAACTTAGGACCTTTGGAAGAGCAGGCAATGCTCTTAACCTCTGAGCCATCTCTCCAGCCCCTGTGGCAGGTTTACAACTGCAGAATAAGCTTCCCTTTTCCCAGAATTTTCCTTTCTCATTGACCCACCTCTACATCCTGTCTGGTTGTCCCACCTATACTTCCTGCCTGGCTACTGGCCAATCAGCATTTATTTAAAAATATAATTGACAAAATACAGACAATTGTCCCACACCAAATATACCTTCTTCTAAGCATCTCATGGAATCTCCCCTAAAACAGACCACATACTTGATAACAAAGCAAATCTCAACAAATACAAAAAATTTGGAATAACCCCTTGTATCATATCAGATCACCATGGCTTAACAACACTAATTGCAAACATCCTACAAACTCATGGAAATTGAACAGTGCTCAATGGAATCACTGCTGGGTCAAGGAAGAAATAAAGAAAGAAATCAAAACTTCCTAGAATACAATGAAAATGAATGCACAACATATCCAAACCAATGGGACACTATGGAAG
Source organism: Microtus oregoni (assembly GCF_018167655.1). NCBI lineage: Eukaryota > Metazoa > Chordata > Mammalia > Rodentia > Cricetidae > Microtus > Microtus oregoni. The sequence goes on from NW_024543063.1 coordinate 20,857,140, forward strand.
CAGAGATAAGAGGAAAGTTCATAGCACTAAGTACCTACCTAAAGAAAGTGGAGAAAGCTCACACTAGCAACTTAACAGCACACCTGAAAACTCTAGAACAAAAAGAAGCAGACTCATGAAGGAGGAATTGATGACAGGAAATAATCAAATTGAGGGATGAAATCAATAAAATATAAACAAAGATAACAATTCAAAGAATCAGTGAAACAAAGAACTGGTTCTTTGAGAAAACCAACAAGATAGACAAAGCCTTATCAAAACTAACCAAAACACAGAAAGAGAATATCCAAATTAACAAAATCAGAAATGAAAAGGAGACATAACAACAGATACCATGGACAGATAATCATTAGGCCATAGAACAAAAACCTGTACTGAAAAAAATTGATAAAATGTAAAAGAAATGGACAATTTTCTGGATAGGTACCACATACTGAAATCAAATGAAGATCAGTGGACAACTTAAACAAACCTATAACTCTTAAGGAAATAAAGGCAGTCATCAAAAGTCTCCCCTCAAAAAAGGCCATGGCTGGATTGTTTCAGTGCAGAATTCTACCAGAACTTCAAAGAAGAATTAATACCTATACTTACATTGTTTTACACATTAGAAACAGAAGAAACATAGCTATACTCTTTTTTTCATGGCTATAGTTACCCTGATACCCAAACCACACAAAGATTCAAATAAGAAGGAGAAATACCGAGCAATCTCCCTCTTGAACACTGATGCAAAAATGTTCAATAAAATACTTGCAAACTGAATTCAAGAACACATCAAAAAATAATCATCCACTGTGATCAAGTTGGCTTCATCCCAGAGATATAGGGACGTTTAATATAAGAAAATCTGTCAATGTAATCCACCATATAAATAAACTTAAAAAAAAACTTTATGATCGTCTCATTAGATGCTGAAAAAGCATTTGACAAAATACAACACCCCTTCATGATAAAGAAGGACATCTCTTGGAGATCTTCATGATCTCTTGTAAAGGTCAGTGATAAAAAGAACATAGATAAATATAATAAAAGCAATATACAGCAATTGACAGCCAACATTAAATTAAATGGAGAGAAAAAGCAATTCCACTAAATCAGGAACAAGACAAGGCTGTCTGCTCTCTCCATATCTATTCGATATAGTACTCAAAGTTCTAGATAGAGCATTAAGACAATAAAAGGAGATCAAGGGGATACAAATTAGAAAGAAAGAAGTCAAACTTTTGCTATTTGCAGATGATTTGATAGTATGCATAAATGACCCCAAAAAATACAGGAGGGAACTCCTATACCTTCAGTAATGTGGCAGCATACAAGATCAACTCAAAAGAAAGTCAGTAGTCCTCTATATACAAATGATAAAAGAGCTGAGAAAGAAATCAGGGAAGCATCACCCTTTATAACAGCCAGAAATGACATAAAATATCTTGTGGCAATGCTAAATAAAATAGTGAAAGACCTATATGATAAGAACTTTAAGTGTTTGAAGAAGATATAAGACAATAAAAAGATGTCCCATGATCTTGGCTAGGTAGGATCAACATAATAAAAACTTGCAGTCTTTCCAAAAACAATTTACAGATTCAATGCAATTTCCATCAAAATTCCAGCACAATTTTTCACAGAATTTTAAAGAACAATACTCACCTTCATATGGAAAGAAAAAAACCCAGAATAACCAAAACATCCTGAATAAATAAACTTCCAGAGGCATCACCATCTCTGACATCAGCCTCTATTATAAAACTACAGTAATAAAAACAGCTTGGTATTTGCATAACAACAGACAGGTAGACAAATGGAATAGAATCAAAGATCCTGATATTAATCCACACATCACGAACACCTAATATTTGACAAAGAAGCTAAAATTATACAATGGAAAAAAGAAAGCATCTTCAAAAAAATTGTGCTGGCATAACTGCATGTCAACATGTGAAAGAATGCAAATAGATCCATATCTAGCTCCATGCACGAAACTCAAGTTTAAATGAATTAAAGACCTCAACATAAATCCATGTAAACTGAACCTCATAGAAGAGAAAGTTGGAAGCAGCCCTGAATGCATTGGCACAGGAGACAACCTCCTAAACATAACACCAGTAACATAGTCACTGGGAGCAACAATAAATAAATGGGACTTCCTAAAACTGAGATGCTTCTGTAAGACAAAAGACACAGTCAATAAGATGAAATGGCAGCCAACTGAATGGGAAAAAGATCTTCACCAACCCCTTATCGGACAAAGGACTGATCTTTAAAATATAAAAAGAACTCAAGAAACTAGGCATCAAAATACCAAATAATTCAGTTTTAAAAAATGGCATACATATCTAAACAGAATTCTCAACAGAAGAATCTCAAACAGCTGAAAGACACTTAGGAAATTGCTCAACATCCTTATCCATCAGGGAAATGCAAGTCAAAATGACTCTGAGATCCTGTTTACACAGGTCAGATTGGCTAAGATCAAAAATGCCAAAGCTAGCTTATGATGGAGAGGGTGTGGAGTAAGGGGAAAACTCCTCCATTGCTGGAGATAGTACAAACTTTGGAAATCAGTATGATGATTTCTCAGAAAATTAAGAATCAATCTACCTCAAGAGACAGCAATACCAATCTTGGTCATATACCCAAAAGATGCATACTGATACCACTAGGACATTTTCTCATCTGTGTTCATAGCAGCATTATTCATAATAGCCAAAACCTGGAAACAACCTAGATGCCCCTTAACCAAAGAATGGATAAAGAAAATTTGATACATTTACACAATGGAGTGCTACTCAGTAGAAAAATAAAATAAAAAAAAGAAACAATGACATCTTAAAACTTGCAGACAAATAGATGGAACTAGAATAAACCATCCTGAGTGAAGTAACACATACCCAGAAAGACAAGCACCCTATGTATTCACTCATAAATAGATATTAGACATAAAGCAAAGGATAACCAACCTATAGTCCATGACCCCATAGATGCTAGGTAATAAGAAGAATCTTAAGAAATTCATACATTGATCCCCATGGAAAGAGGAAAAAGAGACGATCTCTGAGAAATTTGGGAGTGTGGGGGGGGGAGGGAGAGCAGAAAGGGAGGGAAAGGGAAAATGGAAGTGGTGAAGAAAGCATGAGGGAACAGAATGACTGAGATGGGGGAAAGGCAGAGAGGGAGAGCAAGGAAAGAGATACTTTGATTGAGGGAACTGTTATGAGGCTAACGAGAAATTTCCAGCAATTCACAAGGATAGACCCAGCTAAGACCCTAAACGATAGTAAAGGGGGTACCTTTACTGGCCTTCTGCTGCAATCAGATTGATGACTGATTTAATTGACCTTATAGAAACTTCATCCAGCAACTGAATGAAGCAGATGCAGAGATCCACAGTGAAGCAGTGGGCCAAACTCCCAGAGTCCAGTCAAAGAGAGGGAGGAGTGATAACATGAATAAATGGGTAAAGACAATGATGGGGAGACCCACAGGAGCAGCTGTCCTGAGCTAGTGGGTGCTCACTGACTCCAGACTGATAGCAAGGGTACCTGCGTAGGACCTATCTGGGCCCTCTGAATGCGGGTGACTATTGTGTGGCTAGGGCAGACTGTGGTACCACTGGCAGTGGGACCAAGATTTATTTCTACTGCTTGAACTAGTTTTTTTTTAGAGCCCATTCCCTTTGGAGGGCTGCCTTGCTCAACCTAGATACAGAGGGGAGGGTCTTGGCCCAGCCTCAAATGATGTGCCAGCCTTTGTTGACTTCCCATGGGAAGCCTTACCATCTCTAAAGAATCAGTGGGTAGGGGATGGGTGAAAGGTGGGGGGAGCAGGAGGAATAGAGGGAGAGGAAACTGGGATAGGTATGTAAAATAAGAAAAGATTGTTCTAAAATAAATAAAAATATAAAAAAAAATCTCTGTGTGCTTTTTTCTTGCATTTGTCTTGTTCCAGATGTCGAAATATATGTTCAATCACAAAGTACACAGTCTTTCCTATAAGAACATTTTTGATGCTTTAAGCATAAAATCTCTAGAGAACATTCTAGTAATTTATTATAAACCTAAAAATTATGTTATGCTCTCATGCCTGACATGTTGGAAATTGAACCCCCACCGGTAATAGAATTTTTGAACAGTTCTGTCTTCTGCCTCTAGATGTCTCACCGAGATTCTCATTGCAGAAAACGACCTGATGATTTGGACCTTGGGATTTCAGTCCTGTGCTCTAATGTGGGTCTCTGTCTCCGTCCTTTTCATTGCCTGGTGAAGGTTAATATCCAGGAGGATGCCTATATGTTTTTCTTTGGGTTCATCATCTTATTTAGCTTCTCTAGGATCGTGAATTATACGCTCAATGTCCTTTGTTTATGGCTAGAAACCAAATATGAGGGAGTACATCCCATGTTCCTCTTTTTGGGTCTGGCTGGAGAGAGAGCACGAGCAAGGTACTCAGGACCGCAAGGGGTTCACCCACACACTGAGACAATGGGGATGTTCTATCGGGAACTCACCAAGGCCAGCTGGCCTGGGTCTGAAAAAGCATGGGATAAAACCAGACTCGCTGAACATAGCGGACAATGAGGACTACTGAGAACTCAAGAACAATGGCAGTGGGTTTTTGATCTTACTGCATGTACTGGCTTTGTGGGAGCCTAGGCAGTTTGGATGCTCACCTTACTAGACCTGGATGGAGGTGGATGGTCCTTGGACTTCCCACAGGGCAGGGAACCCTGATTGCTCTTAGGGCTGACGAGGGAGGGAGACTTGATTGGGGCAGGGGGAGGGAAATGGGAGACGGTGGCGGGGAGGAGGCAGAAATCTTTAATAAATAAATAAATTTAAAAAAAAGAAAACGACCTGATGCAATACACCAACTATAGGCTTGGCTGAAATGTCATCTTGGAACCAAGGAATAAATCATTTGAATTTAACTACACTTGGATTAAAATATTCCATCAGTATTTTTTAACTTTCTGGAAAAATGAAAATAGCAGATGGTTGGGAGAATAGCAGATTTATGAGAAAAATAACTTTGTATTAGTCATTCTGATGAGCCACATCCCAAGAAGCCCTGCCTCTTCTGTGATGATGAACAGTTTCCAGGTGTAATCCTTGATATGAGAGAAGTGATATTTAAGATAATGTTCATTGGATCTTTTTAACATTTTTCACTTGGAAAATATTCTCATCACTTACATCCAAGCTGATGAAGTATGAGATTCAAAATCTTAATATATGTGGTTGTGATATGCTTTTCAAATATAATAGTGATTTAACCCAGGGGAAATGACTCTATAAAATAAGGTAGTAACCAAAAAAACAATTTTATTTCTTAGGAGAATTTGAAATGCTCTTTGATGGGCCAAAATAAGAATTTGTGAATAGTTTCGTATTAGTAAAATATTTCTAAATGTACTATAGTATAGAAATAAGAACTTACTCTGTATTCAGATACTGTATTAATATTGAATATATGTGGAAAATCTGACAATACATTATTTTGGTGGTTTAGAAATAATATACCAATTCAGGTGTTGCTGTGACTACTTCAATGAGCATAACAATTTCCATGTTGGGATGTGTTGTGCTTGTAGCCCAAAGTCTGATTTCTCCAGAGTAAAGGCAGTAGGATACCTTTTGATTCTCTGAAGTTGTCTTGCAGAATGCAGCAAATGTAAGTGCACTCACAACAAGGTACAAATGAAAGTGAACGGAATCTCTTTATCCTCCAGTCTACTTACAAAAACATTTTCTTCCTTTGCAGATGTTTTGTGCTAGGCTAGCCTCTTTGTCTTTTAATATCTTTGCTTCATGACTTTTGCCATTCATTCTGACTGACTTCAAATCAGAAACGGATAGAGTTGGTAAAAATTGGTTCTCAATATATGTTTGGTAGGATCCTAAATAACTTTTTTTGAAAGCAATATGCATTGCTTGTGTTTCTCAGTTTGATTTTGAGAAAGTAAGCTTTTCTTTATTTGATTAGGTGAATTTGGATTATACATTGTGCACATGCATGTGTGCTCACATATATACAGAGAGAGTGAGAAAGAAAGAAAATATTTCACTATTACATTGAATTTTTTAAAGTAACATCACTAGCTACTTACTAAGTTATGAACCTTTAAGTTAGATTTTATAATTCTCCATAGAGTAGTTCATGCTCTTTACCAAGTGTGTTCTGCCTCTAGCAACTGTAAATATAATTCTTAAACCCAATCCTGTTAATATCTATTGTCAAAAACGCACTGTTCAATTGAAAATGAGCTACTTGTTTCATTGCTTCAGTGAGGTAGACATAATCTAATTAATTCCTACATGAAGACCAACCACGCCTCTGTCTAAATTTGCACATCACCAAGGTTAGTAAATATGACTTATTTTAAGCATACTACCTTGATTCAACACAATTTCAAGGAAATGAATGGCACTTGACAGCCTGCCTGTTAAAGGAGCAAATACAGCCCGTGCTGTCCTAGGAAAAAAAGATGGTCCAGTTCTGAAAGGATGCTAATGAGAAGACACCAGTGAGAGGAGAGAAAGTGAAGCACTGAGAAGTTAGAGAAAAAAAAGGCAATGGTATCAGTGAGCTACAGAAGCAAAGGAGAAGGGAAGAATAAGGGAGAGAATGAACAAGAAGAATAACGGATGTTCCTTTGTGTCTGAGGGTGCTCTACCTGAGATCTTCTGTCTCATCCCCACCTTGTCTTGACATCCAGTGCTCAGTTCCTGCAGTTCACTGAGAGACACCAACAATTAACGTCTGTTTTTCCAGCCGGAGATCTACCAAAGCTGAGTGAGCGTTGTAGAATGTAAGAAACATGGAGAGAAAATCAACACCACTGTCCTGGAACCCCTACCTTTACTCTATATGATACTCTAGTGGCTTCCATGACCCCTTTGACCTGAGTCATAGATGGCTTGTAGAGTGTGTTCTCAGAGCTTGGATACTAAAGTAGCTGGAATTACCCAAGAAACCACACTAAAAAATCAAGGTGTTGTCTTTGCCTGTGAGACTGAAAAATGTATTAGTTTTGAACATTGTGGTTTGGATGGTCCATCTACATTCTCTTGGTCTCTGACAATTTTGAGATTTTACGCTGGACTTCAGGCATCACTCTTTAAGGTGTGATGTTTTAATAACCAACTTTGGAAATCAATGTGAATACATTAAATTTAATCCTCTAGTCATAATGAATACACACAACTTTTGTTAATATGGGTGGATAGATTTATATTACAAAATGAGCTAATGTTAAAAAGAAACATTTTTACTAATATATTGTATTAATATGTAAACATTTATTTACTTGTTTTTTACATAGAATCTTATTATGTTGTCCAGTCCTCAATAATACATTAGTTTCTATTTTTTCAAAAATCAATTTCCTAACTTTAGATTGTAAATTTAGATATTCTGGTTTCTGGAGCAATGGAAAAATCTGGAGTTTTCTTATCAAACCACGTTTGGTCATCACAAAGAGGACACTGTTTATCAAAAATTAGTTAGTTTACCTTAGGATTACTTAATGCCAAGTTTCTCAGATTTTACATCGCTGAATGTAAAGTTTAGTAAGCATGTCAAATGTGTTGAGTGAAAAGCAAGGAGGGAAAAAAGAAGCTTGCGTGTCATCTCCGTCACCAACCAGTTTTCTCTGGTTTATTTTAGGTCGCAGAACAAGCAGATGCTTTGATTTTCATAACACCAGAGGTTCATGCACACAGACCAAAGCACCATCGAAGTGACTGCAATAAAACTAGCATGTAGTTAATATTAGAAAATGCCATGGTCAGCATTGCTTCGTGGCCACGTATGACTATGATCATACCATTTCCTCTTACTTCTCTTTGTCTCGTTCTTATCCCCAGATTGTAAAGGAGCAAGATTCCAAGTGTTAGGAAATTTATTTTTTATAAACTTTATTATTGAAATTTTAAAAACTAAAACAGTTGAAGAACAAAATTGGGGAAAATAACTAAATGTAAACCAACCAGAAACTGTTATGTTTTATTTTGTGTCTATTTTAAACCTAAAGCTAAAATGAAAATAAGATAAGATTTTCCAGTTTATTAGCTTTTTAATAGCACATCCATACATATACACACACTGCTCCACATCTCTCCTCTGACTAGAGGAAGATGCCTGCTCAGCCAAGGGTAATGCATGCAGCAAAAGTAATTCCTTACAGTTCAACATGACATTTATTAAATACATGTCAAATATTTGGTACAATTTAGCCAATTCAGCACAAGTGGCAAACCCTTCATGAGAACAGCCACAGTGTTAGGTTGGCAGAAAAATAGAATCTGGGTGGAGAAACAGGAAGATAAAAAATAAAAGTTCTCTTAAGGTCAAGGGCAACAGCTGAGCAGCTCTGGGGCTACCTGCTTCAAAGGATACAGTGTCTTGTGTTTATAGATAAAATGTCGGTTTCTATGGGGGAAGCGTGGTCACGGGAACAAATATCCCTGACACCCAAACAAAATAATCCCAAATAAAGTGGGTGATGTAATCAATAGTAAAAAGGGAGATAGCTATTCATGGGGAAAATGTATGACCTCACCCTGTGAGAATACACAGCCATTCATCAGCGTGTTCCAGCTTTCCTTGATTACTTGCCTTGAATTTCATGGCTCAGGCCCTTTCTCTTTCCACCCAGGGTTAGCTCGTATGATTGCAGACACTAAGGGTTGCTCTGGAAGGAGCAGGTTTGAAGAAAATTCTTAGTGTGTAAGAATGTTTTCCTGTAGACACGTTAAAGACCCTTGTCCTGAGTGACACACGACTCCTGACTCTTAGTATTGTACTTCTGTCCATTTTGTCATGTTACCATAGCCTTTGGTCTCAGGAAAGCTTCATGCTAGCATAGCTGGAAGAGAAGTCTCTGTCATCAGGAGAAATATATTATAGTAATAATATAGGGAAATGTGTTTACAAGTGGAGGAACAAGCTAAAAATATCCTTGTAAGCAGGCTAGGTTATAATTTTCACTTGTGGTTCTTGCTTAAATCTTTAAGGGCTATTAGCCCATCTCTTGATTCTCCAAAAGCTCCTTAATTTAACTAAGTTGCTACACACAACTGGCCTAAAACTTCAACCAAACTGTTTGTGCAATGTTGTGTATCTAAGGAAACAAATGCAGACATCTAAGATTACATTATTAGTTTCTTCAGGGCCATGTGCACTTCAAAGATTTTTCAGAATCTAGCAATGCTATGTCATCCAGGAGCCAACTGCTCCCACTGTGAAAGTTCCAGGCCCCTGGCTGCCGCTCCTGCTCTCAGTTCCTGTGTTCTATTTCCAGGTATTTGGGGGGAGCTAATGGCTACTGCATTTGTAACATTCACGACATAAAATAGCCAATAAAACTCCAGAAATAAGACGATCTTGATCAATCTGGTGCTTCCTATTATTTCACATCCATCATTACCAGTGTAAACAGTATCCTCATGGCTGATGAAGGGTATTTCCTAGGCCCCCTCTCTTGAGAATCAACAGAGCTAGTTCAGAGATATCTTTTTGATATTGAATATCCTTGGGCCCTGAGACTGTGCTCTGGGGAAGACAGTTCCTATCTCTGTTCTGCCAAAGTCTGGTCACTATAAACCAAACCAGGCTGCCATGGCTTTACTGGATCTAACTGAACAGTTTCTAGAAGAACCACACGAGACAGAGTAGCTCAGGGTCTGACGCATCAACTCTGACCAGCAGGAGATGAGATGCTAGTTCTCCAACACTTCAGGAACGTCTCCAAGAAGCCTGCTAGCATGAAGGGTCTGAGGACCATGGCTCTCGATGACTTTAAAAGTTCTTTTTAGCATCTCATCGTGTGCCTCTCCTGATCACTACAGTGGAGAAAGAATCTGGTCATAAGCATCTCAAATACCAACCCCTGCGTCCGGGCCAGGGGCAGATCTATCATGCTCCACCCACACAGAGTCCAAGCCACCACAGGTGAGATAGATGGGTGGAGTTTTGCCCAAGTCACTGCATTATTACCATGGTGTCTGTGCATGCCTGCATGAACTGGGGAGCCAGAAGAAATGTGTCCACCCATATTTCTTTGCCTCAGTCTTGGCATTGGTCCTGTTGGCTTTCCATATGAACATTTTGAGTTCACCCTGAGAGAATTCCCTCTGCTTGTAGGCATATCTGTCATTCTCTTAATAGAACTGAAATTGATGGTAAACCCCATTGGATTCACGTAGCACATACTTCATACTTTTCATACTATAGTCATTTACGCAAGGCTGAATATATGTCTTTTTGCTTACAGTTGTATGTGACAGAGTATGTGGAGTGTGCTCAGTGTATATACACCTGTGTGTGCAGATGCCGGTGCCTTGTGTACACTTGTGGAGGTCAGAAGAAGACAATAGGTATCCTGCTGGGTCCTTCTCTGCCTTGTTTTCTCCAGACAGCTCTTTCATTGAGCCTGGACCTGAGCTTGCAGCCAACAGGTGCCAGTGACCCTCCTGTCTCTGCTGCCCAGTGTGCTTGGGTCATGACTTACAGTTTTAGTCAAGTTTAAATGTTCAAATTCATATTTTCATACTTGTACAGCAAGTACTCTGACCCACTAAGTTGCCTTTCCATCCCCTAAGTATAAATATCTCTAGACATTTTTCTACAATGACTTGTCCAACCAAACTGCACATTACTTACTAATATTTTTTAAGTAATTCAAACTCAGAGTTCTCACAAGAGCAGATAAATATAAATAGTTCCATGTGTAGTTGACTAATAACTAATATTGTGAAATCAATATTATTTCCAGTATAATATCCACACATTGAAATTCCCATATCAAAGTCATTGATTGATGATATATCAGAACTGTTTGTTTTGTACTGAAACTGAGCATAGTGCACCATGGTTTCCCTCATGGCTCCTCACTGTAACCAAGGTAACCTTCTCGCGGAGATACTGATCCAGAAGGAAACAATGCATGTGTAGACACAGGAAGCACAGTGATAACTTTCTAAATGTTTCTTAATTTTGTAAAACATATAGATTTATTGGATGTTGCGAAACTAAAATATACAATGTCCTTTACCAGCTTTTACTGGGTAGTTAAGTCTTATACAATTATGATACAGTATAGAAATTAAAAGTGACATTACTGTGAGTACCGCTGTAGACTCCATTTAGAGCTCTCCTAAAATCAAGATATTCCCCCAGAATAACTCACTCACACTAGATCTTTCCTACATAGTTTTAGCCTCTGATACCCAGTAATCTGTTGCTTGAATGTATATGGCTTTTCACTGCAAGGAGGTTTTAGAAGTGGAATCATGCATTTTATCAGACAAGTGGCCTTCATCACTCAGCATAATGGAGAATCAAATTTGGCTTCATTCTTTATTTACTGCAGAATAATATTTCAATTTACATTTACTTTGTATTGAATTTATCTATAAGTGACTCCTTTTATCAAATCATGTACCAAGGGGGCTAATAAACATGAATGATGAATTAGGAATATTGAAAACAGAAAGGCATAGTGTGCTAACCTTAGCGACTGGTTAGCCTCGTCACTATGGTTACATTTCACAGTTGTCTCTGAATCCCCTGGCATGCAGAAGGAAGAGACAACATGATAAATGGCACAGCTCTCATTAGAGAGAAGGAAGCCTGCCAGTGCCTAAATGCAGAGAACTTTCTTGCTGGTGTTAAATGTAGAAAAGATAACTCATGAGAAGTTTTCCACCGAGCATATTGATGTGATGGATAGCATTCTCCACAATGTTTCTACAGTGAGTGCAAACAGGGATGCTGCTTTGCAGGCTACTTCTCTTTATGAGTGTCATCACTCAAAGGCAGAAAGCAAACAATTAATAAAGAGCGGCTTTATGAAGCCCCAAAGCCCAGCACCTCGGTGCTATATGAAGGAGTCTTTATAAGGGGCCCCTAAGGTCACTACTGTGAGATGCAACACAGATCCTCTTGCTTCTTCTTTCTATCCTTTTTGTAGGTAACTAAGACCATGTGGATAGAGAGAATGGGTTAAGCATACCACAGCTTGTATTTTCCAACAGAATGCTCAGTCTACCATCATATATGTGTGTGTTTCTGCTGCATATATTTCTAGGAGGGGAATCACTGGGTCAGGGAGTGTGTCAAGCAGATACAGACCAGAGAGGTCAGCCAGTTTTCATCCTACCAGAATCAGGAAAACAAAGGTGAATAAATTGGAGAAAGGGGATCAGTAAGAGCTGAAGAAGTGTTTCACAGTTAAGAGCACATATTCCTCATGTAGAGGATCTGAGTTCAGTCTCCAGCATCACAACTACATGTAAATCTAGCTCCAGAGGATCTGGATTCCAGTGGGAGCACCTGTTCTCGGATACACATAACCCCCCACACACAAACACACACATACACAAATAATTTAAAAGTAAAACACAAGGTTAAATGGGAGAGAGAATAAAACCCATAGTGATATGTTTGTATGAAAACCTCACAATAACTCATTGCTTCATATTTTAAATTTTTTAATTAAAAATATATTACTACTATTCTATATCTCAGTGATTTTTTTTATCTTTTCTGAGGAAGTCATAATTAAGCAATTTTCTGATTGGCTATAGTTCATAGCTAAGACTTCGCAAACTGGGGCAGCTGTGATGTTGGGTCTAGGTAGCACTACCTTGTATGAGCATCATCACATATTGACTCCATTCATAGCAGGCAGAATCTCATCGCAGGCCAAGGCAATGTGATTTGAAATTGCTTTTTTTATTCTGGGATCAATTATCCTAAAATTTCGTCACATACTTGACTTTTGTTCAGATGAACAAAATGTGATAAAACAAATCTTTTAAAATTATAATTATAAAATTATAAATTATAAAAGTTAGAAACTGTTGTGTTGTGTGTGATATTTTGATTGTATTCTAGCTATAAACTTTATTTTGAATCAGAGGGCAGAGATAGTCATTAGCTGACCAAAATTAACTATAGAGGTTTTGGAGTACCAAGGAAGTAGTAAGGAGGTACTTAAAGAAGAGCTCTGTCCTTTTGGATCAAGAAATGGAAGAGAGAAGAGGTGACTTGTGACTTCCTTGATCATTTAGGTTTTTACTTTGATATCTGATTTTGGACTTTTCATTGATAAAGAATAATTTGATAAACACATCAAAGAATTGCATTTTTAAAAAAGTATTAATGTGAAAAAAATAAACAAGATGGAAGAGCTAGCTTTCAAGCATTGGACAGGAGTTGGCTTCATGAAAGAGGTGCTACGTGTAATTTTGGAGGTGTGTTTCTACTAGTTTCTTCTCTCTTTCCTTTCCTTTCTTTTGTCCTTCCTATCTACCACCAATTCCCCCCATTTCCCTACTTCCATCTTTGGGTTCATGAACAAACACAAATGAGTTAAAACCATCCTTAGGCTATCATGCTGGAGAAACCACATGTAGAAAGAAAACAAAGATTGGGTTTTGTTCAATAACTCTCTAGCTCTTCTATTTTGCAGCTATTCAAATCATTCATAAAAACGTCATAGAGGTGACTGAGCCAGGTACTCCTTCTCACTGCAACCTTAGAAAAGGATGCTAATCTGCTTTCAGTGAGACTGGGGGTAAATCATGTAGCTTCCTAAAGTACTGAATTGCAAAGAACTCTATTATTTGCAATTGCTGATGTTAAAAACGTAAAGAATATCTGGGATGACAGGGTCAGTTTTGAATCATCCTGGAGACCTAACATAGTAAAAAAAAAAAAAAAAAAAAAAACAAAAAACAAAAAACAAAACAAAAAAAAAAAAAAAAAAACGAAGCACCATTTTGTGGAAGTGGTCTTCTGAAAGTTTCCCCTTTGGAGAAAAGACAATAAAACCAAAACTACGTGGAGCATGGATTTCACACATAGCATCCTACAATTCTGCAAGTTGGGACAGGAGAATCAGTGAGGGCCAGCTTTGGCTACAAAGGAAGTTTAAGTCCAATCTAAAACACACAAAGACTAACTAAAAAATATACAAACAAGCAAACTGACTTTAGTTCAGCTCCCAATACCTATATCTTGTAGTTCAATCCCAAGGGGATCCAACACCTCTGGTTCCCAGTAATGGCACTCACACACACATATGCCCACATAGACAAATGTATACACATAATTCAAAATAAAATAAAATTTCAGAAACCTCGGGAGAAATGCAAAAACATTATCCTAGAATTAAGTGAAAATTAAAGCACAATAGAGTAGAAGCTGCTTTTCTATTAATGAAAGTGGTTTTAAGAAGTTTATAGCTGCAAATGCTCATATTATAAAAATTTCCAAATTATTCAGTAAGTAGTATAAAGATGCATATCAATATCTTAGAGAAAGAAGAAACTAAGTGAAAAGTTATAGAGTAGGCAGAAATAATAAATATCAGAGTAGAAATTAATGGAATAAAATGAAAAAATAACAACACAATGAAAAATGAAGATTCAGATCTTTTAAAGACAAAGAAGAGTGACCAGCCTTAAAAGAAAAAGAAAAGAAAACCTATGTAAAGACTGAGTTGTGTGTTTTCTCAAATAAGCAAATTTGAAATAAGAAGGCAGACATTACAACTACACATTAAAAAGAGTGTTCACCAAGATAAAATGGGGATAATTCTAGCTAAATAACGGTGATTCAAAATAAGTGCATCAATAAAGATAATGTATTGCATTAATAGATAAACTAAAGGACAGAGATCATGTGACCATCTCAATAGATACCAAGAAGACTGTTGAGAAAACTAAATATAAACTAACTATAAAAACTTGAAGAAACTCAGATGTGGTGGTTTGAATAAGGATGGCCTTCATAGGTTCAGATATTTGAGTGTTTAGTCACTAGGAAGTAAAACTCTGATATTATTAGAAGTATCAGGTGATGTATTATTGTTGGAGGAAATGTGTCATTGGGACTGAGTGTTGATGTTTCAAAAGCCCATGCAAGGACCAGTCTCTCTCTCTCTGCCTCTTAGGCTATAGATCAGGATTCAGCTCTCTCCTTCTGCTCCAGCTCCTACCTGTTGTCTGCCACTTCTGTGCTTCCTGCCATATGACAATGGTCTAAACCTTTGAAGCTGTAAGGAAGATCCCTAACTAAGTGCTTTCTGCTAGAAGAGTCTCCTAGGACATAGTGTCTATTCACAGCAATAGAACAGTGACCAAAACATCAAAATAGAAAAATATATCTGCCAACATAATAAAGGTTATATTAATAACCTTTAGTCAATATTAAACTAAGTGAAGCAATACTCAAAACATTCCAAGAAAATTAATAATTAGTCAAGGGTGGTTACATTCTCTATTATAATTCAGTATGATCCTTGGAGTCTTATCTAAAGCAATAATATAAGAGAAGGAGGTAAGAGACACACAAATAGAAAAGAAAGAAGTTAAATTACCCCTTTAATAAACAATAAGATCACATACAATCTTAAAGGTTCCAACGAAACTCTTTTAGAAGTACTATGCACTTTGAGCCCAGTAGGAGGACTGATTTTTGTCATACAAAAGTCAGTAGCTTGTCTGTGAAATAATGAACATGCTGAGAAAGGAAACAGGAAAAAAATCACATTCATAAGAATTTTAAAAATACTTGGTTAGGAATAAACTGAGCCAAGACAGTCATACAGCTCTACAATAAAAATTTTAAGACACCAGAGAAAAACAAAATAAAATAAGAGCTATAGAAGATAAAATGGATTTCCAATGGTCACACATTGGTGGAATTAATACAACAAGAATGGTTGCCTTACCAAAAGCTATCTATAAATTCAGTCAAATTTCTATTAAAATTTTAATGACATTGTCACAAAAATAAAGGAACAATTCTGAAAATCGATATGGAAATACAGAAGACCCCAGATGGCCAAAGCAACCTTGGACTAAGCAAACAAACAAACAAACAAAAAACCCATAGGAATTGATTTTACATTACAATGCAGAGCCTTAGGAACAAAAACAAGATAATAGTGGCACAAAACAAGCATGTATGAGGAGGTTTAAATGAACATGACCCCAATAGGCTCATAAGGAATGACACTATTTGAAAAGATTAGGACATATGACCTTTTTAGAGTAGGTGTGGCCATGTTGAGGGAAGTGTATTATTGGGGATGGGCTTTAGGGTTCCATAAGTTCAAGCTAGGCTCTGTGTCTCTCTCTTCCTGCTTCCTGCTGATCCAGATATAGGACTCTGGGCTCCTTCTCCAACACCATGTCTTCCTGCATGACACTGTGCTTCCTACCATGATGCTAATGACCTAAATCTCCAAACCTGTAAGCT
Source organism: Microtus oregoni (assembly GCF_018167655.1). Lineage (NCBI taxonomy): Eukaryota > Metazoa > Chordata > Mammalia > Rodentia > Cricetidae > Microtus > Microtus oregoni. The sequence continues at coordinate 20,873,409 of NW_024543063.1, forward strand.
AGTTCCAATTAAGTGATTTTTGTCATAAGAGTTTCAATGATCATGGTGTCTCTTCCTAACAATGGTACCCCTGAACAAAAACAATGCAATCTGAAAAGAATACAAAAAATTAAGTCAATAAAGCTATGATCACCTGAGTTTTAATCAAAGATCTTCAAAACACACATTGGAAAAAAAGACAGTGTCCCTAGCAAATAGTGCTGGATAAACTGAATATCCCTGTCTTTAAGAATGAAACTAAATCCATATTTCCAGCAGTTTACCTACATGAACAAAAATCTAATCAAAATGGATCAAAGATGTGACTGAAAAATTTGAAAATTTGAAATTGTCAGAAGGAAAAAAAAGACATAATTCAACATATTGACATAAATAAGGATTTTCTGAAAAGAACTCTAGTCGAAATAATACAAAGAATTGACAAACTTAAAAACGTCTGAACACAAAATGAAATTAAATGATCAAGTGAAAAACAGTGTAAAGAAAGGGAGAAAGACCAGGTCTAGTGGTGCATGCCTTTAATCCCAGCACTTAAGAGGCAGAGGCAGTCAAATCTCTGTGAGTCTGAGGCCACCTGAAATAGAGGATGAGTTCCAGGCCAGCCAAAACTACACAGAGAAAACCTGTCTTGAAAAAACAAAAACAAACTCCCAAGAATGGGAGAAAGATTTATGCTAGTTGGATATTCAACAGAGGACAAATATGCAAAAAATTTTCAAAAACTTCAAAATTATAAATAATCCAATTAAAATAAATGCCTAATAAAATGAACAGACATGTTAATGGAGAAAGGGTCCCTTTGTTTTTCTCAGCTGCCCAGCTAACTTACACCCAAAATAACCACACAGAAATTTGTATTAATTAAATCACTGCCTGGCCCTTTAGTTCTAGCCTATTATCGGCTAACTCTCACATCTTGATTCAACCCATTTCTAATAATCTGTATGTCACCACGAGGCCGTGGCTTACTGGGAAAGATTAAGCATGCCTAACCTGGCAGCTCCATGGTGGCTCTTTGACTCTCCTTTCTTCCTCCCAGAATTCGGTTCTGTCTTCTCTGCCTACCTAAGTTCTGCCCTATCAAGCAGTTTCCTTATTTATTAAACAATGAAAGCAATACATAAACAGAAGGACCTCCTATACCATAGGCAATTATTTTTTAAGTTATCTTTATTTCATGTATGTTGGTGTTTTGCCTGCAAGTTGGTCTATATGAGAGCATCGGATCCAGTGGAATTAGAGTTACAGATAGTTGTGAGCTGCCATGTGGGTGCTTGGAATTGAACCCGGCTCCTCTGGAAGAGCAGTCAGTGCTCTTACCTACTGAGTCATTGCCCCAGCCCCCCACAGATAATTCTTAAAAGATAAAATCCAGATAGCCAATGAGCATGAAAACTATTCAATATCCTTAGCTTGGAAGAAAATGAAAATTGAATCTACACTGACATTCCTCCCTCAGAATGATTGCCATAAAGAAAATAAATAATAAAATATGCTGGCAAGGATGTAGGGAAAAGGAACTCTTTGTAAACTGGTGGGAGGGGTGAGAATTAGTCCAGTCATTAATGGAAATCAGTATGGTGGTTTCTAGAAAGAAATTTAAAGCTGGAATTATCATGTGGCCTTGTCATACCATTTCTGGGAAAATACCGAAAGATTTTTAGGCAACATACTACAGACAAACTTTTATACCATTGTTATCTCGATGGTTTTTTTTTTTTAACAAATTAGGGGAACAGACTAGATGTATGTCGGAGATCAATATATGAAAAACAATTCTTTGTGTGTGTATGTGTATATATATATATAATTCAGTCATAAAAAGAAATTAGTTATTTCTTAGGAAATAATTGCAATTTAAATAAGTAATATAAGTCAGACTCAAAATAAAAATATAATGCATCTTCCATTTGTAGTTATTGCTGGATTTTTACTAGTACATAAAATAATACATAGATATTATATCACACATACATATATATCATATATATACATACATATGTATAAATTCTGTTTTTTGAACTAAAAACAGAAATGAGATTGGAGGAGGAAAAAGACAAGAAAGTCAGGGGAAAGATGTAATATGTCAAAATATGTGTACTTGATACACTTATAGAAAATTATTTTATGAATCTCAATCATATGTATGCAAAATGAGTACAAATCTATAAAATGTTTTCACATAAATTTTGTATATCATCTTTACATAGGGCAGTGGCTTTCAACCTGTGGGTTGTGATGCTTTTGGGGGTTGAATGCCCCTTTCATAGGGGTTGCTTAAGAGCAGCAGAAAACACAGATATTTGCATTATGATTCATAGTAGTAGCAAAATTGCAGTTATTAAGTATAAAGATGAGTAATTGTGTTTTATAAAGAGTCACAGCATTAGGAAGGTTGAGAGCCAGTGGCATAGAGGATTTTGCTTGTATAAAAAAAAATGCTGTGGTTGTATTACAATTTAACTATTGCAATGTTTCTCAGCCACGTTACTATCTCTACTGAGTTCAAATATCTCAAATCCTTATTATGTTTGCAACAGATTTGCTTTGTAAGTTCTCATCTTGTATCCATGTTCAAAATTAAAATTTTGTGACTGATAACTAATTTTATCATCAAGTAGGAATTTTTAATTGATTGCATTTATTTTATATATCAGCTTTAACTTGTATTATTTGGTCTGTATCTTACTTTCTCCTTAACATTTTCAATTGTTCTAAGTCACCTTACTTTAATGTATCTCATATGCAATTTACAGGTAGAATATATGAAAATTAAAACCAAAAAATAATTTAGTAAAAGATAATTTATTCTTCAATGTGTGATCTATTGACAAGTTTCATTTCAGTATTTTATTTTGAACCGATTTCTAAGTCCTGTCTTTAGGCATCCTTGCAAATCTTCACGTTCTAACTCTTACTGAGCAGGATACACATTGCTTCTTTCTCTGGAGTCATGCTCCTCACCACTCAGCTCCCTACAGAATGCATTCTTTAATATTCCTCTCAGTGAGGACCCACAGCCATAAACTTGCTTATTCTGAAAATGTCTTACTTTTCCAATATCCTGAATGGTATCAGTAAATAGATATACATTTTGACTGAGTCAAAATGCTCTTCTTGTGTTTATACAATTCTGAATTTTCGCTAAAGTCTGGTTCATATTTATAATTTTCTAATGATTATAGATATTCTAATAGTATAGATATTCTACATCTTCAAATATCAGTGGATCAAATGCTCAAGGTCCTACATACAGCCACTGTGAATTCTAAGTATCCTGTGTAAATGTCACGTTAAGGGAAGATAATGCTAGGATAAGCCTTTCAAGGAAAATCTCCTAGTCAAGAGGATAGAATTTGGCCTTGGCAAAGACCTAACATTCCAGTTGTGAAGGGCAATCACCTGGCTACCAGATGGACCTAGCAAGGCAGGCTCGACCTCAGCCACATTATGGTACAGATGGAATAATTCTTCTTTAATGAGAAATTGCAATCTTCACAACTCTTAACATACTTCATTGTCTCCAGTAGCCTTCCTGAGATTGAAGTCAGAAAATACAGCTTTTTCTTTTCTTTTCTTTTCTTTTTTTTTCTTTTCTTTATGTTTCTTTTCTTTTTGTTTCCTGTCTTTGGGGGGGGGGGGGCATGATGCCAGAACCTAACTCCTTCCTCTATCTCTACCTCCATGCCAGTGTTGTAAGGAGCTGCAGGTTTTGCATTCCTGCCGCCCCAGCTCCCAGCTGCCTAGCTAGCTTTATACCCGAAATAACAACACACAAACTGTATTCTTTTAAACACTGCTTGGCCCATTAACTCTAGCCCTTACAGGCGAATTCTCATATCCTGATCAACCCATCTCTAATAATCTGTGTAGCACCAGTCTTACCGGGAAAGATTCAGCATGTCTGACCTGGCAGCTTGCCTCATGGCGTCTGCCCGGGAGAGGGGAGCATGGCTTCTGAGCTCACTTCCTCTTCCTCCCAGCATTCTGATCTGTTTACTCCTTCCACCTATGTTTTAACCTATCAGGGCCAAGCAGTTTCTTTATTACTTAACCAATGAAATCAACAGATTGATATATGACACTCCCACATCATTTTCCCTTTTTCTGTTTAAACAAAAAAAAAAGAAGGCTTTAACTTTAACATAGCAAAATTACATATAGCAAAACAGTTATCAAGTAAAAATTACAGTTACAATATTTACATCTACTTTTTCTTTATCATAACTAAGGAAAACTATAACTATAACTATTCTTCAACTCCATCAAGACTCCAGAAAGATACAATATTACCTAAGCAAACAAGAAATAAGCAACTTTCAAACTTTAGAAAATGACAGAGACATCTTGCTGCCTGGACAGTCACCCAAAGTTCCTCTGTACCTTTGGGGCATCCATCCTCGGCCTACAGGCCCATAGTTTCCAGCAGACATTTCCATGAAGCAGGAAATTTCAAAGGCAGTCACTATCTGCTTGTTCTGAAGAATGCCTTGCAGACTCTTTCATGAATCAGGAACCCCGAAAGATTATCTCACATTTAGGCAAGTTCAGTAGTCCTCTCTCTGAGGGTTCTCTGTGTCCAGTTTATGCAATAGTCCAGGCAAGAGCAGTTTTCTTGCCCAAATGGCTATCAAACTCCATAAGGATCCTCTTCGATGCCCATCTTTTTCTTGAAGTAGATTGGTGCTGCCAGGAGCAGAGTATCTCATTGTCATGAAAAGCCCTAAGTTATTAAAACATTTAAAATGACATATTCTATAATCTTTGAAAAATATGAAGAATACCTATCTAAAATATATCTATGTACATCTAGAAAATCTTAACTAACATGACTACAAGCTTGATTATTACTGATTATCCATTAATAACCTATATACATTACATTTTTACATGAACTACACAATCATAGAACCTTAATCAAGATTAGAAATACATATAACAAAATTGACCTTAAATTTAAATCACTAAAGCAAAATCCATATCAATTTAATTATTCATACCTATATCATATCCGCCTTTAAATGTAAAAGAATATTTATAAACCATATTTGGGAACATGGGCACAGTTGTTTTTCTCCAAACTGCTTCCTGCTGAATGGGGGCATCGTTAATTAGGTCTTTCATGGTATAACCTGTGTGCTAGTTTCATCTTGCCAGGTTAAAAATCATGACTTTTTTCCATCTCTCTTTCATTTTTTTCCTTACTAGGTAGCTGCTGATACTGACACCTCGCTTGCCTGTTTTGTTTTACAGCCTAGGAAAATTGTCCTTGAGCTTCAGTCTAAGCTCATTCTTAAGTTCTTTGATTAACTAGGAACTCCCAGCGGAGATGTGGGTTTCCCCTGCGCTCATAATAGCATATGCCTCATTCTTTTCTTTTTTTTTACCCTATGTAACTAAGAAAGAAAATGAGGTTCCTCCAGAAGTTTGGCAGTAACTTTGGGATAATAATTGGCTGATCTTTTCAAATTGGTTTGATAAAAATTAAAATTATTATCAAAATTATAATTTTGTAATTATTCCACGCAGATAATCGTAATTGGATGACTAAACAATGAACTGTTTTTCCTAAGATACTTTTTTCCAAATGGCACAATGGCCAAAACTACAACATAGTTGGTATTTTAGGAACTTATGAAGTACTTTAAGATTAACAGAAAAAATATTTCCTATTAGTATTGATATTAATTTTATTTATATACTAATAGAGTCTTAATTGCACTCTATTCCCTTAAAATGCTTCAAGAATAGAAACATATATCATCAGAATATTGTTAGGGAAGATACTCAAATGTTGAAAAGAAAACTGGTGGATAAGACAGAGTATTCCAGAGCCAAGCTGTTTAATTGTCTTTGAAATGAGAAGCCGCTGAAGACACTGACAGAATCTGTAAGGATACAAACTTTTCCCTGTTTTATTAGAAAGGAAATGAGGCATACCAGGCCAGATAGGATGGGATATAATAAGCAGAACAAAGAGTTATTATACACACAAAATATCTCCCATATATTTAATTTTTTATTTATCCTTCATCATCAGTTAATTTATCCCCAAGTATTTATTGAATATCTGCAAATGTGTCACGGACTCCTCTAGTAGCTTGGATTATAAAGACTAGTAAAGGTGAGCCTCTGCCTAAATGAATTTATGGTGTGTATGTACCCTGTCATTTAATATTGTGCTGAGTGCTTCACGGGATGAATTACAATGAGGAATAGTGTCAGACTGAAGAGTTTCTCCAAATACGAGCACCATTGATTGACCTTGAAAGATTTAGGATAGAAATACATAACTCTGCTAGGGGTATCCAACCCCAATTACGGGAGGGCATTTTTGCTCATTGATGGTGGTATATACCATGAAAATTAAATACAGAGTGTTTGTGCTGTTGATGTTCATCTGTAGTCCTTTCTGATGATGTGTTTTAAGCTTTGGTCCAAGGTAACTCCTTCTTTAATGTGTTCTAGGAAACCCAAAGGTTGGCCACTCCTGCAAAAGAAGTGGCAGATAGTCTAACTCTAGGTGGAAGACTAATTCAGTCTTGTTGTGTAGGTGCTAGTGTTAGCAGTCTCCAAACACTACATGTTTCAGCAATTCCACCTTGTTCTCTCACTTCAGGGTAGTAAAAGCATCCCCGTGTGACTGCAGGCTTTCTATGGAGATCTGCCTGTGGCAACAGTGCTGACCATATCAACCAAATATCCCAGGGCTCTTGGCATTATTTATCTCCTTGGAAATTTGCATGCTTGTGCATCGTTCCAGGATGGACACTTGATTACTGTTACTGTATCAGTCTCTCCTTTGTTGCTCCTTAGAGACACATGCCCTCTTATCTGCCAAATTAATCATACTATGGAGATGAAAACAGAATCCCAACACCGAGCCTTGGAGAACACATTAAAGCAAATGTCACCTTGTTTCCCTGATGACAACTCTGATCGAATCACGCAGCATGGCTCCCTTTTTCTCACATCTAAAGCTACACGTGTTTGTCATGAATATTTTACTCAGCTCTTTTACACTCTCAATTTGAGGTCGTGATTCAAGTGAGCTGACTCTAAACTTGTCTGCTTAAAAATCAAGGACGTTTGCTAATCCCAGTGCAGTTAGCTCCTCAGTCTCCTCCTTACCACAATGCTGGTGCCAATTTCTGTCTTCTTCACCCACACGATGGGGCACTACTTTAAAGCAATATAGATTGTCTTACAAAATATATGAAAACTAGAAAAGAATTATAAGGAAAATCACTATTCATTGTGTCATTATTTTTATGCTCTTCAAAATTCCTCCATAAGGGTGTGTTGTAGCACCAAGCTCCTGACCTCTGGAATCCAGAACTTCCCCTTGAATCTTTCAGCAGATCCCACAGCCAAGGAAAGATGAGATTATTCATACTGACTCTTTTTCTTACAGACAGCTTCTCCATACCACACCCCTGATAAGAAACAAACAAGTCTGAGACTCATTCATGCATCATGTCTGTCACCTTGGTTTTGCATGTATGAATAGATATCTTCAATCTGTAGCATGTACCTAACTTTTACTAAAAGAAGTATTTTTTGATTATCCTTAAGTTCAGCAACATAAAATAACATATTCATTACAATTCTCCTCCACGAGGTATGAGATCTAGGGATACTGTACCTAAAATCTCTGCTCAGGACCTCACTAAGAATGTAGATTTTATTTCCTCATCAGTAGGGTCATCTGAGTGTGGAGTCTTACCCCAAAGTCATTGACAACAGAAATCGTTTCACTAATGTTTGGGGAGAAAAGGCAGCACCCCATACCCCTTTGTCTTCTGATGTTGACCAGCCACAGCTGCCAGCAAACTGTAGAATACTGCAGTTCCTTGTCAAGTTTACTCTATAGAAACATTTGCTTCATCGAATAACCAGTTCAAAACTGCCTGACTTCTCCTCTGTGCTTTTAAAGGTCTTTGCTTTTAAAAAGCCCTTGCAATCATCTAAGGTCTACCCAGGAACCTTTCTGTCTCAAGAGTCACTGAATTATAACCTTCATTATATTTGTCATATCTCTTCATAGCAGAACACTGATTGTATACTAATTACTTAAAGGGAGTATAGACCAGTGACTTAAAACATTGAGAAAACCATTTGAGAAGTATACGTGCCAGAATCAAATTTACTGTAAAATGAACAGAAAGCTTCAAAACCATTTGTAGCAATTTTCCTTCACACTAGAAAAGACTCTGTATGTGTGTTCATGTGTGCACATGTTCACATAATTTTTGCAAAACTAGTACAGCTTATTTACCTTTCAAAGAGCTGCCACTCCCCCTTCAAGCTTCCTCTACTTTATTTGACCATGCTGTTTGTTCAGTTATCTAAAAAGAAGTAAAGACAAGTATTTTAAGGGTCCTGATCACTTCTGTGCAGTAGTGGGAATGAATTCTCAAGAATTCTTCAGTCTTATGAGCCCATTCTCCTGCTAAGGTCACACAAACCAGGACCCCCATGGCATTAAGAATGAGATGCCTGGAAACCCACTATGGGGTCTTATGGGAATAAAAGGAAGAAAACATTCTTAAAATGTCTATTGACAGAAGAGTCAAAAAATTCTTTACCAAGGGAGAAGTGTAAAGTTATAAATAGAAAACATTTCTCTTCATTGCCTCATCAAAGACAAAGGATTTTTATAGTCTTAGGAATGATTTTAGCAAAACCTTAGATTCCATTCAAATACATAATGAATTTTAATGCAAATAGATTATTTAATAAAGTTTAAACATATCATTTGATATCTTATTTGAAAAGGAGTTGAAGAGAGCTCATAGAAACTGGACTTGTATGGCTTGGATGTGTGCGATAGACCTTTTTTGGGCCAAAATTAAATTCACTTATTAAGGAGTTGAATGAAAATTCTGATAAAAGTAAATGATTTTGAAAGCGAAATTATAATAAAGACTAGCAATGAGAAAAAGTTAAGAGTTATTTTCATGTTCCAAATAAAAATGTAGGCAAAATACACTTACCAAAAGTAATAATTCTTTGAGCAAAATGGATACAAGTTTTAAAAAATAGCTATTAGTTTCTTGGATCTCTTTGTTGATCGAATTATTAAATAGAAATGGATAATACACAAAAATATTCATGATTTTATACAAATTGCTGCATGGTGACATAACAAACACAATATGGCTAATTACTCTTCCATGCAAGACAAACCTTAAAAAGTGGAGTCATGAACTCTCTGGAGTCATGAACACTCATAAAAGATACTTAGGAAAGGTCCAAGTTTTCAAATGTGACATTGCGTTTTACATGTGTGATTGTTTGAAAAAGAATGTCCCCCATAGACTCAGATGTTTGAATAATTGGGCCGTAGTTAGTAGCTCTGTTTAGGGTGTAATAAGGGGTGAGGCACTGCTAGAGGTAGTCACTGGGTACGGCTTTGTAGCTTCAAAGCCCAGCCACCATTTCCAGTTCATTCTCTCTGTTTCAAGCTTGTGAGCTCTTGACTTCCTCTACCTGTCACCATGCCTGATGCTTGTTGTCACGATTCTACGACATTATATATTTTTTATATCTTTGGAATCACAAACCCAAATAAATCCTTTTTTCTGTAAATTGTTTTGGTCATGATGTTTACCACAGCAATAGAATATAAAGTAAAGCAATATGCCATAAAAGATTAAAAGTAAAAAACAAAAAGTGACTTCAAATGCTAACAAACTTTTTAAAATAACAAAACTTTTTTTCCAATTTTATTTTTTCTGACGAGATGATCAGGGAGAATATAAATCTTGTAAAAAAAAACCCTCATTATTTTAGTATAGTGTTACATTTTGTGAATTTATCATTTTAAATTATTTTGGTTGTTTTTTTTTTTGTTTTGTTTTGTTTTGTTTTTGTTTTTCGAGACAGGGTTTCTCTGTAGCTTTGGAGCCTGTCCTGGAACTACCTCTTGTAGACCAAGCTGGCCTCGAACTCCCAGAGGTCCGCCTGCCTCTGCCTCCCAAGTGCTGGGATTAAAGGCATGCGCCACCACCACCAGGCTATCATTTTAAGCTTTATAATTTTCTGATTTAGGTGTTTTCATTGGTTCCTAACTTTGTCTTCACAAAATAGCATTTAATTAAAAAAAAAAAACACTCTCACAGTATGAAAACCTCAGACATCATAAAACTTGTATACTCATCCCAACCCATGCTCCTTATCGTGTCTCAAGCTCCTTGTGGGATATCATGTACAGGACATGTGTCCATGTAGACACAAAGATATTGTATCATCTTCTCCTTGTGAAGAGCACAAGTACTCTTGAGTACTCCTTGCCCCTACCAACCTGATGGCTTTTTTTTTTTGGAGGGAATGGGACAGGGACAATGCTGGCAAGGGTCACTCAGAGGGTTAAGGTTCATATCTAACAGCTTAAGAATTTGAATTTGAATGTGACCTGAAACCTACACTGATTTCTTTCTGGGTGAAATATTCATAATATTCAATTGATCATATTAAAGTACACAATCCGTTGCCATAGAGTATATTTATGATATTTCTTAATTCCATTTAATTCTAAAACATCTTTATAAACTTCCCTTTCTAAGGGATAAAGCCTTCACAGAGATTTCTGTTCTTGATTCAGGCTCCTTTCCGCATTTACAGACTTGAATTTGGGGAAAGGCAAGGCAAACTTCTATTCATGAATACAGATCCTAGTTCTATGCCCAAACTAACAGACTCATTGCGCTGTTTACTGAGGTGGCTTTCTTGCTAGCCATGGTAAATGTCCCCTTCTGAAAATAGACTTCTGAGACCCCTGGTGAATTACTAGGACTCTAGTGTAATCCCCATGTAGAAGGATTTCTGTTTCTCTTAAAATTTTGTGGTTTATCACAAATTACCAAATGAACAGCCCACAGTGCTGTTTATCAGCTCTAAGTGATTTCAAGTGTTCCCCTGTTAAAACTTTGAATGTTCTGTGCTGCCCCTTATGTTAATACTGTATTTATTGCTAGTTTTCTGCTCACATGAAACAAAGCATATTCATAAAACCTGGATTTCACACAAAGGTCCCTTTTCTTTAACACTGCACTTAAACTGATTCATTCTATAATTTCTCTGTATTCCCGAAAATCTGATAGGGAGGACTACATGGATCCATAACTGAAAGAAATTTAACTGAGGAAAGGGAATTTAGCTGAGCTTTAGTAAAAATGAATTTAAATGTGTGTGATTTTTGTAAAGCATGCAATCCGTTGGGTTTGATCTTGTCTTTGAAGGTGGGGCTAGAAGTAGCTCATGTACAAACAGACTGAATGAATACGTGTTTATGCAAGTAAATAAATGATCCTTTTCTACTCCACAGTCTACTGAACCCTCCTCCAGTTCCAAGATAGTCTACAAATGCTGGGTGGAGTTCACCTACAGGAAAAGGCACAAGTCTGTTGCGTGTAATTCTGAAACAGTTTTTCACTGTGTGATTTTCACAGAAAACATGCTGTTTTCTTCTATACCAGGGTTCATCGTGTAGGATGAATTTATGCTCATATATATTTGAATATATGATTCGGGAAAATTTGAAGACAGAGTACAAATATATTGTTAAGAATTTTAAGCATATGATATATAAAAGCTAAATAATCAATCATGAAAGTCATGCTAAGCACAGTCTAAAATATAAACATGAGCCTGTTTTTATATATTCATCTCATAACTTGAAAAAATTCCCAAGATTAAGGCTAAACCATTTGCTACAGAAGTCTGTTCATAACACTGGGGAAGATTTGATGTATAATAATGGGAAAATGTAATACAGCCAAAGAGAATAAGATGAGAAGGCAGAATGTCTAGAAGTGGAAATAATTATCTTCTCCTGAAGAGGATGCATGGCCTCCTCTGAGACAGGGAGAAGGAAATGGAGGCAGGAAAATGCTACATGGATGCTGGTGCTTATTTCCTTCGTTGCTTTCTCTGGTTGACCGTCAGTACATTTTTTGCTAAGGTCGTGTGTTATTGTGAGAGGCTGCTTGTTCATTCCTGGCTGCCAGACTCACAGAAAACTTATTATTTGCCATACTGTTTTGCCAATAGTTAAGTATATTTCTAACTTGCTCTTATATCTTAAATTAACCGACTTTTATTATTTTATATTTTAACACAAGTCTTGTAGCCTGCAGGCAAGGTTCCAGTGTGTCTGTCTCTGGTGGGACTATATGGTTTCTCCTTGACTCTGACTACTCTTTCCATCTATCTATCTATCTATCTATCTATCTATCTATCTATCTATCTATCTGTTTTAGTCTGGCTATATTCTGTTAAGCCATTGACCCATATATCTTGTCATATATCAAGAAAATGAACTGCAATCCGAGTACTTTATTCCTTCTCATCTAAAGAAATGTCTATGTATTTTAAATGTGGACTTAAAACAAAACTTAATAAATGAGCTTCAAATGCATACAATTTCACATATGGTTGTGCTGAACTTATGAATGTTGTATGGCAATCAGGAACATGGAATTATCCTGAATAATTTTCAAGGCTCTTTTATCATTCCTGATACTAGTTTCATACCATGGTTGTACAAGTTGACCTTTGATTAATGGAGACTCCATTTCATTTCCTTTATTGCCTGAAATCATAAATCCTTTCAGCATTTTTTTGAGAATTTTAAATGAAATTATTTTACTGATATCATCCCTACCAAAAACAAAGAGAAGGAAAATGAAAACACATTTTGGCTATCAATAACAAAAATACTATGCTCAGCATTTACAGAAAACCACGACTAAAGATTTTAAAAATCACATCTAATTCTGCTCATTTAATTATTTACTTTTTAATTTTATCTTTTGGACCATGGTACTTCTATATTATGTGATTTGTAATTTTGAAAGGTTAGCTTAACAGAATAGCACAAGAAAATGACTATTTACTGTAGGATAAACTTACTTAGTTATGTATCTACACTTGCTGTTCATGTGTAAAACTGTTTGGAAACTCATATTTTGGGAAGGTGTCCAGAATCTACAGCATGCTTTTTCAAGGAATCTGGATGGTGGAAAGGGGGAACAGTTGGCTGTTTTGTTAAGACAAACAACACACTGGTTTGGTAAACTAAAAATGAAATCTGTTGGTCCCCACATGGCAAGAGAATATTAGGGTTCATGCTGCATCTGTTTCTCCCAATAGAATTCAAGCCTCTAAATATAAGTGCCACGTTTTGTTTAGTTCAGCAGTACTTGCACTATTCTGGATACATAGATATAGCATAAGTGATTATTGAATTTAGTGTCTTTAATTTGAATGATTCTTTGGCCATTTGCAATAAGCACAAGATGATTTTCTTATTCCATACATGTGGGTCTTTCTGCACATCTTCTCTGTACATGATATGCCATGAATTTGCAGAATCTACATTACAGTGTAGCAGTCATGTGGGGATTATTCATGACTAATAATGAGCTCATTTCTTTGACTAGATACCTGGATACAAATGAATGTTTTAATATTTCAACCCCTTCAAATGTAATGGAAAAACCTGTCATGGATAATAAGGTGCAATGGAGGGTCTGAGCTCTTAAAGTGACAGGCTTTCTGTGATTTCAAATTCCAGCTCTCTTGGATTTGAGATAGATAATTAAGTTAAGGATGATGCCTCTGAATAAAAATGCCATAACCATAGTCTCTATAATAATCAATGCCCTAAACTACAAGTATCATTTTGGTTTATGTCAAAATAGGAAAATTATTATTTACATATAAAAAAACATGAAGAGCCATCTGGAGAGTCCCCGTTAGCTGATTCCCAATGCCTTTGTAAAATTTCTTTGTGTTATTTATTCTTACTGCATATTTTTCTCTACTCTCTTTTGTATATTATCCTTAAGTAACAAAATATTATGAACCATCCTGGTTTGACATGGCGAACTAATTGTGCACGCTTGTATAATCAAGAGAAGTTGGTTGTTGAATCTGAAAGGGTAAAGCATTTGTTTATAAGGTTGAGATGCCTTCCTTGAGTATGGCCATTAATGTGCAAACTTGGAGAAGTAGAAGAGTTTCCTAGAAGTCTCCCAGAACCCATAGTTCTGTTCGCTGATAAATGTGATTTTCCCACTCCAGGAACGCTCCTTTTGTTCTCATCTGTGTTTTATGTGGCTGTTTGTTACTGAGACAAACCAAATGGCTAAATCAATACAAACGGCCCTGGAGGGCTAAAGAGACCACAAGAAAGTGTAGCATCATTAAACTAAATTACAGACAAGCACTTACGAAGACAAATAAGTATTTTGTTACCATAAGTCTTTTTTTTTTTTTATGGTGAGGATGATTGAGAATGTTTACAGAACTTGCACAGTTCCTGGGAGAAGGCATGCAGGGCAGTGTCCTAACAGGTGGGTCTTCCTCATTGTCATGAGCATTGAAATCTGACAGGATGTGGAAAATTGTTAGTGTTTTTCCCAGCCCAACATGTATCTACTGTTAGGAAATACACAGAACTGTAGAGAGGTGATAACTAGGTAAATGCACATAAGCCAAGTTATTCTGGTTTCAGAGCCACATACGTGTCCTGGGGAAGATGGGCTCTGTCGGGGATGAGAGTGGGACACCCCAAGTGGTTGGGCATGATGAAATGGTACAATACACTATTTGTGGGTGTTGTCTTTCCTGTTCTCTGAAAAGGGTCTGTGAACCTCAGCTTTATTTTCTGAGTGCTCTACAGAACATGAAGATAAAGGCAGAGACATTAATTTCAGGACTCTACAAATGCACTTCAGGCCAGAAGGTGGTCTTATGTTATTGAAAATAGTTGTCGAGAAAATGCATTTCAGAAATGAGAAAAATAATTCACTAGAAGCAGGTTGTTAGAAGTAGAGAGAATGTAAGAGATGTTTGGTCCTAAGAAAAACTACATAAGTAGATAATTTAATAAATCAAAAAAGATTTTTTTTTACTATAAATTACATTGAGATACTATTCTACAAAGCACATAGAAAGGGTTTATGCCTTTTCTAAAAAGGAAAATCGATTCAATTGACTTACTAAAAGACTGGCTTCAACATAGAAATTTTTATTGCATGTGAAAAAAGATAAAAATTGAAGCAACTTTTGATACATATGTAGGTTAGCTGTGCTTGAACTCTGATGGGTATGGTAAAGCTGTATTGCACCCAACATGTATTTATTTCTTTCCCTTTCTCAGGTTCCCAGAATGATTTGGTTTCTCACCCTTGTACTAGTCATTGCCGAGCAATGGAAAGATTAAGATCCTGAGACCAGCCAGGTGGTGGTGGCACATGCTTTTAATCCTAGCACTCATGAGGCAGAACAAGTGAATCTCTAAATTTGAGGTGTTTACAGAGCAAGTTCCAGGAAAGCTACTCAGAGAAGGCATGTTTTGAAAACAAAACAAAAGCGAAAGCAAAAACGAAAAGAAGAACTTGAGGCCAAACGAAACACATGCCACCTATAACACACGTTCCTTTTTCTTTTTACATTAATGATAAACTGATTGGCCCATAGCTCAGGCTTCTTATTAACTTTTATAACTTATATTAGCCCGTTATTCTTGTCTATGGTAGCCACGTGGCTCGGTACCTTTTTTGGTGAGGCAGTCACATCTTGTTCACACTGTGTCTGGATCACAACTGCAGACTGCAGAATCCTTTTCCCAGAATTCTCCTGTTCTCATTGCTCTACCTCTATTTCCTGCCTGGCTACTGGGCAATCAGCATTTTATTAGACAAGTACAAGAAACAAATGTTTACCCGGTTAAACCATTGTCCCACAGCAATTACCCCTCCCTTCTTTTTTTTTTTAAAAAAAAAGAACAAGAACTCTGAACCTAATATCCTTTGTTTAGTTTTTCTCCTGACCATTATCCATAACAGCTTGTAATCAACATTCTAGACAAAGGAAAACATCCATAGTCCATCTTGAGGGAATATGGTTGTAGTTTTCCAGGCTACTGCCTGCTGAATTGAAGCATTGATGATCTTATGGGGACTTAAAGAAAATTTAGAATTATGATCAAGTCATGACTGGAGTATCCTGTGAGGCTTGGTCATCTCAGCCAGCAGTCTTGTGGCTATTCTGGATGTAGAACTTAGACATCTGGGCCATCTGCTCCTATCAAAGATTGTGGTGGTACATACCTTTAATCCCAGCACTTGGAAGGCAAGAGGCAGGCAGATCTCTGTGGGTTCAGGACAACCTGGTCTACAGAATGAATTCAAAGATAGCCAAACATACACAGAGAAACCCTGTCTCAAAAAGCCAAAAAGTAAAAGTAAAAATAAAAGAAATAGAATTTAAACTAAAGCCACGTAAAGATGGAAAATACACAGAGAGTCTGGATACTGTATATTATTATGTTGTCTTTGAAATGCTTGACAGCTGAGGAAGAAGCAAAAGCTGCTAAAAGACATTTAGATATACATGCTGCTGGATTAATAAAACATAAATATTTTGTAAATGCCTTGACTTCAAAATTGAAATCAAAAGAGATATATTACTTTGGAGAACAGGTTTTACTTTTGTATCCACAAGAAATGAGAGGCTATGGATTTATTCTTGGCTAAGAAAACACACTTCTTAATTGTGAATAAAAGCCGTCACCCCCCCCATCCATCCTCTCCATCTTCACATCCCTTCCTGCCTCTAATGGTAATGAGTGAAGCCTCATATTCTAGTGGTAGAACTATTGTTGGAAGGATCATTAATTACCATGTCATTACATAGAGGAAAATCTCCCCAGGACTAAGAAATAAGCCTTTGTGTGGTTTTAGCCCATTGAGATATTTTATCATTGTTCTCTGATATTTCTTTGCCACTCTAACTGAGTGGTCAATATGGTATTCATGATACTTCCAAGTAAAGACTAACACAGAACTCTCTAGGCTTTTACATGATCTTACCCTTATATCTTTGAAATAAAGCTTATTAGAACCAGAGGCAAAAACTAAGAATCAAAAAATATGAAATCATGAGACCGAGGTTCAAGAAGTTGTTTCAAACACAGAAGCTTTCATTTTTATAAGGTTTGTAATATGCACAAGAGGTGCAAGAATTAGTACTTCAAATGATTCAATCACTCTTCTAAACCATGTAAATAAACATTTGTTAAGTCATGCCCTATACCGTGTCTATATTTTATAGTGTATATATATCATATATATAATATAGCATATATAGTATGACTAGTTGATTTAATGACAGAGTAGTGCAGTAAACTGGAGAATGTGAGTAGAAACTGAGGAGGTAGAGTTTGAATACCTCATTTTTGGGGGAAGGGGTTGGGACAAATTCAGACTAAAGGAATTCACTCCATGCCAGTACTCCTTAGAGCTTTCAATAGAACCCATGCTTTCATATTAACATTATGTCCATTTAAAAATTTATCTAAAAGCAACAAGTTTTTAGAATCAAAATGACCTCTCCTGAGAAGAATATGTTTTAATAGGCCTACTATTTTCTGAGATTTTTTTTTTTTACTTAGAAGTCTTTCCACTTGGAAGAGCTATCAACAGAGGACAGGAGAGGTGTGAATGTTGAATAGCAAATTTGTGTGTCACTTGATACTATTTTGTCTTGAATTTGACCTGCTTTCTTAGTATCTTGTCGCACATGTCCAGAGAAAGGTCTGACGTGACAATAGAAGCAGAAGCGTGTTAAGAACTCATGTGGATACTCTCATTGTCTTCCCTCTTGGTCCCTTTTAGGTAGGAATACTGACATTTTTAAATTGACCAGAAGTATGGGAAGCATTTTTAAAACCATTTTTCCTTAAATTTACTGTGGGCATGTTTGCCTGTGTTTCTGGGAGGAAAGAAAATGAACATGCTCCAACTCAGCTTTTAGAATAATACTCCGTCCCCCTTCCGAAGAAGAAAAAAAATGGTGCTCACAACTTGAGCTTATATATTTCATTAAACACTAAAGAGGGCATAGGAGAGTCAGTTTAACAGTGCTATGATGTGAAAATGGTTCAATTTGATGTTGTTGTCTGTAGACATAGACCAAAAAAAGCTATGAGCCCAGGAATTCAGATGCCCTTTAGAAGGTAGGAATGGATTCCCTCTATGGCTCTGAAAAGGAATGTCGCCCTCATGATACCAGGACTTTGTGCTACAGATACTCATGGCAAATTTTTAGCTTTCAAGAACAAGATATAGTGAGTTTATCTCTTAATATCCATGCCTGTTTACTAACATTTTAACAATATGTAGGAATAAAGCAATGGAGTAATATTCCATCAGTGTTTGAGAGGTGTTACAAAAATTATAGCCACTTCTTTCATTTCTCCCATCAACTAAATATTAATAGTAACAGTAAAGTAAGAGGCTCTGAATGGGAATTTTATTAGACATGAGCTTCATGCTCCAGACCACAGTGTTTTGGGAAACAGAATCAAATTGCTGTGAGAACAGGCTGGGTATTTCCTGAGCTCTGTTTTGCTAAGAAACAGCACTGTCTGGAACAACGTAAAGAAAGATGGTCTCTTTTGAATCCTTCTGTGCTTACAAGTGTCCTACTGAAAAAGAATAAATCATAACCAGCAAGAATTGCTAAGGGTCAAACCATAAAGTTCACCCCTTAGATGGGTCAGGTCCTGAGCAGAGAATGTTATTTAATACTGAGGCAGATGATAAATTTGTCAACCCAATCAGGCTGGACTCTGAAGCTGGGTTTCTTGCTTTGTAAGCTCTAGCTGATGACAGATTGTTATTTACACATATACTTTATTTCTTTCTACTTTATAAAATTATTGGTCTTGTAACTTGTGCCTCATCCTTTAGGTGATGCATAAATGCAAACCAGTGAGAAAGCTTCCACCATCTCTTCGTTCCAGTTTCGGCTCCGTTATTATATAATGTTTCATGTTTCAACATTCTCACTGTGTGTTAAGCAAAACAACATCAGTCACCAAAGCTTCTGGAGCCTTCTACTTTTCCCAGCATGACGGCCATGAGAAATGCAAGTGCTGAAACCAACCATTCTGAAGTACACTTTGTGAAGTCATAACATTCAGCTACCTGTGAATGGGAATGATTTATTCAGAGCAAAACTCTTTGTAGGAAATCCAAATGCTTACAAAGGGCACCAGAGACGGATCATTTTCAGGTCACCTAAAACTCTTGTGGTGGGGAGAGGCAAGCACAGCAAACTAAAGTGAGAGACTGCTGAAGAAGTTCAGTGGGTGTCTTAAAAGGATGTGGGCACTAAGTGACGATCATTAAGATTTTCTATGGAATTTTAATCAGTTCATCCTTTGACAATGAGGCCATGCAAGACTTGCTAATTGTAATTGGAAGAGGTCATTAAGCACTTACTTCTGGTTTTCTTTAATCTGCTACATTAAGATTTAGAAATATCTCAATACAAGGCCAGGGGAATGGCTCCGTAGGTAAGAGCACTGCTGCTGCTGAGCTTGGTGACCTGAGTTCAATCCCAGGATGCCTCATGATGGAGGGAAAGAACCAACCAGCGTTCTCTCTTTCTCTGTGTGTGTCTGTGTGTGTGTCTGTTTCTCTCTCTCACACACACACACTAAGTAAATAAATAAATGCTATTTTAAAAAGATATGTCAGGGTATATATGTGGGATAATATACACAGTGGTGATTAAATGAGCTCACAATTTATATTTATTTATCACACCTGAAAGAGTATATTTTGTAGTTAAAGCAGTTTCTTTTTTTTTTTTTTTCTTTTTTTTTTTTGCCTAAGTGGAAAGGAGTACCTGAGGAAGAAGCCACTGAACTGAGAATCAGATCAGGAGTGGAAATATTATCCAACATTGTTACTAGAAAGGGTTAGACTTCGTTACTTATTCTACTTCTAGAACTCAGTCTCTGTGAGTTCAAAATTTAACCCTAAATTAGCTCTTCCAGCCACTAAAAATGGTAGAACCTGCTGTAGCTTTTCGTGTGGTCAGGTGGGATGCGAGTAAAAGAGCAAATACACAGAATTTATACTCTAATTTTCCTCCTGCATAAATCACACATGTCAGCTATAAATCATTGCAATATGTGAATGCAGTTTAATAGCAGCAATGACGTTCTCTGTACCTATAGGTTATCTAATATTTTAAAATTAAATTTAACATGATGAAAAGCCTCCAGGAAATTAATTTTAAAAGATCAAATACTCCGTCCATGGCTATGTATACAGTTTAAATTTTACAAAGAAATGTTAATATAAAAATCCAAAATATTCAGCGAGTCCGGTTTATCCCATGATTTTTCAGACCTGGGCCAGCTGGCCTTGGTGAGTTCCTGATAGAACATCCCCATTGTCTCAGTGTGTGGGTGCACCCCTCGCGGTCCTGAGTTCCTTGCTCGTGCTCTCTCTCCTTCTGCTCCTGATTTGGACCTTGAGATTTCAGTCCAGTGCTCCAATGTGGGTCTCTGTCTCTGTCTCCTTTCACCGCCTGATGAAGGTTAATTTCCAGGAGGATGCCTGTATGTTTTTCTTTGGGTTCACCTTCTTATTTAGCTTCTCTAGGATCACGAATTATAGGCTCAATGTCCTTTATTTATGGTTAGAAACCAAATATATGTGAGTACATCCCATGTTCCTCTTTTTAGGTCTGGCTTACCTCACTCAGGATACTCAGCAAATTGTAGTGTTGTGCTTTTACATTTTTTTCTTCATCTGTGAGTTTCTGTCACTGGAGGCTTTTGTTCATCTTGCCCCGTCCAGGAGACACTTATAAAGTAGTCACTCAGAGGCTTATTATTAACTATCATTGCTTAGCAGATGACTCAGACTTATTATTAGATAGCTCTTACATATAAACTAACCCATTTCTATTAATCTTTGTATCGACACATGGCCCATGACTTACTGGTACTATCTGGCATCTGGAGTCTTACTCCTTCAGTGACTGTTGATGTCTCTCTTGATCCTGCCTTCTTTCTCTCTGCATTTAATTTGACTTTTCTGCCTAGATATATACTGTCCTGTCATAGATCAAAGCATATTTATTCATCAACCAATAAAAGCAACACATATTCACAGCATACAGAAGGACATGCCATAGTGGTTTCTGAGCATGAAAGACTGAGTCACTTAATGACACATTTCAGAACCCAGGACAGTGCCTGGCCTATTGTCCTTACATAATAAACTACTGTTAATCTACAGAAACCAATGAACCAAATTCGTGGGAACTCATGAACTCTAGACTGGTAACTGTGGAGCCTTCATGGGACCAAACTAGGCCCTCTAAATATGGGAGATAGCTGTGTAGCTTGGTCATTCTGAGGGGCCCCTGGCAGTGAGACCAAGATCTATCCCTGGTGCATGAGCTAGTTTTTTGGAGCCCATTCCAAAATGGGATGCTGTGCTCAGACTTGTTGCAGTGGGGAGGGGCTTGGTCTTGTCTTAACTTAATGTGCCAGAGTTTTTTTTTTTTCTCCCCATGGGAGGACTTACTCCTTGAAAAGAGTTAAAGGGGGGTGAGCTGGGGAAGGAGGTGAGGGAGAACAGGAAAATGTGTGGGAGGGAAAACTATGGTTAGAATGCAAAATAAATAAAAAAATAAGTAAACAAAAAATAGTAAAGAATGAACAAAGAAATAGAAACAAGGCAGTTGTGTGACTCAAACTTTGTCTACCACAGAGCTACATCCCCTAGCACAGTGACTCTTCCAGTTTGGCCCTGATACAATACTATTATGATGCTGGTCAGACAAAGTGTGATGACTCTTGGTGAAGATATGGAGGGTGATAACTTTAGTGATAGAAAACTGTGAGTATGCTTTTGGTTTTTTTAAAAAAAAATCTAGTTGGTATTTGTTTCTAGTATCTAAAATTGCAACTGTCCAGAAAGCCTTTGTTTTTAAACTGAAAAATACTAAATGCACTACAATATGTAGCTGGTACACATATCAATTTTTTAATTTTTTGAAGAGGTTTGTTAAGACTTGTATTATTTTATTTTGATTTTGTCAATTAAGAAAATATTATCATATTAATTGTAACTATTTTTGCCTAATGTGTTTTTGTTATTGACTCATGTATGCACTGAATAATCATATTGAGAACCGATATTATATTGCTGTCATCAATTAATCAATTATTCTGTAATCAACACATTTCTCCATATCTTAATAGATCCAGAGAACCTCAGAACTGAAGGAATCTAACAATCAGGTCATAGCCACTTATTTTATAATTTAGGATACTAATACGCAATAGAAAGTCATGTGTGGTTCAGCTTACGTAAGCTTTGTCCTTTGCCTGTTAAATTTTAGTATTTACATATTCGCAAATAGATGTGCTGTGCAGCTGTGAACCTGAGACCAAATTAGCAGTCAGTGGTGACTAAAGATTCCATAGCAGGTGCAGCCCTTAAATTATCTTGTCTCACATTCCACATGATGCAACAAGGGTAATATCCCGGGTCACATTCTGTCACCAGAGTCTGACACAAGTGAAGGCTCTCATCCAGCATAAAAGGTCACCATCAGTGCCAGGAAATTAGTGGCTTAACCACTAGCAAGACACTTTGACCCATGTGACAACAACAACTTTTGATCACTATAGAGATAATGTTGATGTAATAATTTCTTTGGTTACTTTGGCTCTGTGTTTAAAATGTGAACAACATCTCCTTTCACCAGCAGGCTTATATCTATCTCTGTCCCAAAACAGTACTTAGAATTGTAGATCAGAAACTGCTAACCTAGCATATGCATGTTTGGAGCATAACATGTCATCTTAGTCATTCTATCTTCAATAATTGATCCAGAAAAATTATGAAAAATCATGAAAGATAGTGCAGTGATTTTTATAAATAATTGCAGCTTCTTTTTAAAGTCTGAGGTCTTATATATGGAAGTCACAATGTGAGTTATTGTTTATATAGTTTGAACACTTTAATGTCCATTACTTAATCCTCATATCACCCTTAGAAACAACATACAATACTATAATTGCTTCTATCATACAAATATGGGCAGAGAGATACAGAAAAGCATAGAAATACATTCAAGGTTGGTATTCATTAAACTCTGCAAAGAATCATGAGCCAAATTATTTAATAAGCTCAGAATTTTCCATGTTGCAGTTGGCAACACTACTATCCTTTCATTAAATCTGTTAAGTTTCTGCTAAATGTGTTAGTGCTAGCCTGGTGGGGAAGGTCCTTCTTTCTATATGTTGCTTTCATTGGTTAATGAATAAAGAAACTGCCCTGGCCTGTTGACACGGCAAAACTTAGGTAGGCAGGGAAGATGAACTGAATTCTGGGAGGAAGAAGACAGAGTCAGAGAGACACCATGTATCCTCCACCAGAGATAGACATGCTGCAACTTTGCTGGTAGACTACAACCTCATGGTGATGCACAGATTAATGGATATTGGTTAAATTAAGATGTAAGAGTTAGCCAATAAGAAGTTAGAGCTAATGGGCCAAGCAGTGATTTAATGAATATAGATTCTGTGTGACGATTTGGGGGCTAAGAAGCCGGGAACAAACCTTTGATTAAGCACACAAGAGAAAAAAGAGCGCCCTTCCTGTTATACTAACCTAGAGTTGGTACAGACCTATGATAAGGTCCTTCTTATTATCAAGGTTGGGTGAAGAGTTTTCCCTCTTGAAGACTGAAATAGTGACATATTTGTTGAGTGGTCAGCAGAGACACTTCTGGTAAGATGTTGGGAAGTCCCTCTCAGATGAAGTGTATTCCATGGCATGTCTATGTTGGTAAGTAGCCAGGCATACAGCAACAGGAAGACCATTTGAGGTGTATTAAATAGTAAGTGAATTTTTCTCTTGTGTGCTTAATCAAAGGAAGGTAAAAGTTAGTAAGTATGGATTAGACCAAAGAGAGGATGCAGTTAGATAATCAGACAAGAGATTAAGACTCAGAGGGAATCTTCAGGTAAGGATTGCTGTCTGCCCTGGGCAAGCACTGGAGACATTTCATCGCAGGGTGGCAGTCACATAACTTCTTTTGCTTCTAAAAGATGATGTGGCTTGTTACATAAGATAAAATTTCTCTATTGCCTTTTATCTATCACTCAAACTGCTATACACCTGGAAATCTATGGCTACTAAAGGCAGATAAAGGTCCGATGCCAGGAACAGTATTTACAGGATTATAATCTTAAACTCTTTTACAAATTAAAATTTATATGTAGCCATAGGAATGTAAATGAAAAGATATATGGCAGAGATTTATAATACAAATAACAAAATAATAAGAATGGTTTAGTCAGATTAAAATTTAATAGAATGTTGTTTTATATTTGTAAACTCTGGTAACATACAGAGACATAAATTAAATATTTCAGATTTCTTCCTAGGATAGGATATTTGTCTATTTCATTTGGTAATATATTTGCTTGCATTATTAATATGTCTGGTTTATTATCTGCTGTTATTTTGGTTTGGGCATTAGAAAAAAATCCCAGCATTAAAAACTGATATTTAAATGTAACAAAAATTACTTGAACAAGTGTCTTCACTATGGAAACAAAACAGAAACAGCTTATTCTGAACAAAACATACTTCAGAGGGGATATTCTTAAGGAAAACTGAGTTGGAAGGCATCTGATATCTATGGCAACATGAGAGGTTAAAGAAATCTTGGGTTGTTTAAGACTGTGCTATAATATTTTTCAAGACAAGTTTTATATTAACACAATACATTGTACATAAAAAATGTGAGTAGAGCCATATAAAAGTCAGTGAATTTTTGTAATGACTTCACTATGCAACCATTGTTCAGACTGAATAAGGATTTAGAGAATTGAAAGTCCCAGGGAACTCTAAGCTATATAGTGAGTTCCAGGCCAGCCTTAGCTTCACTCTAAGACCCTGGCTCAAAATTTAAAACATGCAGTACTCATGGATTTAAGAAAACAATGTTGAGCCGGGCAGTGGTGGCGCACACCTTTAATCCCAGCACTTGGGAGGCAGAGGCAGGCAGATCTCTTTGAGTTTGAGATCAGCCTGGTCTACAAGAGCTAGTTCCAGGACAGGCTCCAAAACCACAGAGAAACCCTGTCTCAAAAAAGGAAAAAGAAAGAAAGAAAGAAAGAAAGAAAGAAAGAAAGAAAGAAAGAGAAAACAATATCGATGAGAGCCATCACTGGGGTGAGTAAGTTTCTGACCCACAGCAGCAGCCCGGGACATGGAATTTAGATGTTCCTCATCCCCCCTATACTTCCTGGACTTCCTGCAGGGGCTACACTCCCCGGATACTGCCTCTCTCTTCCTATCCCACCCAACTTGCATCCAGAACCCCCTCTTCTGCCTCCCTCCCCTCTGTGGGCACATAACACCACCCAGCTCAACCTGTTTGGGCACTGGGACCGAGTTGTTAGGGCAAATGGGTGGGCAATAGTTCCTTTGTCTCAATAGCCTGCCTGCAGCAAGCAAGGTGGACCCCTTGTTTACGAGCTACCCAACCAGCAGGGAGATCTGATCTAGGCACCAGGAGAGCCATCACTGGAGCACCAGGAGAGCCATCACTGGGGAGTACCATCACTGGGAAGATACATCAGTAGGCAAGGAGACCTGATCCTGTGAAAGAAGATTCATAGGGGAGCATTCGGAGGAAGAGATGGGCAGGCGCCAATACAAGAATTCACCCAACAATCTGAAAAACAACATGAAACCACCAGAACCCAGCAACCTCACAACAGGAGGACATGAACACCTTAATCAAGAAGAAGTAGAAAAAAATGACTTTATGAAAGTGATAGAGGCCCTTAAACAGCATGTTAAAAAAAATGCCCTAATAGAAATGGATGAGAAGTATAACAGAAAGTTTGAAGAATTGAGTAAATCACTGAATGATACCCTAGGAAACCAAGGAAAAACAATCAAAAAGATAATGGAAACAGTTCAAGACTTGAAAACTGAAATGGAGGGAAGGAAGAAAACACAAACAGAGGGATGGCTGGACATGGAAAATCTATGTAAACGAATAGAGACTACAGAAACAAGCATAACCAACCAAATACAAGAGATAGAAAAAAGAATCTCAGATTCTGAAGATACCATAGAGAAAATAAACGCACTGATCAAAGAAAACAGCAAAGCCAACAAACTCTCATCACAAAACATTCAGGAAATCCGGGAAACAATAAAAAGACCAAACCTAAGAATAATAGGAGCAGAAGGAGAAGAAGTGTAGCTCAATGGTCCAGAAAATATATTTAATAAAATTATAGAAGAAAACTTTTCCAACCTAAAGAAAGATATACCAATGAAGGTTCAAGAAGCATACACAACACTGAATAGACTGGATCAAAAAAAAAAACCATCCCCTTGCCATATAATAATCAAAACACAAAGCATACAGAATAAAGAAAGACTATTAAGAGCTGCAAAGGAAAAAGGTCAAGTTACTTATAAAGGTAAACCTATCAGACTTACACCTGACTTCTCTATGGAAACCATGAAAGCCAGAAGGTCCTGGATAGATGTACTGCAGGTAGAATGAGACCATGGATGCAAGCCCAGACTACTATACCCAGCTAAGCATTCATTCACTATAAATGGAGAAAATAAAATTTTCCAGGATAAAAACAAATATAAACCATACATAGCCATAAATCCAGCCTGACAGAAATAGAAGGAAAATCACAAACCAAGGAGCCCAACAGTGCCCACAATAACTCAGACATCTAGAGACCCTTCACCAGCAAAACTAGAAGAAGGGAAACACACAAACTCTACTACCAAAAAAAGTGACTGGAGCTACCATTGGTAACCATTGGTCATTAATATCACTTAATGTCAATGGACTCAACTCACCTATAAAAAGGCACAGGCTAAGAGACTGGATACTAAAACAGGATCCAACATTCTGCTGTTTACAAGAAACACACCTCAACCACAAAGACCTACTCAGAGTAAAGGGCTGGGAAAAGGCTAATCAAGCAAATGGACCTAAGAAACAAGCAGGTGTGGCCATACTAATTTCTAACAAAGCTAACTTCAAACTTAAATCAATCAGAAGAGATGGAGAGGGACATTTTATACTCATAACAGGAACAGTTCATCAGTATGAAGCCTCAATCCTGAATATCTGTGCCCCTAATATAAAAGCACCCACTTACGTAAAAGAAATATTATTAAAACTAAGGCAGTCATCAAACCACATACACTAATAGTAGGAGATTTCAGCACTCCTCTCTCACCAATGGACACATCAATCAGAAAAAAACCTAACAGAGAAATAAGAGAATTAATGGAGGTAATTAATCAAATGAATTTAACAGACATCTATAGAACATTCCAACCAAATAGGAAAGAATATACCTTCTTCTCTGCAGCTCATGGAACCTTCTCGAAAATTGACCACATACTCAGTAACAAAGCAAACTTCCACAGTTACAAAAAAATATTAGTAACCACCTGTGTCTTATTGGATCACCATGGATTAAAGTTAGAATTCAACAACAATGCTACCCCCAGAAAGCCTACAAACTCATGGAAACTGAACAGTCAACTACTGAACCACACCTGGATCAAGGAAGGAATAAAGAAAGAAATTAAAGCCTTCCTTGAATTCAATGAAAATAAAGAAACAACATACTCAAACTTATGGGACACTATGAAAGCAGTCCTAAGAGGAAAGTTCATAGCACTAAGTGCCCACTTAAAGAAAACAGAGAAAGCACATATTGGAGACTTAACAACCCACCTAAAAGCTCTAGAAAAAAAGAAGCAGACTCACCTAGGAGGAGTAGAAGACTGGAAATAATCAAACTGAGGGCTGAAATCAACAAAATAGAAACACAGAAAACAATCCAAAGAATCAATGAAACAAAAAACTGGTTCCTGGAGAAAATCAACAAGATTGATAAACCCCTATCCAAACTAATCAAATGGCAAAAAAGAGAATATGCAAATTAATAAGATCAGAAATGAAAAGGGGGACATAACCACAGACACAGAGGAAAATCATTAGATCTTACTACAAAAGCCTGTATAACACAAAACTGGAAAATGTAAAAGAAATGAACACTTTTTTACATAAATACCATATACCAAAGTTAAACCAGGACCAGGTGAACAATCTAAATAGACCAGTTAGTCACGAAGAATTAGAAGCTGTTATCAAAAACCTCCCTACCGCTCTTCCAGTCGCAGGCGCTTTGGGAGCCGCCGATTACCTTCCAGCCATGGCCAAGTCCAAGAACCACACCACACACAACCAGTCCCGGAAATGGCACAGAAATGGCATCAAGAAACCCCGG
The DNA here is from genome assembly GCF_018167655.1 of Microtus oregoni. NCBI lineage: Eukaryota > Metazoa > Chordata > Mammalia > Rodentia > Cricetidae > Microtus > Microtus oregoni. The sequence goes on from NW_024543063.1 coordinate 20,901,598, forward strand.
TCACAAAGATACGAATCTCTCAAGGGGGTTGACCCCAAGTTCCTGAGGAACATGCGCTTTGCCAAGAAGCACAACAAGAAAGGCTTGAGGAAGATGCAGGCAAATAATGCAAAGGCCATGAGCGCACATGTGGAGGCCATCAAGGCCCTGGTGAAGCCGCAGGTGGTGAAGTCCAAGGTGCCAATGGGCCTCACCCACAAACTCACCCGTCTGGCTTTAATTGCTCACCCCAAGCTTGGGAAGAAGATTAGAAGCTACATGGCCATGGGTCGTAGGCTCCAAAAAACAAAGCCCAAGGTTCAAGCCAAGGCAGAGGCCTCAGCTGCAGCTCAGGCTCCCAAAGGTGCCCAGGCCCCTGTGAAGGCCCCAAAAAAAGGTCGCAGTATGCCAGTGTGAAGACAGATGGACTGGTGTGAACACCTACACAGTATTTGCAGATGTTCAGGACCTTATGCTGTTTTTACAAATAAACTTGAGGCAAGTTCTGTTAAAAAAATAAATAAATAAATAAAATAACATCCCTACCAAAAAAAGCCCAGGACCAGATGGTTTCAAAGCGGAATTCTACCAGAACTTCCAAGAAATCCTAATACCTATACTCCTTAATGTATTTCACAATATAGAAACAGAAGAGTCATTGCCAAATTCCTTTTATGAAGCTACAGTTACTCTGATACCAAAACCACAAAAAGACTCAACCAAAAAAGAGAATTACAGGCCAATCTCACTCATGAACATTGATGCAAAATTCATCAATAAAATACTGGCAAATTGAATCCAAGAACACATTAGAAAAATTATCTGTTATGATCAAGTAGGCTTCATCCCAGAGATGCAGGGCTGGTTCAACATACAAAAATCTATCAATGTAATCCATCATATAAATAAACTGTAAGAAAAAAAAACATATGTTTCATTAGATGCTGAAAAAGCATTTGACAAAATTCAACATCCCTTTATGATAAAAGTCTTGGAGAGATTAGGGATACAAGGGTCATACCTAAATATAATAAAAGCTATTTACAGCAAGCCCACAGCTAACATCAAATTAAATGGAGAGAAACTCAAAGCCATCCCACTAAAATCAGGAACATGACAAGGCTGTCCACCCTCTCCATACCTCTTCAATATAGTGCTTGAAGTTCTAGCAATAGCAATAAAGACAACATAAGGGGATCAAGGGGATTTGTATTGGAAAGGAAGAAGTTGAACTTTCGTTATTTGCAGATGATATGATAGTGTACATAAGCGACCCCAAAAACTCCACCAAAGAACTCCTACAGATGATAGACACCTTTAGAAATGTGGCAGGATACATGATCAACTCCAAAAAATCAGTTTCCCTCCTATACACAAAGGATATGGAAGCACAGAGGGAAATCAGAGAATCACCACCTTTCACGATAGCCACAAACAGCATAAAATATCTTGGGGTAACTCTAACCAAGGAAGTGAAAGATCTATTTGACAAGAACTTTAAGGCATTGAAGAAAGAAATTGAAGAGGATACCAGAAAATGGAAGGACCTCCCTTGCTCTTGGATTGGGAGGATCAACATAGTAAAAATGGCAATTCTACCAAAGGCAATTTATAAATTCAATGCAACCCCCATCAAGGTCCCATCAAAATTCTTTACAGATCTTGAGAGGACAATAATCAACTTTATATGGAAAAACAAAAAAACCCAGGATAGCCAAAACAATCTTATACAATAAAGGAACTTCTGGAGGCATTACCATCCCTGACTTCAAACTCTATTACAGAGCTACAGTGATGAAAAGAGCGTGGTATTGGCATAAAAACAGAGAAGTCGACCAATGGAATCATATAGAAGACCCGGATTTTAACCCACAAACCTATAAACACCTCATTTTCGATAAAGGAGTTAAAAGTATACAATGGAAGAAAGAGAGCATCTTCAACATATTGTGCTGGCACAACTGGATGTCAACCTGTAGAAGAATAAAAATAGACCCATATCTATCACCATGCACAAAACTCAAGTCCAAATGGATCAAAGACCTCAAAATCAATCTGAACTCACTGAACCTGATAGAAGAGAAAGTGGGAAGTACTCTAGAACATATGGGCACAGGAGATCACTTCCTATGTATAACCCCAGCAGCACAGACATTAAGGGCAATATTGAATGAATGGTATCTACTGAAACTGAGAAGCTTCTGTAGAGCAAAGGACACTGTCACTAAGACAAAATGCAATCTACTGATGATCTTTACCAACTCTGCAACAGACAAAAGTCTGATCTCCAAAATATATAGAGAACTCAAGAAACTAGACTTTAAAATGCTAACTAACCCAATTAAAAAAAATGGGGCACTGAACTGAACAGAGAATTCTCAACAGAAGAAGTTCAAATGCCTAAAAGACACTTAAGGTCACGCTCAACATCCTTAGCGATCAGGAAAATGCAAATCAAAACAACTTTGAAATATTATCTTACACCTGTCAGAATGGCTAAAATCAAAAACACCAATGATAACCTTTGCTGGAGAGGTTGTGGAGGAAGGGGTACACTCATCCATTGCTGGTGGGAATGCAAATTTGTGCATCCACTTTGGAAATCAGTGTGGTGGTTTCTCAGGAAATTCGGGATCAACCTACCCCAGGACCCAGCAAGACCACTCTTGGGAATATACACAAGAGATGCCCTATCATATTACAAAAGTATTTGTTCAACTATGTTCATAGAAGCATTATTGGTCATAGTCAGATCCTGGAAACAACCTAAATGTCCTTCAATGGAGGAATGGATGAAGAAAGTGTGAAATATATACACATTAGAGTATTACTCAGCGGTAAAAAAAAAAAAACAATGACATCTTGAATTTTGCATGTAAATGGATGGAAATAGAAAACACTATCCTGAGTGAGGTAACACAGACCCAAAAAGATGAACATGGGATGTACTCACTCATAATTGGTTTCTAGCCATAAATAAAGTACATTGACTCTATAATTTGTGATCCTAAAGAAGCTAAATAAGAAGGTGAACCCAAAGAAAAACATATAGTTATCCTCCTGGATATGGGAAGTAGACAGGATTGCAGGGCAAAAAAATGGGTTCTTTGGGGTGGGGTGGGATGGGGGTAAGGGTAGATGGGGAGAGAAAAGTGAGAAGGGGAGGATGGGGGGAACTTGGGGAAATGGGATGGTTGGGATAATGGAAGGGTGGATATGGAGCAGGGAAGAATATATCTTAATTAAGGGAGCCATCTTAGGGTTGGCAAGAGACTTGAACCTAGAGGGGCTCCCAGGTGCCCAGGGCGATGTCCCCAGTTAGTTCCTTGGGCAGCTGAGGATAGGGAACCTGAAATGGCCCTATCCTATAGCCATACTGATATCTTGCATATCTCCATAGAACCTTCATCTGGCAATGGATGGAGATAGAGACAGAGACCCACATTGGAGCACCAGAATGAGCTGCCAAGGTCCCAATGAGGAGCAGAATGAGGGAGAAGATGAGCAAGGAAGTCAGGACTGTGAGGGGTGGACCCACCCACTTAGACACTGGGGCTGATCTATTGGGAGCTCACCAAGGCCAGCTGGACTTTGACTGAAAAAACATGGGATAAAACTGGACTCTCAGAACATGGCAGACAATGAGGGCTGATGAGAAGCCAAGGACAATGGCACTGGGTTTTGATCCTCCTTCATGTTCTGGCTTCGTGGGAGCCTAGCTAGTTTGGATGCTCACCTTCTTTGACCTGGATGGAGCGGGGAGGACCTTGGACTTTCCACAGGGCAGGGAACCCTGACTGCTCTTCAGACTGGAGAGGGAGGGGGAGAGGAGTGAGGGGAATGGGGAGGAATGGGAGGAGGGGGAGGGAAATGGGAGGCTAGGAGTAGGGGGAAATTTTTTTTCAATAAAAAATAAATAAATCAATCAATAATAAAAAAATCATGAAAAAAAAGAAAATAATGTCATGTATTGGCATAGAAACATTTAGAAAGGGGAACAAAACAAGGAATTTAAAAACAAGAAAAATGATTACTGAACTGTTCTCAGCCATAATATATTTCATGTAAGACCTTGGGATGCTTTCTGCAGCCATATCACATTCTCGGTGCAGCAAAGTAAGTTCTTCATGGATAGTGTCCACATGTGCTTTTGAGGGGAGCTCTTACCTTACTTGGAAATCCACGTTTTATCATTTAAGCACTTCTGTAGGATGTGGATTTTCGTTAAGTATATTTTATCTTTGTCTGTGTGTTTTATTCTTTAAATATACAATTTTATCTATCTAAACAATTGATGGAGGAGTTACTTTCATTGGTTAATAAAGAAACTGCCTTGGCCCATTTGATAGGCCAGCTCTTAGGTGGGTGGAGTAGACAGAATAGAATGTTGGGAAGAAGGGAAGTGAGCCAGACTCCATGCCTCTCCTCTCTGGTCAGACCCGATGAAGCTCCAGCCCAAGACGGACATACACTAGAATCCTCTCCAGTAAGCCACCACTTCGTGGTGATACACAGATTATTAGAAATGGGTTAGTCAAGATGTGAGAGTTAGCCAAGAAGAGGCTGAAACTAATGGGCCAGGCAGGTGTTTAAATGAATACAATTTGTGTGTTGTTATTTCGGGGTATAAGCTAGCCAGATGGCCAGGAGCCAGGTAGCAGGAACGCAGCCCGTAGCTCCTTCTACAAACAATAAAATGAAGTTTGTTAGAAGGGTATGTTTAAAATAATCACATTTTGGAATTTCTGAGAAGACTTACTTAGTGACCTTGAATCTCAATGAGTAACATTCCAGGTATAAAAAACTTGGTTTTTAGTCACAAATTGCTGCAGAATAAATTCCCTTTGTTTTATTTTTAAATGACAGTGATAAAGATAAAATGTAGTAGTATTTTCAACTTCTCAACATAGCATTACTATCCTTCCACAGGATTTAAAGTCAGCTAAATTCTCATACCATAGACAATACCTTTTTTATGTCTTTAATTAAATATTTGCTTGCTTAAATGTAACTTTCATTCATATTAGTATACAAGTCTGTGCTATTTATAAGCTGATTTCTAATTGTATTAACATACAAATGCACCAAAATATCTGTATGCAGTCTACTGTTGGTTGACAATTGCCCAATTTCTAGTTTGGGATTATTAGGGCCAGTGATGCTATAAGCCAGTAGCCAGCAAATGAAGAATATATGATTCGAATAGGACCAGGGATTTTACAAAATACTTTGGATGAATAATTTCCCATTAGTTCTAATAAAAATGATGTCAGGATGAACATTAATGACCTCAGTGTTGAATGGTAGTAACTATAGACTGGGCACATGAGTAACTCTCCTGAGCTCATAGCTAGTGAGTGGAGGAAGCGAGATTCCACTCACAGATGGGATCTGTTGCTCCTATGTACCAAAAATTTCACAGCAAAGCAATAGAAGAGTGATAAAAAAAAAAAGGAATCATAATTCCTGGTAGCCACTCTAGTGGGTTTGAGGAGTGTGGCTCATAAAATATGTCAGATGTTAACTTGCAAGGAAGATGTTAAAGAGAAAAGTGAGTGGTTAGAAATAGTAAGAAGGGTGAGCTGGTTTGAAATGTGAGTAAGGTGACCAGAGCAGACTTTGAAAAGGATAATATCTTTTTAAGTGAGGTCCTAAAGAAATGGTTTAAACACGGGTCTTTCTCTTTGCCCAATCAATACTATTGACAATCATATTACACTAATAAATAACCATTTATGACAATAGAAATTTCCAGAAGACACTGTTCATTCTATCTATTGCAGATATATTACTGGAAAGATCATTAAATAGAAAACTTCCAACAGCTCTGGATTCAGATTGGATTTCATTGCAAGGTCATCAAGGACTGATTCTGTGTAACTGGAAGAGCCATTGCTCCTGTTTCTTATGCACTCTATCTGACAGGACCTTTGTTGCACATAATCTGAGTTCAATAAGTGGCAATTAGACAAATATTGTTAGAGAACACATTTGGAAGGACTAATGCACTAACCTGTACCATTGTGACTCAATTATGTTCTCAGAAATATTGATAGAGTAAGACATTTAACACTACAAATAAAATTTTCATTTTTGTTATACATTATGTTTTGATATATAGCTTTGGCTGACCTAGGACTTACAAAGTAAAGAAAGGAGACCTTGAATTTGTAATCATACTCTTGTTTCTGCCACCTGAAGACTAGGATTGGAAGCTGAATCATCACACAGGCTACAAATGATTTTTAAACTATATTCTATACTGAAGTATTTTCAAACCAATAAATCACATGAAGAGTAGTCCTTTGTTTTTTCTTTACTATGAGAAGGAAGTTTACTAATACCAAGGCATCATGACTCATGCCCATAACAGCAGTCCTTGGAGGAAGAGTTTGAAAACACATAATGAGTTGGAGGACATATCGGTTAAATCTGGAGTAAAAGTAAATATATTTGGAAAAAGCATCAATTGTAATGTGTGAGGCAGAGGGACAGGAAGTAGAGTAATGAGTGAGGAATAAGTTGCTAAAGTAGAAAGGAAATATGTTTAAAGGAGAAACCAGGACTCCATAGTAACTGAACAGCACCTGGCCACTGTAGTTCTTAAAACACCCTAATGTCTCTACAAAAGAGGTGCGATCCTGTATTGAAAAAAAAAAATTATACTAATGAAGGCTTTTATTTAAAGGAAGACAAAAGAGAAAGAGAGAAGTGGGTTAAAAAAAAAAAAGCCAGCCAAGAGATTTTTACCTCCTACATTCTTAGTACCACCTATAGACCCTAGAAAAGAGGAGTTCAAAGTGGGAATCTAATGATCACAGTATTGTTTGGGGATTGCATATAGTCACACTAACATCCTCCTGTTTCTATTGGTCTCATCCGCTTTCATGTCCTGACCTTTTTGCGTTTGTTAAGATGTTTTTATATCTGTTTTTTTTTTCTTCTACACTAATAAAGTTCAGGTAGTCTTGCCTTTGACTGATTGCAGGTGTCCTCTTGATGAATTAAAGAACTCTGGGAGAATCTTTTAGGTATTATTTGGGGATGTGCTTGTGATAGTGATTGATACAGGGATAACGGGTTTAGGAATGTACATGGGCTGAGTGGGAAACTCTGTCTTCAACATGGGAGAACATCCTCAAAAGCATCTTCTTTCTGTTTCCACTGTACCTGGGATTCACTGCCTCTCTTCTATCTGTGGATGTCAGAATTACAGGCTTGCTGACATTTGGACACCAGGATTTGTACCAACCCCACCCCTACCCTGGATTCTCGGGATAACAATTACACCATCAATTTCCTTGAATCAGAGACCTTCAGCTATTCAGGTTGTCAACACCTCTATAATTTTAGAGAGGAAAAGTTCAATACAGACCTGGAAAAAATGTTTAATTTGAAAGTTATTTCTTTTCTAGACACAGAAGAAGGAATATTGAGAGAATATTAAACTATATTTTTTTCAATAAAGAGAATTCAGACTGTACACATGAGACAATACTAAACAGAAGATAGATAGATGATAGATAGATAGATAGATAGATAGATAGATAGATAGATAGACAGATATACAGCCTCTATTATTACTCTACACTCTCTTGTCTTCTGCACTATGGTTACTAAGGAAAGTAAATAGTGTCCTTCAAATGTATAACATCTAAAGAGGCTGCCATAGGCTCCAGTGTCCATCTAATAGCCTGCATTTAGGAAAAGCTAAGCCCAGGATGAGTTGTGTCCATGCTCATGCAGTGAGGCATCCTGAGTTCATTTTCTCTGGTTTTCTGTTCTATTTAGATCTGTAATGGATCAGATGCTGCCCTATTCCTTTGGGAAAGGTCATCAGATTTTTTTAAGTATAAAGACATTAATAATTTCTTCTGGATATAACCTTAAAAGCATATTTAGAAACGTCATTCAACCAACTATCTGGAAATCACCTTCCCTATATAAAATTAACCACTGTCCACTTTGATTATTTAAATTAATGTAAAATCTTTTTTTGACTTTATTCTTCAAATGATGACTTTTAGAAAATACAAAATGAAATTTCTCAGTGGAATGAGTAAGCTGACCAGCAATGGGAGTAGGGAAAGGGAATTATGAAAAAATGTTTAATGAAATACTTATGAAAATGAATTCTTGGGAGGTCCAAACATGGTAGAGAAAGTGATTTCAGACAGAGGAAATGAACAGAAGCAGTCCTTGAGAACAGATGTTCCAAATAGTTTGCTTGAAGTATCTAGCAGTGTGGAAACAGAGTAATGGAAAGGGATAATGGTCACCAGGGATACCAGATTTTAGGGTCATAACCAGAGATGGTGTTTTTCGTTAAGGAAGGAGGATTTCAAATCATGCCTTAAGTGAAGTCTTTATGCTAAGCAAATTTCTCAGTGAACTCTGAGGTTTAAACTTCAGGATAAAGAAAACATGGAAGTCAATGAAAATACAAAGAGAGATCTCTCACTTCACTTCAGGATTGTGGTAATCCTATTTTCTAGATCTTTGCTTTCCTTATTCTGGTGGGTAAAATCATGTTCTTGAACAATTGTTGAGAATTCAATGGTTTATTGCACTATCAATATTTCTTACTATCAAGTTTTCTTACTCTTATCATTTACTACCAAGAGTGTCTGTTTTGTTTCTGATATCCTTATAGAACAGATTATTCTCTCCTTTGTGGCTTCAGAATAGTAAGTTTTCATGTTGGACTAAATGGAAAATTATAAACTTCTCTTGCACATCCAAGTTATAGAGGCAGAAAAGAGAGAAGGGGAGCCAGAAGAGAAATTTTTGAAAGAATGCTCCTTCTTATGGTGTGGTAGTTTGAGAAAAAATGGACCCAAAGGGTGTGGCACCTTTAGGAGTCATGGCCTTGTTGGAGAAAGTATTTCGCTGTTGGGGCAGGCACTGAGTTCTCTTGTTCAAGCTCCCCTTGGTGTGACTTTTAGACAACTTTCTTTTGCTTCTGAGCCAAGGTATTGCATTCTCAGCTATTGCACCATGTCTGTCTACAGGCCACCATGCTCCCCACCTTAGTAATAATGGACTGAACCTTTGAAATTGAAAGGGGCCCTCCCCAATTAAATGTTTGTATCATGAATAATAAAATAAAATAACAAAATAAATATTGAAAATAAATAGATATTGGTGTTCAATCTGAAAACCAGAAAAGCAAAGCAACCAAGCCACAGAGTTTTACCTCTACCAAGGCTGAGTGACCACAGACTAAGCAGACTAAACTTTTTTCTCCTCCCATTTTATATTTCCTCTAGATTTTGGCTTAAAGACATGTCTCCCTAATATTTGGATTAATGTATGAGCCACCACAACCTGGATTTGTTTCTGCATTGATCTTGTGTAGCCCAGGTTAGCCTTCAGCTCACAGAGATCCATCTGCTTCTGTATTCCAAATCCTTGTATTAAAGGTGTGTGCCACCACTGCTTGACTGCTAGTAGTTTAGCTTTGCCATTCTGGCCTTTATGCAAGTTTTATTTCTTAAAACATAAATAAGATATCACTATATTTCCTCTTTCGTCTAAAATAAATAGAAGGCTATAACTAATATAAGAAAAAATTATATACAGTAGGTACATTATATTATATAATATATAAACAATATGTACATCAATAATGTTTAGTCCATTTGCATTTGACAAATTCAGAGAAAAAACTCCATATCTATACTGTCTTGGTGAGCCCATAGTCTTTTATGTAATTTATTTTCTATTACAACTTGCTTTCTGTATCTGGAAAACAAGAAAAACTATAACTATATAGCTTTTAACTCCTTCAGAGACCCAAGAAGGAGACATTTTTAACTGAGTAAGTAAGAAGTGCAAGGAAGTGACTTCCATAAAAATATGAGTAATGACAGAAACAGCTGGTTGCCTGGACAATCACCCAAAGTTCCTCTGCAACATTGTGGCATCCATCTTTGGCCTACAGGCTTAGAATATCCAACAGATTTTTCTGTGAAGCAGGTAGTCTGAAGGGCTGCCCCTCCTTGTCTTGATAATGTTTGGCAGTCACTTTCTTTTTTGTCCTGATTGTCCAATTAGGACAGCATACTGTCAGCAGTCAAGGCAAAGGTATTTTCTTGCCCAGTGGCTTATTTTTGTCACAAAGAAAGTAAACTCCATGTGGAGTTTCTTTGATGCCCTTTATCTTCTCTGAACTAGATTGGTGCTGCTGGAAGCAGACATATCTCAATGTGATAAAAGAAGAATGTAGGTTATTAAAACATCTTAAATGCCATATTCTGTAGATCTCTGAAGTGTTAAAAGATAATATATCTAAAATACATCTTTATTTGACCTTGAAAACATACCTAATAAAACTACAAGTTTGCTTATATTAAGTGATTAACTACTAACCTGTATTTCCTTATTATCCTAATAATTACATTGTTGTATTATATTACATTGTTATATATGTACAATATCTTGAAAAAGAATAAAAATGTATGTACAGCATATTCCAACAAAATTAATCTCAATATACAAAATTTGTATACAATATACAAAAGTACAATCCAATGTAAAATATTTAAAACTAGTATTTTGCTTTTTAAAAATAGCTTCAACAATCCACCCTTTTTCCTATTATGTATATATCCCTCTTTGTTGTTTTCAAAACAAAAATGCTGTGGGATAATGCTCTTATACACTATAAAGATTTGTTACTCATATTAGCTAAGTGATATGGCTAGGATTACAGCTGCACCTTTGATGGCTGGCTCTACCCCATTCCTTAGCTTTTTGATAGTATAACTTCATGGGAGCCAGATTTATTTCAAAACCTCTGTGGCTAAACAGAGACAAGAATTATGGGTTAATTTAAGTTGTAAGAGCTAGTCAATAATAAGCCTGAGCTAATAGGCCAAACAGTTTATAATTAATATAAGCCTTTATGTGTGGAACTGAATGGCTGCAGAACTAGGTGGGACAGAAACTTCTATCTACAAATGTTTTTATTTATAATAGTTGCCATGGTCATGGTGTCTCTTCACAGCAATAGTAAACCCAAACTAAGACAGAAGTTGGTACCAGAAGTTGGGTTAGTGTTGTGATAGGCCTGACCCATGATTATGTTTGGAGTAATATGGACTTTGGTACTTAGAATTTGGAAAACACTGGAGGGCTTTAAGCACTGCTTAATGGGGCATACTAGTAGAAGCAAGTTAGACAATGGTGCTGATAATTATTTGAAATGTCAGGAGCTGGGTCAAGAGGTTTCAGAGAAGAATTTTAGTATGCTGCCTATAAATAATTCTTAAGATATTTTGGTGAAGAGAGTGACTGCTTTTTGTTCTTGTCCAAAGAGTTTGCCTGAGGCTAAAGTGAAGAGTTTGGAATTAATTCCATTGACAAAGGAAATCCTCAAACAGCCTAGCATAGCCTCTGTAGTGTGAATATTATTGTAACTCTAAAGAAGATTTATAAGGAAAAGGAGTGAACTGAGCAAGGAAAATGTTTTTAGGAGGAAAAGAGCACTGGAAAGCAGAATGGAGCTAAATTCTTTCTTCTTGGAGATAAACAGATTAAGAAATGACATATAAAAAGTGGTGATCTCAGAGCAAGATTCCACCCAGCCAAGTTTCCAACTTGGGAAAAGGAAATAAATAAAAGTTTAGTGGCGGTGCACACCTTTAATCCCGTCTTTAGGAAGGCAGATGATGGTTGATCTCTGAGATTGAGGCCAGCCTGATCTAAAGAGCAAGTTTAAGGACAGCCAAGCTTAGGCAGTGAAGGAAAAGAGAAGCTGATGAAGATGTAGTTAAACAAGTGGGCCCTGTTTCAGCCCCAGTAAGCAACACAAGTTGGCAGTTTGGCCACATGGTTCTGGCTTTAGAGTTAGGGATAAAAGAAAGGGTTATGGAATTTACCTCTATGCCTAAAAAAGGTGCTAAGGCTAGGCATGTATCAGTGATGTTCCTGAATGGAGACCTAGTAGAGAGGCCATTGTGAAGTTGTGAAGTTGAAGCCTGGATTACCTTGGAAAACCAAAGATGTTAGAGATGCCAGAGTCATGGGATACCTGCCAAGGAGAGCTGCTAACAGGGAGTGAAACCAGGTCAAGAGAAACAAGTGTGTTGTAGTCAACAAATCTGAAAGGATCTGGAGATGTGGAGAGTGTTTAGATATCAAACATAAAGATGCAGAATTTGGAGTTTACTCAGCTGGTTTTCAGCCTTGCTTTATTCCCATATTTCCTAACTATGATTCATTCCCTGAATTCTGGAATGATAATATGTATCCTATAGCATTATATGTTGGAAGTATGTAATCTTACCTCTTAAAACCTGTAAGTGAGGCTCCCCAATGAAATGTTTTTATTTCTAACAGTTTCTGTGGTCTTAGTTTCACTTCACAGCAGTAAAAGCCCAAACATGGTTTTTTATTTTTCTCATGTCTTCCACTTCTTGGATAACTTCCTCCTGTTTACTTTAACTTAAGACTCTCTAATCTTGGTCTGTTTTAGGTATGGCCTCACATCATTTGGTGACCTCATCCATCTACTTGACTTCAACAACCTTGTTGGGCAAATAACACTAAAAACATCATGTGAGCCTAGAAATCTGTATAGTGATTATCCCTGCCTCGGAGTATGAAGGTCACCTAATAGCTTCAATTAGTCTTGCTACAATTTCTCTTCTTGCATTTTTGATCATCATGCTTTCATTTCCAAGGTAGAAATCTTGGCATAATGGAAACTGAATCGCCTTCTTCACACATTTCATTAGCACCAACAAAAACATGGTCCTTTAGTTGTTTACAAACTGTTACCTTGATGAAAAGGCCTCATGATTATATATCAAACTATGGTAGAACACATAATATAATTCAATATTTTACAAATCCCAGTCTTGTAGAGCTATGGAAGAGGCTGGAAAACACTCTTAATGTTTTTATTTATATTTTATTTGATTATTTATTGCTTAGTTCTTTTCTATAGCTATGAATCACAAAGTTTATAAATTTGATGTATGCTATGAACACACACGTTCTTTCTTTTCTGGCAGGTCAGCATTTAGTGACCTGCACCACTTGCTCCCTCTTCCCTTCCCACATAAGTAAAAGGATAATTATCACGGTGTTCCTTTGTAGCCTTCTGCTCCTGAGGAATGAGCTCCTTCCCCTTCTTGCTTCATTGTACTTCTTTTTAAATACATTTTAAAATAGAGGACAATGAATTATCTGTGTATGATTGGAGACCAGGAAGCTTGGAGAGCAAGGCAACCTCAGAGTATGATGGCAGACAGATCTGGAGGATATGGGGTGGGGGTGTGTGTGCATATGTGTGTATGTGTTTGTGTGTTCCTGTTTATGTGACTTTGTGTTTGTGTGTGTGTGTTTGAATAGGAGTTGATGTCAGAGGTATAATTATGGGGTCACTGAATAAAACAAGAGAATTAGTGAAGTGAGCCAAAGAAAACAACACATTGTGAACACATTTTGTCTTGACTGTGCAGCATCTTTTCTGAGTATAGCGATTGGGATATCAGACCTATTTGGGTCTATGTCAACCACTTTAGGATAGTTCCAACAAACTTCTAATATTTACATGTAAATTAATTAAGTACCTTAATTGTGCTTGCTAAATCCCATGTTTTTCTTAATCTCCCCTGTGTATTGTTAAAGTACCCTTACTGCTCCGGCAAACTGCTTCATTTTCCATTCTGCTTGTGTTACCATCCTGCTGGACAACCTCATGCAGTCCTTAATATCTTTGTATCATTCCAGTAGTAAGGCAGGTGCCCCTTCTTATATAACCCTTGCATGTTTATTCTATCTCCATTATTCCAGTAATCCATATGCATTTTCCATGTAAATGCCTCAATTAAATATCATACTCTTTAATGATATCCACTGCAAAAAAATAATACCTTTAGCTGGAAGAACTAATACAAAAGTTTTATTCAGTAAATGAAAGCTGGTAAAAATTTCAACAACCATTTATTGAGTATTGCCCTACAGACTACAGATGCATCCATTTAACATTGAAAACATCTTGTAAGGCAACAAATAAGAAAAAAGGAGGGTGATGGAGCTGGACCACAAAGCCAACCAATCAGGTGCCAGATTCAAAACTTAGGTCTTCACTGTAAAGTAATGGTTGAGAGGTTAAGAATTTCTTTCTTTGTCTCCTAAACTTTAATTTACCATTGTTTATCTTTTACTTTACTGGCCTTTTTCTCCATCTAAATTTATAAATGATGGACTAACACAGGCTTTAGGAATAAGATTTTTATTTTAATCTTTGTATGCATAAATCCTGTATTTGTGTGTGTGTGTGTGTGTGTGTGTGTGTGTGTGTGTGTGTGTGATGTCTCTGTGTGTGTGAGTACAGGAGTGTGTGACATGGCACACATGTAGACATTAGAAAGCAACCTTGACACTCATCTTAAACCATGGTTGAGGCAGTATCTCTTGGTTGATTGCCCCTGTGTACACCAAGATAACTGGCTCACAAGCTTCCCGGCATTCTTTAATCCAGTCTCACCACAAAGGTGCTGGAATTATAATTAATTACACCTTACAATACCTGTCTATATGTAGGTCTGGATATCCCAACTCAGGCTCTCATTCTCATGAAGCAAGTGAGCCATCATCTCCCCAGACCCTTCAATAAGATATTTCTCAGAACTGCCTTGAAATCTCAGCCTGTCTATGCATGTCATGACTTTCTAATGTAATCTGTCCCTAAACATCAGACATCTACGTTGACATGTTCAACCTTCCCTTTCCATTCCAGGCTCAGTGTGATTCACAATGGACAACTTTCTTACTTCTGCCTGCCTGGAATTCCTCCTCTAGGACATAAATCTTTCTCCTACTGTTTTCTTCAAGCCCCAAACTCCGGAGCCAGTTTTTACATACCTGTTCCTTTAACTGTGTTAACAGATCTCATTCTATACACAAAGCTGCTTGCAACAATATACTTCACTCCAAGTCCACTGTCCTTTCTACTCTGAACAGTCATTTACTTAACACTGGGGGAGCTGCCTAAACCTTCTGGCTAGTCTTCATCTTTGTCAGTACTGCACCCTTTTCTAATATCTGCTCACATTACAGCCAGAAGGAGTCCTCAAAATTGAGTATGTTGTGGGTATTATTGTTCAGAATCTTCCATGTCAATTCATTGTATTTCGAATATAGTGGATACCTGCACACACAGAAACACACATGCATGTATGTAAATGTAATAAAGACAACTTTTTTTAAAAAAAGTAAAGTAATACGAAAGAGTTCATGGACACAGGTAGACTCATCAGCAATCAGAAGCTGTCATCTATTCTGTTCATAGAGAAGGAGTGGTAACATCAGCCCAGGACACCGAATGCCAAGTTCTCAGACCAAGATCTAAGCACAAGGGAGGTTTGTTAATCTCAAAAGGACAAAGGGCAGGGATAAGGAACAAAGACAGGAGATAGAGGAAGAGGGAGAAGGGAAAAAGAACAAAGGAGAGGATAGAAAGGGGGCAGAGCAAAGAGGGAAGGGAAGTGGTATGTGTCCCAGAGGACAAAGGATAGAGAGGACAGAGAGGTGGCACGTAGGAAACTGCTAGTTTATAAAGGTACAAAGGAAACCCTGTTAGGATGCGGTCCTCATTTTAATTGGGCATGGTCATTATGTGAGCTAAAAGGGGCTTTTGATTGCTAGATTTCAGTGTGTTGATAGTCGGTAGTCAGCCTCAGAAGGAGAGATTGACCAAATAAAGGAATGAACCTTGGGAATAGCTTCTGGAATGTAATCTAACTTATGTTATTGTTGCTATTTTTGTTTGTTTGTTTGTTTGTTTTTAGCAAGGCAGAGGAAAGGGAGAAAGGGAAGGCCTGTCAAAGCCACATGCTCAAGTGGACTAGTGTTTCTTCAAGTGGTATTTTCTACTCGCTGTGACTCAAGTTCTGGAGCATTTCAGACACTGGCATAAACTTGGTCAGAGCAGGAGGGTAAAACATCCAAATTACATGCAAATTTCTACAGTGTATCCAAGTAGCTGGACCCAGTGAAAATCATAGCTCATAAAGTAGTAATTAGTACTAGATGATTTTCAATGCTTACATAAAATATAAAATATATGGATTGCCTATAAATGTTGACCATGAGCTATCAGATAAGAGAGCGCACTTAAAATCTGAGCAAAAACAATAGTTTATAACTGCTAAATTTGCACATAAAATTTGTCCACTTTTTGCATTAATAATTCTTGATTTTATTATAATAATAATGATAGCCAATGCAGCATGTTTTATCTTTCATAAAAAAGTAGGAGTTTAGTGGGAATGGGGTAGTAAGGACTTTTAAAATCTCACTCTTTCATAAAACTGTTTAATCAATCAAATAATGCACCTGACTAAAGTTACTACAAATTGATTTGTTTGTTTGTTTAAGATTCTGGGAATTAACTAAAATCTTACTGTACTTAGCCAGGGTATTGGTTAGTAAAAGCAAACAAAATATAATCCCCACAAAAATGAATACAAAAAGCAAAACAAACAAACACACAGAATGTGTTTCTATACAGTTTTCCAACTTGAAAGTAGCTATGGATAACCTTTGACAGAGCAGTTTCTGGCACTTCAAGGATGACAGACAGATCTCACTCCCAGACAATCATCTTTATTTGGCCTGCTCTATGGTTTTTTGGAAAATCCCACTCACAAAGTTTGTCTTTAGTCAACTCACTAGGATTCACAGCGCTGCTCCAGATCTCAGAGGAGAGGGTCTTTATGATGCTTTAAATCACAGATGCCTGAGGCCATGGATGAAAGTCGAGGCAAATGATAGGCTTGACAAAAGCTTAAAAGAGAGGAATACTGTGAATGAGAGGCCCCAGAGGCTTTGCTGAGCTCTGACATGCTCCTGGAGACCTGCAAGGTTATGAGCAGGCTGCGTGCTGTGTACACGGTCAGAAAGATGGAAGAGATCCCTAAGCATCCTTGGCTGACCTTGGAATTCAAATGAACTGACTGAGCTATGATGCTGACCACATAGAAAAACAAGGAGCATGCACAGCTACTAAACGGGGACAGGTATAAAAGACAGGATGTGGTTTTTAAATCTTATATTACATTTGTTCATTTTGTGTGTGAGTATGTGTGAGAGGTGTTGGAAGCATGTGTCAGTACAAGAGTGTGGAGGTCAGAGGACAGTTTGTGGGAGCTGGTTCTGAGTATTGCACTCACAGCACCAGGCTTAGAGGGAAGTGAGCCATCTTGCTGGCCCGTAAACCCTGTGTTTTAACTCTCTTATTTTTCTCTCTTCTGATTTAATGCAACTACAAAATATGGTAATAGTCTAGGTTAACAAGTACACAATGTGTAAAATAACAATTTGTAGTAAAAATCACATAAAATGAGAAGACAGAGCCCAAATCACTAAAGTCACATATGTTATTGAAATTAATTTATTAACCCAAAGGTATTTCTGAACCCAATCAGGAATTGATAACTCAAAATTATTACATAAAAGGAAAGAAATAACTGAGGTGAGTTGCTAGAAAATAAGAGAAAAGACAGCAGTCGTGCATGGACTGTGAATCTAACATCAGCAAAAACCATGCACAACAAACAGCAAAATGTGCCATGTATATCATACCTTATCAATAATCCAATGTAAATGAATCAATTTTCCAATCAAAAAGAGGCTAGCAGAAGAGACTTAAAAACTAATAGACCCGGAAACACTGAGACACTCCAGGCTGAGATGAGCTCTCTGCTGGCAGGCAAAACCGGAAGCAAGCAAACATGTGGGGGAGGAGAGATGAAAGAGAAAGAGAGGCAGGGCTGTTTGTGCACTAGGAAGCTAGACGGAACTCCAGAGTCAGCAGCAGTGAGGAACAGGCCAATATGAGAGGCCTGCACTGCCACCTGAGGCCACTGTGATGTCTGGGCCAAGCTACTGTTGAGTAGCATATCTGGACCATGGTCCTAAGGCAGCCAGGGTCTGCGGTGATGTCTCTAGTAGGCAATGGACTGCCGCCTAAGGCCATGTTGATGTCCAAGGTCTGTGCTGAGCTGTTGGGCAGCACAACTTCCAATGCCACAAAGACAACAGACGTGTGATGGAGAGGCAGGAAAGAAGGAAGAAGAGAATGGTACATACTCTGAAGGCTGTGGCTGAAAGAGGACCACCTCATTGCCCAGAAGGACTAGCAAGGTAGTTTTTTGCTTACTCGGTTTTTGATTTTTTTTCTTTTTTCTATTCCTTTCTTCTTTTCTAATTTCCTTTTTTAAATTTTTTTTTATTTTCATTTTCTTTCGGGGAAGGTTACAAGGGTAAAGGGGGAATATATGAAGGACTGGGAAATGAATGGGTTGAGGTTCATGATATGAAATTCCCAAAGAATCAATTAATAAACTCCCAGGCATTGACTAACCAGTTAGGAAGCTCTGCTCTGGGAAGACCACTTCTATAGGCAGGATAATATGGACTGAGCAGGTTGTATAAGTCAAATGTACAAAGGAGTTGAAAGAATGAAAAGATACTGCCAGGTCATTACAAGTTCACTCCAGCTCCCTAACCATGCTCCTGTGTGCTGGTGAGTTGTGTAAGACATTTAAAGGAAGATTGATAGGACTTCTTTACAGGCTCTCCCAAAGAGTATAAGAGATGATAAAGAATATAAGAGATTATAAATCTCCCTGACTGTATTCTGCTTTGTCCACAAAGATCTAGAAAGGACAAAAATGAATAATTTAACAACTCATACCTAAGATTATACTAGAGGTTCTGAACACTTGCATCGGGTATAAAATAGGAATTAAAAAAACATACAGATTGGGCAGGGAGAATTTAAAAAGACAAGATTGCTGAATCTCATTCCACACTGGAATCAATTACAAATGGAACAAACAAAGGCTTTAACATAAGACTTGAACCTATGAAACCGAGAAAAGCACTTGAAGTAAACATTTTCTAGATAAAAGTGTTTGTTGTCCAGCCTGAACCTGAGTCCCAGGCATGGTGCTCACTGGGTAAAAGAAGAGAGGCAACTTCCATGCATTTTAACTAGTACAAATACCTAGAAGAAAATCAAAGTGTAAAGTTTTATAAGAAAGATAGGCACCTAATTTTTAAACCAACTGAACAAACAGTAACCAGAAAAAAAAAAAGCAGATAAAATTGACATTACCAAAATGAAATCTCTCTGTGCTTGTAACTGAAGCAATAGCTAAGTGCTTGAGGGGGTATATTTGCACAGCACATGTCTAACAACAGTCTACTATAGAGAATGCACAAAGAATACTTCAAGAGCTACAATACAGGCCTTTCTCCCAAGAACACTTGTGCAGTACTTACTTTTCTTGTTGCTGAGATAGAATGCCTGATAAGAAGTTACTTAAGGGAGAAAGGCTTATTTTGGGTCAATTCTATCATGGAAGGGAATTCCTGAGGCAGCTGCTCACATTATATTAGCAGTTAGAATGTAGAACATGAAGAATGAGGCCATCAATCCTCCTTTTCTCTTTAATTTAGTCTCATACCCCAGGCCATGCAGTATGCTTGCTCCTGTCAATAGTAGTCTGGAGCTGCGTCCCACTGCCTGGCTAGCCTAACCCCCAAAATAATCACACAGAAATTGTATTAATTAAATTACTGCATGGCCCATAAGCTCTAGCCTCTTATTGGCTAACTCTCACATCTTGATTTAACCAATTTCTAATAATCTTTATTTGACCCCGAGGTTGTGGCTTACCAGGAAAGATTTAGCATGTCTGACCTGGCAGCTGGGTCCATGGCGGCTATCTCTGACCCTGCTTTCTCTCTCCCAGAATTCAGTTCTGTCTACCCCACCTACATATGTTCTGCCCTATCAAGCCACGCAGTTTTTTAAATTAATTAACCAATGAAAGCAACACATAAATAGAAGAACCTCCTACACAACCTACCTCTGTTCACCCAATCTAGATAATCTCTTTTTAGACTTACCCAAATGTTCCATCCCTTGGTGACTCCGCATTACAATAAGCTAAACTCAAAATTAGTCATCACACTGTCCAACTAGCAAATCTGTGGCCACAGAAATAACTATCACTGTTAGAGAACTGCAGTCTCAAATCATAATGAAATACCATGCCACCCACAATATTAGGGCTGGAATAATAGTTAAATAAATACATGTGAAGTGTTGGTGAAAATACAGAGAAAATAAAACCCTAATGTACTTCTGGTAAGAATGTAAAATTATGCAAAGAAGTTGCCTTTTTATTCAGTTGGGCCTTAAGAAAAGCCCAGAGAAAGGGCTTTGATAGGAGGATTAGAAAGAGCTAAAACTATTAAGTGAGATCAAAAAGATTTATATGTCAATCAAGCAAAAAATTCATATTTTAATCTGGAAGCAATGGGGAGCCATTGATTTACATTTTAAAGCCATCTAACAAAAGAGTGGTGTGGAAAAGTGGGGTCTTCCATAGTCTCCATGAGAATGCTGAACCGTAAAGACATTGGTTACACATAAAAAGAGGGCAGTTACAAATGAACTATCAGGATAGTATGTCTAATTGGATAGAAAGATTATGGAGATTTGTGAGAAAAGCAGAGCTCTAGAATTCCAGCCCAGATGGCAATCTCATGACATCTAACAGAAATCCAGGACCTAAAGGACAGAGTGACAACAGAGACAAGTTTCAGTGGTAAAGTTGAAATTTAGAGATAATTCTTCTCCTGAGATTTCTATCTACAAAATTTTGTTTGTTTTCTTTCTCTATGAACTATAGAAATACAGAATTGTGGTCCCTAGTCTATACCTAATAAAGAACCTCTGAAGGTGAGGTTCAGCAACACAGATTTTCACAAGCCTCCCAGGTCAAATACTATAATAGTAAAGCTTTAGCTCTGTTGAATACAGTGTCTGGGGAAAGAACCAGAAAGTGAACCTTTAAATGAGCTGTTGGGGGAACACGTAAGAAATGGAAGATGGAAATATTTTACTAATACTAAACAGGTTAAGATATGAAAAAGGCTTACAGAGGCCAAAAAGTACTTGTCTTTCAAGTGCTAGGGAGAAGTCTCTGGAAAGGATATTCCAACAGCACTGGGAGACAGAAGCCACAGAAGAAATGATTTAGCAGGAAGAATGGGATTATCGGAGGTGTCTGTAAGAGATACAAAAGCCAATGAGGGCAGATGTGAGACCATAGCAGAAGAAGGCAGTGGCTGGGAGCAGTTTACTTCTGACATGGAGGACCTAGTTTGGGGGCTACCTGAATATCTGGAAAGGCACAAAATAGAAAATGAGAAGTGTTGAGGAAGAAAAAGATTCCAACATCAAAAGAAAATCTAGCCTTGGACTGGGACCAGTATGTGTCTTCCTGGAAGAATTAAACATGGTGGTGAGTGCTACACTTACTCAACACTTCAATTTAAATGAGATGTTTGATTATTTGAATCATCATCATCGTCATCGTCGTCGTCGTCATCATCATCATCATCATCATCATCATCATCATCATCATCATCATCATCATTTATGCCCAGGAATGCTTAAGCATGCACGGGCAGTCCATTTATGGTGGTTCTCCAATTGTTCCTCTCCTGGGCAGTCCTAGATGCTTGTGTTATTGTCATACCCAAGCTGCCACAGTCTTCCTTTATGCTGTCTATTCAATGTTTTTTGGGTCTTCCTCTTCGTCTTATCCCATGCATTCCTCCATGCAGTGCTATCTTCAGGTCCCTGTTGTCATTCGTTCTCATAATGTGACCAACATATCTCAAGTGTTGTTGCTGTATCCTCTAGTTTGCTTCCTTCTATAGATAGAGATGCCTCTTAATGCCATTGTGAAGCCTTTATGAGACACCTAGAATCATACTCCTGAGATATACCATCTCAAACACATTCAGTCTCTATTCTGCGGAGCATTTCATTGTCCAGGTTTCAGAGTTGTAAAGAAGGCAGTTCAAGACAGGAATCTTATATACTTGTAATTTCATTGTTGTCGTTATGTATTTTGCTGAACAAACCTTTCCTAGTGCCTGGAATGCAGCTCTCATTATCCCTATCTGCCTCTTGATGTCTGAAACAGTTCTCTCCTTTGAACTGAGGCTTCCTCCCAAATAGACAAAGTTGACTGTTTGCTTGAGGTTCTGATTCTTTATTACAATGTTAAAATCCTTGTGCGTCTTTCTCATGTGTTATAGCTCAGTCTTGTTGATGTTTACTTTCACATCAAGGTTTTCACAGACTACCACAACTCTATTTACCATGGCCTGTAGCTCATTTGGACTTTCAGCAAGTAGTGCTGTATTGTCAGCAAAACACAAGTTATTGATTCGCACACCACCTATCTGCACGCCTATTTCCTCATCCACCAGAACTGTTGCTATTATTAATTTCAGGAATATATTAAAGATTAGCAGTGAGAGGACGTATCCCTGCAACAATCCTACAATTGTCTTAAACATGATCAACTCAGACCATCAAAACCAATATGAACAAACTCAGTTTTAATTTGAAGCATTCTGGAATCCACGGCTTTGAGCATTCTAGGCACTCGAGTTACATTCCCCATTACTGAGACAAAATACCCAAGAGAAAAAAACTTGTGGGACAAAGAACATATTTTGGCTCATGATTTGAAAAAGGATAATCATGCTGTGGGCTTGTGATTGAAAAAGGATACTGTGCTGCATGGTTAGGAAGCCATGTGGCAGAAGTACGAGGGAAAAAAGCAGCTGAATTCAGTCCCGGAGTCAGGCAGCACAGACATCAGTGCTGCCACTCAGATGGCTTTCTCCAGTCCAAGGCCTCAGCCCACATGGGGTTGTGCCTTCAAGTTCAGTAAGCACCTCCCCTCCACAACTAACCATCTCTGGAAATTCCCTCACAAATGTACAAAGTAGCTGACTCCAGACCTAGTCCAGTAGACTTGCAGACTGACCATCACAGAAAGCAAGGGCCCCACCTCTCAGCTCCATCCCTCTCTAACTGTTCACTGATACTTAATGATAATGGCTTTATTCCTAGCTATCATCGTTGGGTTCTTGGATGCTGTCCCTTTCTGTAAAACAAAACAAAAAGGCAACACCAATTTCAAAGAGCCTAAGAGTTAAATCCCTTCTCTAAGTAATCAAAAAGGAGAAATTAAATCGTGGAACAATGGGCAGAATCAGTGACTTTGGAGAACTCAGACCTAAGTGGGATGTCTTTTCCAAGCCACTCCCCTGAAAGTTTAGGAATCCATGTGGAAGACGAGGCAGAAAGATTCTTGTAGCCAGAGATGGTCAGTGACTCCAAGGAAACAGTGATGTTCATACTCAACAGGACAGATCACATATGAACTCACAGAACCTTTGACAACATGCACAAGACCAGCACAGATTCAAATCAGACAAAGTCTTAACACAGAAAAAGGAAAATGGACACAAAGTCCCATCCCTAACCAAAAAGCTACGTGCAATTAATGCTATTCTTTTAGTCCCTGCCCTAGCCATGCCCACTCCATTTTTACCTCTGACCTCAGCCCGCCATCACTCTCTCTCTTTTGTTCTCTCCCGGTGTACACACGGCTTTGCCTCTCTCCTCCTCCTCCTCCTCCTCCTCCTCCTCCTCCTTCTTCTTCTTCCTCTCTCTCTCTCTCTCTCTCTCTCTCTCTCTCCTGTTTTCTCCCGGTGTACACATGGGGCTTTGCCTCTCTCCTCCTCTCTCTCTCTCTCTCTCCCTTAATAAATACTTATGCCTATTTTTGTGTCTATGTGTCTGTTACACGCCGCCACCGCCTGCGCGGCACGTGCCTTCCTGCTGGTGGGAAACTGTAGCCGCTTGTTGCATGGCGGGCTCCGCCAGCTCGCCCCAGGGATCTTACAACCGTCTCTTTGGGGCTAGCAGCTGCACCGCAAACATCTTAGAAATATTTTAGGAATAAGAATTGATAACTGCTGGGAAAAGGAAAATCAGTTTTCTCCAAGAAAGTGTCAAAGTGTCCCTGGGTTTATCATCCACACTTGAGAGCAGGCCCCATAACCAGGAGTAGTAGCCCAACACAAAATGGACTTCAGTGTGTGTGTATTTGTGTGTGTGTGTGTGTGTGTGTGTGTGCATACACTTACATTTATTTTGTATTTTAGCATTCTGGGATTTTTCATCATGTTGGTTTTCTGCTTTTTTTTTTACCTATGCTTTTGTTTAATGGTGACCTTGTTGAAAGAAAGAAATGCACAGCTGAGTGAGTTTGGAGCTGTGGGGGATCTGGGAGGCGCTGGGGAGGAAAAATAATCTGATTAAAATATATTCTACGTAAAAAAAAAAATTAAGTGAAAAAAAAACCTGAAGAATAAAAAAACCCAAAACAACAGCAAAGTGAATTAAATATCAGGGTGAGAATCTTCAGCGGCTGGGGGTGGAAACGAGGCCGATCTCAAGCACATTTGACAGTTGTGATTCATAGTTGGAATCTCGGTCAGAGTGTGCATCTGGGGAAGCACCAGGACAAGATTGCCTTTATTAGGAAAACATGTACTTAATTACAGCTCAGAGCTGGAGTAGGGGGTGAATTGCGCAGTTGGAAGGGGAAAGCAAATTAATTTGTTGATTTTTAAAGCCCCCTTACTGTGAAATATGCCCCCTCCTGCTTTAGCAGAGGCTTATACCAATGACTTTTCAGAGTGGCCTCAAAGCAAGCATGGGCAGGCTGCAATTTAACAGGTGTTTGCTCAGCGTATGAACCATGAGAGTTCTGGGCTGTTGTTTCTTTTCATAAAGTAAACAAAGATTGGCCAGAGGTCAGGGTTGTCTTCCTGAGCAGACAGTATCACTTCCAGAAATGATGTGACCCTTAGCAAACAATGACCTTTGTATTACAACACACTGTGAATATTGATGACTGGACCTCCTACAGAGACACCCAATTTACACAGTTGGCCCTCGACTATCAAGCAAGTGAAAAGGGTAAAATACAGAATGCCGAAGTGTTAAAGTGGAGGAAGCCAGGCTGAAGTTTCTAATTTTGGCATGTTTTTAAGTAGCTCTAATAACATAAATATCTTCACAAATTTCACAATAACTAGGTTGGGTCTTTTCTGATGGCACATTGGGCAATGAAATGAGGTGGAAAATTAGCCTCCTGCCATCCATGTCAGTCACTGGGTCAAGCTACAAAGGAGCAAAGCATTAACAAATGGTTAATGTCGAAGTCATCGCCATGAGAATGTCACAGAAACTAGACTACAATAAGCATTGTTAATGGACCAGTATTCGAATAGTCAGGAATTAAGGATCTCTAGACATAAACAAGACACCGTTGAAAGCAAGAAAGAAACAGTGGTGGCACTAAACATGCCTATACTTGTTGTTGTTGTTGTTGTTGTTATTATTATAGTAAAGCTGAGATTTCCTGTCTCTTACTGAAACTTATGAATCAGAATACTATTTCACTTTTGGCCTCCGTATCATTCCCCACCCTGTCTCTCTTTCACACAGAGATACTCTCTCTCTCTCTCTCTCTCTCTCTCACACACACACACACACACACACACACACACACACAGAGAGAGAGAGAGAGACAGAGACAGAGACAGAGACACAGAGAGACAGAGAGAGACGGAGACAGAGAGAGACTGTCCTGGTTTGCTTTATATTGCTATGATAAACACCACAACAAAAAGTAACTTAGGGAAGAAATAATTTATTGGGTTTACATGTCTGGATCACAATGGATCACTAAAGGAAGTCAAGATCCACCAAGGGTTAACACTGCCCACAATGGGATGGACCCTCCTGCATCAACTACTAATCAAGAAAATACTTCCACAAATTTGCCAAGCGGTCAGTTTGGTGGGGCCAGTTTCTCCTCAGTTGAATTTTCCTTTTTCCAGATGTTAGTATCAAATTGACAAAACAAAGTAGCACACACATATACACACAAATCACCACCACTGGATCTATCTGAAGATTCAGAAAATATGTAATGAGTATACTTAACTATATATGTGTGTTCTCTATAACACACTTTGAATAACTTTACAAAATGAAACAATTACAAAAACTCATGTTAACCTTATGAAAAATGTGGATTTAATTTTTACTGAATTGTCTTACTATTCTGTTAGAGTTTATTTGATGCTAGAATACCAATACAATGCTCAAATTTGAATTATGTTTTTCATAAACATTACTAAGACCTTGGGATTGAAATGTCATAATTAGATGTCACCACTGAATTTAAATAGAATTTGAATTTGAATATTGCCTAATGCTTAATTCTCATATCATTTGTCTCTTAAGCTCTTAATAAATTTTAATTATTTCAGATTGTTAACAAATTGTGTGACACTGTGTTCCTTTTTGACATCAAACATAGAATTAGCAGCAATCTGACAGTATTGTTTGTCTGACTACAATGAATTTTCAAAGGAATTTTCAGAAATAGCTTAGCCTGTAGGCCTCTCCAATTCACAAATGGGCAAGTAGGCTATATTGTATTTTTGTGTCTCTAAATAGCATGGAATTTATAAATTTTATGATTTATATGTGATATATTTCTGGTTAAATATAGTAAGCCTTTGCATTAAGGATCAAGCACTTACTCAAGTCCCCGCAGCTTGTGCAGCAGCTATTCCAGCAAATCGAACATCAGATTCTGATTCTAAATGTCAACAATGGCAGGTGGAGCTGCCACAGGATCACCAGGTAGCCCTAACATCCCCTGCTACCAGGATCCTAGTTCAGTTTCTAGAAATGAATAAAACAAGCAGCAAATGCACCAGAAACTCTAACTTGCCTCCACATAATTATCATTTTCCTGAGTGTATCCACACAGCTTAACTGAGGGTTACAAACATGATACCCTCTATATACCAGAGTAAATCGGTTAAATTGGGTGTCCATATCTTTAGCTTTTCTAGAGTGAGAAAAAATAACCAAATAATTATCAACTGAATCCAGGATGCAAAAGTAATTTTGAAATCCAATGTTTGGGTTTCATCAAGACATGTCTTTATAATTCTTATGACAAGGGCTAGTCTCAAAGAACCACAGGTCTTAAAAGCAAAATCACTAGCTTTTACAGAGCCAGTGGCCATTAGATCTAGAGTGACATTAAGCATAACTTCTCTTCCAGGACCTATTCTAAGCTCTTTGTACATATTAACTCATTTAATCACTCACTCATTACAACAAAGCTTTGAGGAAGGTTTATCATTATTATTTGTAAACTTCAGATGATAAAGTAACAGAGGGGTTAAGCAATTTGGTTTTGACACAGAGCTAAGAAGTCAAATGAAAAGAGCCAAACTTCAGAGCTTCAGAACACAGACGCATAATCACAAACTATGTTGTCTATTCATAGCTATTAGAAAGGAAGGAAGCAGTTACAAAAACAAAACAATACAAAACCCAGAAAACAATTCAGCAGGCAGTTTGAGGGTGTATTGCTGGAATTTGTAATTCCAGCTCTAAAAGGCTTCCATTTCATGATGGTGGCATGGTTTCTGAGCAGACTTGAGTCCTGGGTGTGCTGGCCTGCTCCATTAAAAAGAAGAGGAGAAGGAGGAACAGGAAAAGAAGGAGGAGGAGGAAGAGAAAGGAGAAGGGAAAGGGGAAGGAGGAGGAGGGGAAGGAGGGGGAGAGGAGGGGAAGGGGAAGAAGAAGGAGAAGGAAGAGAAGGAGAAGGAGAAAGAAGAAGAAGAAGAAGAAGAAGAAGAAGAAGAAGAAGAAGAAGAAGAAGAAATAAATGTTAACAAGATAAAAGTTTGTCCCACACATGAGACAGAACTGAAGAGAAAAGGCTAATCAAAAGGCACAGAGGAAAGAAAGAAAGAAATGTCTTCATTATTGTTCTTGAGAAGGTCCTGTCCAATACTTAAACCCAATCACTATATGGAAATACTTATTTTATGCATAGATCATAGTACATTAAAATGTTGTTAGAAATAAAACAACTCCTTTTAGCTGGCTGTTCAGATCTGTCTCTGTCATGGAAGATTGTCCCAACACAAGTGAGATACAGTGAACAGAGTCTACCTATGAGCATAGGTACCCTACAGGAAGGTACAAGGGAAAAGAGCAACTAAAAATGATGGTGATCTTCATAATTCTACAGAGTAGCCTTTCTAAATAACAAAGATGATATTTTAATAATGAAGTGATTATAAGATGCAGGCTATATTTAAATTTCTGGCTGGAGGGTAAAAACTAAGTTATTTTATTTCTTTTTACTGATCCCTAAGGAAAAATGAAATTTCCTCTTGCAAGCAAGAGCAAAAGCATTGCTGTGTTTTTCTCCTCTCCTTTCAGCAAAGTATATTTTGGATATCTTATGAAATATTACAAAGAACATCATGGATTTTCTTGGCAGCATTGCTGCCATAATTTCTGGGATTTATAATGCCCAGGAATTGTAGGCTCCAGGGATGCCTAATGAACTGTTTTAGAAATCTGTTCTTCTCTGCTTTCTGCTTCCTTATTCCTTCTGCTGTGTCATTACTCCAAGCAGTTTGTTTTCCAGAAACCAGATGCATGAAGTCTGTGAGAACAAAGCCCCCAGAGCTGAAGAAACTGTTGTCTTTTGTACTGACATCTTGCTCAGTGCCTAGTTTTCTGGGGTCATTTTTTTTTCATTTCCCAAATGTGTTTCTATATGTGTGGGTATTAGGGAAAACGGGAGCTCAAATGTTGTCTGTAAAAATAGCCATTCAGAGAAAGTTGCTTTCTATGTTTCAAGTGTAGCTTTTCTGATTAGAAAGTCATGTGGCTTTGACTAGAAATGCAAGAGAAATGATCTCTTGTCTATATAACTGTACAGCAAGACTTCAAACATCTGTGAATCAGAGGGTGAGATCCCGCCAATCCCTTTCCTTGTTGATGGCATCTTGATTTTGGAGTTCCTAGCCTCCAGAGTTAGGAAAGAAAAAAAAAAATAAGTGATTGCTGCTAAGCTATCCAGACTTTATTGTTTCCAAATTATCTTGTAACAGTAACCATATGTATATATGTAATTGGTCAGAACTCTGGAGAATAAAGGCTAACATACCTAAATAAAGTTGTTGAGTACAGTCTGGAGAGATGATACCCATGGTGAGAAGGATCCTTGGTTCGGCATGTCTTAAACCAATCTCTTTTGAAAGACTTACAATTCTGAATATCAAAGTGATATAAAATGTGCCCTCTCTGACATTCCTTCCCATTTGTTAAGGGAAAAGGGTTTTAAAATGAAAGAATAAAAAATACTTGCAGAAAAGGAAAAGAGAAAGAAAATTAAACCCTTGTGCGAGGTCTCTAAACAGACTTTGATGTATTTGACTTGTAGTGGTGGTCTTTCAGATCACCTGTGTGCCATCTAAATTTCCCACATGTGTAGAACACTCCCTGACTTCAAGAGCCAATTATGTCATTCCATTCACTTCTAAGAAAGGCAAACCACACTCAGAGGGGTCAGGATCATTCTGGCTCCAAATTGAGGAATGTCTGCATCAAAGAAACCTTCAAGTGACCATGGTCATGCTCTGATTACTAACTAGACCTGATGACATATATCATTTTCAACAGGAAACTTCAAAGAACCTGAGGTTTTGGGAGCCTGTGATGGATAATAAATGATGAAGTCCCCACTTTGTTGATAATTATTTGTCGTGAAGTTACTGGAGCACATTATGCAATGTTTTGAAGGGGACTTTTGAGGAAGAGATCATCCAGTAATAGAAAGGTGTCTCTGGAGGGGACAGGCTGTTATAAACTCACCCCAGACTCTAAGCATTGTGAGTCTGCAAGGGATTTTGCCTGCTCTATTTATTCCCCCAGTAGAAAACAGTAAGGGCAGCACAGAAACATCTAGGGAAAAAGTGTACATATCTGAATAAAACATTTCAA
Organism: Microtus oregoni; assembly: GCF_018167655.1. NCBI lineage: Eukaryota > Metazoa > Chordata > Mammalia > Rodentia > Cricetidae > Microtus > Microtus oregoni. The sequence goes on from NW_024543063.1 coordinate 20,931,380, forward strand.
AGCTATTCATGGTTACATCTGTAAACTCAGTGCTGGGGATGGGGATTTGTTGGTCAACCTGTCTATCTGTACTGAGCTCTAGGTACACTGAAGAGACTCTGCGAGCAAATATAATGTGGACAGCAGACCTTGGTCCTCCACTTGTGTACAAGTGAAAAGTACAACCACACACACACGTGTACACACATGTATACACCACATATATCAGTTTTACACCTGAACAACTAATGAGCAGACATGAAACTAGATGCAAAACCATTTGTTGTACTTAGTGTCATGAGAGACTAACCAAGCAAAATATTGAATCAGATACAAAGCACATACAAGATGACATAATGCTTCCATTTAGCTGTGTATGCGTGTTGGTTCATGTGTAAGGATATTTGATCATATATATTTTATTAACATAGTGTTATCCTCTTTCATACCAAAATCTTTTCTTGTAAGCCACAAATCTTTATTCCATTTGGTTTATGTATGACTTTAGCTTTGATAATTTTTCCAGGTGCATTATCTGATCATTTCCCTGGGCAGAATTTTAAACAGCTATTTTTCATTTATGGCTTTAGCTCCCACCTAAAAGACCAAATGCTTTCTCAGTTATGTGTAGCCAGACTTGGACCTTGACAAATGCTGCCAGCTTCTGCTCCCTTTGCTTCTGCACACTAATGGTGGCAATGGCTTTCTCTTTATGGTTCAGAGCAGTCAGGTAAGGCATATTCCTCAGTGATGACATTTCCTTGACCTGAAAAAATCTCCAGCATCAGCGACTAGAGTGATATTGTATCAGCCCCACATACCTATCCCTCTTTGCTAAACATCAATGGCTGTCTTCATATTGCTTTCAATTTTATATTACCAATATTGCTCAAATAGTGCTTAAAATAGTACTAACCACAGCAAATGTTTATATTTTTCTAAAGGAAAAAGTTTTTGAGATTTAGGAGACAGAAACTGCATTACTAAAGCCTCAAATTGAGGATACAGTTTTTAAGAAATGAGTAACTGCTCTAAAACAAATGTTTTGATGGTACATTTTCTAAAAATGAGATGGGGACCTTACTTATATTGTTGAAAAGGAAGTAATAGCAGTAATCACACAACTGCCTAGATTCGGTGTAAGTCTTAAGTCAGATGTTACCCCCAAATTAGTTTTTAACTTTTATACTAATAAAAGGAAATGAGAAAGAACAGAGAAATGTCATGGATGAATGATTCAGGCTGGAACTTATTGGTCACTTTTCCGTAAAGCCTCAGAAATTAATGCTGGCTTTAGAATCACATAAAATTATATAAAACATTAGCTAAAATGGATATGAATGTGTAAAATATATCAAATATGAAAACAAAGAAAAGTTGATCCACAGGAATAAGAAAACCTCACTGTTAGACATTGTCACAGTCAGGAACTGCTTGTGCATAAAGGATTTTGTCTACATAACCTGAGTTTGTATTTACACTAAATTATCCTTTTATTTTGTCCACTGATGAACTTCAAGTTGAAATGTAACATTGTTGCATTTGCATTCTCATAAACCTTTATCACAGAATCTTGTTGGGCTTCATGTCTCATGAGGGGCTTTGGCGTTAGTCCTCAGTGACTATTTCAGTGAAGAGCAGAGGGCAGAGGACATGAGTGTGGAGCTGGAGTCACTTAGATCCTTCTGAGAGATGGGATTTCATGGCCATGAATGTGGATGTGGTGAGCGAAGAGAAGCTGCTGGGCTAATTCCTGGGTGTCCCTAATACTGGTAAGAGAAACACCTTATTTACTGAAACAGAACATGCAAGAGAAGGGGAACAGTGAGAAGGAAATATGATGATTCCTTTTTTCTTTTTGTTTTAATCCCATTATGAGACATTAAAAAAAAGGAAATTGCTAAATGGCTGTGCAGTCTTTTGGAATTAGCAGTGTAAGACCAAATTATAGGAATTTATAACTATAATCACTCTAAATCTATTTGATTTTAATATGTTTCAAATATTTTACTGTATAATTCATGAGAAAATTGTTCTATATTAAAATGCTTATTTTCTCTAATTGCATATTACTAAATCCGGATAGACTAGAAACAACAGGTTTTTGGATAAATGTGCAGGACAGTATTAAGTAGAATTGCTGATGTGACTTATTGTCATTTGCTTGGCTAGAATGGCATAGGACAGACTAGAAAGTTTCATTGATAATTAATTTTATAGGGAGAAACACAATGAATTTATATTATCTAATAATGGTCTCTCCTTTTCTCTCCCCCTTCCCCTCAACATTTTTCTGCTGTGGGATAATGGCTTTACCTTGTAAAAATTTGTTTCTTGAACTTGTTTAATAAAAGGCTGATTGGCCAGTAGCCAGGTAGGAAGTATAGGTGGGATGTCCAGGCAGGAAGTAGAGGAGGGGCAATGAGAACAGGAAAATTTTGGGAAGAGGAAAGCTTCAGTCTACAGTCGTCATCCAGACACAGAAAAAGGAAGATGTGATTGCCTTGCTGAAAAAGGTACCAAGCCACGTATCTAACACTGACAAGAATTATGGAGTAATATAAGTTATAAGAGTTAATAAGAAGCCTGAGCTAATAGGCCAATCAGTTTATCATTAATGTAGGCCTCTGTGTGTTTATTTGGGACTAAACGGATGTGGGACCTGGTGGGACAGAAACCTCAGTCAACAGAATAGTGCCAACATGCACAGCTAAATCCACTTAAAACCTGAGAGAGTTTGGGAAATATTTTTAGAAAAAAAAGAACAGAGTTAAGCATGGCTTCTTGGTAGCATTTTCTCAGGTAGGCTCTGTTTGCTAGAGGGAAGTGCACCTCATTTAAGAGAGGCTTCCTGACTCAGTTTTAGAAGCAAAAACCTTGCAGCTCTTTTAAGAGCCCCCATGACCAAACATTTAAATGGTGTTTATGAGTAGCCAATAGCATGCTTCTTGGTGGTGGCAGGGACCTTGAAACTCCATAGCAATATGGCAATAAACGTGGCTCTGGTCAATACCTCTGCCATAAGGCTAGACTCTTGGAAAGCTAAAAAATAGGGTGGATCCAGCTGTCAAAGCCATGGCTTTAATCCTAGCCATATTGCTTAACAAATTTTAGACTCATGTGGTCAGAAAAAGAGAGATATACAATAAAGATAAATTCAGATGAAGAAAATTTCTAAATGTTTTACAGTGTGTTTAAAAAATATATATGTAGGCTTGGAAGAGAAAAGAAAAAGGATAAAGTCCTTAAAATAAAAAAGAAAGTAGTTGGGCGTGGTGGTACACACCTTTAATCCCAACACTTGGGAGAAAGATGCAGGCAGATCTCTGTTAGTTCAAGGTGTGGTGGTACACTCCTTTAATCCCAGCACTTGGAAGACAGAGTCAGGAAGATATCTGTGAGTTCAAGGACAGAGTTAGTTCCAGAACAGCCAAAGATACACAGAGAAATCTTGTCTCAAAAAAAGCAAAAATTAAAAATAAAACTAAAAGAAGAGAGTTTAAAATAAAGCCTCGCAAAGATGAAAACTACACAGAGAATCAGGATAGTGTATGTTATTGTGTTGTTTTTAAATGGTTTGATGACTGAGGAAGGAACAAACAGTTATTAAAAGACATTTGATTATAAATGCTGCTGGATTAATCAAACATATATATTTTGAAAATGCCTTGACTTCAAATTTTAAGTCAATAGATATGTTACTTTGGAGAAGAGATTTTACTTTTGTTTCCACAAGAAATAAAATGCTGTGGATTCATTCATGGCTAAGAAAAATCAGGTTTGATCAAGGAAGAAGCCCTGAAAAATCTCCAAGAGGAGAAGATGGTACAGATGATCCAATATTTCAGAGGACCTCTGTTGGAGTTTCCTCTGAATTCTACATCCAGAACAGTTTCAAGACTGCTAGTTGAGATGATCAATCAATTTTCCAGTCAGTACTTGACCATAATAATAAATTTTCTTTAGGTCCCTGTAAGATTATTAGTGCCCCTAATCAGCAGGAAGTATCATGGAAAACTGTGCCTACATTACCAAAATTGAATTATGGATGTTTTTCTTTGATTAAATTGTTGGTTAACACTTGTGTGATAATGGTCAGGAAGAAAGCTAAGCAAGGGATATTTGATTCAGAGTTCTTGTTTTGAAAAAAAACAAAAGTGGGGGTGCTGTGGGACAATGGTTTTACCCTGTAAAGATTTATTTCTTGTACTTGTTTAATAAAATGTTGATTGGTCAGTAGCCAGGCAGGAAGTAAAGGCAGGGCAATGAGAACAAGAGAATTCTGGGAAGAGGAAAGCTCAGTCTGCAGTTATCACCCAGACACAGAAGAAGCAAGATGTTATTGTCTTGCTGAAAATGGTACCAAGCCAGCCATGTGGCTAACACAGACAAGAATTATGGGCTAATATAAGTTATAAAAGTTAATAAGAAGCATGAGCTAATAGGCCAATCAGTTTATCACTAATGTAGGCCTCTGTGTGTTTATTTGGGACTAAATGGATGTGGAATCTGGTAGGACAAAAACCACAGTCAACATCACTCTTTCACTGAAAGACTAATTATGATCTCTTCATAGACTTAAATTCATTAAAACTACATTTTTACCTTTTGAGAAAGATAATTGCAGTTGGGAAGCAGAAAATATAATAGCTTCACAAAGGAAAATTTCCTTGACTATAGAGAGAAAATGCTCGTAAAAATAAGATTAGTCCTTTGTTAAAATATTCCAATGTATATAATATGTATATAATAAGGGTATATACATATCAACATTGACCATAAATCCCACTGACCAAAATGAATACGTAAGATTGGTAAAATTTCAGGAAGCTTTCAAACATTATTTCTCACAAAAAAGAGAATTCAGACACTTCTTTGTAGAAACATGAACACATCCACATTTCAATCATAAATAGCTAAATAAATAACAAGAAAAATCACTCAGAAGCGTTTTGTGTGTGTAGGAATAAGAACATAGCAGGTGGCAAAAATGCCCAATAAATAGACACATTGCTGGTGAAACTCATGTTTAGAAATTTGTCTGGATAGATATAAAAATGGGAAAAAAATCAATAAATGTTAGTTGCGGAAAGTATATAGGAACAGATTGAAAGGAGTTGAATGTACAGTTCCAACACTATGCTGCTATCACAAGGATATATTTTATTTCTATTAAACATATCCAGGAAAATCTGGGAACGTGTAAGTAAAAGAAAGATTACTGGACCATTACACAATGGTACTTCAGATAATTGAGAAATATATTCCCAGTCAATGGAACAGAATTATTGCTATTGTACCAGTTTAGCATTCACATTCTAATTCTGGAATTATGCAATGCAGCTAGGAAATTTACCTTCCATAGAAGTAGTTGATGATATAGAAGGTGATAAAAATTAACATTAGAACTAATTTCTTTTTTTCTCTCTCTTTCCTGCCTTCATTTTCTTTTTCTATTTTATTTGCTTTAGCTGTGAGTTGAAGTGGTTTAGTCCATCTGATACAAATCAGAGTCCTTATGGTTACAGGTGAGGTAACCAAAGGAAGAGAAAGACTTCCATGTGTCACCACTAAACAGCACTAATGGTACTCCAAAGACTATAAATGATTCTATGAAGATGAAAATTGGTAGTATAACATCATAGGATGCAGGTGGACATTGACCTAGCTTAATTTTCTAACTTGTTCCTGAACAGCTCATAGACTGGATTCAAGGCAAAGACTAGAAGGTGACACCGACTGTTTCTCTCCTTTTAGACCAGATGTGATCATGGAAGAAGACACACAGCTGAGTGCATAGAATCGGAAGCCATCAATTACGGGAAGCAGCCACAGAGCCTATGAACACTCTCTTTCAGGAACATAAGTACCCAAAGTAAAGGGACAGCAGTGATGGCCACTGTGGTGGTAACTACCTTGGTTTCAATTACTCTGGCTTTTGGTGGAATGAAACAGGCTTCTAACTCGGGGAACTAACAAACCTGTCCACAGGTGATGTGCAAATGTTCCGAGTACAGACCCCATTAGTGCAGAAAACGTCCATGCCTAGCAATGGCAGATCTGCGTAGTAAACCCAATTACGCAGTGTACAGGAGAACTCGAATTCCTTTATTTACCCACAAGAATATTACAGTGGAAGGTGGAAGAGGGGAAAGGAATACCACATACATTATTGGATAACAATCTGGACCCAATGCCTTTTGTGAACTAGTTCATTTTAAGAGGAACAAAGGGGCCGTCCTGCTGGGTGCGTTTCCAGCGGCAAAGCCTGCCTGGTTTGTTTTGATCTGCACTGTGATGTGGTTTCAGTTAGCAGTACCACCTACGAGACTGGTAGCAGTCATTGTACCAGAAAATAAGAGCCTGAAAGGTTTGAAAACACCTTAGATAAGTTAGCGGTGTGTGACTAAGAGCTCTGCACTTGAACTTTGTCGCACAGCTAACCATCCACCCGTCCTTAGCAAGGGCTTCAGGTTTTGAAGTGGGTGTCTTATCACTTTTAACAGGACTCTTACCGTAAAGACCATCTGGTTAAACATCGTCTGGTGTGTTTCTTCTGGTGAGTCACTGTCGCTTGCACTCACACAGCTGTAGGCTCACCCACCCTAAAGCAGCACACGTCTTCAGAGAAGCACTCCTTCTAAGGTCCCTGGGCCCAGCAGAGAAAGGAGAGCTGAGAGATATCAGAATGTGGCTTCACATCACAGGCATTTGCAAGGCAAAACTAAGAACAGGATTATCGCTTGGATACTGATTTCGGGCAATGGACACGAGAATGTAAAGTCAGGAAACTAAGCCTTGTCAGTGTAACTCTTTGCTCTCCTGTCAGCTGCTAGTTGATTTACTATGTGTATTATATTGATAGCAATGACTGCATGGGTTTATCTGTCAGCTTTCGTGCCCCCATGACAAAATGGCAGAGAAAAACAACTTAAGGAAACAAAAGTTCTGTTCCTCTTCGTGGCTTGAAGGAATTACTCTCTCGTGGAGGGGAGGCCGCAGGTAGCAGTTGCAGGGTGCAAGGTGTGTGTGTAGTCAAGAGCCAAGGAAAGATAAATGTTCATTTTTAGCTAGCTTCCTCCTTTCTTTTAGGTCCAGGGCCCTTGACCATGGAATGGTGCTGCCCGCAGTAAAGGTGGGACTTCTCAGCTTGGTGAAGTTGATCTGTATGACAGGTACAGCTTGCCTAGAGGCTTTTTGTTTCTATGGTTCTAGGTCTTATCAGCTTGACCATCACAGTTGGGATTTTATCTTTTACGTGTACCTGTCATAGTATTTGAAATATGATCAATAAGTCATATATGTATATTATTATCAATTGTGATTCTGTAGCACTATTTTGCATCCTTATTTGAGTCTCTGAAATGTGCATAGCCTTCCTTCTGTTTTACCTGCAAGGAAAATCTCTGTGGTGTCTAAAGTCACTTATTCTCATTATCAATACTCTAATGAGGAGCTTTGTCCACTTCTTCCTAAAGGACTAGCTGGTCACAAATCTCTGTCTATCCTTACACACTCACCCAGGCAGTATTTCTGAAATTCTGCCTCCTCTATGATGCTCTTCTGCCCTCAAACCTTTGGTGGTATCCTATGTAGCATCCGAGTAGGACTTAAATACTCAGCCTAATTTTCAAACTGTCTGTACTGAAAATTGTTTTATTATTGCGACACTGGGGCTCGTACGAATGACCCTATCTGGAGCCCTGCTTCTTCATGGATCGTGAGGGCTACGTGGCACAGTGAGAAATGGATGTTGTCACTGGGGTCAGGGTGGGAGCAATGGAGTCCCAAATTCTCCAGGTGAGGAAGTCTGGAAGAGATTACAGCAGTAGGCAGGAACTTGAGCTCGTATTACTGGTTCCTCCCATGTAAATGATGAGGCTTAATGATAGAATAGAACATATTGGGATTCTGTAAGATTAAGCAAAGTAGCATCAAGCCAGGGACTGAACTAAAGTAAACACAGTGAATATCAGCCCCTGGGATGCTCTGCTTTATTCACTCCTTTAGACAGTGCCTATTTAGCTTTTAAGACCTATCTCTTGTGTCCTCTTTCTCCGGAAGTTCTACCCCATTGCCACCGTATTCCTTCATGCTCCATATTCTATTTTGTTGCTCTGATTTTCAGTCCTTTGAGAACACTGAGTGTATTTTAGGCTCTAATAGGATACGTGGTGCCTGGTAAAGGCTCTGTGAGGATGGCAGTTTCTGACAACATTGTTCCATCATGAAGCATCCTGAGGGGCTCTAAGGCCAGGAATGGAATACACAGTTCATCATACCTCTCTGGCGCATGTTACTTCCACCGTTTACCCACACGTGTGGACTTTGGCCAGGAAACTATATTATGTGAGGCCTGGAGTTGCAGGGAAGATAGGGACAGAAAGTCCATTAGCATCCTCTATGCAGAGTGTGGTTGAGCTTTTACCTTTACAATTTCCAAAAAAGAAACAATAAATAAAGAATGCATCTCCTATGTCTGGATTAGATTGCTGTTCTCCAAATAACATGCATACATTTCATGAGAAAGTCTTTTCAAATAATAGTAATGTCTTTTCAGAAGGTTCTTTCAAATAATAATGTCTTTTCAGAAGGTTAATGTTAGGAATATTCCTAAAACAAGCCTCTCTGCCAATGCAAATAATTCCAATCAGACCAAATCAAACCAAATTAAAAGATATCCAGGTTTAATTGGATGTATGTGCTCTCAGGTGGCCCAAGGAGGAATGGAAAACCAACAGGACTACCGAAGGGAGAGAGGGAAGCCCATGTGTTTGTTTTCTGGGGAGCAGTTTAAATAGCCTATGGGAGTGGTCTTGACCTTTCATGGGGAGGGGTCGAATTTTGGCAGGCTCCCTTGACCCTTGCAGGGGAGGGGTCAAGGTTTGATGGGTTCAGGAAAGGGGACTGGGATTACGGTTAAACAACAACAACAAAACCTTGACCCCCAGATCTATCTGTTCCACATTAAAAACACCAAAAATGCACTTTGTAGATAGCTAAAAGTAGCTCTTCAGGCCTTGAGCACGTTTATTGCAGGAATAAGGTTATAACTTACTGATAGCCTGATTAAAAACCAATGATAGATGAACTAAAATTGACATTCAATAAAGTTGTATTTTAAAGAAGACTTTGTATTGTGGAAAAGAACACACTGAAAGACCACTCTCTTGCCTTCTAAATATTCATGAGTAGCGCATGATTTTAGGAACGATGATATCAGCAAACATTCAGATTTGTTTAAACAAGCTTGTACTGTGTATAAATTTATTGTAACAAAGTAATCTACACAGCTCTGGGTAGAGACCTAATTTAAAGATAGATTAAAACAATATGTATAAAATATATATGAAAAATTTTAGTTCGTGACATGTATAACATGTATATATAATCATACACACACATATGTGTGTATATATGTGCATGTGTAAGGTGTGCATATAGTATTTTACAATAAATGTGTGTTTTATGTATGATGTCATTTAAAATGTATGGAATAAAATGTAAAAGTACCTGTTTAAATTAATTAATTTTCCAAAAATACATGCAGTGAAAATTTTATCAAAATACATGTGTATTTTTATCTTAGATTTACATATTATTTTACACTCTTAATTTTAGACATTTTGTCTTTTACAATCCACCTGGATGGGACCTATTCTGTAATAGAATACCCTTGTACAATATGAGAAGCAAAAGCTTAAAGATATCAGTAGCAATCATTTATCCTCCTCAGTAGAGGAAAGAAATCCCAATTCAGAAGGTCTGTGGGAAAGGTAAGATTGTCATAATGCTCTCCACCCTGATACATATACACATTCCAATTGATCACTGAGCCACTTGCTCAGGTAGTCTGTCTTGGATCAAGTAGTTCTCACCAACCGAGGGAAATTGCCAGAAAAATGTTCAACTGAGAAAAGTCAGCCCCCAGAACACAAGCAGCTGAGGGAGGTATACGGCTGGGAGGCACACCACCTAACATTCTACTGTGTGAAATGGGGCAAATATGTGACCAGGGAAGTCATAGAAAAACTATTCGCCAAGAAGTAAGATTTGTTAAACTCAGTACTAATCGGAAAAAAATGGAAGAAATCTGAGACTTTTTATCAGAAAAAAAAATGGCAGTGCATTTTCAATCATCTTGAGATTTGTTTGTTTTTGTTTTGTGTCATGTGCTGTGTCTGCAGGTATGTCTGTGTACCATGTGCATGCAGTGCACACAGAAGCCAGAGGGGGTGCCAGACCCCCTGGACAAGAGTTAAAAGCTGGTTGGTTATCCTGTGAGTACTAGGAACTGAACGTGGGTCCTCTGGAAAAGCAGTCACTACTCTTAACCACTGACCCACCTTTCCAGTCCTGGAAGGGCATTTGTAAACTGAGATGTTGTTTGAGAGTGTATGAAATAATCTAGTTATATGCAAGTTGTATCTTGGTCCTTCTGAAAAGTAATCAGGTGGTATCTATAAATTAAAAATGTTATAATGTGCCTTTAGCTTGCCTATTCTAATGCATTTAGCCTTTATATAGTACCAATATGTAGGGTAAAAATAACTAAAATATCAGTTTCAATATTACTTGTAACATCAATGAAAACTAGAAATAACCTAGTTCTGCATCAATAATAATCATAATAAATAATAAAATTTTATGCAGCAATGCAACAAATTAAATTTATAGCTCATGATATAAAAGGTGTTTGTCTCATAAACACATAAATATTAATTCACAAATGTATATGTATATATATATAACTGTATATTGCTGTGGTTAGAATTATGAAGTTTAAATGTTACATGGTTGCATATATACATACATACATGCAAAAATCTCTTACAAGGCACAGATGATCATAGCATAAGCATCACTCCTTATGAGGAAAGGAATAATTTGAAATAAGTGAGATCTTGTTGGAAGATGTGTGTCCTTGTTCTAAACTGAATGTGGGTAAAAGCTGGTTTGTTTGATATGTCGAATTGTTTTGTCTTGCAAAGTTTTAGTTGGAAAAGACAGACAATGCGGTGTGCATACACGTATGTATGTGCCACCGATTTGCAGCCCAAATAAAATCATTATGTACAAAAGTGGTGTCCATCTCATGCAAGACTCTCTATACGGCGGCATTGTGTTTCTAGATGTTAAGATTACACGGCCTTTGCTGGAGAAACTGTACCTAATGCCTTGGCAGACTCCCGTCTGCTTTCCCATGCCTTTATCGGGAGAATGACTACCATGCTGGTGCTTGTGAGACTCATAGAGATCTGCCCATATGTTGCATGGGAAACACATGCATGTCTGGCCTTCTGGACAGATATCTCCTGAATAATTATGGAAGAGCATTTTTTTTAACACCTTGCCCTGTTGTCCAGGAAGAGTCAAATGCTTCCTAAATCCAAGGAGTATGTACTTGTGAACTTTGATGCTTAAGGTCAACTCCATTCAAGAAAGTTAGCTAGTGCTCCCTTGGGAACTATTTCTGGATAAGAATGCTTTGGTCCCGGACCATCCATCCTGGATGCAATACTAAGACTGTCCAAGCCCACCCAGTAAGGGGATAATAGGCATGGTAACATTTGGGAAAGAAAAGGTGGAATTTCCTCTATAGGCATAAGGCTAGCGCACAGGTGGTGCTGGGAGCAAGGGGTGGTATGTATGCTACTCGTGGGAAGGAACAACTTGTACTAAAAGCCGTTCTTCAAACCCAAGTACATTTAAATATCCATATATTAAAATATACATACCCGTTTCCCTCTCCTACGTAAAGGAGTCAGACCCAGGCCGGTCTCTTTCTATTTGATCTTAATCCCTCTCCCCTTCAGCAAGGCCAGGAGCGCCCCTCTCTTTGTAATAAATAGCAGGCAGAGCTAGACATTCATTCTGTCCCCTTTGATCACCTCAGAGCTGTCAGCCCCTGCTGCTGTTTGCCTCCCAGCTCTTGTTCCTGCCTAAAAGTGGAAGTAATGCCCCCTGAAAGAAATACCCTAGCTGTCCCGCAAGGCTGCAATCTATTTCTTCCTTTGTTGCACACGCCCCCTGGGGCCCGCCCTCCCAGCTTGAACAAACCCCCCTCTTCTTTCCTCCTCAACATCTTCAGAATTCTAGTTCCTGCTGGAGACACTCGCCTGTGCTCCTGTGACCCCCACCAGATTGTCTGAGAAGCTACCACTGGGCCAGAAGGGGGAGGCTCCGCCTGGCTCCTCCTGCTTCTGCCTGTCGCGGGCTCCGCAGAGATGCGCACTGCAGACATTTGTGTCATGAGTCCTACAGTTGGCACCGGAGAAAGCGAGCATCATTTCCCCCATAACTTATCCCGCGTCTGATCTCCCCTAAAATGCCTCCGTCTCCCTTTATTCACTAGGGACTTGGGATTGCTCCGAGGTCTCCCTGGGCAGGCTTTTGGGCCCCCAGCTCTGCAGTTAGCATTTGAGAGGTGGGGAGGGGCGCTGAGCTGGGACTCAGCCCGCTGATGCTGATGCTAGCAGACAGGGCAGGGAACACATTTGCAATCTCTGTTCCGGGTTTACAGCGGAAATTATAAACAATCTATCTCCCCTCTTATCGTCGTGTCAGGCTGTGTTGTATGGCTTGTAAATATTGTTCAAAGGACATAATTTGCAAAGGTAAACAACTGGAAGAAAAGTATATGGACCATGAGGTTTGTCTTTAATGTGTTTACAGGACAAGAAAGTGATCGGGGATGGGAAAATTGTGGGGTAGAACGGGAATTCGAGCGGGGGAGAGGGGAGGGGTAACGACCAGGGGTAACACAGAATGCTGATGATTCTATGATGGTGACATAATTAAAAAGCTTTTGGCTGTCCCTGACATTGTTTGGAAGGATGCATTATTTTAAAAGGAGAGCTAGGATGTTGGAGGGGGTTGGGAGGGGGGCTTTAAAAATGACTGAATACCACTCATTGTGCTGGATAAAAATACGACAACCTGCAGTGGAAATAAATACAGCATTGCCGGCTGCTGGGCTGGTGTGCTGAGGCCACGGCCAGGGAAGCATGGACTGCAAAGTGGAAAATTCCTGCAGAGGACGTGTTTCTGTTTCCAGTGGGAAGAAAGAGAGTGTTGTTGGAAGCTGCTAGTTCTTTAGCAAATACAGAGAGAACCATGATGATGACAGAGCGGCCTACCTGACGTGGGAGAAATTAAGCAAACAAATCGCTTTAGCTGATGTCTTGTATTAGAGACTGCAGGCTCCCAAGAAGAGACTGGAATCTAGGCTTTCTCTCTTTGGCCCCCCCGGGTCTAGGCAGGAAAGGAATGCAGAGGCTGCCGGAACTGGGAGCCTCTGGTAGGGGGTAAGCAGAAATTTGTGGGTGCCTTTACTCCTAAAATAGGCACATATTCAGGGCCAAGGTCCTTGAGTCCTCAATACTCAAATGACACACCTGTCTCCCAGAGGATGTCAGCTAAAGTAATGTAGAGCACCTTGACAGATTGGACGCTTAGGGAGACTCCAGAGAGACGTCACTGGGGTTTCTTCCAGGGATGCAGAGAAGGGAGAGACAAAAGCTGGTCATCCAACCACTGTGGAAACTCATTGCTTCCTTGGAGAGAATGTCAGCGTCCCCACGAATGCATCCCGGTACAGAAAAGGGAAAGTCAATAAGAAGCATGTTTCTATTTTTTTTTTGGTCTTGTTTTTGCTTTTTTGTTTGTTTGTTTGTTTTTCTGCAAGGCCTCCATTAGGAAGCAACAGTGGAGAGTCCACACAGCCTGTGCAGCCAACACTCGGCATCAGAGAGTCTTCATTTGCTCAGAACTCCCCTTTATCTGATGCACAGCATTCTCACAAAATACAAAAAAAAAAAAAAATTCATTTTGCTCTGAGGGATCTGGGGTGTGTGAGTAGTGGAGAGTGCATCTGATGGCCCTTTACATATAAGCCCATACTAATAATGAGAATTAAATAATTTTGATTACCATTGAAAGCAGCCTAAGGGAAGTAATTTCCACTGTATTATAATTAAAAACTACAACTGACACGGAATTTATGTGGTCAAATTATCATGAATGACAGCACACAGAAGGGGCATGTCACCTCATTCCAATAGCTCCAAAATGCAAGATTTCCTGGGTCCATTATTCAAGGCGATGATGGACCTTAGGTTTAAAAAGTCTGTATTTCCAAACAACATTCAGTTTGACAAGAATGAGGCTGAGTCTAATTGTTAAAGAAAAGGAAATAGGTGATGGAGGAAACAATGTAAGGGCAATTAGTCATTGTATGTTTAACATATCAATGTGCTTGTCCACTCTTACAAATGACACACATAGATTTAAAAACCATGGCGACACGATTCATATATCATTAAATAACAAAAATTAAATTTTGTAGTTCAAGTCTGTGATTCTAAATTATTTGGAGAGTTGCCATATGGATGCTGTTTTAAAACTTCCTTCTCCCTCATCATTTATAATTACCATCCTTTCTTTCCCCCAAGTCCTAAGCAAATACTAATTTAAATTTTATCACTATATTTACTTGTGAGGTTTGTACTTTTACTACAAACAGAACCATATAATGTGTGAGAGTTTGAGTTCTTTCTCTGAGCACTGATTTCAAATCTGACCATTTTGCTCTTCTTCATTGGTAAAGAGTGTTGTGGAATATTCATTTAGCTATGCAAAGATGTGTTGCATTTGTTTATGTTACAGAATATTTGTTTAACTTTGTAAAAATGTATTTCATTTGTTTATTTATGCAAAGATGAGTTGTTGTTTTACCTTGCCTGCCTAAGTCACCTGATTGGGGAGGTATAGGCAGGACTTCCAGGAAGGGAGTGTAATTAGGAGGAGAAATTTAGGCTCAGGACAGAAAGAAAATGAGATAACAGAGAGATGCCAGGAGCCAGCCAGACAGGCATGGAGGAAATAGGAAAGTAGGACATACAGAATAAAAGAAAGGTTAAAAAGTCCTGAGACAAAATGTAGATGAGAAGAAATAGGTCAAATTAAGTTAAAAGAGTGAGTGACACAATTCTAAGCTAAGACCAAGCACTCATAATTAATAATACGTCTCCATGTCTTTATTTGGAGGCTGGTTAGCACTCCAAAGAAAATGCCACCTACAAAATCATCTTCTAATATATGAACGTACCACAATTTTGTTTAGCAGCTGGCAAACCTTCAAGTCCCTTCTTTGAAACAACACAAGCGAAGCTGCTCTGAAAATTAACATACAACTGATTATGTGAACACAAGTTTTCATTTCTTTTTGGTGAAGACCTAAAAGGGAAGCTGCTGTTGCTTACAGAACACAAAACTCTTCAAGAACTGACAAACTGTATTCCAAAGAGGCTGCATTGTTTTCCATTTTCACTCACAATGAATGTGCAAGATCTCATTGTTCCAATTTTTTATTACCATTTGCAATTGTCTTATTGCGATCATTCTAGTCAGCAAGAAATGGTAACTCATTTAGGGTATGGTTTGTAGTTTCTACTGACCAACACTGCTATGTATCTTTACAATTGTTTGTTTTCTGCTAGTGAATCTTTTAAATCAAAATACTAATTTAAAATTCGCATTCATTCCTTCAGCTGTGCTACTTTTTTTCTTATAAACTGATACTGGTTTTGTTGTTGTTGTTTTTTTAAATAATCTGGCACAAATATTTAATTCATTACATGACTCGAGCGAGTATTTGCCAATTCTTTGGTTTATTTGGTGATGTGGAGCACATGTTTCCTCAAAGACTAAAAACAAACTGTAGAAGGATCAAATACAACAAAAGCAAAGGCCTAGAGAAGATGTCACATAAAAATTTAAAACCCTCATAATAGGATCTGGGGGTATGGGTTTATTTCATTGTTTTTGTGTCTAATGTGAGATCATAACCTGCCTATGCTGAGGTCAAGTTTGTGTTAAGGAGCACAGCAAAAGCACTGAGCCGGACTATTCTATGTGTAGAGAGAATTTATCGTCAGACAATCTGCCAGGTTACCAAAGAGGGTAGAGAAGTTGTCTGTTTTATCAGGGCAGGCAGCAGTGGGAGGTGGTGTATGGGCCAGAACAGCTGGTGCAGGCTGTTTGAGTTCGTTGGGAAGGAGATGCTTTTGTGAGGTAGAGCAGAACATGTAGAGGACCACCTCAACAAAAATCCTTCTTGCCAGGGAAGGGGCATGGGAATTGAAGAAATATACATAAAGAATATGGATGCATAGAATAACAACACAGAAAGCATAGAATAATTCCGGGAGGGTATTTCAGTGATTACTGAAATCCTGAAATTCACCCACATTTATTTTTCCACAGGTTTCATACCAAACATAAACAGGGAAGAAGGTAACAAAAGACTGTATTAACTGATATGAATGATAACTCACACAGTCAATGGCCTCATTACTCTGAGAAGACAAATCATTAGCATTCTGTTGTCTAGGTAGCAAAGATGCACTAGGTCATGTATTCTGGAGACCACCCCTCCCTAGGTGACCTCATAGTTACTAAAGAAGGAGCAGAAGTATATTTGTGTGAAGGCGTAAGTCACAAACAATGCCACACCAATTCGGGGTTATGATTATTAGGGTGGTATTTATTTAAAGGGGAAAAAAACTTACAGATCACTGTCCCAGGCAACAGCCCTCTATGCAACCAGGAAAGGAGTCTAGTCGCAGGCGGAGCAGGAAGTGAAGAGAGAGAGAAGAGGGAAGTGGCCGCTTTTTTAAAGGGAGAGAAACCACGCCCCAGTGGGCTGGTACCTCAGCGGTGATAGGCTGGAGGAGTGGGAGGACCTCCCGCAACACCTCCCCCTTTTGTTTAAATAAGAGAGTTCTAAACCTACTATGAAATTATATACAATAAGTACAAATATCCTATTCTAACTAGCTTAGGTCTTGTATAATAAATAACTTGGCCAAGTCATGAGAGAAAGTAACTACATTTATATAGTCTTCAACCCCATCGAAGATCTGAGAAGGGAAATAATGTTACCTGGGTAATTAGGAAGTTCAGTAAAACAACTTCCAAAACATGCAACAAATTACAGAGACAACTAGCTACCTGGGCAATCACCCAAAGTCACATTAGCAGCGTTGAAGCAACCAACTTTGGCTAAGGCCTAACATAACTGACATACCATTTTCTAAGGCAAGCAACTTTTCAAAACTATCTTACCCTGTCTTGGCAGGATATGACAGTCCTGTTTTATCCATTGATGCATGCTCTGTATCTTTGTCAGTTGTTGAGGTATGGGCATTTCTTTGCCCAAACGCCAGTTCTGCCAAAAAGAAAGGCTCCAGGTGGAGTGTCTTTGGTGCTCAACATTCTCTCGGGAATAGAGTGGTGTTGCCAGGAGCAATTGTGTCTCACTACCACAAAACTCTGAGTTAGATTAAAGGCCATTTTCTACAGCTCTTTGAAGAAGTTGAAGATTATCTATCTATACTGAGTATAATTTCTATATATCTAAAGAACCTGATTAGTCTATTGTAAATGACAAACTTAAATGACTATTAGTCTATATAATTCTCAATATCTATCTAACTTAAAGACTAAGACAATAAACGACTGTGAAACAAATGAGGACAATGACCTCCAAATATAAACAATGTACAAATATACATTGCAGTAGGCAAATATATATCAATACACAATCATTATATAAGTATCTTAATCAGAGGTAGAAATGTACACTGCAATATGGTAAATATATACAATACATATATATATCAATACAATATATGTCAATACATAAAAAAATGTTTTAAACAGAGGTAGAAACATGCATGCGTACAATAGTCAATATAATTTAACTTTGTATCAATATACAAGAATCTATAGCAATGTATTTGTCTAAAAACAGTAACTCAAAATTACAAATCTATTATCCCATCATCCCTCTTTTTTTTCTTTCAAAATGATCCCTGAGCGTATAAAATTCCTCCCTCAACCCTCAATCGTATACTAATTATAATCAACCCCTAAATGATGTCCCTAAACCCAAGGGCAAGTTTTACTGGGAAAGGGGACGTCGTCCTCTAGAATTACTTCCAGCTGTCATGGGGGCGACGTTCTTTCTGGGGGATCCTGTGAAAGTGAAATGATGGTTAAATTTCAAGATCAATGTCTTTTAAAATTGCCAATAGTCTCTGAGTATTTTGTGCAGGTCTGGCCAAAATGTTGTATAAGATGTGCACCATTTCAGCTAACCAAGTTGGAACTGTCTTGTGCAGCTGGTACCAAAAGCAGGTCTTGTAGTAGCGCTATCAGTATCATGACGTCATATCAACCAGGTGGAGTTGTTGTTATGGGGCCCCATCTTCTTCCTGGAAACTTCAAATGTCACTTCAGGAAAAACTCATTGTTCATTATGAAAAACTTAAACATTAATCATATAGACATATATAAACATATATATATATTCAATGAAAGACATGATAGATATATTCAATGAAAAGTATGATAGATATGAAGAAAAGCAAAGATGTTTTCTAAACTCATATTTCTTTCTGTCCCATATCATGGCTCTTGACATGAGACAGAAACTCCAGAAACTCTGGGTTTTTCTCTTACTAACAGGCTTGGAATTGGAGAGGGACTGAGCCAAAGTCCAACTTCAAAACCAGCTTTATAAATTTAGAAATATGGTTTAATATTACTTACACAATCCATTCAGTTGTCTTCATATTTCCTATTGGGCAGGTATTTTTCCATCTGTCAGTATCCAAACATGCAGGGTCCCTTGAATTTCTCAAAGATGAGTGTTTTCCTGTGGAGATAAGAACAGAACCCTGCCCCCATTCTATATGTTTTTCTTACCACCTGTATGAATATCATCGTTGTGGATGAGTTGTCATTTCTCCTTTCCAAGAGGTTTCTCCTCTTCAAATCGAAACTTTATTAATTTTGATGGTATCCACAATTTTTCTTCTCCTGTGGAAACAAGAGCAAAACCCCTTCCCCAATGTAGCACATCTCCTGGCTTCCACTGAGAGGTCAGCACATCTTTGAAATAAATCGGTTGATTTAGTTCAGCAGACTTTTCCATTATCCAATGTCTTTCTGCTGCTGTCGTTCCTTTCTCATTAGCGTTAAGAAAATTCAAGGTTAATAAAGCATTATGTAATCTATTTCTGGGGGTATTTTCAGTCCCTTTCTGTTTGTTCAGCATATCCTTTATAGTACGATTTGATCTTTCTATAACTGCCTGACCTGTAGGATTATTTGGTATACCTGTAATGTGTTTTATATTATAATAATCAAAAAAGCGTTTCATTTTCTTAGATACATATGCTGGACCATTATCTGTCTTTATTTGCGCAGGTATACCCATGATGGCCATAACTTCCAATAAATGTGTGATTACTGAATCAGCCTTTTCTGAGCTCAGGGCAGTAGCCCATTGAAAACCTGAATACGTGTCTATGGTGTGGTGTACATATTTTAATTTACCAAATTCCATAAAGTGGAACACATCCATCTGCCAGATTTCATTTCTCTTAGTACCCTTTGGGTTACTCCCTGCAGGCAACGGTGTTTGATTATAGAAAGAACAAGTAGGACATCTCTTTATAATGTCCTTAGCTTGTTGCCAAGTAATGGAAAATTCTTTCTTTAGGCCTTTACTATTGACATGATGCTTCTTATGAAATTCCGAGGCCTGCAACACACTTCCAATCAATAATTGATCAATCTCAGCATTGCCTTGGGCTAGAGGACCAGGCAGACCTGTATGGGACCGGATGTGTGTTATGTACATCGGACAAAGCCTGTTCCTGATTATGTCTTGTACCTGGATAAACAATGAAGTCAACTCTGTGTCATCTGGTATAAATTCAGCGGTTTCAATATGCAAGATAACTCTTTCTGCATATTGTGAATCTGTAACTATATTAAGAGGTTCTTTAAAATCCCTTAGCACCATAAGAATGGCATATAATTCTGCCTTCTGGACAGAATTATAAGGGCTTTGTTCCACCTTACTCAATTCATCTGACTTGTAACCTGCTTTCCCTGATTTATTTGCATCAGTATAGAACGTACGGGCTCCAGTTATTGGAGCATCACGGTCAATTCTAGGAAGAATCCAAGAAGTTCTTTTTATGAGATTAAGTCTATCACTTTTGGGATAGTTGCTATTAATTTCTCCCAAAAAGTTAGCACAAGCTCTTTGCCACGGTTCATTGTCTTCCCATAACTTTTTTATTTCTTCAGTAGTAAAAGGCACTATAATTTCTGCTGGGTCTATACCTGCTAGTTGACGAAGTCTCAGCTTACCTTTTATAATTAATTCAGAGACCTTTTCCACATAAGTTTTTAATTTTTTACTTGGTTTATTAGGTATAAATATCCACTCTAAAATAATATCTTCCCTCTGCATTAGAATCCCTGTAGGAGAAATTCTGGAAGGCAATATGACTAGGATGCAGCTAAGATTTGGGTTCACCCTATCCACATGTGCCTCCTGTAATTTTTCCTCAATCATTGTCAGTTCCTTTTCTGCTTCAGCTGTCAGTTCTCTTGGACTATTCAAATCTTTATCACCATCTAAGGTTTTGTTTAAATGAACTATTAGATCAGGTGTTATCCCAACAGCTGGTCGTAGACTGGAAATGTCTCCTAACAATCTTTGGAAGTCATTAAGAGTCTTTAACCGGTCTCTCCTAATTTGTGCCTTTTGCGTTTTAATTTTCTCTAACCCTATTCTGTAACCTAGGTAATTAATAGAATTTCCTCTTTGAATCTTTTCAGGGGCAATTTGTAATCCCCACCTAGGCAAGACTTTCTTTACTTCTTCAAACATCCTTTCTAAAGTATCTTTATTTGAATCAGATAATAAGATGTCATCCATGTAATGATAAATGATGGACTTGGGGAATTGTTTACGAATTATTTCCAATGGCTTACTTACAAAATATTGGCACAGTGTAGGACTATTGAGCATACCCTGTGGGAGGACAGTCCATTGATATCTCCTATTAGGCTGAGAATTATTATAAGTAGGCACTGTGAAGGCAAATTTTTCTCTATCCTTTTCTTGTAACGGTATAGTGAAAAAACAATCTTTCAAATCAATAACTATAAGAGGCCATCCTTTTGGTAACAGAGAAGGCAAAGGAATTCCAGATTGTAGTTGGCCCATAGGTTGAATTACTTTGTTGACAGCTCTTAGATCTGTCACCATTCTCCATTTACCAGATTTCTTTTTTACAACAAACACAGGAGAATTCCAAGGGCTGGTTGATTCTTCAATATGGTGAGCATCTAGTTGCTCTTGCACCAGCTGTTCCAATGCCTGTAGTTTATCTTCAGCTAGAGGCCATTGTTTGGTCCATATTGGCTTCTCAGTTAGCCATTTTAAAGGTAGGGCCGTTGGTACCTCTAAAGGTTTGGTATTTGCTGTATGTTCTTGTACAGCCTGAATGGCTGGTGACCTTTTTCCATAATACCTCATCATATCCTTCCCAGAATTATGAGTTCCTGGAAATACAGGAATGTTAATCTGGGTATTCCATTGCTGTAGCAGGTCACGGCCCCATAAATTTATGGCAATATTGGCTATATATGGCCTTAGTCTTCCTATTTGCCCTTCGGGCCCTATGTATTCAACCCATCTTGTGCTTTGTTTTACACGAGATAGGGTTCCAATTCCTAGGAACTGAACATCTACCTCTTGAAGAGGCCAATTCGGATGCCAAGATTCTGGGGTAATGATACTTACATCCGCACCTGTGTCTAATAAGCCTTCAATAAAAGTGCCATTTATACAGACTCTTAGCTTTGGTCTTTGATCATTAATAGAAGTCTGCCAAAATATACGTTTACTCTGTCCTATTGGGTTTTTTGACTCATCCTCCACACGTAATTCTTCATTTAGACCAGTATTACTTTTTACAGCAGAAATTGGGGCTTTTAATTTTCTTGGTGAGGCACGTTCTCCACTGTGACTGGGAATGACTGGGCCACTGTTGGCTTGGGGGCCTGCGAGAGGCCCCCCAAGGAGTTTCCCAATGATATCGGATTGCCCCGTCTGTCTGTTGTTGACCTACATTCGTTGGACCAATGCCTGCCTTTACCGCATCTCCTACATATACCTGAAGGCCGAGGTCTCCTATTTTTGTCATTCCCAGAAGAGATATTATTCCTAGAAATTCTTTGCCTGCAATTCCTTTGCAAATGTCCTAATTTACCACAATTAAAACACCTGGCAGTTTGATGTCTCCTCATTGCTTTGGAAATCGCTTCTCCTACCCAAGATTCATCATTATAGCTAAACGTCTCAACATTCATCATATGCTGAATCCATTCATCCATAGGTGCTGATCTAGACTTTAAAGGCCCAATTATCTTTTTGCATTCTATGTTTGCATTCTCAAAAGCTAGAGATTCAAGAAGTATTCGTCTAGCTTCTGGGTCTGTTACCCCTATGTCCAGAGCCTTAATTAATCTTTGCAAAAAGTCAATAAAGGGTTCTCTCTGTCCCTGCCTAATTCTGGTATATGATTCAACCCTTTTTGCTGGATCTTGTATCCTATTCCAAGCATTTAAAGCTGCTTGGTGACATAGACACAGTACTTCATCGTCATAAAGAGCTTGGACCTGTGGATCAGCATATTCTCCTGCACCAAGAATTTGATCTTGGGAAACCTCAATACCTTTTGCTCTTCCTTGCTGTTCCATATGTTTGGATTCTTCTCTGAAATAAATTCCGAACATCAAGGAAGGTCCATTATCTAAAACTGCAGACACTAACTGATGGAAATCATGGGGAGTAGCTCTAGCATTAGAAGCCCAAGTCCTTATCATTTCCTTTACATATGCACTGTGCAAGCCAAAATTAACAACAGCTTGCTTAATTTCTTTCAGATCATTCATTGCTATTGGCGTCCATCTAGCTTCTCTGACTCCCTTTGAGCCTTTAGAAGTTGATGCTTTTTCAGAATTAAGTATAGGGTATGTCGCTAGAACCCTGGGTAAGCCAGTTCTAATAGCTGGTGGAGGCCTTGTATCCTGTCCTTGTGCCTCCTTACTCTGTTCACCAGCTGCAATAATTTCCCCAATCTTTTCAAATCTTTTTATCATTGTCTCTCTTAAATCCTGAATCTCCTGACCTGTATATATTTCCAGTGATTTCACTGAGGTATCAATTTTTTGGTCCCCATTCTGCACCTGTGATTCCAAAGCTTTAATTTTTTCCTTCAAAGATAACATGTCCTCCTTAAACTTTTCTTGTATATCATGTAGATTCCCATCTTGGAGGTACATTCTGTCTGTTACCTTATCAAAACTTTGTGATAAAGTCTGAACGTCAAATTCAACAGCCTGAACCCTTTCAGGTAACTTTCTAATACCCTTGGATATGGAATCAATTTTGTCTGTCATAGTATCCACTTGTTCAGATAACCTCTGATTTTCAATAATTTTAATCCTGTCAATTAGTTGTTCATTATTAGTTCGTAAAGATTCTATCATTCTTAGGAGTGCCATATTCTTCCTTAATGATAGAATATGGAAAAGAAAACTGAAGGCTAGTAACAAGCAAATTAAGGTATCCCCATAATCATATAAACCTTGTATGATGTAATTCATTGTATTAGTAAATATAAATTTACTAATCCATTGTATTAGTGAAAACAAAGCAGTAAAATTTGCGTTAGAAACAAAAACTGCAATATTACCTATTATCCAGCAGGTGGCGCTGTTGCAGAGTCGCGGTGAAAACATGGTCCTGTTTCAGTGCCTTAGTAGATGTTAAAAACTGGAAAATGCAAGTTTCTCAACAAAATAAATCTAATTAAATCAATTCCTGAGACGGAACAAGTCACCCTGAGGGGTTGCAGCTTTCAGCAACCACGTGCTCTGGTTCGTGCCACTTAAGAGCTGTACTTGCAAGGGAGATTTAAAAATGACTCAGAAAAGAGCAAACCACGCGGCCAGAGACTACGCGGGCCTGTGGAGTTTAAATCCACGTGGGGAGTCCAAGGCCGCTGGCGTCTGTGGAAGGGGAGGGCTCCCGCCAAGCCGAACTAGAGCCCGCCAAGCCCGCGGCCGCCAAGCTGAACTTGCACCCACCAAGCCCGCAGCTGCCAAGCCGAACTTGGGGCCGCCAAGCCGAACTCGCGGCTGCGAGTGGGGAAAGGAGAGGTTCTAAAACCAAATGTTGGGCGCCAAAATGAAGGCGTAAGTCACAAACAATGCCACACCAATTCGGGGTTATGATTATTAGGGTGGTATTTATTTAAAGGGGAAAAAAACTTACAGATCACTGTCCCAGGCAACAGCCCTCTATGCAACCAGGAAAGGAGTCTAGTCGCAGGCGGAGCAGGAAGTGAAGAGAGAGAGAAGAGGGAAGTGGCCGCTTTTTTAAAGGGAGAGAAACCACGCCCCAGTGGGCTGGTACCTCAGCGGTGATAGGCTGGAGGAGTGGGAGGACCTCCCGCAACATTTGTGTATCTTGATCACCTGTCAGAATGGCATGGACTCACTAAAATGAACTATCTTAATTTCCAAAAAAGCAAGCAATCGCCTCCTGAGTTAGAACGTGCAACTCTGCTTGTCAGAACTCCAAACACTCTCACTGCCAGACAAGGTGGAAATGGGCCTGCAGTTTTGACCTCCACAAGAGAAGTAGTAACTTTCTTGAAAACAAGAATCCAAACCTTGAACTTTCTGGGGTATTCTGAGTTTAGGTTTCTAATTACTTGTTAAGAGTTTTCTTACATACTTGATAAGAATTTGGCCTGGGTTAGGCCTGATCATCATCTTAGGGCATTGTCAGCAACACTACCACGTCTGGGGGCCCAGTTTGTCACCTATCAACTTGTTTTTTTTTTTTATTGTTGTTTATGTTTTCATGTCAGACAGGTGGAGTGAAGAGATCTGTCCTTCCGATGTCCAGTGTTGATTATTGACTTGGAAGATTAGGTAACTCTACTTCACTGGTAACTGGTGTGACATGGGGACATTAAGGGTTGTGAGATTAGGCAAAATTCAAGAACCTCAAGTGATAGGGTTCCCAGCTGGGCCTGGGTGTGTAAAGGCACCTTAGGGCAAGGGTCCAGGCTAACAATAATAGTTAAAGACAAGGTCTTGATCTTTAGAGAGCAGAGGGGACAAGGGAGGAGTTGGTTTGGGGAAAGGGAAGATAAAAATAAATTAAATAGAGAACTCATATATGAAGATATAAAAAAAACTTTATTATTTTCCCCCAAACCTCTTAAAGAATACTTATTCCATACCGGGTTTGTATTTTATGGGAAGAAGAGTATCCTGAAACAAACAGACTAACTTGTGTTTTGGATTCATTTCCTGGAGTTTGGTCTTTAGTGCTGTGGTAATGGATATGGGTAGAGCTCTAAGGGGCAGAGTAAGTAAAAAGGTCCTTAGATCTGTTCCAAACTCCTGAAAGACTCTGGGACAAAAGCGTCATATGTGATGGTATAGCTCTCCAAATTTAGACCCAGTATGTAGGAATCAGAGAAAAGAAGGATTAGAAAGGCCGCATTATAAATGAACAACCCTAGACACAAAAATCGAGTTAGATAATGATTAAGAGCCTTGTTGTCAAATTGTGAGGTTATTTCTTATACATTTTCGATGTATTCTACATGTTAAACTGTACCGAATTAAAATTAGTGCTCAGAGATCTTTGGGACACATAAAAAGTGCATTTAATGGTCTGCACCATGGTAAACAAAATTCAATCAACCTCTAGAAGCGAACATAAAAGTGGAAGAGGAGAACTGGGTCAACAAAGATGTTCTTTGACATCCACACATGAACCCTGCTATGTATGACTACCTCCTCACTGCAACACACACATATCATGTGCACACACGCCTACATACATACATACGTAAACATACACACATAAAAATAAAAGAATAATTTTTTAAAATTTGTGTAACTGTAGATCTCTGTACTGTTTATCTGTCAGCAAAATGAGAATTTTAATAATGCATAAGAAGTCAAGAGAGGATTTGGGTCTAAACCTCAAGCATATTCTGAATTTATGTATCTGGTTCTCTGAAAGCTTTTTTAGATATTTGAAGTATCTGGAACGATCTTAATCTTCAACTCATCAAATTTATGCCAAACTGGCAAAGTGATAATAATCAGGGAAATTATTTAGGTTTCTGCCAACCTCGTTGACTAAGAAGCTTCGTAGTTCAAAATTAACAAGAGTTGGAAGCATGCCATTAATATATAAATGGAAACTTCGAGGGATGGATTTTGTAAAGTCAATTGTATTCTATATTAAAAATAGAAGGCAACAGTCATAGTCATGATTCAATGATCATTTCACTGTACACAAAGAGAGATGAAATGAAATCACCTTTGGGAATTTTGGAGTTCAGAAATGAGGTGTTCCCATCAGCCTATGCTAGAGAAATCGTTGACCTTATCTGTGAAGGAAGCCATCACGCCGGAAAAGCTTCGAGTCTCCTAGCAGGAACCCTCACATTCCTGCTCTCTATTCACAAGTCACCCGAGACCAAGTGTTTCCATTAGCGGGATCCAGGCTCCATAGCAGAGAACAGCTTGGGCAGCAACTCTTGGTAAAATCCCGCAGCTGATGTGGTTTAGCTTGCCCAACCCAAAGACACAACCCCTGTCCCATGCAGGGGCTGGCAGCTCAGATTTGCCCTTGCGCTGACAGAATCTCAGAGCATTCTGTTTCTTCCTCCTAGGAGCCTCCTGAAAGCTTCTGGAGCCTGCTGCCTCACTGCGGTCCTGCAGTCTGAGGACTGGAGGTGTGGAGCAGAGGAGCAGAGAAGAGTGTCTGAGGTGATCTGGCTTCCACCAAAGAAGAGTGAGAGGCTCTCAATAGATCGCATCATGCTTCCTGTTTTGGGCATTCTCACCCTGCATAAGAAGGTGCTACATCCACTAAGTGTTAAATAATAAAGGAAGTGGTGATTTAAAGACAGTTTTGCTGGAGCATTTAAATATGCTCTAATTATTTGGTGACAATTATTGGAGGATGAAAGCAAATTAGAGGTAAGTTATTATATGTTCTAATTAAAAATAATAGAATGTAAGCTGTATCTCATAAACTTACATGTATATTTATTTTCAGGAGCTACAAGTGTTATGGTTTTTGTCTCTTTAAGAGACAAGCCACACCCACTCCCTCCCCCATCCGCTGAGCCAGGCTGATCTTCAGCTTTCGTCATTTCTCTGCTTTGCTTCTGCCTCTCTCCCCCCACGTCTCTGCTCCCCCTTTCTCTCTCTCTCTCTCTCTCTCTCTCTCTCTCTCTCTCTCTGGGTGTGTGTCCTCTCTTTCTTCCTCTCTCCTCTAAGTAATAAATATCCAATTCTAATCCATACGATGTATCTGCCCACGTGTCTCCCACCCACTTGCCCGCCCACTGGCCCTCCCCACCTTCCTGGGACTCACTGTCGCCTGCCCAGCTGCTTGTCGCCTGCCTGGGGCTGGCAGCTCTCGGACCCGCTGCCCGGCTCCCGCTATTCAGGACCAGGCACCCGGACATGTAGACAAAAACCCACTGTGTGCTGCTCAGGACCCGCCACATACAAAAATCATAAAAACAATACTTACCAAAAAGATTCTTAAAAGAATATCTTACTTAGCTACAGTTGCTTACATAAACACACAATACACACTAATGTGATGTTAAATATCTTATGCTCCTTCTGAAAATGTTATTAATCCTTAAATAAACACAATATAAAATAATACTTTGTCCCATTAGATGAACAATACGTTAAAGAAGAAGATGAATGTGTAATTATATATTAAAAATTCATCTCATATTAGATCATTTCTGTAAATGATATTCAACACACAATAGGTTAATCTAAAAATAATATGTAAGAAACAGTTACAGAAAATAACAATATGGCTCAAAATACAGCAATCATAATTTTAATTTGTAATTGCATTCTTATCCCTACAAATAATTAATTGCATTAAAAATGTGTTGTATCCTTTGGTTAATCATGATGTCCAAATAAAAATAAAAACATTTATCTGTCTATATGTGTATAATTGAACAATTTCAAGAGTGAGAGACACAGAAGAGATATATATGTGATAGCGTGCTCTCTCTCTCTCTCTCTCTCTCTCTCTCTCTCTCTGCCTATGGAAGGGATAGAGAAATAGAATTTGTGAGAGATTGTTTTTCCTGTATAAATAAGCTGAACAGAAATTTTCAGTTCCCTGTCCTTTTGATAAACTTTTTCTTTAAAAAACTGAATTAGTAATTATCTTATAGCATCTACTGATCAAAATGTTTAATTCAATCGTAAATAAATTATTGTTTTGAGATACTGTTATGATCTGCTGGCCTGGGTACCACCTATTCCACCCTTCCTCTGAGGCAAGCTTATCTTCCTCCTCTTCCAGCCTATGCTCTCTTCCCAACCCTCTCTCCCCCAACCTTTTCCCTCTCCCCCCCCCCCTTTTCCCCCTTTTACCTTCCCCTTCCCTTCAATAACCTACTAAATAAACTCTATACCCAAACTCTCTCTGCATGGTGTGTCTGTCTGTCTCTCACCAGCCTGGGACCCACTATGGCCCCTGGTGGGACACATACCCCCCCCGCTGCCATATCTTTAAACAGGATAACAGATTCCAGATTAGGATTCTTCATGATTTCATTTTTATTTGGATATATATATATATATATATATATATATATCCAAATAAGATGCCATCAAACACTGTTTCTAACTACTGGGAGGCAGCAGAACTCTGTCTGATAAGTACATCCTATCCCCCCGGGCCCTTAAAACACCTCTATATTCTATCACAGTCCTACTGTACTCCAGACCATGTGCACGCAATCCTTTCACAATGTTGCTACATAAAATCATTTATTTATTGTGGATGAAATATTCAGAGAGTCTGCTATGATGCGTGTCTGGATAAAATAATCAATAGTCAACATTTAGGGGTGAAACCTTAGAGATTCTTTTTTTTTCTTCTGTTTTCTCACCTACTTCTCTCCCCTCTCCTTCTAACATGTCCCCTCTTCCCTTCCCCTCCTCTTCCCTCCTCTCCTCTTTTCTCTCCTCTCTTCTCTCTTTTTTTTTCTTCTTTGTTTGTAATAAAATAAAATTTCCCTTAGCCTGTTTCTGGACAAAGATGCAAAATCAACCCTGCCAGAGCTTCTTGAATCTATGGGCCTCTATGTTGGCTTCCAGGGAGTTCTGGCTCAGCCAGAAACTTTTCCATGAAGGATCTCTGGCAAGAATCAAGAGGACATCAAAACCTCAAACAAGCTACAACCCTGTGGATTTAGAGAGAAACAAGATACTCCAACATTCCTTCTCTGGTTTCCTTGGCAACATCAGCAACAACTCTATACTACTATAGCTCTCTGTTTTGTTTGTTTTTGTTTTTTTCCCCTTCAGGAGGTCAAGTGAATGGAAACCTCCTGGAGGAAATACTGCAGCCTACTAGATGGGCTGACATACATTAAAATGAGAGACACAAGCATTTTGACCTTTCCCACAGCTCAAGGGAGGGCCTTGGGGAACTGGAGAATGACCTTGGGGCAAGGAAACAATGTACAAATTCCACCTTGACAGCAATGAGGAATCCTTCTAAGAGGCTCACCACTGATATGAATTACATGGAAAAATAACAACCCAAGCAAGTAGAAAGTTAAATTTCCCTCCGCAGAGCTCTTCAAATATATTAAATAAAAGGAAAAAAAGCCCAAACTCAGTTTGTATAAAATTGCATAATTGAAAATGGCAGAAACCAGCTAACTGTCCTTAAATCATGTGTAACCAACTAGAAGAAGGGGTTAAGAATATTTTATTAGAAATTTTGTCTAACTTCTAGTGCAAAGATAATCACT
The DNA here is from genome assembly GCF_018167655.1 of Microtus oregoni. Classification (NCBI taxonomy): domain Eukaryota; kingdom Metazoa; phylum Chordata; class Mammalia; order Rodentia; family Cricetidae; genus Microtus; species Microtus oregoni. The sequence continues at coordinate 20,961,142 of NW_024543063.1, forward strand.
CAAACAAATTTCACATTCAAACATTGAGAAAGTATGCGTGCAGCATTGGTTAAGGTCCTAGTCAAATCATAAGTATGGCAACATGTTCAAATCTAAAACAAGAGGGAAAGGTCAGATTATATAGTTTAGAGGGGCAAGATCTTAAACTTAAGCTAGTCCTGTCCTTCTACAAACAAGAAAGCCAGCACGAATCCCAGCTGTCCCAAGAAGGCAGCATCTACTTGTACCTGTGACAATGTGTGATCGTCATATTTTTATTCTTGCATTTCTTCCCTTTTATCTCCTATATACCTGAGTATATAACCCTGAATATTTCATTTCCTCTCTCTTCAAGATCTGCCTGATTACTGACAGAATGCTGTTTTAGGACATGTCAGCTGCTCCCACTCCTGGGTAGGAATGATACTAGCTTTTCCTGACACAGCGGACAGTAGGCACAAACTCATGCATCTGTGTGTCTAGTCTCTGCTCTAAAGTTCCTCTGACCCTTGAAGATCTAGAAAAAGACCAAGAGGCCCTGCTGTTGACCAGTTCCTTTAGAAGTCTGCAGCAGAGGGAAATGAAAAGTACTAGAAGAAACACATGATGCAAGATGGGCTGACCTCAGCAGTGGCCAATAGGGTACAAAGGTAGTGGTCAATGAATAAGGATATCATTATTGAGAGAAGGAAGATACAGATCAAGAATATCAAACCTGAGGAGGAAGGTCATTGGTTAAAAAAATAAAGAAACTGCTTGGCTGGCCCTCATAGGTTAGAACACAGGTGGGTGGAGAAAACAGAACAGAATGCTGGGAGGAAGAGGAAGTGAGTTCAGACTCCACAGCTCTCCTCTCGGGAGTAGACGCCTCAGAAGAGATGCCATGCCCCGCTCCCAGGCAGACACACGCGATGAAGCTCCGACCCAGGATGGACATAGGCTAGAATCTTCCTGGTAAGACCGGTGCTCACAGATTATTAGAGATGGGTTGATCCGGATATCAGAATTAGCCAGTAAGGGCTAGAGCTAAAGGGCCAAGCAGTGTTTAAAAGAATACAGTTTCTGTGTAATTATTTCGGGTAAAGCTAGCCGGATGGCGGGACGCAGCCTGACCCACCGCTCTTAGCCACGTGGGTGGCTGGGTGCCGTGAAAGTAGCCCCGCCGCTCTTATTACTACACAAACCTAAGACACAGAAACAAGGATAAATAGATGAGAAAGAGAGTAAAAAAAGCAAGCAAAAAGGAAAGGCTGGAGAGAGAGCAAAGTAGGGGAGAAAGCCTGGAGGAAGTTTAATCTGAGGGAGAGGGCTGTATAGTCTGGATGGCTTTTACTGGTGTATAGCTCTCTGACTAACAGAGTTCCCCACTGATATCTCATTCTGAAAAATGTAGTCAAGGGAATGATAAGATAACATGTTTTTACTGAATACAACTCTTCTGTCCTAGCCACCCACCATTCTCACACCCCCACCCCCACCATCTGAAACAGATCTCACTTCACTGACTGCTATTAACATAAATGCAATCATTAATGGAGGTCAGAAGTCTCTGATATCAGGATGAACTTTTTATGGCATTTTTTTTCCTTTCTGATTCTGATTTCTACACTTTTTATGCTATCTGTGTTGGACTGCCAATCATACTCTCGCATATATACTCCTGTAAGTCCCTGAGGCCTAACAGCTTTTGCTATCCTGCTTCCTATTTTGTTTGAGATATAATCATGAGAAATTTCACATGCCAACTCTGCCATAAAGAAAAGGTAAATAATTCCAGGTTCACATAATCTCTACAGCAGTTAAGTATGATACACATTTTCTCCCTTCCTACTGTGTATTAGTAGAAGGTTATGCTGACAGCACTCATCTCTGAAAGGATAAGGTAATTCACTAAAGATATGTTTTACTGCTACTATAGGTCAGAGATCAGACACCAAGATATGTAAAGACATTCATTGATCACATGTTTTCTGATAGCTGGAGGAAGAGGCACACTCCACCAATCACACTAGTTGGAAGACTGATTCAAGAGACTCATGATTTTGAAGTCATTCTGGCCTACAAAGGAAAACCCTGTCACAACAAAGAAATAAATAGAAAGCTACTTGCTCTAAAGTTTGAGAAACCTAGGTTTGAAGCCAAGTTCTCTTAATTTTCTAGCTATGTATGACCTTCAATAAGTTATTAATCTTTGCCAACTTGGATTGTTTAATCAGCTAAAAAGTAGGGAATGATAAAAATATAAAAAAGAAAAGAAAGAAATGAAAAATAAACAGAATGAAAATTAACAAAAATATAGCTCTTGGAATATAAAATATGTCTAATTAACATTATTCAATGGCAACATTATCAATTAACATTAATAAAATCCTAAGAGATAAACTCTTTTCATATTTGGTTATAGTCAGAAGTTTCTCTCTCACCCACAAGTTCTCAAATACAGCACCTGTTTCCCAAAAAATTGACCCAGAAGCTTAATATAAATTATAAGTGCTTTTTTTGGTTGGGAGGTTTTTGATGACTGCTTCTATCTCCTCACAGCTTATAGGTCTATTTAAATTGCTCACATGGTCTTAATTTAATTTTGGTATATGGTATCTATCTAAAAAATTGTCCATTTCTTTTACATTTTCCAATTTTGTGGAGTACAGGTTTTTGTATTAGGACCTAATGATTCTCTGAATTTCCTCAGTGTTCATTATGTCCCTCTTTTCATTTTCTTCTGATTTTGTTAATTTAGATGTTCTCTCTTTGCCTTTTGATTAGTTTGGATAAGGGTTTGTCGATCTTGTTGATTTCCTCAAAGAACCAGCTCTTTGTTTCATTGATTCTTTTTATGGTTTTGTGTGTTCCTATTTTGTTTATTTCAGCCCTCAACTTGATTATTTCCAATCTTCTATTCCTCATGGGTGAGTATGCTTCTTTTTTTTTTTTCTTCTAGAGCTTTCAGGAGTACTGTTAGGTCTCTGATGTGAGCTTTCTCCCTTTTCTTTATGTGGGTACTTAGTGCTATAAATTTTTTCCTCTTAGCACTGCTTCCATGGTGCCCCATATGTTTGGATATGTTGGGCCTTTATTCTCATTGAATTCAAGGAAGGTTTTAATTTCTTTCTTTATTTCTTCCTTGACCCAGGGGTGGCCCAGTAGTTGACTGTTCAGTATCCATGAGTCTATAGGCTTTCTGGGAGTAGTATTGTTGCTGAATTCTAACTTTACTCCATGGTGATCTGATAAGATGCAGTGAATTACTCCAATTTTTTTGAATCTGTAGATGTTTGCTTTGTTACCAAGAGTGTGATCAATTTTAGAGAAGGTTCCATGAGGGGCTGAGAAGGTATTTTGTCTTTTTGTTTGGGTGGAGTGTTCTATAGATGTTGTTAAGTCCATTTGATTCATTACATCTGTTAGTTCTCTTATTTCTAATTTTTGACCAATAGCTCAGGCTTGTTACTATCTCAGTCTTACACTTAAATTAATCCATATTTGTATTTATGCTCTACCGTGTGGCAGCCCCTTTATTAACATGATCCATTCATCTCCTGCTCCCCCTGCATCTAGCTGGCAACTCCTCTGACTGTCCTTTCTTTTCCCAGGATTCTCCTAGATTGGTCGCCTACCTCTACTTCCTGCCTGGCTACTGGCTGACCATCATTTTAATAAACCAATCTGAGTCACAAATCTTTACAGTATACAAGAGGATTATTCCACAGCATTTGGTTTCGAACATTCTAAAATGCATTTTTTAAAAACATTCATTCCTTTTTGGTTATGTGAGAATATGCTTGATTTATGTTTCTTGCAATAAACAAGTTTATGGATATTAATATCAGAAACAGAAACTGAAAATGCAAAGGATTTTTTTAAACAGGTATGCTTAAGGAATTGGCAGAGTGCATTTAAAGGTTGCTAAATAAAAGCGAACAACACTGGAAACAATAAGAACAAACATTTATAAAATAGGAAATGATGGATTTTACCAGGCATTTGTAATATTTGGTCACAAAGAACCTCAGTGACCCATGGACCTCTTAAAATTGTAAGCAGGGTTTGTAACTGAGAAAGAAGCATTGGCTCTCATCAGATTTTCAAAAGGCTTCATGGCTTGGAAAGATTAACACATGCCTTTTAGTGGCAGGCACAGAAATCAATTAGAGTTCACAGAGAGTAAAACAATACATTCGCTTGGTGTAAGGATGTAATGTGGAATGTTTAATGTGTTTGGAACATGAAAGAAAACATGAAGCTGCGGAGCAGAAAACAAAGGGAGATGTGGTCTCTGGGATGAAAAACATCTGCCCTTTGCCTTCCTTGTGGGAGACAGGCATTGTTAAGTTCTACACAGCTCTCAGAACTAACCAAAAATATGTGGCTCCCTGGAATCAGAGAAAAATGATAAACAACAAAAACAAAAACTTGTTATATATGAAGGTAACTTGCAAATAGATAAAATGGGGGAAAAAACAATAAACTTAAAAGTAGACACTGGAAAAGTTATACAGTACAATACGCGGGAAAGCAAATAAAATACTTCATTGGAATCGAAGAAAATCCTTGTTCCCTAAAAATTATCCAGAGTATATGTCTCCAAACCATTAGTTTAATTCTTTTACATATTGGCATGGAGTGAGACTTGAAAGAAAAGACATGTGAAGATAGGCGGCTTCTCAAATAGCTGACAAGATTGCAACACACCCTCCCATTAGCCACTATCCACTGAAACAATTAACGACAACAAAAGTCTTTCGTGGGAACTAACCTGTATCAATCCCTTGAATATGTTAGAATATTGGTCCATCAAAGCCACTGTGGACCCGCACAATATTAGAGCCATTGATCTACACTGTGTGTTTTCCAAAGAACAAATCTATCTTTCTCAGCAATCATTTGAAAGAAAATAGAACCGTGCAATTTATCTCAATATGTAACAATCATATGTTAGTCTTCTGTCTGTGATAGCACAATATTTATTTTAGCACTTCGGTTAATTTTTAACCTCTCAGAGTTTCTCATTTAAATTTCAAGTTCAATATCAGTTTACTCAATATAGAGTCTTAAAAGGAAAGGGACTCAATGAAAAATTTTCCCTTTATTTTTATCTTCTTGGATGCACTGGTTAAGCTGCTTTATGTTAAATTAGAATGACAATTAATTATGACTCTGATCCACAGAGGAAAGAAGATAAGCATGGTCTATGTAAATTAAGAGAGTCTGTTTATAAAATAAAAGAATTGCTTCCATGTAGAAATCAGTTATAAGTAATAGGAAACTGTATAACCATCTTTTATTGCAAAAGATAATGCCAATTATAAAACAGCAATATAAATTCAAAACCCCAGGGAATTGTTTCTAATAAAATATTAGAATTCCGGAATAAATAAAGACATCCTTTGAGACAAATTCCCAAGAAGACAAGTCCCAAAGGTTCTACTTATCATGTAAGGGGTTACAACTTCAACTAAATGGGAGGCAGGCAGAGAGCTCAGGCTGGAGATAGAATTCTCAGGGCTAAGTGTGAACTGCGACATTGAACCCATTGTTCAAATATTACCGACGTTAACATTAAACTAAACCTTGTGGAAGGCCCCGTTTGACTTGACAGCTTGAACATCTACGAAACAGTTTCTGCAAGGGGCTTTTGAAGCTTTGGTAGTGCTCTCTAGAATCAGAGGTTAAAGTCCTTTCAGTGCTGTCTTGGAGGTCAATGGAGAACTTAAAATTTCATCACAAGAGAATAGCACAAATAAAATATCAAATAGAGCTGGGCTTTCTTTCTTTCTTTCTTTCTTTCTTTCTTTCTTTTTCTTTTTTCAGAAGAATGAAGTAAGACTCAGGCAGAACAAATGGTGAACAAGAAGCTCTGGACCTTTCAGGTGTCTTTACCCACGATCCCTGACATCTTCCCTCATCACCGTTCTCAGTAACATACTACACTCGTTTAGTGACATGGCCGCTCAGCCCCAAACACAGCACTTATTAACTGGAAACTCTGGATGAACAAACCTTCAAGAACCTTTGACCACAAGTTAACAAAAACAAAAACCTGACATTTCCCTAGTGAAATTCTGAAATCTGACACTAGACAAAGATTCGTGGAAAATTTATAATAATCAGACTGTGAAAAAAAAAGAAGAGGGCATGCACAAGACATTGACTGAGCACTAGCACGGATTAATAGCATGTAGTCCATCTTGCTAAATTTCAATAGGAATTTCTTTCATTTCAAATTAGAAATTTATAGGCCCCCAATTTTGGGTAAGGTGGCTTTCATGTGTTTAATTAGGACAGTCACTGTGACCCTTTACTTCGGCTGAAAGAGAAGGCTTTCCCATTATAAATTCTTGGTATATCACATATATAATTATAAAAAGACAAACCCAACATGAATCAGGATTAGTAACAAGTTGGTACACTCAGCTATAAGAAAGACAGAGCAGAGAGCCAATGACTGGTTCTGCTTCCTCTAAGGAAGTGTACCCAGAAACTCCAGCCAACAAACACCACTTGGGTTACACTGACCATCTCCATATTCAAATAATTTGAAGAAATGCAGACAACATTTCAGTTTCTACCCACTAACCACCACTAGGCTTGCTGCTGCCCTCATATGAATCAATTTCATCTCAGAATTCAAATAAGAGATGGGCATTGAGATGGGTGCTGAAAGGGAAACCACAGGATTATTGGCTTCTTTGTACATTTTCATACTCTGGAGCAAGCTTCAACTCAGAAGCAGGGCTGTGGCAGTTTCTACATTGCTTTTACTCTTCTCTTTGGGATAAGAAGAACAGAAAACTATTCTTCCACTTTGTGTGTCATTGCTTCTAAGGAAAAGCCATGTCCGCTCTGTACCTCTGGTCCTGATTTCGCTGCCCACAAACAGAGCAAGCTAAACACAAGTGACGATTGCATAGAACATTTTCATAGCAACGAAAGGGGTGAGCTAGGAGTTCTTATAAATAATTCTAATGCGTAACTAAGAATCAGCAAAAATAGCAACTGTTTAAGGACTCCACAGCAAATTCAGACAATCCTGGGCCTACTGAATGACAGCTTTTAATTAATAAATATGCAAATTTATGAAGTTAAATTGATAGGCATTCAGCAAAATCTATGCTTTGAATTTTGAATTAGTATCTTCCCTGAGGTTAGATGAAAGCAGTGAAACTCAAGATGCTAGCCAATAATTCAGAAACATTTCTCTCAGTTCTTTGTTTTGTTTAGATAAAATGTTTCTTTATAATTGCATTATATATATATATATACATATACATATGTATATACATATACTCGGTAAATTAGCAGCAAATGGTATTTTGAATGTTCAATCAAGTTTCTTTATAATATAGACCTGTTATGAGACAGACAGCAATCTTCATGTAAGATGGCAGAAGTTAAGATGATTAGAAGGAATCCTTTGCTTCCTGTATAGAGTATTGGGTAACTCATAGAGCAATCCTTTCTCTCAGTGTTCTCTACTTCAGCAGACATTAACTGCAACAGATTCACTCAGAACTTGGGATGAGTTCTAGAAGACTGGGATTTGGGATGGGTGATCAGTGGCAATGAGCTCGAGGGGGAAAAATAGACCCCTATGGGCAATAATTTATAAGCATTAATTATAAGCAGAAGGACAAAAACAGTGATACTTGCTGTTAGAGATAAGAATTCTACAATAACACTTTAGGATTTTCATGATTCACAAGTAGAGCACACATGTGTTAGTTACTTCCATTGTTTCTGTGACAAAATAATTAATACAATAACTTACATAAAGGTTGATTTAATTTGTCTCCTGGTTGTCAGTTGTTTCATCCATGAAAATCATCATGATTGCAGGCATATGTGGCAGGGACTGTTCTACTTGGTCAAAAGAAAGGAAGGAAAGAGGAGACAAGAATCGGGGGCCAGGATAACCCCCAAACATCTAATCACAATGATCTATTTCCTTAAGATAGGTCCTACCTCCTAAAGTTCCCATAAGTATCCAAAGCAACACCACTATCTAGGGACCCAACACTCATACCACAGAGGAAATTTCCATATTTAAGCCATTATATTTTCTTCCACCTCAAAGGGCTCATGCCCATTTCATAATGTAGGATGTATTTTATCCTATCTTTAAGAAACCTTAAGGTCTAAAATTGCTAAGTCTTCAAAAGTCAAAGTTCAAACTGTTCTATGAAACTCTAGGCAGACCCTTAGCTGTGAGAACCCCTGTAAAGTGAAAAAGTAAGTTATATACTTCCCACATGTCATGTAAATATTTTCATTCAAAGGGGGAAAACGGGGTTGAAAGGAGGAAAGGTGGGACTAGTCAAGACTGAAAATCAGCAGGACAAACTTTACGTCCTACAGATCCAGGTTTGCTATACGGGGATGTGAGCTCCAAAGGTCCTGATTATCACACTTCTACTATGAGGCTAGCCAGGGCTTGTATGGCTTTCCTCTTGATCATTTCAGATATCACTGTTTATGTGTTACCCGATTGCTCCTGGCAGGACCAGTCTATTCCTGAGAGAATGGTGAGCATTGAAGACACTCCACTTGGAGCTTGTTTTTTTTTTTTTTTTCTTGGCATAACTGGCCTTTGGGCAAGGTACTGCCCATGCCTCATCCACCGACAAAGTAGACAATTTCTGGACTGGACAAGAAGGATACAAGAAAAAAGACTGCCAAACTTTGCCAAGACAGGGTAAGATGGTTTTGAAAATTTTTCCTGCCTCTGGAAATGGTCTGTCAGTTACTCTAGGCCTTAGTCAAACTTGATTGCTTCAACACTGCAAACGAGACTTTGGGTGATTGCCCAGGCAGCCAGTTGTCTGTCATCTACTGCACAGTTTGGAAGCTGCTTAGTTGCACTTCATGCCTACTCAAGTAATATTATCTCCCTTCTTAGGTTTTCCATGGGGTTGAAGATTAGATAGTCATTGTTACCTTCCTCTTACGATCTAGTCAAGCCACTTCTAATACAAGACTTAGACTCCTTAGGATAAAATGGTCATTAAAACATTTACCATATGCTCCTTGCTTAGTATTATGTATGCTGGTTGTAATTATAATTTTTTATTTATTTATTATGTATGTAATTTTCTCTCTGTGTGTATGCCTGCAGGCTAGAAGAGGGCACCAGACCCCCTTACAGATGGTTGTGAGCCACCATGTGGTTGCTTGGAATTGAACTTAGGACCTTTGGCAGAGCAAGACAATGCTTTTACCCTCTGAGCCTTCTCTCCAGCCCCTTGTAATTATAATTTTTATACTTGATATTTGTTCTTAGTGTATATAGTTTTGTATTGGTTTTGGAACTCTCTTATTTAGACAAAAGAACTAGGTGATGGGGAACCTCCTTTAGCAAATCCTACCTATGTGTGCCACCACAACTGGTCTTTGGGAGCCTGGACCAGGTTGGGGTGTGACTTTTGGGCACCGAGAGAAAGCCACCAGCCTGCCCAGCTCAGCCTCTTCTTCCCTCACTTTACACCTTGAAGTTGGATCCCTGCTTTTGTTCCATGAGTTTTTCTCTTTCAATAAAGAATAACCTTAGAATACTATATTCTGAGTAAGCTTGGAATTATTTGGCTCGCCTTTTCCCCCATTGGATCACCTCCCAATTATCCTTGTTAGACTTTCCAAATTCCAAGTATCTCCAACATTGTGACTTGGGCCTCACCCTCATTGCCTCATACCTTACCTTCTTAGAGATTCCTTGCATAGAATTCCCCTGATACACATTGCTTTACCACCCTGTCACGCCTTTAACATTATAAGAGAATAGTCCAGGGTTCTGTAACGTTCGCTTCCTATTTCCCTGTAAAACTAGAACCACAGGGATTATGCCAAGGTCTTCCTGTCTGGGGCATGTCTTCAGTGAGGCCATGTCTACAGTGATCTTAGAGTATTTAAACAGTTAAAATTAGGATCACACTCCCGTAGGCAGTCTTGTATGACCACCGTATGCCTCAACAGCTGTCAACTTCTCAGAAATTTTTCAAATAATTTTGCAACTTGTAGCTGGAAGTCTGCTATATATGTGTCCTGGCTCACTCCTGAGATGGCCTCAAGATGTCTTCTCTACTGTACTGGTACAAAGTGCTTGGATTCTGTTTGGTGATGCAAGTCTCTAGCAACAATACTGTTCTTATTTACTGCTTCCAACTCCTCCACTTTAGGGTCAGATTGAGTATATTTCACATCATTTTAGTTCACATCTTTTTCCTACTTCTTACAGCAAACTTTGCTTAAAGTAACCAGCATTAATCATGTCATACCCTGAATGTTATGTTCTCTTGTAAAATCTTCTACCACATTTATGAAGTCATTATTTTTAAACTCAGTCCCACTCAAACTACGTTGGAGACCAGCCCCAACAAAACCATTTCTTACTAGCGTAGGGGCATGGGAAAATTAAAGACACAATTCATAGGACAGAATTGGGAGGGAGTTTTAGGTATTATTCAGGTCCTGAAACCACCCGCGTTTATTTTTCAAACAGCTTTTATATCAAAATAAACTGGGGGAGAAGGTAACAAAAAGGTTCATTAACATTCTGTTTCCTAGGTAGTGGAAATGACTCAAGTCACGGTTTATTTAAGTCCACTTGGTCAAGTGGACAGTAGGATGAAAACACCCCTTCCCCAAGTGACCTCATAGTTACAATGTGAAGAAGCAGAATTACATTAGCATATCCTGGCACCGCAGGATGGCGCCGAATTTACTTTACTTCAAAAGAGCCAGGCAACCAACTCTTGTGTGCAATATGCAAATTGTGCCTGCAAGTTGTTCAGATTCTCTGACCGCCAGACAATGTGGAAGATGAGCCTGTATTTTTCAATCCCTATAAAACTATAAAATGAATGGCTTTATATTCAATTCAACAATTCCATCTGAAGCTTCATGAGCAAAGACTCTACTGACTGCATTTTTTTTTTTTTGCATTCAGATCTTCTGGCACCTATCAGAATCACCCATTAAGCTTTGCTTGCAGGACTCCAGGGCTTCTTATCCTGTATCTCCAGTCTCTTCTGCGTCTCCCACAATTAACTTTTAAATGCCTAAGAATCACATGGTCAGATTTAGCTTCAGCAACAAGCTCTTCTCCATGAACTCACGTTTCTCTGTTGGTTATGTTTAGCATTGTTGTAACAAAATCCCTTACATAAATAACTTTCTGGAGCACGATGGTTCATTCCAAGTAGACTAAGAAACACCTAGGCCAGGGCTACAGAGATGGCTCGGAGGTGAAGAGGGCTTGCTTGCTGCTCTTGCAGAGATCCTGAATTCTCTTCCCAGTACTTATGTTGAGCAGGTTAATGTCCTCTGAGAGCACTGGAACTCACGTGTATATACACCACCACCCGCACATACAGTTAAAATTAAGTCTTAAAAGAAAGACCACTGACAATGAGGGCAAAGATCTGCCTTGGATGTGGGCAGTGCCATCTCATGTGCTAGACTGCTAGACTGAGCAAAAGGAAATACGAACCATCCAGTTTCCCCTTTCCCTGCTTCCTGGTCTTCCCACAGTCAGCAATCCCCGTAGTGCTCTTTCCTCCACAGCCTGAAGCTGTTTTTCCTTCAGCAGAGGGGAAGCCATGGTGGATCATGCCATCACAGCTAGAGCCAACAGAAACTTCCTTCCTTAAGCCCAAAATTGCTTTTTTGTTGAGGGTTTCATAATAGCAGTGAGAAATGTGATTAATATGGGCTGAGAATATTCTTTAAAATGTTCCAATGGGTTCTGTTCGTGAATACTTGTTTCACTGTGCTTAAGCAAATCACTGCAAAGGTGGGAACATTTTTGATTTCTTGGTAGACAGGAAGGGATAGGAAGGAGAGGGGAAATGGAAGGAAGGAGAAAGAGAGAGACTAGAACCACGGGTCAGGCATAACCTTCAAAGACCCATTCAAAGTGTTCTATTTCTTTCTGCAAAGTTCAGCTTCCCAGCTTTTATACAACCTCTCAGCACAGTGCCACAAGCTGAAGATGGCCCAGGTATCCAAGCCTAGGAGACTTTGCTGGAGAGTTCATATTCAAACCACATCCCAGCAGAAACAGAGCTACCAAAGACTCCCTGAAAAGAGTATCTAGAAAAACATTAAGACTGAGCGACAATGGATATGAAATTGTGAGAGTTGGGGGGGGGGGTGGACCTTCAGAAAGGAAGACACAGCTCTACACCTGCAAATGTAGGTGAGCGCTTGAGGAAGGATATCAAATATCTCAGAGAAGCGCCCAGGCCTAAATATGGATTTGAAAGCCTGCAAAAGCACAGATCAGGAAGCTATCTGGGTAAGAACTTCTCTGACCTCTATCTCACCCTTTATTCACCCTCCAGAACTAAGTAAGCCTGGAATCTTCCAAAGTTGTAGCTAGGGTGGTGGTGGGGAGGTAGTGATTAAAGAGAAAAGGAACGTAACTTACTAAAAAGGCCAACAATCTGCCAACCTGAGCTAAAGGAAATGAAGTCTTGCGCTTAAATAAATATAGCAATATAAAGTAACACATTCAATGAATAATTGTAACAGCTAAATTGCAATTGTGCTTGGTAATTAAAGGGCCCCTTGAACCTTCTGTTACCTAAGAGAAGTATGAAATATAAGTCCTGGGATGAGTTCCCATCCTGAGCAAAGGGAGAACGATCTGGCATGAGGAAATACAGAGGAAGCTACGAGAAACAGGTGAGAATTGTGTGGCATTGCCTCCCATGAGTTCCTCTGGTTCTCTCAGCTAAAGCTCTCTCTGCTAAAATCGCTATCTTTTGGTCCTGGCCAGCTCCTTCTTCTTTTCTAAGTCCTTTGAATTCTCTGTCCAAGGCTGTGATAGCAAATTCCTTAGCCTCAGCGGAGAGGAAGGAACGGGAAATGTTTATCTTCAACCCAGGCGCAAGCTGCATAATTGCCTAGTTACTCCCTGAGGCATGGTAATATAGCCCTTCATTAAATCCTTTACCATAAATAAAATAGCAATGCTGGGTTTCACTAGCTCATATCATTGCTTCTATACGGTAGAAATGTGACCCTTAAAGGTATTGAACCTCAAAAATCTAAACTCTGACTTCAGTTAAGCGTTTGTTTGCTGAAGACCAAACACCTGACCTTGTCCCCACGTGCTCTTTCCCCAGAGGAGAGAGAGGAATGAAGACTCCATATTCCAGTCTACATGAGAAGTTCCAGAGCAGATCACATGACAAGAATTTACCTGAAAACTGATCATCTGTCTACAATTAGTTGTGAGTCCAACAGCCTCTAAAGACCTCCAAGGTTCTGAGGGAAACTGGTCAAGAATTCTTCAGGAGCAAAAGAAAACGAGCTAGCTGCACACAGTGGCTTATGCTTGTAACTCCAGAATTTGAGATACTGAGACAGAAGGACGGCTGTGAGTTTGAAGCCAGCCTGGGCCACCTAGGGAGTTCCAGGCCAGTCTGGGCTAGGGTGCCACACAATATTTCAAAATAAAAAAATAAAGTAGAGAGAGATGAAGGAATGGAAGGGAAGGGAAGGGAAAGGGAAGGGAATGGAAAGGAAGGGAAAAGAAGAGAAGGGAAAAAAGGCAAATAAAAAACTATGGGTCAATTATGGGTATGTGTATGTGTTACTTCTAAACATAGAGGCATATTTGATTTTGTTCTCTTGGACTAGATATGTCAGATATAAAAGAAGGAGCCTGGCCAAGAAAAAGAAAGCTTTACAAAGCATGCTGAGGATTATGACTCTTTTGTATATTTCCTAGAATAGCTACTTAGTGATACACAAACCTCTGTATTATCACATTGTCCAAGTATCGATAACTTTTTTTTAGTTAAAACTTTATAGAACACTAAACATCCCAGAGATGTTTCTATCTACCATATTTATGATGAAAACTGAGCACACCTAAAAGTAGTCCTATCTGCCATCTTTATCATCTAATTTGACCACATTTCTATTTGGTATCTTTATAACACAACTAAGCACGGGCCAAAGTTTCCTTTCTGCCATTTTAACTTTGAGAATATGTGTGCTTGAGCTAAACACAACAGTCATCTTGCCTTCTAGGCTTATTGTCTCAATTGAGAAAACTTGGGAATGTGCTAGTCCCCATGAAATGAATTCCTATGTTAATATGTATTGCTGCTTAGTAAAATCACCATGCTTCCCTGGTAAGGAAGTCACTACTTCGGAAATAACTGCCATGCTTCCTTAACCATTAAAAACAAGAAATCTCCTTTACTATTTCCTGCTGTGACTAATTTCTTTTTATTCTCATCATCATTATGAAAATCACAGTGTCAATAATCAAGATGACCTAACAAGGTACCTTTAGACATGTCTCTTTCCTTATCTCACAAGAAATATCAGTAACATCATTGGAAAGTTTTAGACCACATACTTAGGAGAAACATTGCCTGGCCATAGTGAAAAGAAATTAGTCCAGAACAGAATGAATAAGACAAGGGTACCCAAGTTCAAATTATGAGATCTTCCTGGCAAACTAATCGATAAGCGACAGTGTAGTTCCATTTGTAGGAAAAAAGTGATGGCACAGGTAAGCCAGACCCACACACTCCAAACATGTACACTCTCTCCTCTGCATAGGACAACCCCTGTCTGTTTGTACCATTAATAATATCAGAAGTCTTCAGAAAAGAAACTAGAATAAAAGTAGTTAAAAACAAGACTTGGGTGACTGTGTTTGGAGTCAAATCCCAACTTTTCCAGCTCCTTGCAGCTTTGTTTTAAGAACACCATTTCTTCTTTAACATGGGAAAAATCAAATCTAACACATAGGTGATTACAAAGCCTACATAGTTTTGAAATACTAAGAATATCCCCTTGATGATAGCAAGCACGCTGAACATCTAATAAATTAGCTATTTTAGTTCAACGCTAACCCATAATCTCTGTGTGAGTTTTAACCTTGTACCACTTTTAAAAACTTATAATGTGGGAAAGCCTTCTTCTTTTCCTGTTTCTTTTTTTTTCAAGACACTATTTTTCTGTAACTTTGGAGCCTGTCCTGGTCCTCTCTCTGTAGACCAGGCTGGCCTCAAATACACATAGATCCACCTGTCTCTGCCTCCCGAGTGCTGGGATTATAGGCCTGTGCCACCACTACCCAGTCATCTTATTTTCACTACTTTAGATTATTTAACACATCATCCTCTTGATTCCTTCATTTTACACTCAGTGAAGCATAAAGAAGACAGTAAAATTTGTAGGTATGCTATGCTACATTTCATGGGTACAAAATTTCAAGTTTTTAAACTACAAAAAAATCCAGGTCAATTTTTCACCTAGATTTAAATTGCAAATTTTGGAACAACTGATGAATTAAAAAAAAACATAATTAGTTTGGACCTTAATGCTATACTATATATAAATTTGATTGATTTTCATTGTGTAGTTTTGGAGGAGAGCCCTATATTCCAATGATGGAGGAAGGTCATTGGCTAATAAAGGAACTGCCTTGGCCCATTTTATTGGTTAGAAGATAGGTGGGTGGAGTAAACAGAACAGGATACTGGGAGGAAGAGGAAGTGAGCTCAGAGACTCGACAGCTCTCCTCTCGGGAGCAGACGCCTGAGAGAGATGCCATGCCCCACTCCCGGGATGAAGCTCTGACCCAGGATGGACATAGGCTAGAATCTTCCCGGTAAGCGCACCTTGGGGTGCTACACACAGATGATTAGAAATGGGCTAAATTAATATGTGAGAATTAGCCTAGAAGAGAATGGGCCAAGCAGTGTTTAAATGAATACAGTTTGTGTGTTGTTATTTCGGGCATAAGCTAGCCTTTCGGGCGGCTGGGGTGCTGGGGACGCAGCCCCGCCGCCCATATTACTACATTCCAATTTGTAAGAAACTTTCTTTCCAGATTCCAGGTATCTGTGGTCCTTTGAGGCAAGTTTATCAGATAGTTTGAACAAGTATTGGGTGAACTTAGTTGACTATAAGTACTAATGTCCTAAGACAGTGTTCAGGTTCTTATATCTGACTTCAAGCTAGGAAAGAGTAGGTAGCCATTAGCACTCTTAATCTGTTGTTTATTAGATTTTTTATGTATACTGAAAGCAGTTTTCCAAGTGCTTATCAATGTCATCATCACAGACATGCATTCACAACATGTTCATAACACATACACACACATTTAGAAACAATTAACTCATTACTAAAATAAATAGAAAAAATAGAAACTTCATATATATATATATATAATGTATGTGTCAGAAGTCAAATCAAAGCCTTTTTACAAGTTAAATTTGAAGCACTAGGAAACTGTGCACCAACAATATCAAGGACAGCCATAAGATCAAGGCTTCACTATGTAGTACTAAGGATGGGAAATCATTAAACATGATGTCTGGGTTCTGTTATTTCTGTCCGGTGGGGCCTATGTGAAACTTTCTTAGCCTCTCTGTGTGACAGTCTACCCATTTGTGGAAGAATAAATTAATGGTGCCTTCATCGAGACCTGGAGGCTGGAGGCTGCATGTCTGAGAAACGGGATGGTAGTATTTACAGTTGCCTGCTAACAATCTAGAGTCAATGGACAAAGCACATTAGGAAACTGGAATATGGTGAGCAATGCATGGAATTTCCTTATTTTATAATCATCAAAGAATCAGCAGTGAAATTAGCACAGCTGCCCTCTATGTACACACATGGCAAGGGTAGGTGATTCAGTAAAGAGGGCCTGGTGCAGAGAAATGCAGGAGACTTTAACTCACCTTTATGGATGGTTGACTGTGTGGTATGTGTGTGGGCCAGGGCAAGAGAAGGAGCCATTAGCAAGGTAGACAGAATACATTGTTCCCCTAAGAGTCTAAAACACAGCTCCTGGGGAGATGTGGTCTGCATTTTTGCCATTGCTGTACCAACTTGCTAAAAGTAGCATTGTCAAAAGCCATTGACAGAGTCTGTCTTAATATAAAGATGCATTTGTTCATACTGAGAATGGAGAGTGCATTGAATATGATCCCTTTCAACTGCCACAGAGCAAAGTGATCTTGAGCTACAGTTACATTCAGCAGTCATGAGGATTGCCATGCCACTTCATTACAAAGTGAAACTTTTCCTTTAACTATCCCATAAATATTGAGAGTAGACATGTACACACACACACACACATACACTCTGAGAACCTCACTTTACCTACAGTATAGTCATAGATGCTTGTTACTCCTCTCTAAAAGCATTTTTCTTTCCCTCTTCTCTATCTGTATATATGTACACATGCACACACATATATATATGATATATTGAAGCATATACATACATATAGAAATAATAGAGAGATGTATACATATATATATATTATATAGAGGGAGGAAATGTGTTTGTGTATATACACACACACACACAGAGGGAGAGAGAGATCTGCCCATTAATGATCTAGAGTCAAAATGCAAAACACACTTAGGAAATTAGAATAAGGTGAGTAGAATAGTGTTTACTCATTCTACAACCATCTAAAAACCATTAATAAGATATAGAGATTATATATAGATAGATATAGAGTAATTATATATGAACCTGTAGATGTAGAGATAGATATAGGTCATATATAGATGTAGATAAAAATGTAGGTGTAGATGAAAGTATTTATGAATGTAGATTAGATAGAGAAGGAGAGATGGAGATCTCTATCTAACCACACCAGGATGTGTTGTTTCCAATGATTCATACCTGGGAAGGTGTAATATTTTGCTCTGGCCATGTCACACTTTTATTTCTACAAGTCAGTGCAGTTATTTGACTTAATCAGCTCTTGGATAATTTATTCCATCCATCAATAAATGTAAATTCAATTTCTAAAAGAGTGTCACCAGCTCGTCAAGCAGAATTTTGTAACAATTCGGACCACCTCAGAAATAGATTTGAAGTATCTCTATAGTGTCTTCACCTCTATTCTCATGTACATCAGTTTTCAAATCCTACAATGATGGCTTCAACAAGATAAATGTGTATATTTACAAACACTCTGAAAAACATCAAGTTCATCATTTTGATAATAAGCATTGGAGCACATCAAATGATTTGAAGTTATTAGTTACATAAATTGGGGATAATAAACTGAAGAATCCCTATTTTTCTTTCTTTTTTAAGCCTTCACTTAATAATTTTTGCCAAATGCAAATTATTCATTTTTTTAAATCTTGTATGTGTTTCTGTTTATCTGTGTGTGTATGTCTATGTGTGTGTGTTTGTGTGCGTGCATATTTGATGTGGGAGTGTCATATATCAATCTGTTGATTTCATTGGTTAAGCAATAAAGAAACTGCTTTGAGTGATGTGGGAGTGTCATATATCAATCTGTTGATTTCATTGGTTAAGCAATAAAGAAACTGCTTTGGCCCTGATAGGTTAAAACATAGGTGGGAGGAGTAAACAGAACAGAGTGCTGGGAGAAAGAAGCTGAGTCAGTGAGTCGCCATGATTCTCCAACTCCAGGCAGATGCAGGTTAAGATCATTCCTGGTAAGCCAGCTCGTGGGCTACACAGATTATAAGAAATGGGCTAGTCCAGGTGTGAGAGTTAGCTGAGAAAAGGCTAGATATAATGGGCCAAGCGGTGTTTATAAGAATACAGTTTCCGTGTAATTATTTCGGGGCATAAGCTAGAGCTAGCCATGTGGGCGGCCAGGTGCCGGGGATGCAGCCCTGCTGCTCTTATTACTACACATATTCATTAGACATGGAATGCCCTAAGAAATCAGAAGACAAATTACAGTCTCAGTCCTTGCCTTCTGAAGTGTTCAAGGCAGCCTGTTGATCCTGTTCTCTTCTGGATACACTAGGCTAGCTGGTCCATGAGAAACTAGGGGCTCTCCTGTCCTTTCCTCTCAACTCTCTGTAAGAGCACAGTTACTACAGGAGTTCAGTATACTGCCCTGCTTTACAGGACTCTGGGATCTGAACTCAGTTCCTCATGATTTCAAGACAAGTTTCTACACAGCACTGTAGCTGTTTCCTTTAAAAACACAAACCAAGAGAGGGAGTATCGGAGCTCTTGATATTATATTTCCGATCTTCACTAAGGAAATCAGTGAGTAAGTGTGAAACTGTGAAATTCTAGAAGAGAGAAATGAGCTACTTATGGAGGAAGTGCTGATGCACACACTAGAACTGACAAAAATATGGTTGTTGAAGCTTTAGAAAAGTTTACAACCAAGAAACGAGGAAGATAATTATGTCATCATCTACACAGTTCACAAGCAATCTCAATGGGTCCAAATTAAGTGTAAATGTTTTGAAATACAATTCAACTTAGGAGGCACCACAATCCAAGTGATCAGTCATAGAAACACAGAAATGGTAGCTGAACAAGGAATTAATACATTTATACTCTACACTGGGTTGTGGTTATGATTTTTCCATAAACTCACAAATTACCTAATTTAGTCTCATTGTTGGTTTTAGAGTGATTTTATGTGTGTTTTGAGAGAATCTATATCCCTGAGTGGATTTGTAGCTCCAATGTATTTAATGAAGAACTAAAAATATAAAACTATATTCAGAAAATACATATTATCTTGAGATACTCTGAGGATTTGATCTTATTAAACATTAGGCAGTGTTAATTGTTAAGAAAAATGTATGGCAGTGATGAGAGGATATCTTTTTATGATCATAGATCAAAATACTAAAATCATATATTTTAATAAAATATATTATATATCTTGCCATATACAAATGAAAAGTATATAGATATATATATGTAACTCAATTTAAAATAGGATATAGTTTATGTGTATCAAAATATCACAGTTCCTTATAAATAATTTTAATATAAATTTTATCCTATTCATATGCACAAATTGCATGGATTAAATAAGATACTGCTTAGTTCTCAAAATCACATAAGGAGTTACAGATATAACATGAGTCAGTATGATGCAGTTTGTTTTTAATTCTTATATATCACAAAAATAATTTTAATATTTTAAATACATTTTAAAATGTTTATCTTACAGTAATTGAGAAACACAATAACTTTTGACAAGAAAATAACACATTTTAGAAGGGTTTGTGAGAGAATTGAAATAGACGATATGACTGAGAGACTTTTTGTTTATTTGTTTTTTGTTTTTTGAGTTTCTTTGTGTAACAGCCCCCACTGTACTGGAACTCACTCTTTATAGACCATGTTGGCCTTGAACTCACAGAGATCCATCTGTCTCTGCCTCTGGAGTACTGGGATTAAAGGCTTGCACCACCACTGCACAGCTGGGAGACTATTAATGACATCCCCTGGGAAGCAACTGGGTTGGTAAAATAAGCATTTCAGCTTCCAGTTTCAAGTCTGTCATGCTAGATCATTTTTAGCCACACAAGAGAAAAGGGGGTTGAACGTGGTGATAACCCAAGGTTCTCCTTAGACCTGCCAGGGAACTGAGGTCAGAGCAAGCAGATGCTCTGCGCACTGGAGAGAAGGTTGGAGCATTCATGGAATCCCAACTGAACAGACACTCAGGGTCACAGGGATGGGCAAGAGTCAAAACAGGAGAGAACAACCAAAACAGAGATTGGCAAAATGCTAAATAATGCCACCTGTGGATAAGACTGTAAACGAAGACTGGACTTTTGTTTTCCAGCTGTCCCAGACTTGAATAATCACATAGAAACTATATTAATTACAACCCTGTTTGGCCGATGGCTCAGGCATATTTTTAACTAGTTCTTACATCTTAAATTAACCCATTTCTATTAGTCTATGGATTGCCAAGAAGCTGTGGTTTACTAGTAATATTCTGGCATTTATCTCCTTTGGCAACTATATGGAGTCTACCTGATCCCACCTTCTTTCTCTCTGTATTTCACCAGCTATATTCTGCCTTGCCATAGGCCAAAGCAGATTCTTTATTAACCAATGACAATAAAGCATATTCATAGCATATAGAGGGGGAATTTCACATCATAAGACTGAAGATTAACATGTGTGGAATGAGGCAGCTGGCTGGGATCACACTCACAGTGATCCCATCCTCTCCTGATTTACCTCCAGATGTTCTATTGTGTTTCTACTCCATGTGAAAGATCTGACAAAAATTCACTCACGATCCGTGTGGGTTCAGAGAAGTACAGACCTGTGACTTCTGAAGCTCTGTCCCTTAGGATGGGATACATGTGAGTAAACCATGGCAAGTTGAAAATATCCTAAGTCCCAAACGCTTTTTTTTAACACCCAAAACTCCAAAATCGATGCTCAGTGAAAGGGTGCAACACAGCACCTTTGTTCTTCTCTAATTCCATAGTTGTCTGTGAGCTATACAATACCATATGCTTCTCCATCCTGGGAGAAGAGGCCCAATTTTAATGTGTGTGTGTGTGTGTGTGTGTGTGTGTGTGTGTGTGTATGTACATGTGTGGAGGTGGGAGTGGCAATGGGGGAGGTGTGTGAATGTTCATGCCGTGACACTTGTGCTCAGGTCAGAGAAAATGCAAGAGCTTGTTTGCTCCTTCTACCATATGGGTTCTGGGAGTGAAACTTAGCTCATCATTCTGATTCACTGAGCCATCTTGCTAGCTCCCAAATTAAAACTTGAAGTCCATTTTGCTGAATGCATACCATGATAACCCCACCATGGAGTTCTAATGTCTCCTTAGGTCATTGACTATCTTTATATGCAGAACATTCTCTTTTTCATAATGAGGCCTACCCTCAGGAGAAACTTGTATAAGGTGCATGCTTACATGTGAGTGCATGCATGTGTGTGTGTGTGTGTGTGTGTGTGTGTGTATGCATGTGACAGCAGAAAGACAACCTCTGTTGACTGAGTTTTTTGTCCTGCCCAATTCCTGCAGTTGTTAAGTCCCAAAGAAATCACACAGAGGTCTACATTAACTATAAACTGATTGGCCCATTAGCTCAGGCTTCTTATTAACTCTTATAACTTATATTAACCCATTATTATTGTCTATGCTAGCCATATCTGTATCATATTCATTGAGGCAATTACATCTTGCTTCTTCTGTGGCTGGGTCAGGACTGCCAAAAAGGACTTCCTTCTTCCCAGAATTCTTCTGTTCTCATTGACCTGTTTCTACTTCCTGTCTGGTTTTCAAGCCTATATTTTCTGCCTGACTAGTGGCCAATCAGCATTTTATTTAAAATATAATTGACAGAACACAGACCATTGTCGCACAGCATTTCACCTTTTTTTTACAAGCAAGAACTCTGAATCTAATATCCTTTGTTTAGCTTTTCTCCTGACCATTATCTATAACAACTTGTAACCAACATTCTAAAGAAAGGAAAATATCCATAGTCCATTTTGGGGGAATGTGGACTTAGTTTTCCAGGCTGCTTCCTGCTGGATGGGGGCACTGATAATGTTATAGGGACCTAAAAAAAAGTTAGAATTATGATCAAGTACTAACTGGAGTATCCTGTGAGTCTTGATCATCTCAGCCAGCAGAATTTAATCTGTTCTGGATGTAGAACTAAAAAATCTAAGCCATCTGTTCCTACCCGAGATTTCTCAGGTGGTCTTCCTTGATCAAACCTGATTTTTCTTAATTCATAATGAATCCATAGCCTCTCAATTTCTGTGGAAACAAAAGCAAAACCTCTTCTCCAAAGTAACATATCTTTTGACTTCAATATTGAAGTTAATGCATTTACAAAATATTTATGTTTTATTAATCCAGCACCATTTATACTTAAATGTCTTTTATCAGCTGTTGCTCCTTCCTCGGCTGTCAAGAAATTCAAAGAGAACATAATAATATACAGTATCCAGAGTCTTTGTGTATTTTTTATCTTTAAGTGGCTCTATCTTAACCTCTATTTCTTTTATTTTTAATTTTTGGCTTTTTGAGACAGAGTTTCTCTATGTATCTTTGTCCTGGAACTCACTCTGTAGACCAGGCTGTCCTTGAATTCATAGAGATCTGACTGCCTCTGCCTCCCAAGTGCCAGGATTAAAGGTATGTGCCACCTCTCCTTGAACTTACAGAGGTCTGTCTGCCTCTGCCTCTCAAGTTTTGGGTTTAAAGGTATGTACCACCATACCCAACTACTCTCTCTCTCTCTTTTAAGGACTTTAACCTTTTTCTTTTTTCTCTCAAGTCTGCATATATTTTTAATACACTATAAAAACATTTAGAGGTTTTTTTTTTTGTCTTTGAATCTCTCTCTACTGTATGTTTCTTTTTCTGACCACATGAGTCTTTAATTTGCCAAGCAATATGGAGAGGATTAAAGCAGTGGCTTTGATGGCTGAATTCAGGCCATTCCTTAGCTTTCTGAGAGTCCAACCTCATGGCAAAGGTACCAGCTGTATCCATATTTATTGCCACAACTCTATGGCATTTCAAGGTCCCTGCCAGTAAGCAAGCTGCAGCAGTCTGTTCACAAACCATACTCAAATGCTCTGTAGCCAGACCTCCTGCCTGAAAGAGTCAGAGTTTCTGCTGGCAGGACAGCCCAGAAAGCTGTTATTTTAAAATGGTATGGCTTTTTTCTTGTTACAGCTGAAAACCAAAAAGCATGTGGTCAGCTTTTCATCAAGACCATTTAAGTGTTTCATGTCAGGGCCTCTTAAAAGACCTGCCAAGTTTTACAGCTAAAGCTGAGTCAGGAAGCCTCTCTTAATGAGATGTATTTGCCTCTAGCAAACAGAGCCCACCTGAGAAAATGCTGCTATCAATAAGCTGTGCTTAACTCTATTCTTTCTTGTCTAGAATTATTTCCCAAGTCTCTCGGGCTTTATGTGGATGCAGTTGTCCACTTGGGCACCATTTGTTGACTGAGTTTTCTGTCCTGCCTGGTTCCCATAGTTGTTAAGTCCCAAAGAAATCACACAGAGGTCTACATTAACTACAAACTGATTGACCCATTAGCTCAGGCTTCTTATTAACTCTTATAACTTATATTAGCCCATTATTCTTGTCCATGCTAGCCATGTGGCTCAGTAACATATTCATTGAGACAGTCACATCTTGCTTCTTCTGTGGCTGGGTCAAGACTGCCAAAAAAGACTTCCCTCTTCTCAGAATTTTCCTGTTCTCATGGACCCACCTCTATTTCCTGTTTGGTTGTCCCATCTATACTTCCTGCCTGGCTACTGGCCCATCAGCATTTATTAAAATATAATTGACAGGACACAGACCATTGTCCTACAGCAAACCTCAGTTGCCATACTCTGGGATACCCTCCATCCTTTCTGAGATAGGGCATCTCAATGGCTTATGGCTCAACAGTTAGGTTAGAGGAGCTGATGAAAGAAGCCTATAAATCCTCCTGTCTCCCACTGCCAGCACTAGACTTACACACACATATCATTGTGCCTGGATTTTTCATGTGAGTTCTGTCTATTGAACCTAGATACTCATGTTTAGCAGCAAGCACTTGGACAACTGAGCTATTTTAAATAGAGCTACCCTACTGAGTTTTATCAAATCCTATATGACCTGAAGAAAGGGGATAGACAACTCTGGCCCCTGAAGCAATCTTGTCTCTCCAAAATGCTGTGAATTCCGAGACCACAGGTCTATGGAGACACACCAACGTGAGGGTCACATGAAAGACTACCTACCACACTGGCCAGAAGACAAAACAATCCAATTAAAAAAATAGGCATAATTTCTAAACAAGCACTATATCAAGGAAGATTCATATAGCAATAAGAAAAGGTATGTACTATCATATAAATTGTCTTCATTTGCTTAAAATCAACAAAGCAAATGGAAATTAATTTCAAATCAGAACAAAAGTGATGTACCCTACATTCATTTTAAAAAGGCTCAAATCCCAATGCTTGCAGTGTTCATGGGGGAGTAACAACAAGGTAAAATTTTGCACTCATTTTTTTTTTTTACAAAAACCTAAGAGGACTAATGAAAGATGAAGTCGGAATATCTAAGAAATAAATGAATGGAATCAAATGCTAGAGATCAGGGAAACAGAAAAGGTGAAATTGCCCTAAAAAGAAAAACATGCAGGCACATAGAAAGAAGATACATTAGATACTAGATAGATTAAGTGATAGATAGGTAGATAGATAGATAGATAGACAGATAGATAGATAATACATACATAGATATATAGATGCATAGATAGATGGTACATAGAAGATATAGATAGACAGATGATAGATAGATACTAGCTAAATAGCTATCTATAGGATGGATAAGTTTTAACTTGAGGATTTAAAAACATTTTTCCAATAAATAATTCTAGACTTCTTGACTGTCCTTCTTTAAATTATGTTCTTTTGCAGAGTCTTTAAAATGCACTTATTAGTGTCTTCCAATCACATTTGCTACTACACGCAATGGCGGTTCATTCCTCACTTATTTTTAAACACTGGTACTACGCTCTAGACTCAGTCAGCTTTATGTGCTTCATCTCTGTTTGTTTATAAAATCCACTACTATAATTACTATACTATAGTGTGCCTGGACTCTTCCTTTTATGTCTAAAATAATAAAATCACTTGTGGGTAGGTTCTTCCCATTGGCTACAGCAGAGGGAAATGCAGTAAAACGTCTTGCGGTGTGGAAGGTGATAATTAAGCCATACGTGATGGCTGCTTAGGACTGAGGCTCATGAGTCACTGGGATTACCAGTGCTGGGGAATGTGTGCCAACTCTTCTGTCCTGGAGCCATCCTATTGGAGGCAGCATCTCACCTGTCTGGAATTTCTGAGGTGTGGTTCTGCCCGAGGCCAAGGGATGGACGGATGGATCAATGGGAACTTCTTGTCTGCAAAGAGACTTTGGCTGTTACAATCTGCAACTAAAATACCTAGACAATAACAGCTCTACCTAGGATTTCTTCTCTTCATCCCTTCTTAAGGGACACCAGGATGGTTTCGCACTTCCCCCGCCTCTTTCAAGTTAATGCCTGTCAAGGTCCCTGATCCTCATTTAGTGCCTTTTTAACAACAGGTCAAGAGTAGATTCAGCAGGGTGGAAGAGGTGAAAGTATGGCCATAAACTGAAACATGCTGAAGAATTTTAAATTCCATACAGTGAATCCTGAAATTATTATTAACCAACTACAAAAGAAATAAGATGAAGAAAACTTGCAATTAGGACATATTTTAAAACAACATTAAGTCTGTTCTATGTGTATGTTACACATACATACATGTATATTATAATGCAGTGTGTATACACATATAAATAAATATCTTTCCAACAGTATTCAGACAGATGCATGCAAGTCTGAGAGTTCAAGGCCATTTACAACATATTATGAATGACAGCAGTAACTCAGGGGTCACAGTTGGAGGAAACCACATTACAAAGTGCTGTTGTCTCAGGAAGCCAGGCACCACTGAGGCAGGATTGTACATAATACAAAATACCATTAGGCTGAAGACAAATCCCTTGCTTGTAACTTTCTCCACATGGTCTTGCCGACTACTTGTTTTTCAATACCAAATGACAGCTCTTCATATGTGCAGACAAAATTGAACGGCTTCTCAGGCACTTCCTTACTCTCTTTATTATTGTTAACAATAACAGTTTCTATCATTACTTATGTGTCACACTATATAGCTCCATATGTAATATGTGTATAATGTATTTTATATGATCTGCCAGATAATTTTATACACTGTTGTACAAACATACACAAATGGCATTGCTCATGTCAGGTTCATCCTGTGACCTATGAGCCACCCTTACATGCAAAAGTCAGCTTTGTACATTTTCTGCTTCCAAATTATATCAGAGCAGGAGATAAGTTGCTCTGTGCAGGGAAACGTACCTGTGCTGTGGTGTCAATTTCAACAGCTGTGGTCTTTATGTACATTGTTGTCATTTCTGTCTAAGCCACAGCTAGCAGGCTGTACTCATACTAGTGCTTTTGGAGAACCCCAACTAGTAGGTTCCTGCTCTATTGTAGACCTGGAGACAAAATTGCCCCGGCTGACAGCAGTACAATACACAAAGGCAGTGATGAGAACTTAGGGGAAAAATTGTGGAAATAATTCCATTTTCCTATGTTTCCTTCCGTCTTTCTCATTTCTTTCCTTCCTTATTTCTGATTATTTCTTTATTTAAATGTTTATTTACACATCTACCATGCATATGAATGTATAAGTATGTTTGGGTGCACATACAATTGTGTGCGTCTGAATGGGTAACGCAGAGGTCAACCTCAGTTGTCATCGCCCCTTCTCTTGTGTGTCAGTGACTTTGATTTTTCAGACAGCATCTCTCACTAAGAACTGGGGCTTTGTCAGCAAACACCAGATTGTACCTGTCTTTGTTTCTCCATTGTTGAGTTTGCAGATGTTCATAGCCACACTCTATTATTTTCCCTTTGGTACAGTGAATCTGAACTCAACCAGTTTGCCAGCTGAGCCAACTCTCAAGTCCATGATCTTTCAAATAAATAAAAAGCCCCCTTTATTTCAATGCCCAGCAACATACCAGATATAAGCACAGGTTTTAAAGCCTGAATGTCCTTCATCAAAGGACATTTTTCAATGAAGGCTCGAAGTCTTTATTTTGTCTGTGCTACCTTTAGGTAACTGAGAACCATTCAATAGTCTATAATTAAAAGACAACAGGAAGAAAGACGCAAAGTTACATATTTATAGGGATGCCCTTCAAAGTTGTTGCATGAGGAGATTTTTTTTTCTGCAAGTGACTTCTAGCTACCAGTAATTTATACACTCACATCTACACGTGGGTAATATTGAACATTATGGAATTACCACCTAACAAGGGTTTTGTGGCTGCTATCCCAGTATAATCTCCTAGTGGTATTTCTATGTCATTGTTCTAAGTTATGATAAGGGAATATATATATATATATATATATATATATATATATATATATATGTCTGTCTGTCTTTACTCAACACATCAAACAACCATGCAACTCTTGCACAAACAAAATGAAAATGAACCTATATTCATATATTCATGTTCAATTTAGATCCATATCTCTTGCACATTTGTTTCATTTGGTACCTGGTGTTCTTTCAGAGACCAGCAGCATCTGAAATATATTACATCCTGATCCTATCACACCATTCCTGTATTTGCGTTGTGTCTCGTGATAAAAATCACAATACCTTATTATAGTTGTTTCTTTGTCCTCTCGCCGAAAGACGTGAGGTAGAATGTTGGATTCTTGACCAACAGAAGCAATTGACTTTTGGGCTTTAAGAAACAAAAGACACAAAGTACCAATGCCAGTCTTTCATAATCGCAGTCTAGTTCAAAATTATAGTAAGAGTTTCATATTATGAGATCAATTTTATCTGATTCATTCTTTGAGATAATGTCTGATAGATCCCAGATTGACATCACTGTATAGCCAACATAGGCCTTAAAATCCTGATCTTTCGGCCTATATATCCCAGGTACTGAGGACTATAGAGTTGTTTCACCAATGCACATGCATTTATGTGGCACTGAAGACGAAATCCAAAGTTTTGTGATGGTAGACAAGCTTCTACTTCATGAGTTATTTATCAATTTTATAGTTTAAAATATGGTATTGCTTGCTAAGCACATAAAAGGTGCATATTCAAAAGAAGACAAAGAAAGTAAAGTATTTTTAAAACAAAAAACTGTTTCCAATTTATGAATTATTATATTTAGAAAAAAATTAGATCTCTATGAAGGAATATGACTGCCCTTGACATATTTGACCATGCTTAGAGTACCAGACATAAATTCTATGGCTCAACAAACATCTTGGATGGGGGACAGAAAGTCTGTAAGAGCCAGAATGTAGAGAGAAGTACTATTAAATGATGGTCCTTGGACAAGACATGCTTGTTACACACATAAACTGTGAAGTCAAGCCAGGCAAAAATTGCAACATGGATCATGAAAGAACTTTCAAAGCCTTATCCCTGTTGTAGAATATTTGATCATACTCTGAAGCCCAATATTTCATTGTTTACTGGAAATACCTGTCTCTAGTTGTGGTAGGGCTCAGCCGTAGCACACACCTTTAATCCGAAAACTTTCTGCTTGAATATTGTGAACAGAATGAAATAAAGTCAGTCATTAAGGAAGAAGTGGAGTGAACAACCACTTGACAGGAAGTGAACATGGGAGAAAACCACAGAGAGTAAGAGGGGTCAGGAACATGGATAGAGAGACACATAGGAAGTAGAAGAGAAGGACACTGAGTTTGGGTTTTGGTTTAAGATGAAGTAGGAAAAGAGGTCTTTTCAGGGACGACAGCAGAATAGGAAGGTAAACTAACCAGTTCTTTGCCTCTCTGAGCTAGCAGGCTTTCACCCCCAGCATCTGGCTTTTGAGTCTTTATTAGTAAAACCAAACAACTGAGATTTTGTTAAAAAACAGTACATCCCTAGCTGAAAAGCTTTGGCACTTGATGGCTTTGGGTGGAGGGAGAGTCACTTTTCTTTGGAGATGGGATGGTCATTGGTAGATTGACCATTTCTGAGTGGATGACTTCCCGTTCATCTATATACAAATAAAATTAATTGGACTCAGTGGGTTATGATGAAAAGGAAAAGGGCATGATTGGGAGGGATAAGTTTTGTGGGAGAGAACTGAGGGAGTTGGACATAAAGAGTAAGTGGTGATATATGACAATAATATATTTATAAATGCTTCAAAGAATAAAAACTAAAAAAATACACAAATGAAAATAAGAAAATCTGGATCCAATGGATAATGTCAAGATGACTCAAAAACAAACTGTAATTCAAAACTAGAATCTGGAAGCCCATGAAAAACTACCTGGATTTATCACTTCTCAGAAAGTCTCTTCTCATTCTTTCTTCTTTTTGGCATTTATCATTTGGCATCTATCATTCTGCCTTTGATAAGCATAGAGCTTCATAACAAAAAAAAAAAACATAGTATTTGAGTCCAACAGTACTCTGCTTAGATAGCCAAAATAAATACTGCAGTTTGGGCGGTTTAACACTAAAAGTTTTTAAACTCAGTTCTGGGGACTCAAAAATCCATGATCAAGATATTGTTAGATTTTTGTTCCTCACTAAATGAGCTCTTCATGACTTGGAGACATCTGCCTTCTTACCATGTCCTCACAGATGGAGCAAAAGAAAAAGAAAGCAAGTTTGGGTGTACATAATCTTGCAAGACCATTATCCACAGAGCGCAGGTCACCTTCCTTCGTCACCTTCATGATGTCTCTTAAACCTAATTACTTCCCAGAAGCTCCTTTTTTACATGTGGTCATATTTTAGATGAGATTCCCACATATGAATTCTTAGTAGAAACAATTCAGTTGGCAGCAGTCTCGTGCTTATTCAAGCCACACACCCTCCCATAAATGAAATTGTCTAGTGAACGTTTACAAAGACACACACAGTGTCAGCTCTTGCCTGTGATCACTATAAGTCCTTTGAACACACACTGATACGGCGAGCTCAAGGCAGTTACTATCATAAACCATTCTTTTCAGAGAGGGGAAAATTAAGAGAGAAGTTTGGGAGTTTCATTTAGCATCAAGAGTTAGCAATTGAGAGAGACAACCTTCAAATTGAACTAAAACATCTTTCAAATCAGATAAATTTAAAACTGCCAACTTAGGGCAAGTGCCCTCTTATATCGTCTTCCCTTAATCTCAAGTGTTACTACTTCTCAGTTGCTAGTTGGTCATCATACCCGAAATCTGTCTGGAAATCTTA
Source organism: Microtus oregoni (assembly GCF_018167655.1). Taxonomy (NCBI): domain Eukaryota; kingdom Metazoa; phylum Chordata; class Mammalia; order Rodentia; family Cricetidae; genus Microtus; species Microtus oregoni. Next base: position 20,991,704 of record NW_024543063.1, read on the forward strand.
TCTTATGAAATCACTTTCTTTGCTTCCTTGTTTGCTGATCTCTGCATTTTCTTCTCTACCACTTCTCATTTTCTTTTTCTTTTTTGTTTTTGTTTTGTTTTTTTTTTTGTTTTCTTTTTCGAGACAGGGTTTCTCTGTGGCTTTGGAGCCTGTCCAGGAACTAGCTCTGTAGAACAGGCTGGTCTCGAACTCACAGAGATCCGCCTGCCTCTGCCTCCCGAGTGCTGGGATTAAAGGCGTGCGCCACCATCGCCTGGCTCCATTTCTCCTTTTCTCTCTCTTGTTTTCATTCTCTTCTCGTTCCTTCATAACTTTCCCTTCCCATCGAATGTGCCCTCATTTTCAAAGACTCCTATGAGTCCTAAGTCTTCTCTTCCTTGAATGTACTTTTTTTTCTTTTGCTAGAACTTCAAAAACTAACTCATACTTTTAGTGTTTGAATTACTGGATTTTCTCACCTGTCCCAAAACCTCCTATGACTCCAGGTCAGATCTCAGCTATGAATAAATGAACTTGCATTTAGGTGACTGACCTTGTGAGTCTTATGTCAAAAGTTTTCTGACTCTTGACATCTACTCAGTAATGAACCTCAGCTTTGTTGTATATATCCTATTATCTACCCCAAACTACATTATTCCCTAAAAAAGAACATCAAATAACATAGTACATAAAGGCTGATATATATATATATATATATATATATATATTATATAATGTTCTATATATATTATTATGATATATATAATGTTCTATGAAAAAGTAATCAGAATCCCTAAAGTAAAATTCATTCGTAAGTATTATAATTTGTCTTCCACTATTTTTTATTGTCTACCCCAAAACAAAGTTTACTACCACTCTTCACATTGTTTTCATTCATACATGTATCCATTTGCTCAATTATTTAGCCAATAAGCACATGTTTATCCAGCACCTACCATATCTGATTCTGTAAATATTATGATGCCTAAGATGATCAGGGAATATGAATATAAAATATCCTGACTTGACACTCCCAAAATGCAAACAAACAAACAAAAACAACAGCAAAAAAAGAAAAAAAAACCAACCTGATATTGGAATGGAATTTGGCAGATGAATGCACAGAAAATTCCATTAGGCAATAACAAAATATCAATCTTAAAAACATTCAAGACTCTGGGTTAAGGGCCCATGTAACTCTCCTCCCATGCACAACTTTCCTCTATAAACAATAGTCTTCTGGTTTGAGGAAAATTAAGAAAGTTCCCTCACACAGAGACTAACTTGCTCGAGAAGCTACGGTAACATTCTGGTACTCATTTATTCATGATGATTGAGGATTTTCTCATTGTGGCTGAGAAGCTTGGGCTTGAAGGCAACAAAAATTTATGTCTTTGACTTTCATTGGTAGCATGGTAGGATTTAGGTACCAAGCTCTTGATGGTAAATAACTGAAGTTTTTCATCAGAGCTGGGATGTTGGTGTTTTTTAGAGGCATTACATGTTCAAGGATGCATCCTACAGTGCACATAGCTGTTTAGACATATTCCAAGGGAGGCAGTGACAGCTACTTTGCCTGAAGCAAGTCAGTATTCTTTTTATTTTAAAGGTTTATCCTTATTTTTAATTATGTGTATGTGTCAGAGGTTTGTGCAGGTGCCCTCAGAGACTCAAAGAGGGGTTTGAATCCCCTGAAGTTGGATTTACAGGATGTTGTAAATCACTGGGACCGGGTGTTGAGGCAAACTCTGGTCACTTGAGAGAGCAACTCTTAACTGCTGAGACATCTCTTCAACCTTCTTCTTTCTAACTTTTAAACATCAGGACAGTTTTTTCCCCAAGGAATAGAAGTAATTGTAGTAAAAAAAAAATGCTAGTCAAGCAAGTTATTGTGTGCTTGGTTTGTTCTGTTTAAAAATGGATAATAATTTAGAAAAGAATGATCTTTTGTCAAAATATAATATAGCTTAAATATTAGATTCAAAATAGTCTAATTAACCAAGTAAGTGATACACACCTACTTACTGCTAGAACTGGGCTCCCTTAGTGAGATATTTTTAGTAAGAATTTTGTGTACTGTTTGGGAAATAAATGATTGACATATTTTAATAGGACCCTCAGAATTTTAACTATGCTCTTTAATGGAAATTTTACTGTTACATAGTAAGTCTGATTTCTTTCTAGCTTGTTTGGGCTTTAATAAATGTTTTGTTAATGTCCATATCCACAAAGGATCATGTGTGTAAGTTGTTAGGAAATATGTATCCTCGAGCTCACAACAGTTCCCAGAAGCAGTAGTCAAAACCATAAACCCAGGTTAATGAAGCAGGAAGCTCCCACCTCAGCCCAGAGCTGGCCCTGTGGTAAGAGCTCAGCAACTACAAAAAGATTCAGTCTCTTTCTTTCATCCCGATCCCTTTTGATATTTTAATGTTTTGTGTGCCATGCGTGTATCTGAGTGTGACATGCAGATGATGGAGCACGTATGTACATATAGAGATCAGAGGTCAACTTCCAGGAGTCAGTTCTCATTATCTGCCTTGCTTGGGGAGAGTCTCTTCATGTTTCTGTCGAGTCCAGGCTTGTGGTCCTGGGATCTTCTGGGCAATTCTCCCCTCCAACTCCCTTCTGGCAATAAGAACATCAGGATTATAGATGTGAGCTACCACATCTGGATTTTTGTAGGTTCTGGAGATGAAACTCAGTTTGCCAGGCTTGAATACTAAGTGTTTTTACCCAATGAACCATCTCTCTAGCACTGATTTTTTTCTTCCTTTTTTAAATGTGAGAAGAAAGTATAATTTTGTGGCATTCAGCATATGTTTTATGTAGGAAATTTAATTTCAAAAGAGACAGTGGATTTGCATTCCCCTGATGGGTAAGTATATTGAACATTTCTTTAAGTGTTTCTTGACCATCTGAGATTCTCCTGTTGAGAATTCTGTTTAGAGATATGTACCTCATTTTTAATTGGATTTTTGCTTTCTTTTTTGGCTAGTTTCTTGTAATATATATATATATATATATATATATATATATATATGACGTCAGTCCTCTGTCAAAACAACTCTGAGATTCCATCTGATACCAGTTAGGATGGCTAAGATCAAATGCAAAAGTGACATGTCATGCTGAAGAGGACATGTAGTCAGGGAAACACTCCTCCACTGCTGTTGGGAGTATAAACTTGTACAACCACTTTGAAAATCAATGTGGCGGTTTCTCAGAAGGTTTGGAATCAATCTACCTCAAGACCCAGCAATAATACTCTTGTGCATATACCCAAAGGAAGCTCAATCATACCACAAGAGCACTTGCCCAACTATGTTCATAGCAGCTTTATTTGTAATAGTCAGAACCTGGAAGCAACTGAGGTGTCCCCCAACTAAAGAATGGAGAAAGAAAATGTGGTGTATTTACACATTGCAGTATTATTCATCTGTTAAAAACAATGACATCATGTAATTCACAGGCAAATAGACGGAACTAGAAAAAGAAAACCATCCAGAGTGAGGTAACCCAGACCCAGAAAGACAAACACTGTGTGCACTCAACTTACAAAGAATATTAGCTTCAAAATAAAAGATAACTATGTTACAACCCATAGACCCAAAGAGGGTAGGTAACAATATGGGTTCAAGGCGGAGGCACTTGGAGCTCCCATGGGAAGGGGAAATAGAAGAGATTTTGTGGATGGACTTGGGACAGGTGGGGATGGGATCAGGTAGAGGGATGGGGGAAGAGACTTCTGAAAGAGTGACTGGAAGTGGGGGCAGTTTAGGGCATAGTAGAAACCTGGTCCAAGGAAAACTCCCATGAATATATAAATGTGAACCCAGCTAAAACTCTTAGCAAAAAAGGTACGTAGCCTGAATGGCCATCTTCTGTGACCAGGCAAGACTCCCAAATGGAGAGACTGGTACAGCAACCCAACCATATAGCTTTTGACCTACAGTCTGCCCTGCCTCTGGGATGTGCTGGGGTAATGATGGTATGGGGATTGTGGGAGTGACCAACCAATGACAGGCCCAGCATGGGACCCAAACCGTGAGAGTGGGCCTGCCTCTGACACTGCCTGGTGTTCCGGGACTCACAGGCTGGATGACGTATAAATCTAGAGACCTAGGGTAGAGTCAGACATGACTAGAGAAAAAGATGTCAATGTAATGATACCTAACAATACACACACTCATAGACTAGTTCCTAGCCTAGTTATCATCAGGGAGACTTCATCCAGCATCTGATGGAAACAGATGCAGAGACCTACAACCATGTATTAGGCTTAGCTTGGGGAATCCTGCTGAGAAGAGGGAGGAAGGACTACAAGAGCCAGGGGGGTCAAGGACATCACAAGAAAACCCACAAAATCAACTAACCTGGCCTCATAGAGGCTCACAGAGAGTGAGCCAACAACTAGGGAGCCTGCATAGGACTGACCTAGGCCCTCTGCATATATGGGTCAGTTGTGTAGCTTTGTCTTTTTGTGGGACTCCTAGCAGTGGGTACAGGGGTCATCTCTGACTCATTTACTGGCTTTTGGGATCCTATTCCTCATACAGGGTCACCTTGCCCAGGTAAGGTACATAGTTTTACTGCAGCTTGAAATGCCATGTATTTTTGATATTCATGGGAAGCCTGCCTTTTTCTGAAACAAAGGAAGAGTAGAATGGGGGAAGAAGATGAACTGGGAGGCTAGAAGGGAGGGGAAACTCCAGTCCAGACATAAAATAAACAATAAATATAAAAAAACAGAGATAATGAAAACTGCCTGTCAACAGAAGTTTTATTCTCCATTGCATGTATTGAAGAATTAATTCACACAAATTCTTTTTTTGCTGTGTATTTTTAAATGTGACAGGAGCAAATGATTGGCTTTAATAAAACTCTAGTAAATGAAAAGAAAGAAAAAGAAAAATCTTTATGTACAAAACTTAAAGAAATGGGTTCAAACAGATCAGAGTGTCAATGAGAACTAAAAAGAGCCAATTAGAAAGATGAGTGATCTCTGGTTACAACTCGTATTGATATCACTAACTTGTTTGGTAGCTTGTTTTCTTTCTTAGATAAATAATATGCCATTACTATAACATACACACATTCAAACACACACACACAGATGCAGACACACACAGGTACACACACACTCACATACACAGAGACACATGAACACACACACATGCAAGGACACATATATGCACAGAGACATACCTAGATACATGCACAGTCACATAGACATATCCACACAGAAAGGCACACATGGATATATACGGATACACACACACACACACACACACACACACACACACACACACACACCAGCCAGTCCTCCCCACATGCATGAGCATTGTCCAAGATCAAAATCCATGGGCCTTTCTGCTCTTGAGTTCTTTATTTCCCATCTTCTCTTTGTCCACTCTTCCATCTTCTCCCAGTATCCTTTGCTCTGTCATTTAAGTATCCATAGATCTCTTGAGATCTGATCTGAAGGCTTTCACTTTTTCTTCATATTCTTTCCACTGTTGATCTTATCTGATCTCACTGCAGGTATCATAGCTATGATTCCCACACCCATAAATGCAGTGGAGCCCTGCCAATCCTGCTACAAAGTCCTCTTGGCTTCTGACTCTTTTCATGTCCTGAGCTGAATTTGTCCTGCTCCAGGTACAGTACTCTCTGTATTTCTGATGCTTAAGGAGATGTTCCACTGTCCAGTGGCCCAGCACAGAAATCCACTCTCTACATTTGGATGCAGCTGAACTTACCTCCACAATAAATCAATCACCCTGCATGACTTTGCAAATACTAAGACTTGCTTGCTCTCTACCATTTATTTTATGTTGCTTGGGTAGATTTTGAACTCCTTGTCTTAAATGGTCTATTTAGTCTTTTAAGTAGTCAGGACCAAGGGGATGTTCCACTATATTCAGATAAAGTGAAATTCCTTTTAAATATTACTAGACGCTGGCTAGTTTTATGCCACAAATTAGAGCCATCCAAGAGGAGGGAACCTCAACTGAGATACAGCCTTCATAAGATCAGGCTGCAGGCAAGCCTAAAGGGCATGTTCGTAATTAGTGACTGATGTGGGAGGGCTAAGCCTATTGCAATGGTGCATCTCGTTGGTGATCATCAGTGCTATGGTAAAGCAAGCTGAGAAGGTCCTCAGGAGCAAGCCAGTAAGGGCATCCTTCATGTTTTTCATGACTTCTACATCCCCTTCTTTCTCCAGGTTCCTACCCTGTTTGAGTTCTTATCCTAACTGTATTAGATAGTGAACAAACATATGCATGTGTGAGTGAAGTAAACCTCCCTTTTTCCCAGGTTGGTTTAGGTCACAGTGTTTCATCACAATAGTAGAAACCCCAACTAAGGCAGTGTGCCTATGTGTGTGATGGAGGACAGGTGGGGACGATGGAGCTAGCATGTGGCTCAGAGGTCAACATTTGATGACTTGCCTTCTCCCCCACTTATTTGTCTCGGACTCTGTGTAAATTAAGACAGCTGGCTTTTGAGCTGCTGAAGAATCTCCTGTCTCTACTTCCCATCTCCTAGTAGGGATACATTGGAATTATATAGATGATTTCTCTCAGCAGGGAGACACTGGGATTATATAGTGCTTGAGATCTGGCTTCGTACATGGTTCCTGGTGATCAGAACTTAAGTTTGTCTCACTTTCTCAGCAAGCACTTTTACCCACTGGGTCATCTCTCCAGTCTCCATACATCATTTAAACAACAGTTTCTGAATTGACTCCTTGTAGTACTGGGAATTAAAGACCATTCTTCTGAAAACTACCCATTGACTTATTCTCAGAATGTACCAACATGTTAAATTGTACAGCCAAACACATTTTGCAGACATGTTCAGGGAAGGATCTTGAATTATGAGAATGTTCTGGATTCTTCAGGTGAGCCTAGTTCTTCCTGCATCTTTGAAAATGGAGAACAGTTTCTGCAACTGCCAATAAGTAAGCAAAAGTCACAAGCATTCCCATCATGGACAGGACCGGGGAAGCAGAAGGGAGTCTAAACTTCTAATGGGATCAAATCTGTTATTTGTTTCTAATCACTATTTCACACAATTTGTATGTAACCCAGACTCAGGGACTTCCCATGGCTTTTCTTTTCTCCTGATTTAGAATCCTTTTTTCCCTGGCCTTTTATCACCATTCCAATTGCTTCCTAACATCCATATACATTTCTTCTCTGGCTCTTTCCTTCATTCATATAGACTAAGTGCCTTTTATTGTTAATATTCTCTTAAAGTCTCTTAAGAGGTGGAGAGAAGGGGATAGCATGTTCAGTCTGCTCTCTCTAAACACAATCCTAACATCCTCAATTTTCTTCTTTTCTAGGTCCTTTAAGAATACCAGCTGGCTCCCCACCACTCTTTTCTTTCCTGGACATCCTCTTAACTCAAGGCCCTGTGAAATCAGAGAAGTGAATGTAATTTTATAGTCTAACATTTAAATCACATACTGATGACTTGTATAAAACACAATACCAAAAATAATATCTTTTGGGAAACAAAAAGAATCCAAAACATCTGCTCCTCCAAAGAAGCTGAAAAATCAAAGCAACATTTAATGGAACACAATTTCAATTTAGAAGAACGAAGCCCTCCTGCTTTCTCATTTGTAAAGAGGCCCAAGAAATTCAGTTTTGAGCTGGAAATTTAAAGTCCAAGGTCAAAATTCTAAATCTGACGGCAGTTTATTATCACCATTTCTTTATCATCATAATGTACAGTGTGTGTGTGTGTGTGTGTGTGCGTGTGCACAAGCGCACGTGTGTATGTGTGTGATTATCCCTTATTCTTTGGAAAGGATCCAGACTTAAAATATGTGTGTTTAAAGCACTTGCGTTCTTGTCTAAAACGCAAACTCTGGTTTCTTTATCAACATCTGCAGTATTATTTAATATTTTTCTTTTCCTCATTTTTTTGTCCTCCTGGGGAGACGTGGAGAGAATTAGGATACAAAAACAAAGCCGGAGCAGGGAGAGCAGAGAGGGAGGAAGAGAGGATCCTTTTTTAAAGTCTAAACCGAATCTTCTTGAACCCTTCCCAAGGGTTGGTTCTATAACTTTTTAGGATAATCTCAAATTTTATTCAAGTATTTCTTTTGGCTACAGTCATGAGTGTTTTTGAGGTAACACTCTTGGCTCTAAGGTAGAAATGTGTTCAATATAAGCATTTAGTCATAAATTATAAATTTAAAAAAAATGTAAAACCAATTCTAAATTACTTCTAAGGTCACTCTGTTGTGTGAGCCAATAGTCCTTGGATGAAATAACAATATGGTTATTGTCACAAGAAACATTTTTTTCAATGTGAAATTCCCACATCAAAACCATCTTTCTCCAAGGAACAGTCAACAGTTTGATGAGACACAATATAGATATACACATGTGGGTACATCTACCTACATATTTATGTATGAAATAATAGGGAAATCTGGTTATGTTTTAAAACACAGATTTAAAATATTGTCAATATCATTCTATCAATAAGAACCAAAGTTTATAAACAATTATTTTTACATTTAAAATATTACAAATCTTGAGTGGAAAATATTTTTGGAGTTTAGTTTGAAAATAAAGAAGAAATAAACAAGCATTACAACAATTTTTAAGTTATTTGTGGGCAATTACAAATGGCATTTACCGGAATCTTAGGCTTCAACAAAAGCCCTGTTTTGTGTATAATATTGCATAAAACATTAATCTGACATTTCTGCAAAATTAAAAGAGTCAGATACGATTAGTTTGACAAAGTGAAAATGAAAATATTTTGACCCATTTATAGCTTGTCCAAAAGACATTGATTAGATGGACACATCAAGACACACTAATTCAAGGGCACAACTAATACCCTGCCCTTCATTTTAGCCTGGGCTCAGTAAAGTTTTGGCAGAAGGAATAGCAAATTGAACTTTGTGCTATCAAGAAGGCAGGTTACCTTATGCAGTAATACAAATATCAAAGGAGCTTTATAAGTTGGCTCAGATAGAAGAGTATTAATCAGAATTCTTCACAAAAATATAACAACAGGTGTGTGTGTGTGGTGACATATATATGTGCATGTACAGTATCATATATATGTATATGATATATATATATACAGTATATGTATATAGATAGATGTTACTCATATATTATATGTATATATGTAAATATCCATGACACACACATATAATTAGTTAGAGTTTTTTCTTTTTTTTGTTTTTTTTTTAGTTAGAGTTTTTATTAATATCATGAGACATCATGACCATAAGCACTAAGAGAAAGTATTTTCATTATCCTTCACTGAGGGAAGTCAGGACAACAACTCAAGCAAGGCAGGAACCTGGAATCAAGATTGATGCAGAGGCCATGGAGGGGTGCTCATTACTGGTTTATTCTCCTTGGCTTGCTCAGTCTGCTTTCATAACATCCAAGACCATCTATCAGTCCATAGGTAACACCACCCACAATGGGCTGGACCCTACCCCATCAATTGCCAATTTAAAAAAAATGCTCTAAAGGTTTGTCTTGATTTATTTATTATTATTACAAATTTCCACTTCGTCCCCTCCTCCCGTTCCCCTCCCCCTCCCTCTCCAGTCCCAAGAACAGTCAGGGTTCCCTGCCCTGTGGGAAGTCCAAGGTTCTCCCCCCTCCATCCAGGTCTAGGAAGGTGAGGATCCAAACAGACTAGGTTCATAGAATAGAAGCCAGTACATAGAACAGAATTAAAACCCAGTGCCATTGTCCTTGGCTTCTCAGTCAGCCCTCCTTGTCAGCCACGCTCAGAGTCTGGTTTGATCACATGCTCCATCAGTCCCAGTCCAGCTGGCCTTAGATCATCCCCACCATCACAGTGAGTGGGCACACGCACCACCACCCCCTTCCCCGCGGCCCTGACTTCCTTGCTGGGATTCTGCTCCTCATTTGGACCTTGGGAGCTCAGTTCAGTACTCCAATGTGGGTCTCTTTCTCTATCTCCATCCATCACCAGATGAAGGTTCTATGGGATTAGGAAGGTGAACCCAAAAACTTGTCTTGGTCTTTTAAAAGCATTTTCTTGATTGAAGTTCTCTCCTTGCAGAAGACTCTAGATCAGCGGTCCTCAACCTGTGCATTGCAACCATTGGAAAACACATATTTCCAATGGTCTTAGGAACTGAGATACAGCTCAGTGGCAAAATTCCAGCTATAAAGTACCAATGAAAATAAATTTTATGGTTGGAGATTCCTACTATCATTGGACAACACATATTTCATGACTCCACATATTGAGAACTGCTGTGCTCGATTGTGTCAAGCAGACATAAAACTAGCCAGCACACATGTAAGCACACACGCATATTGTAAGAATGTACACAGAGATGAGGAGTCATTAATTAGTGGGAATGGCTCATAAAGCTATGGAAACTGACAGTTGCCACAGCAAATTGTCTTCAACCTGAAGACTCTCAGTGCCTATGATATATATAGTTAGACCAAGCCTGACATCCTCAGACCAGGGAAGCCAGTAGTACAGTTCAACCTATGAGCAAAGGCTGAAGAATCTAGGGATGGTTTCATGTACATTGTAAAGTCCAAAGAATAAAGATCTTCAAGTTCTGGGGTCAAGGTCAGGCGACACCGGAAGAGATTTTTCATCACTACTCCCTACCTCTGCACATTGAAGATGAGTGTTCCCTGCTCAACTCCCTGACTCAGATGTAAGCCCGCTTTGCAGATAAACCCTGCAATAGCAATATCTAATTCTCTAGGCCTTCCCTAATTCTCTCAAGAAGGCATCAAAACATAATCACATAGTCTTATCCTGACATTGTCAAATGTGGGTGAGTCACAGAACTTTAAGATTTTAAACATGGATTCTCAGAAACCATTATATATTAGATCAGTTCTAAAACTTTCTTATGAAGATCTTAGATTATGGGCTCAGGGGATATCTGGCCTAATTCAGAGACATCTGTGATACAGGCGAAAACATAGTAGTTAGACTTAACCATGCTTCAGTCCATACAAGAAGGAATGTTTTCTCAGTTTAGTTTTCTGGAATGGCGGGGGGGCTACTGCAGGCTGCAGGGAAATCCACTCAGCAAAAGAGGAGGAACTAGACGGTGAATCATAGGGAACTAAACAGCCTCTGAGATCTGTGAAACCCATCCTATATAAAGCTCCCTGACTGTGTGGGAAGGATGAACCTAGTCACGGACTTGTGTTGTCTTTGTGGGCTGCTTTTTTGAAATCTTTTGTTTTCTCCAGAAAGATTGCAAAGGGGGACTAAATTCCATTTGACTAATATATTTTAAAAATTCTGTCACCATGCACAATTTGAAATATTTGCTCTAGATAATGCATTTTTAGAAAAAGAATCAGTCCAACCTAATACTGTTTTTATCATATGTAACAAAGATGGAATTAGTTGTCAAATTTGGGCTTGGTGAATGGCATGAAAGCTTGATTTCATTATTATTGTTCCATCTATATCCTTAAATAACTTCACTTTTTAGTTTTAAAGAACAAGAAGCATTCTATAACCCAGCATAACCCACATCAATCATTGTAACCCAGTTTGGCTGTGAACTTATGGCAGGATTACAATGTCAAGGCAGAGCACCCAGATAGAATCTTTAACAGAGTTAAGTTTGTCTTTGAGATGTGACTTGGATGTTGAGTGGTACCCCATTTCTCTTCCTCAAACCTCTTTCCCTATACAGCATAGAAGAATCTCAGGAAATAAGGAGAAAGGGTATCATAAGCTTACTTAATAGGCTTCCATAAGAATACAGTTAACCTAGAATATGATCCTGAGATTTAATCTGTGGTAATTCACATGACAGGTTGTAGCATGAGGTCTGGCTGTGGGGATTTCTGTCCTTCCCGGTCCCCACAGCCAGCAAGTCCCAAAGAAAATCACACAGAGATCTCCATAGGTTATAAAACTGATTGGCCCATTAGCTCAGGTTACTTATTAGCTCTTGTAATTTATATTAACCCTTTATTCTTATCTATGTTAGGCACATGGCTTGGTACCTTTCTCAGTGGGGTAGGTCACATGCTGCTTCTTCGGTGGTCTGGGCGGGAGTGGAAGGAATGGAAGCTTCCTGCTTCCCAGAATTCTCTTATTCTCATTGCCCTGCCTCTACTTCCTGTCTGCTTGACCCACCTATATTTCCTGCCTGGCTAATCAGCATTTATTTAAAACATGATTGACAGAATACAAACAATTCTCCCACACCAACAGGTGGCCCACCACATATCAGGAAATAGCTCGTAGATGATACCCTGAACTGTTCATGGATAAAATCCTACGTCTCATCCCTTTAATTCAGCTTCAATTTCTACCTTTTCATGCTCTGAACTTGCATGCATGCTGCCTTGCTTTCATCTCCCTGCCACTTTAGGCTCCACACTCGCTCTTTGTTTTTCCCCTTTAAAACTGTTTATTTTATACTCTGAGATTATAATATCATTATTATAATATTATAATTCTCCCTCCCCTTTCCTTCTCCCAGTCTCTTCCATGGCCCCTCTCTTGCTCTCCACCTCTATTCATAGTTTTAGCCTAGATCATTTCTCCAGACTGGTCTGCTCTTAAGCTTCCCAGGCACTCTTAGCTCTAGCTGCTGGAGTTAATCACCTTCTTAGACAGCACCTGAGTGGAGCTGCCATCCTCTTGACCAGTCTTGGTAGGGTGCTAAGACATTCCAGTGGATCACTTTTAGGCTTCTCATAAATACTCAAGAGGAAAGACAGACAATTGTCCTCTTTGAAACTATATGTCTCTTAAAGACAACGTTTCTAATTCTCAAGTAATAGGAGGTTTCCCATGCACATTTAGTGATTCTTAGAGTACACTCATAGCTCTGAGTACCTTTCAGCTGGAATCCCAAGCTTATCAAAACAATAATGACACAAGGACCAACATGATGGCTCTGTCGGTAGAGGAGCTGGCTATGCCAACCTGACAATGTGAATAGAGGATACCTGGAACCTATATAAAGGAAAGAACTGACATCAAAGAGGTTGGCACGTGAACTCTACACATGGCACCTAGCATATATACACACATATATGTGAATGCGGAGAGATCTGGCGCTTAATAAAAGGAATCCCACACTATCTCAGAATTAAGAAATATACAGGTATTTATTAATAGATAAAACTTACAAATCAGGATTCTCTGCATGAACTATGGATATAGATGAGATCCAAACAAACCGAACCAGCAAAACTGGGGTCCAGGGAGGAAGGCAGAGAGGAAGAGGGACGGACGTGCTTCTGCATCCAGGTAAATAGTCTATGAGGACACACCACAGTAGGCGGGTTGTTGTTAGGTATACACCTTCCTGCAGCATATATGTATAAATGATGTGTGCGCATGCGTGCACACACACACAGTGGAGGTGGTGATGAGACTGCTAGGACCAGCTCTGATATTAATTTTATTTATTTTATCTAAGATAAACATATTTCACAGAATAATTTTTGAAAGCCCGATTTAAGTGTATAGGAGAAAATCTACATGGATATCAGGACAATGTTTAAGCATAATTTTATCATTGCAGTGTCATTTTAAGATTATTTAGATTAAAAAATGTTTAGTTGAAATAAATTAAAAATATAAAAATATTAACAATTTAAACAAATCAGTTATAGGGAAATTTCTCATTAAGGCACTTTAATTTGAGGATAAGAAAGGAGCTCACTATAGTGCCATGCCTATGAAGGATGGGTTTTTGTTTGAACAGGTTTACAGAGCTTGTAGCCTTCTGTCTTCTACATTTCTAATTCAAAGATGCACAGGGAATAAGGGAATGTGTTTGTTTACACTTGGCAAAAAACCCAACTTCCTTGTTTCTAAGAAAAAGAGCTTTTCAAAGCTTTCTTGGACTTTAGATAGCTCTTGCAAAACAATATTTTGATGAGCTAAGTGTGAATGAATCAGAGACATATGGATTGGATTCCCATTGAGATCACGTGCACTTCAGCATACGCTTCAGAGAACGCTGCTAAGATATACTTAGAATCGATAAAGCCAAATGCAGAATTTTTTTTCAAAACTTGTTTTGAGATACCTTATGTCCTGGACCAAACACAAGAGGTTGATTCTTTCTTTTTAAATCTTTTATGTTCGCTAAATGATATTTCTTCTGGAAGAGAAAGGAGTTGTAACTCGGCTGCTGTTGCTATCTGGTTTTGGGATGTGCACCGTGTGACTACATATGTGCACAAATGTGCAAAAGTGTGTGAAGGTGCATGTAAACATGAGCATGTGGAGGCCAGAAGTTGGCACTGAGTGTCTTCATAAATTGCTCTTCACCATATACTTCAAGGCCAAGTCTCTCACTTGAACCCAGGACTTTCTGATCCAGCCAATCTCATTAGCCAACTTTCTTGGGGGATCTGACCTCTGCCTCCTATGCACTGGGGCTATGCAATGAGGAAGCTGTCATGCCTGCCTCAAATTTAAGTTTGCTCTGGGGATCTGAATCTTCATCCTCATGCATGAATGGCAGGCACCTACCCAAGGAACTTTGACTCTTGCTCCAGAATCAAAGGCTATCAAGCAGGGTTGAAAGTGGTAATATATTCCATATCTACCTCTCAAAGAAGCATCTGCACCTCACAGTCACAGACAGGAGGAAATTTTCAGGTCAATCATGTCTGTTGCCCTTGATTTCCATTCTACTTCTCTGCCTGCTGAATAGAAGAAGGCAAGGATGGAACAACAATAAAACTTTGTGTTCGTTAAAAATTACATGTCTTCTTTAATCCCAGCACTTGGCAGGCAGAGGCAGGCGGATCTATGTGAGTTCGAGGGCAGCCTGGTCTACAAGAGCTAGTTCCAGGACAGGCTCCAAAACCACGGAGAAACCCCCTGTCTCGAAAAACAAAAACAAACAAACAAAAAATTTACATGCCTTGCTGAATCTAGCTTAGTAGCCCATAGAGATAGTTTCAACATGGTTCTGTAAGATTTTTGTTTAAAAGTAAATGATCTCAAGGGGGCTGGAGAGATGGCTCAGTGGTTAAGAGCTATGCCTGCTCTTTCAAAGATCCTGAGTTCAATTCCTGACAACCACATGGTGGCTCACAATCATCTGTAATGAGGTCTGGTGCCCTCTTCTGGCCTGCAGACATATACACAGACAGAATATTGTATATATAAAAAATAAATATTAAAAGTAAATGATCTCAAAAAATTGTAGTTTTCTGTCCTGGAAATTAATATTAAATTATACTGGAAACTATCTTGACTAAAGATGCTAGACTATGAATGACTTTGAACTAGGGAATTTTGCCCATAATAGGATTATTTCAGGAATACTTCTACTTTTATACTTTAGAACTAGTCTCTAGAGATTGTGAAATCATAGTACAGGCAGTCTCTCTCTCTCTCTCTCTCTCTCTCTCTCTCTGTCTGTGTGTGTGTGTGTTTCTTCAGCCATTCCCTGGCAGATTTGCATTTGGTGTTGTCATGAGCCCAAATGTTTTCTTCTAGAAGTCATATGCTCATGTCCCAACCCTAGTAGTGCAGAAGCTAATCAAATTTGAAGAAAGGAGAAATCATAATTAATGAGATTATTAGTGTAGACTATAATGAAGACGATTGATCTCCTTACATGAAAAGAAGAGGAAGACAAATCTAGAGGTTAAGACAGTATGAGAACACAGAGAAGGCAGAGGAGCCTAGTGAATAATCTCACGACTCCGAAGGAAACCATCCCTGCTAACTAACACCTCGAGCTCAGATGTCTGGCCTCCAGAATCAAGTGATTATATAGTGCCATTTCTCAGGAACCTAGGATGTGGTGCCTGCTCATGGCCAGTGTAGCCCATAAATTAGTGATGAAGATCTTTACTCTCTACCCCTTGAAAATGATTCACTAAGTCCACACTATCTTCCTAGAATCTGCATTGTTCAACATAAAGGACTGCTTCAGCCTCACATGCTAGGGTCCTCTAAGCATCAGTACCCATGAGGAAGAATATAGGACTAAAGTACTGTCCAGCTCATTTGGTCCAACATCATCTGAATTTTGCATCCATAGGGCAGACACAGAATCTTATTATTTTGTGATTAGGGTCTGTCTTCAAAAGTTTCCCTTGGATTCAGTTTCTCTCACTTGGTTTGGATCCTTTTCCATTGAAGTTAGGTCTGTTTGATAACTCTGGCTAAAGTTATGCATTCTGTTCTCAAGCTGCCCAAACAATAATTCCTTTCAAGTCACATTTGCTACTGGTTCTACTGTTTTAGGAGAGTGCAGGTATTCTCGGCATGGGATGAATTAACGTCTGTGTATTCATAGCCTGTCTTCTCCTTCATCCTTCATGAGCTTGCTTTCAGATACACATTCAGACCTGCTATCCCTCCGGGCTGATCTGAACCTCCTTGTCCACTAATTGTTCTGAGCATATATGCCCGTGATGACCTAGCCGCAGGCTCTGATGTCGGACTGACGGTGTACTCTCCTGTAATAACCATGTATCATAGTTATTCACCTGCAATAAGGATTATTGTTCTGTTCTATAAGATTGTTGAGGAGTTTGAATAAGATAGAAGATGAACAGACTTAGTATTTTAAAAAGGTTCAGTGAGACAGCTGGTGTGAGTTGTCAAGTTAAGGTCTGGGACTTCCTGAGGGATGAGCCTTCAGGTAGATCTGTGAAGGTTTAACCTCCTGGCAGGCCAGGGAAGGATTGTGTTGATTAGTTTGAGTCTGGAAGACCAGTCCTAAAAGTGATCCCCACCATTACCTGCCCTTGACTTCTAGATGGCATAAAAAGGAGAAAAGTACCTGACCATCAACATCCATCTCACTCTGCCTCTTGGTGGTAGAGTCTGGCTGGGTTAAAATCGGAGGTTTCTATGCCAAGAAAAATGATACAAATGCAATGACTTGTGGCTTATTTCAATACAGCAGTTTCATCAGAAGTCATGGGGAAGAACTTTGAAGAAGGATTCAGATAACTATAAACAAAATGATGGAGAACCCTCTGGACCCCGAGAATAAAGTTGGAAATAATTTTTTAGAGTTAAAAGTAAATTCATTTCATGCTCCAGAGATTCAAATCCAGTGTTTTGGTTAAGAGATGTGAAAGAAGAAATTATCCATGCACATTTTCTGTACTCAAACCATTGTCCAGAAGCATAAGGATGTATTGAGGGCTCTATCTTTGCCAGTGTGGTGATATCATGATCGTAGTATTCTGGAGAGTTGCATCGTCACCTTTCCGTTTATCTGGGCATGCTTTCTAACTGGGAATCCCTACAGTGAATTAGGTCAGTCATGTCTCCAGGAAACCCATAGATCATATTTGGCTGATCACAATGTTCTATTGAGAGTGGAGAAGAAGTCTACAGAGGTTGAGCACAAGTTGTGCTTCATGGCATGGGCTGCGATTTATCTCTGCCTTTGTACGAATTATTTCATTGGTCTCTGCCAATTGTTTCACCACGTACTGATAGGCAAAACTATCTGGAAACTCCTTCCAGATGTATAGCATTACATAGCCTAAGGCCATGATCCAAGGCCGATCTTCATAAAGATCAAATGCTTAGAAACCCTATTGACTTCAAATGTCATCTTTCTCTATTTCCAACTTCTATTTGACCTTACTTACATTGCTAGTTATGAGTAGCACACTTGATACAAATTTCTCTAGGAAAAATGTTGCTACAAGTACACATGATACTGACATTTGGGATGTCAGGAGATCAGATTGGTATGGCTAAGTAAGAATAAAGTGACCACTTTTTTCAAAATGTTTTGTGTAAATATCTATGTGTGGGTAAACATGCATGTTGAATTGAAAAGGAAGGGTGCTTTGGCAGCAACTATGTCTCTTAAGGGGAATAAAAATGGGGAAGGTGTTATGTGGTACATGTAGATTCAAAGGCACACAAAGCTTAATATTTTTTATGCATCCTTACCCAAACCTTGACCTGATATTTTGAGGAAGGGCTGTCTTCAAATGGCTACATCTTTAACTGAATTAAACTTTTTTCTACCGTTCTCCTCCAGCTTCTAATAATGCATATAATTTTATGAAGGCCATATGTATGTTCAGTCATTTGTTGATGTGTTCTCCACATCAGAATGTCCACTGTTCAGGTAACTAATTAACTGTATTCATTCCTGTATTTGCAAGTACTGCCTGTCCCAAAAGAGACCACATTCATTGCTAATTATAAATAAATGGTTTAATAGAATACCCATGTTTCTGAATACTTTTTAAAGTCGAAACATGAGCATTCTTGGTTCCATTAACAATATTATCTCATAGATTAAAGCAAGACCTTGAAAATATAACCTCAAATAGACACCTCTTCCTTTCCATTTATAGTCCTGGTGATATAATCTAACAAAAATTTACACTGCACTTTGGCCAATTACAGCCCCTTTTGAAGTTGAAATAATATGCCATCAGAAGTTGCTATTAGACTAGCAAGGAAGAAGTTAAATAGGAAAATGATGTTTGTCTTCAACTTCTGAAATATATATGAGGGTGTATTAAATATACACATTGATCTCTTCAAAACATGATAAGCTTGAGTGTATACTAAACTCTTGAGCTAGAAATAGTTTTTCAACAGCTAACAGTTGCTAATAGGCTATAATTCAATTATGCTTTTTAATGTACTGCCTTCCAAGAAGACACAATTTTATAGAATAAGAACTTATACAACATTACCCTTTACTCATAACACTGTCAGAAACACAACTTACTTCTAATTACCTGAGAAGTAATGTCAGCAGTCCATACTTTGAAAATAACATCTCAGTTGCTACAAAAATGTTGCTGGGTTGCAGCATTTCTCAGTTGTTTTAAATGGAAAATGAATGCGTTATTTTATGTCTTCCCCCACACACAAAGATGTACACTAGTCTACTACCTTAAAATGCTCCCTATTTGGAATCACTGACATACAGAATATCAAGTTAAGATGGAGAAGTCAGGGTAAGCTTCAGCCCAAAATGATTCACACCTTTGTAAAATGGCGAAATGTGACTGTAAAGACAAACAAAAAGAATTCAACAGGGAACCTACAAATGTTGCCATGGGGCTACAAACTGCCAGAAGCTGGGGCTGGAAACCAGGACATATGCTTCCTAGAACTCAGCCGAGGCATTACACTGACAACCTGGCCTCCGTTGTCCAGCCCCTTGAGGAGTCAAACAATGAAATTCAATTGTGTAAGGCATGCAGTTTGTGGAACTCTTTCCAATAAATCAATGCATTTAGCTAGAATGTTAGTCGACTTTCGATTACAACAAGGCACCTGGAATAATTAACTTATAAGTTAAGAAACACGTATTTTGGCTCATGTGTCTAAAAATTCAAGTCCTGCACCAAGTTTCCCTTTATTTTGGATTCTGGTTGAGGAAACATCATAGCAGGAGCAGGGGGAAGGTAAGTCACTCACATCTTGAGCTAGGAAGCAGATTGAAAGCAGGGCAGTAGAGCCCCACCATCTGGGACACCTTCAGTGACTTAATGGTTTCTTAAAAGACTCCATATTACAACATTTCCATCACCTCCCAATGCTACAACCCAGTAACCAACTTTGAATGCATCAACTCTCAAACCATGGCCACTAGGTTGGAGCATATACAACTGATACAACTGAATCCTGTTTGAATTTTCCAGTCATAGTTAAAAATTGCCTTTTAGTCTTGACAGGATAAACTGCTAAGATTTTATAATTTTTTTTCAAGATAAAAGTATATTATTTCACTAAATTATTACAACTGTTGTTTAAGAGACATGATGAGTTTATCTATAAAATAGTCATGGAGTTTAGATTATTTTCTAGAAGCCATTAAATTGGACTGATGGGATAGTGAAAAGCACTTGCCACTAAGCAAAAAGACCAGGGTTTGATCCATAGAATCCATATGGTAGAAGGAGAGATCTTATTTCAGCTCTGACCTCTGCACGTGTGCCATAGTTTTTCTTTGTTCTGTATATTTAGTGTTTGATATTTTGTGGCAAGGGAACTTTTATTTCTGGCCCAAACTATTTGGTTTCTGTAAGCTTCTTGTACCTTTTTAGGCATGTTTTTCTTTAAGCTGGGAAAATTTTCTTCTATGGTTTTGTTGAATATATTTTCTGCACCTCTGAGCTGGGATTCTTCTCTCTTTTTCTATCCCTAATATTCTCGGGTTTGGTTTTTTTTCTAGTGTCCCAGATTGCCTGGATGCTTTATGTTAGAAGTTTGTAATAATTTAAAAATTTATACATAAATGACTAAAAGAACATCTAATAAAAGAATATTCCTGAAATTAATTAATCAGTGATAATATTCAACTGCATAAAACATAATATACAATTTAGATATTTCCACTAAAGTCATATAAAATGATTCATGTCACCATAATCAGTATTAATGAAAAAAATTTTCACTCAAAGTCAGTGCTAGAAGAAATGTTTTAAAAAAAAAGATAAGATGTAAATCTACTAGAAGAGGGGAAACTAAACTTTCTTCTTTCCTAAATGGAAATTTTGTCTGTGGGCTACAGAAGATAGACTTGCATGTCTAGAAAAGAAGTAATATCAATAGAAATCCTCTTGCCTGTAGTAAAGGAATTTATTCTGGCTACTAACTTCAGGATGAATTGATATTCATTATACTTGCCTCATCCATTTACTTGTTGAAAATAAAGCATTCTGTCTCCTGGAAGCAGAAAGTTGAATGGCGGTGGCCAGAAAACGGGTGCAATGTGTGTGAAAGTGGGCAAAGGTATAAGAGTTCAGAGTAATGAGTGCTGGGGGTCTAGCATGAAGCGTGGTATAGTTGGCAGCATTAGACTTCATAAACTGAAGTTTCTTTTTTTTTTTTTTGTGGTTTTTCGAGACAGGGTTTCTCTGTGGTTTTGGAGCCTGTCCTGGAACTAGCTCTTGTAGACCAGGCTGGTCTCGAACTCACAGAGATCCGCCTGCCTCTGCCTCCCGAGTGCTGGGATTAAAGGCGTGCGCCACCACCGCCCGGCCTGAAGTTTCTAAAATGGTAGCTCTTAAGTATCAGTAATACATATCTACACAGAGAATCAAGGAAAGTAGTGACCATGAAGTAATGGATAGAGTCAATTATTTGATTGTGGTGATCATTTATAATGTATACCTACATTGAAATACAAGGCTACACGCCTTTAAACATAAAACACTAAGAGGCATGATTCCTAAATACCTGAATAATAGTAGATACCAGCCAAGGAGAGACTTCAAGAGAAAAAAGAAATGTGTTGATTCCTTGATCTTTGATTTTTAGCTTACAGAGGTATAAGAAAATAAATTGCTATTAGTTCAGACAAATAAAAAAATAACTAGTAATAGTATATATCTAACAAAAAGCACATATAATTTATACATAAAATGTATATGGTGTACTTTTCAAACTGGTATAAGCATAAACAGAAATTTAATAATTTAATTAATATATGAAGAAAGCTAATATTTTTAGGTATGTATAATACTAATATGATATTCAGAAAATGACAGTCATTTTAATGTCATATTAAAATACAAAATGTACACATCCAAGATTGCATATTCAAGAATGTGGAAGGTCTTTCAGGCTCAAATACTATGAGACATATTACAAACACAATATTTATACAAAGACTTTGGAAGTACTCTCTTTCTGACTCCCTGTCAACAGATATTAAATAGTATACAGCAGAAAAGCCAATTACTGGTAGAGGTTAACCTTTTAATGCTCTCAATAATCAACAATCTTTCTCAAAATACTACTTTATATTTTTTCAAATATTTCAAGTATATACCTATATAAATATTCCTTTGAAATTGTATTTTAACATTTACAACCTTTTGAAATATGCTTTAACATTTAATATATGAAATATACATATATATTGCTCTCATTCTTCTATGGGAGTAGTTATATGAATATGCCATTACTTATTATCCATACTCTCATTTTATTAATGAGGTTAGGTTTTTTTCTATCTTGCAAACATTATTTGAAAAACAACTCTATGCAGTTATATCCTAGATATAGATTTTTGGAAGCCAAATGAATGGGTCATGGAATAAAAGAGAAATCCCAGAATACTTCTAGCACACTCACCCACAGTAAAGATATACAAACCAATTATGTACATGAATAGTCTCTGCAGCAGTTTTATAGCAGAAAGCATGTTTACATAAAACAATCCAACAAGAATGGATGACTTTACTAAATGAGGATGCTTTAAAGCATCATGCAGCAAGCACTCCTAAGAGATGCTTGCCAAGTTCTCAGAGTAAAATCAGGATGCGCGGAGCCATTTGTGTCAACTGCGAATATAAGGAAATAAAATATCGAATGTACTCTCATGGGTATTTCTGTTAGCAGAAGTTGCTGCAATCAATTTTCTGGTTTTGTGGTCCTTCTCTGTTCTGGCAGGTTCAGGTCCCTTTATCATCCTATTCTGTTTTCTTCCAGTTAGTGGGTTTTTTTTTTTCCTGTAAGTGATCCATGGCTGCTGAATGAAGTCCTTTTCTAGTCCTTGACACCAGCTTTCTTCTTACCGTCTAATGTTTCATCCGGCCAGCTTCATACTGCCTTGGTAACTAACTGTGTTGAACTCTCACCCTATTCTCAATGCTAACATGTACACTTTGCTGTGGACAGAAGCCCAGAAGCAGATACAAGCACCAAACTATCTGATCAACTCAGACATTTGTCTTTTTGTCTTGAAAGCTGACACAGAAAGATGTCAAGAGGAAATAAGGCCTACCTTATTCAGGGGGCCTTTCCCTTCTGCAGGGAGAAGGGAGTGATTCAAAATTATTACCCAAGATGTAATTTCATTTCTTGCCCTTTTGCCTTGGGACTCACAAAGTTCAAGGCTAGATGCAGTGTGAGACTGTCACTGAGAAACAGACTAATGATGATGCAAGATGACATCTGCATTGCAATTCCCGTGTTAACAGGGTCATAAAAAGGATAAGTGCCACTAAGAATCTCTGCCATTGTAATTTGAAGAGGAATGCTAATTATAAGGTAGATGAACATGGTTGTGGCAATATGCAGGCTCTAGAAAATTATGGTCTTGGACTCAACTTTTAAACAATTAAAATGGAAAGGCATGGCTTACTCTCTACTTTCTGTTCATTGACTCATGAGTCTAAACGTTTGAAGCAGAGAACTGCATAGATAACCTTTGTTCTCTGCAATCATAGCCCTTTCCCTGCTACTTTCACCATTTCATCTGCCCTATATTTAGTACCAGAACATAGTCTTTAGAATCTTTAGATGGAACAGGAAGTTGGTCATGGTGTGTAATAGGGTAATATTTTTGCATGCCCTTTCTTTACCGGAAAGTGCTCTGAGAGCTGAGAATCTACAAAGAAACCAAAGGCAAATAGAATGGTGGCAAACATTAGATGCAAGGAAAGTACTTAAGAGGAGGAGGATTTATGTTTATTTACAATGGCTCAGATTTGCAAAGGTGAGAAAACAACATAAAAGTACAAGGAAGATGCTGCCCAGCTTAGCAAAAGTCCAGCTCCTATACATATACTACAGACTAAAGCTGGGTTGTGCCTTATCTAAACCTCAGAAGCACTCAATTGTGTGAAATGGAGATTGGCAAATAAATAGTAAATAAATAGGAAAGGAAGGCCAAAAATAACCAAATTATTCCATATCTGCAAAGGCAGCTTTGATCAGATTCCGGTAGGATCCTCTTTCCTTATTGTCTTAGAGTTTATTGCTGAGAGGAGACACCATGATCACAGCAACTCTTATAAAGGAAAACATTTAATTGGGGTTGTCTTATATTTCAGAATTTTAGTCCATTATCTATTGTCATGGTGGGAAGCATGGTGGTATGCAGATCTGCAGGCAGCAGGAAGTGACAGTGGCACACTTCCTCGAACAAAGCTACACCTACTCCAACAAGGCCATAACTCATCATTCAAACACACGTCTCTATGGAGGCCATTCCTATTCAGCCCACCACATTCTACTCCTTGGCCCCCTTAAGTTTGTAGTCATAACCATGAATATGGAATGAGCAAGGCAGTATGTTATTCATGGGAACAGCAAGTACACTCATAGCCATTTCTTCAACAGCTTTGAAAACATATTCTCATGCAAAATTCTTTGTATAAATCTTCTTTGCAATATTAATTATGAGCCAAAACCTAAAGCAACTGAAATGTCCATTACCTGATAAATGAATAAACAAATGTGGCGATGCTTTACTACAGAATGTTATTAAGAAACTAAAAGGCAAAACATTGTCAGAAGAACGGATGAACTGCAAATTCGATTAAGTGAAAATAAAGTACGACTGATCCATTGATATAACTGATAGACATATTGTGTGGATACACCTAAGTATTGGGTATTATGCATACACTAGGAAAGAGATACATGGCTACAGGGAACAAATTAGTGATTACACAATGCTATGATTTGTGTTGTATTAAATCACAATACAAAGATTTGTGAAAAATATTCTTATGTTTTGACTATGATATTAAAATCTCTGTGTATAGTTACCGACATTTACTCAACTCTACATTTCAAATGGGTGTTTCACTGAATGATACTAATAACACAGGGGTTACTGGTATTGAAAGAGTTGTGCCAATGTGCACAGAAGTGATAGCTTGTTTAGATCTGGCGTTTGGTCGGCCAGTGCTCAGTTGCCTGAAGGGGCAATAACAATATACCATGTGCTAATATCTTAAACAACAAAAACCTCAACTTCCTGCATCTTTGGAAATAAGCTAAGATCAGAGAGTCTCATATACCACCTTGAACTATATATGTCTGCCATTTGTGTTATGATAGCATGACCTCCACATTGTTCAAACAGAGCTCTGGTGCCCCTCCCTATTAAGAACACAATCAAATCAGAGTATTTTGATGGTTTCACTTAGCTGCTCTTACAAAGACACTGTCTCCAAGTACAGTCAAAATGGAAAAATTGCTACTCCTACAGGTGAATTTTGAAGAAGCTCACTTTGTATAAATGCTACCTGTAAATCTTTAATAGTACATTTAAGAAAAATAAGGTCATTTTCTAGTGATTGAATGAGTGATAAATAGGAAAGGCCTTCTCCATGTTAATATGATATTTGACTTGTGCCCATTACATGACTCCTGTAATGACACAATCCATGCGAGGAGTCATATGGAACCACACATGTATAAAACATGTTATATCTGATACTTTATAATTAAAGGAGCCCTGACAACCTAAGTGCATTTTCTCATTCAAAATATTGAAAACATATAAAAGAAACAAAAGTAAGAGAGTGGACTCAGCTAAAGCTGATCACCTTTGATTCAAAGTAAGATCATATTATATTTATGATTATTCATAAAAAATTAGACATTGTCTTTTTCCTTGTAAATATTTAATTTAGTAATCACAAATTTGGTACAATTAAGACTATTTTTGCTCCATTTTTACATTCTTTCCAACTTTAGTTGGAAATAGTGTATCTATTACTTGCCTTAAAATATATAACATCCTTATATATTTGAGAGATATGTTTTTAAAAAGATTACTCTTGCATTACTTGGTAAAGTCAGCCAATGTTCATAGAAAACAACTGTAGATAAGAAGGAAATAAACATACAGTCAGTGTATTTATTACAGATGTTTCAATCATAAAAATGAATTACCTGTGTCTGAGAAGTGAGAGTGAAGACAAATTGAATGTGTGATCTGATGGAATAATAAATGAAATGACATGAATCCATGTTTGTGCGTATATTTATTATTTTCCACTTGTATAATTTTAGCAGCAAAAATGCAACTTAATGTATTCAAATGTATATTTAAATAATAGAAGTAATATTTTGAAACCTCACATTTGTAAAAAGATCCTAATCCATAGAGACTCAATAATCAACTGAAAAGATGTTTAAGCAAAACATGAAAAAATATTGTCTATCCCTACATTATGTGTTAAAGAAAAAGATGATTAACGTTACTTTTTATTCCACCTCCTCATGTTGACACAGATAAATGTAGCATGTCTTTTTAATTTCTGCATATTAATTACTATTGACACAAATGTAAATGTCAATTTAGCCATGCACTACTTCTTGTTTGTGGCATCCTTTATTTATTAGAAAGATTGATTTATATAAATTTCATTGAACTCCAAGAAGATTTAGAATTTGATTACTTTTGGTTTCTCATGAGCTGCTTTGTTCTATAACTGCATTCATCTTCTAAATGAGCCTTTAAAGAAAAGGGAGAAGATTGAAAAATAAAGCAAAGCTGCAAAACTAGATAGAAGAAGGAAGGAGGAAGGGAGGATTTTTTTGCAAAATATGAAGCAATTAATATCAATAGCAAATAATAACTACCGTATCCAAAGGAAATGAAATCAGTGTATCAAAGAACTATTTGACCTCCTATGTCCGTAGCAGCACTGCTCATAATGAGCAAAATGTGGGAGTGACTTTCTTGTTCAATAATATATAAGGAGATAAAGAAAATGTATATAAGCATGAAAAAAATATTATGTCAAAAGATTTAAAAAAATCCTACTATTTTCAGTAATGCAAGCAAATCTGGAAGACAGTATACTCAGTGAAATATCACAGAAAATGGTAAAAATTTCATGACAAATATTTTGGGAATCTAAAAATTGCAAACTCTAAAAAGTAGAACACAGGCTGGTGCCCATAGGAAAATTGTAAATGGACTGATACTAGTCAAATACGACAGAGGTCTTGATTGTGCAGTATTAATACATTCTACAGTCCTACTGTCTGTATGTCTAACCTATATTTGTCAAATAGTGTATAGTAAGAATTTTGTTAGATGATAAATTCTAAAAAATATTCTTATCACAAGACAGAAAGGAAGGTACAGAAGAAAGGAAGGAAAGTTAGAAGGAGTCATGGAAGGAGATAAAGGAGTAAGAAAACTATAGAAATAAAAGTTATGATTTAGATTATTTAAAAGGTTTCCATGAGTGTAAATGTATCTGCAGATTCACCAATGTATATATGGTAGGATTTGGGTTCATCAGTCATTCTTCAAGAAAGTTGTTGAAGTAACAAAACAGAACTACTGCCCAATGGCTTGTTAGTTGAATAGCTTTATCAATGAGACAGTATGTTGGTCTTTTAATTCCCTATATTGTCACACGCTGTTATGATCTGTCAGGGTACACAGAATATGCAGTGCTTTTTCTTATGCGAAAACAAAAGCTACTGAAAGCAAATGGCTCGGTGGTTGAAATAGAAAGTTATTACCATTGTACACTTCTTTTTATGAATTATGTACATTTTGCCCAATAGACAAATTATCCTATTTCCATACCATGTTGACACGGAAAACACATGAGTAATTGGAAATCAGAATCTGTCGTCTCCAATCATATTAAATTAGAGCTATGTTTATAACCAATTTCCTATGCATTTCTTTGCTATACATATCCTTATAACTCTAGCTCAAATTTGAATACATATTGATTTTCAAAAAAAATCTAGGGATTATGGTTTATATAGTTAAATAAAAATATATAAAGTCCTGAGCCTAAGGAAGACCTCTGTTACCTGTTATTGTTCTTAGTAATATGGTGTACTTCTGAAACACACAATGATGGTGTTTTTTTATATGCTTACAGTTGAAAATAGCATTAGACTTTGTCTAAACTTGGCATCATTTGATAGGTAAAGAAAAACTATGGTCCTCTACTGAGTCTGTGATACCAGTTGTCTTAAAATATGATTAATATTGAAAACGAATACTATTTTCTATACTTTGAAATATGTTTGACAAATTTAATACAATTAGACAATGCAATTTAGCTATGTTTATAATATAATGATAAATATATCCTACATTCAAGGACAACTACTAGTCATTGGCCCCAAGGAAACTGTATGTTATAGAAAGTAACGTTTAAACTTTTAGCTGTGAGGGAAGCATTCATATGAAATGATCATTTTTATGCTCAAGCAATTCTATCTCATAAAATTTTGTTATATTTTGCCCTTATCTCCTCACATAATTAGCTATTTGGAGTGTACTGTATGTAGACAGTGAAGTTCTCTTTCCAAATGTCATTCAGGAAAGGACTGATTTCCTCATGGGTGGTACTGACAGAATTCAATGGCCTCTTGAGAATTCTTTAGTATTCCTTGAAAACCACAGTTACAATGTAAAGACAGATGAAATCTTGTCAGTATCTAAGAACTTACCTTGGAGAATAACAAAACCCAAATCATTTTGGTTCACAGAGGCACAAGTCAGAAAGGCCACATGAGTCTTCTCACATACAAACAAGGTTTAGTTACTACAAAATCTGGCTTCTCTTTCCCAGTCTCTCCCCTTTTACCCCAAACTGTGTCCAGTTCTGTTTCTATTGGGAAAAATCTATGTTTACATGAAACCAGGACTGGAAGACTTGGTTAAATGTGTAAAATGGTGCCAGGATTTGGTTTTACATAAAAAGCTGACCATGGTTGTGCACCAGCACCAAAAGGCAGAGACAAAAAGATCGCAGGAGTCTTTCTGGGCAGCCAATGTAATTGAATCATGTTGTGAGCTCAAGATTCATTAAGAGATCCTGTCTCAAAAAATACAAAGGAGAGTAAGAAAGACAGAGGACATGTTGACTTCTGGCCTCCATATGGACAGTGTGAATATGTACACATGCATTCACCAAACACAGAGAGAGAGAGAGAGAGAGAGAGAGAGAGAGAGAGAGAGAGAGAAGAGAAGAGAAGAGAAGAGAAGAGGAGAAGAGAGGAAAGAGGAGAAACAGAGAGGGAGGGAGGGTGGGAGGGAGGGAGGGCAGGAGGGAGGGAGGGAGGGAGGGAGTAAAGAGAGGGAAGGAGGGAGGGCGGGAGAGAATGAAGAGAGAGAAAAGAAAGAGAGAGAGATTCACAAGTGAAAGTAGCTATATAACAACAACAGAAGTCACTGATTCCTCATACTTGGCTTTGACAAATGTCATTTACTTAGTAATGTCTACATCATACTTGCACGCACTTCTTTCTTCAAAGAGATACATAATTTATAATAGCTTCTGCCAGCTTCTGCAAGCCTCACCATTGAAACATCATTCAAGAGATATTTCCAGCCTTCTTACTCTTATACCTCTTCTCCAAGGATTTAGAATAATGGGATTAGGTCCATCCCGAGAGGCAGTCAGGATGGCTCTGCTGGATCACAGGGTATTATCTTCTTTGAAAAGTTCACAAGAAGATCAAAGAAATCTCAGATCTTCATGTTAAACCAAAGATTATGAGTCAAGCAGGGTTGGCCCAAGACAAATATCTGATGTGTGGTTATTCATGTGGTGAGTCAGTGCGCTAATCAGAGACAGAGTTAATCAGCAGGGACTCCTTGCTCACCATGCCAAACCTTCAAACATTCCATCCAAAGGAGTCTGTAGTCATCATTCTGGTATATATGGTTTTTCTTGTGTCTCATGTTTCTCCTGCTACTACCACAAGAAAAAGACATCAATTGTAATAAAAAAATAAGCTTATAAATGGTTGGTAAGCTAAAATTGAGAACAAGTTATTAAAGAAAGTCATGTCTGTATATTTTTGGAGATAGAACAGTCTTCAGTGTATAGGGAGATGAGGTAGCTCTTAAGATCAGAGGCCAAGTTTGTGACGGCATTTGAATAAGCAACCAGGCTGAAGGACACCTTCCATAACAGCATTTTGAAGCCCATTCATATATCTCTTGGATAAGTAGTTCTGAGGTAAC
Source organism: Microtus oregoni (assembly GCF_018167655.1). NCBI lineage: Eukaryota > Metazoa > Chordata > Mammalia > Rodentia > Cricetidae > Microtus > Microtus oregoni. The sequence continues at coordinate 21,021,393 of NW_024543063.1, forward strand.
CCAAAACACAGTTCTTCAATTTGGGTATATCCCCACCAAAATGTGTTAAGTACCTGCTAGGTGATTTGTTATGTTTTAGCCATAACTGAGTCTTTTTGTTGTTAAGAGCTTGCATTCCGGAAAAAGTCAATGTTTTTTCTCTACTAGAGGCCACACATAGTAGATCCAAAGCGAGATAAGTGCTTAAACACAGAGTAGAAAAAATGAATGACAGCCTTTGCTTCCTTTCCTGTGAGTTATTCTAGAATAGTGTTTCTACTTTGACAGTGGCTTCAATTAAATTGGTGTAAGAATTTGTTATTGATTATAGTATTAGCATTGGTTACAGTATGGCTATGTAATATTTTATAACTGTGCTTGAAGACATATGAAAGGTACAGTACAATGTTTATATTAAATGGGTTTCTGAATTGGAAGAATGTTTATGGATACACTTATAGTTTTAATTAATGTACACGGTTGCTTAGAATATTTAAAAGTAAATTTCTTGAACAATTTTTCATTTCTTTGTAGGTCTAGCAGGTTAGTCACAGCAACAACATTTGCTCTGAGAAGAGAGGAGCTCAACAAAGATAGCAAAGAAACTCATGGTCTCTACAGATCATACCATGTAAGATACACAAAGTTGTGCATTAACAGATGCTGCTGTTTTTGTTCAATAGATCCTGGCCTGACTCTTTCACAGCACCATTAAAACCAGAATCAATCATATTCAAATATTTTTAAAGAAGCTGTGTAGGTAGGAACATGCATTTAGCATGTCTTAGTTCCACAGAATTTGTTTTAAAAACTTATTTATTTATTTATTTTGTATACAGTGTCGTGCCTGAATGTATGCCTGCAGGCCATAAGAAGGAAAAAAGATATCATTATAGATGGTTGTGACCCACCATGTGGTTGCTAGGAATTGAACTCAGGATCTCTAGAAGAGCAGCCAGTCCTCCTAACCTCTGAGCCATCTCCCGAACCCCTCCACAGATTTTTAAATGAAATAATAACTCGGATGATCTCTGGAGCCATACAAATATGATTTTTTGGCATTTCAATGGCCCTAAAATGTGGGTGTCAGATATTCACCTCACAGATTAGAAAAATAAATTACAAAGAAGTGAAGCAACCTGTCAAAAACTTGGGGAGAATCTGACCTCTGACCTCAACTCCATGTCACATGATCTCACAAGAGAAGGTGCTTGTTAACACGAGGTAGAGAATACCAAAATCCAGAAGAGGAAATTTCAAGGGTATAGATAAATAAGTGCTATCTCAAAATGTGTTGCATGAAGATTTACCCTCAATACAGATATTACCTGCTTCTCCATCTAGGCAAATATCAAGTCCAATAGTTTTCTCATTATTCCACATTATTTACTGACATGACCATTTGTTATAAAAGCAAAGACAAAGTTTAAGATTATGGTAGTTCACTGCATACAATATATCCAGGCAAATTGCCCACGTCTTTATAAGACACTTTGTATGACTTGGTACTATTTCCAAAAGTTTTTCAGTGTTTTCTCATTTGTCTTCACTTTTCAAGTTCATAGATCTGAGCATGTGTCTTATATATGATGTTCTATATATCATGCTTTTTTACTGTGGCCGGAGTGATTTTTGGCATGATTTTATTGTATCTGAGCTATATCACTGTGCCTAAGAAAAGAAATTGTGATACTTCTGGAAAGTATTCGCTTGTTAAACATGTTTTGATCTCCCTAAAGTGAGCTTTGTGTACTAATTAAGATTTCTTAGTCTCTCATGCCGTTAGTGTCTGGTAGGGTGTATTGAGATGAGGGCAGTAACAAGTTTAATACAGCAAAATCATGAACTGTTCGCACTCCAACCAATACCTAGAGAGCTGCTCTCACTCCAACCAATACCCAAAGCCTAGAAGCATGGAAAATTTTTAGAGATGGTATCTTCTTACATAACTAGCTCAAAGCTTATCCGTCTACAGCTGCAGTTTGAGTTTTCTCTGTGCTCCTTAAAATTGTTATCCTAAGTTCTTTTAAGGATCACTTCAGAGGACTCTCTGAATATAGCGCACAATGAGGACTACTGAGAACTCAAGAACAATGGCAATGGGTTTCTGATCCTACTGCACGTACTGGCTTTGTGGGAGCCTAGGCAGTTTGGATGCTCAACTTACTAGACCTGGATGGAGGTGGGGGTTCCTTGGACTTCCCACAGGGCAGGGAACCCTGATTGCTCTTCGGGCTGAGGGGGGGGGACCTAACTGAGGAGGGGGAATGGGAGACGGTGGCGGGGAAGAGACAGAAATCTTTAATAAATAAATAAATTAAAAAAAATCACTTCAAAGTAAGACAGTCCAGAGACAGAGGGTATGTCATGTCTTATTTGTTTTATTGTTTGTATTATTAATATTTTTTCTGGCATGTTGGTAGCTCAGATTGGTTTGTCAGCTTCATCACTGTCTTGAGGCTGTACATTTGCAGCTCCTGGCTGTGATATAAAAGGACACATTGGTGTTCCTGTACTAGTTAGCTGCATAGAGGCTGCTTTATGAATGCAAATTACAAAGGCCACCAAACTGCTGTCTTCATGATTGTCCTTTTGCTATGAAGAGGCACCATGATGAAGACCACTTATCAAAGAAAGTATTTAACCAGGGCCTTCCTACAGTTTCACAGGGTGAGTCCCTTTTCATCATGGAAGGGAGCATGGCAGCTTGCAAGCAGGTATGGGGCTGAGGCAATAACTAAGAGCTTACATCTTTGATTCTCTCCACATCTTAGACTCCTGATCCACAGGCAGGAGGTAGAAAAGAACGAGCAAGACTGAGCCTGGTGTAGAATTTTGAAACCCCATAGTTTACCCAGTGACATACTTCCTTCAGGAAGGTCACATCTCCTAATCATCCCTAAATATTTCAATCAACTTGGAACCAAACAATAAAATATATGAGCCTTTGGCGAATCCTTCTCATTCAAACCACCAAGATGGCTCAGTGAACAAGTGTACTTGCTGCCAAGAGTAAAGACTGGAGAGCAATCCTTAGAATCTACATATTTGAAGTGGAGACCCTATTCTAACAAGCGTTCTTCTTACTTCCACACGCACACACTGTGACACACTGCACATAGGCAATAAATAAAAAAATATGCTTGAAAAGTAAATACCAAACTTCAAATTTGGTTCTACTAGCTAAGGACTATTAGGACTACACAGAATCCCAGCTCCATTTGCTCTAAGACCCAGACAAGTTTTTGAAATAAAAGTATAGAAAAATAGAGAGGCAGGGAAAAGATATAAAAGACTGGGAATGATTCTAGCCTAACAAATGAGAATGGAGAGATGGGGAGTGACACAAAAGCCTGGAGAGTGAGTCCAGACCACCAAATAATATTTGATCTTACCGGAGTCACTAGTTGTTCCTGTACACTAATGCAGGGCTGTGAAATTTGACTCTCATTGCCATCAGACTTAGAAGTAGGGACAGTGAATGAAAAAACTGCAAAGGGCATTTCCTAGTATTTTCTGTCTACAAAAACAAAAAGATGATGAGCTGTGTGGTGAGAGATAACAAATAGATGATTCGGTATGTGGAAGACCTAAAACTTTCAGTGAAAACAGACAGAACGAGCTGATTGGCGGGGAGCAAAGACAAGTAGAAGCTCAACTATGATGACAGCTATAGTTATGATACCCTAATTAGGGAAGATTGGGGCTGAGCTCTGTGGAGTTTCTTCCATTCAAAAGCAATCTGCCAGGGTTTTTTTAAAATCTTTTCCTTCAATAGTTCTATGAGGGAAGTTTTGCCCCAGTTTAGGCGTGAGGAGCACTCTCCACACTGTATCCCAAACATGTTGTTGGAAAAGACAAATTGAAACCATCACTTCTTCTAAATATGAAAGGAGGTGGTTGGGAGTCAGAGACTATATTCTAAAGTAAACGTACTCAGATCCTAACTGCTTCACTTGGAGGCTTCAAAACTTGCTCCGAGTGAGAGGTCTGCAGAAAGGAAGCCTTTTGGAAAGTCATCTGAGAGAACAAAAGTGCCCGTAAGCTCTGTATGACCAAAGCATGTGGCCAGCATGGAATGCTGTGGCAATATAAATTACAGAGATGAAGCTTGGCTTTTCATCCCATGCCCTCGCCTGCAAATGTCACTGCCAGCCCCTCCCGTCCTGCTGCTCTGACACCCTGTAATCGTCCTCTGGATTCATTCCCTCCCTCTTCATCCATCCACCCGGATTCTTCGTAGGTGCATTTAATGGTACACATTGTACTTTGAAGAATTCAGTCACATTGCAGTTAATTTCACTTGGAGAATTTCACAACATCCGTTGAGATCACAATAACCCCTAGAATATTGTGCAATTGGGGTTGGGAATTGCTTGCCTAAGCTGTAACTTGGTGAAAGGAAGCGGGTGAAAGTGGGGGAACAAATCTTGCTTAAAACAATGGAGTAATAAAGAAACTGCACAGAATTAAGTTTGGAAGGCACAAGTAAACTCGATTAACATCCCACTCAGCATATCGCTTTGCTTGCCCTGAACAGAAAGCTGTGCCTCATTTCTTTGGGATATGCTTTTTGTATCTTACCCTGATTCACCATCTTCATTTTAAATTATATAAATGAGCAAATACATGACTGAGTAAATGTGGTGGCTTGGGAGAAACTGGTCTTTGTCTTGCTAAGCCGGCCCTAGATTTTAGTTACAAAGAATGTCTCACATACCATTGGTATGTTTTCAGGTGGCCTGCCATGTCCATTTCTAGTCATAATCTTGCCGTTTGCTCTTTTATAGCAAACTGACAATGTATGCTAATATAATAAAAGAAAGCTATCAATTTTATGTGAGCCAGAGAATCTGTGCTATTTGTTGCATAATTTATGGTATGTGCTTGTCTGAGAAGAAGGGTAAGTATGTTTCACAAACAGAATAAAATCCTACAGGAGAATAATTCATTAGGTTAATTGAAAAATAGATGAAGAAAAATATGTTACAAGCATTAGGCTTTCCTATGGGTATAACAGCCAAGGATTTCTGCTTTATACAGCAAAAAAAGAAAAAAAAGGAAGGGTGAGGACGTGGAAGCAGGGTTATGGCAATTACTAAATGTGAGAAACCGGTCTGTTTTTATCAATATTTGGCCAAGAAAGTAAAATTCAAGTTTCTTAGAAGGCAAGTGTCTTTGTTTAAGACAAGAGAAAAACAGTGGACTGTAATATACACCCATAGCAGAACCCTTTCTTAGTATGTATGAGGCCTGAGTTCAATTCCTAGCACCCTGGAAATAATTGTGAAATAGGGCAGGCACTATTAATTGTTGGCAGAGGCTGCTTGTTTGTTTCCTGGCCGCCCAGACTCCCAAAATGATTACACAGAAATCTGTGTTAATTGCAATACTGCTTGGCTAATCGCTTAAGCATATTTCTGACTTACTATATATCCTAAACTAACCCACCTCCATGAATCTGTGGATCAGCATGAGGTGATGGCCTACCAGAAAGTTTTGGGCAGACTCCAGTGCAGGCATCTGTCTCCAGTGGTGGCTACATGGTTTCTCACTGATTCTGCCTTCTTTCTCCCAGTTTTCCTGCCTAGATCTGTTCTGCTAAGCCACTAGCCGAAACAGATTTATTCATTAACCAATAAAAGCAACACATAGACAGAAGAACCTCTCACACCAATTAATCATACCAATAAAGTTTGAAATTTGATTATGTTCTTCTATAAGAAGTTAGATAAATTCACATTTTCATAGAAAATGACAGTTTTCAATGGCTGTAGGGACTTTGAGGATCATAGAAAAATCTGGGGATAGATTTGTCATCAGATAAGACAATATTTTAGTTAAATATACACAGTTCTGTAAGTCTTATGTTTGTAGTAAGAACCACTTTTTAATTTTTCCTTTCCGTTAAAAGAATAGCATTTGTTCTATTTTTAATTTTTAATATTTAATAGTCCTATCAAACAATAAAACTTTATATGGAAAATGCTTACTAAACTTAGAAAAGGCAAGTTTGTTTATGCAATATTATTTAGGAAAACTTATTTATGAAAAGATTATGAATTTGTCTATAGGTTTGATTGACAAGTCCCAAATTAAAGAAATATAGTAGACAAAACACAAAGAAAAATGTAAACTAAACATTTTAAACTTTATTCTGTGCTCAGTCTCTTTCTTATGGAGTTAATCAATACCCAAATACACACACACACACACACACACACACACACACATACTCATTCACCCATGTACATACATGCACCCACTCGAACACACACACACTCTCACACACACAAGCATGCACAAAATACACATTCCATATCTATAATTCCCCAAACACAAGTCAGTACTTACCTAATTAAAGGCAGCTCATCAATTCTAGACATTTTGATTATGTTGATGTTTATTATATTTGGTCAGTTATTTCCTACCAACAATAGATTTTTGCATATCACATAATTGGTCACCATTCTAACAAGTTTGATAGATAAATTAATGTATTACAAATGACTTCTGGGGATCAATACCAAGAACATTAAATTCTATTTGCTCCTAGTTGTTATACTTCACTTAAAGATGAGCTTCATCTTTAAGCTGGAATAGATGCTTATATGTGTCATAAATAACCCATATTTTTTCAAATAATTAATAGATAATTTTAGAAGAGAAGTCAATGGTTCTTTTTAAGCAAATAAGATGTTTTTTTAAAAATATTTATTTATTTATTTATTATGTATACAATATTCTGTCTGTGTGTATGTCTGCAGGCCAGAAGAGGGCACCAGACCTCATTACAGATGGTTGTGAGCCACCATGTGGTTGCTGGGAATTGAACTCAGGACCTTTGGAAGAGCAGGCAATGCTCTTAACCGCTGAGCCATCTCTCCAGCCCCGCAAATAAGATGTTTTAAAAATATTCTGAAACAGGATCATTTGGAAACATTTCAGTTTTCTTTAAAAAATTATTTCCTGAACATTTGTAAAAGTTGGAGATCAAATCTCTGCTGGAGACATGGTATCTACTCGTGTTCCAGTGCATTCTTTCTGTGTTTTGAATCGTCTTTCATCTTAAAAAAAAATCCTTTTAGACTGAAAACAGTTCTAGTTTTTCATATGCAAATATAAAAACCTGAGATTAGTGAGTTTTCTAACTTTTTAAAAAGCTTGCCTAGCCGGGCGGTGGTGGCGCATGCCTTTAATCCCAGCACTTGGTAGGCAGAGGCAGGCGGATCTCTGTGAGTTCGAGTACAGCCTGGTCTACAAGAGCTAGTTCCAGGACAGGCTCCAAAGCTACAGAGAAACCCTGTCTCCAAAAAAAAAAAAAAAAAAAAAAAAAAAAAAAAAAAAAAAAAAAAAAAAAAAAAAAAGCTTGCTTAGTTCACATTCCTTTTTAATCTCTGGCTGTCCTGGAACTCACTCTGTAGACCAGGATGACCCAAACTCACAGAGCTCTATCTGCCTCTGCCTCCCTAAATTTGGGATTAAAGGCATGTACTACCATTGCTCAGCTCAGTTCACATTCTTATTGGAAATAAGAGGCTTCAGTGAGACTGGGGATAAGAAAGGAGAGTGCAGCCTGAGTCACTAACCTGATAAACACAGCTTCTTTTAAAAGGAAACGAAACTACACTCATTAGTAAAGTACTCATGGAGACATAGCTCAGCAGTTAAGAGTGCTTGATGCTCTTGCAGAGGACTATGGTTTGGTTTTCATTACCCATAGTGGTCAGCTTCCAAAGGCTGGTAATTCCAGCTCCATGAAATTCAACATCTTCCTCTGGCCTCAGAAGGTACCTCCACATATATGCATACCCACAAATATGTCACGTGCGTGCGCGCGCACACACACACACACACACACACAAAATCTGTAAAATCAACCAAGTGGATCCATATCTCCAAGCCCTTTATGTGGTCTTCCAATGTCCTAATAGACATGTTTGCAATTCTAAATGTTAGTACTTTCTGTGCAAATACCATATGGATTGTTGTGTAAAAGCATGTTTCCTGTTAAGAGTTACTCCATCAAAATACATTCTGCCAGCAGAATACCCTTTACTGCTATGCCATATTCTGACACATTTAAAGAACGGCCATTGGAAGAATCTCTAGTCTGAACTTGGTCATTTCTCTTCCCTCGTTCTTTTTAACCTCTAATGGGGTTATTTTGTTAATTATTTAAATTATTTTTTTTAATTTTTTTTATTGAGAAAAGGAAAAAAAGAGTTTTCGCCTCCTCCAAGCCTCCCATTTCCCTCCCCCTCCTCCCACCCTTCTCCCCCTCTCCCCACTCTTCTCCCCCTCCCTCTCCAGTCCAAAGAGCAGTCAGGGTTCCCTGCCCTGTGGAAAGTCCAAGGTCCTCCCCCCTCCGTCCATGTCTAGGAAGGTGAACATCCAAACTGGCTAGGCTCCCACAAAGCCAGAACATGAAGTAGGATCAAAACCTTCTGCCATTGTCCTTGGCTTCTCATCAGACCTCATTGTTCGCCGTGTTCAGAGAGTCCGGTTTTATCCCATGCTTTTTCAGTCACAGTCCAGTTGGCCTTGGTGAGCTCCCAAGAGATCAGCCCCACTGTCTCAGTGGGTGGGTGCACCCCTCGTGGTCCTGAATTATTTGCTCATGTTCTCCCTCCTTCTGCTCCTCATTGGGACCTTGGGAGCTCAGTCCAGTGCTTCAGTGTGGGTCTCTGTCTCTATCTCCATCCATCACCAGATGAAGGTTCTATGGTGATATGCAAGATATTCGTCAGTATTGCTATAGGATAGGGTCATTTCAGGTTCCCTATCCTCATCTGCACAAGGAACTAACTGGGGGCATCGCCTTGGGCTCCTGGGAGCCACTCTAGGTTCAAGTCTCTTGCCAGCCCTAAGGTGGCTCCCTTAACTAAGAATTGTGCTTCCGTGCTCCCCTATCCAACCTTCCTTTACCCCAATCATCCTGTTTCCCCAAGTTCCCCCCCCCCCCATCCTCCCCTTCTCACTTTTCTCTCCCCATCTCCCCTTACTCCCCCATCCCACCCCACCCCCAAGATCCCAATTTTCTCCCCGGCAATGTTGTCTACTTCTATTTCCTTGGGTTCACCTTCTTATTTAGCTTCTTTAGGTTCACCAATTACAGACTCCGTGACCTTTCTTTATGGCTAGTAACCAATTATGAGTGAGTACATCCCATGTTCATCTTTTTGGGTCGCGTTACCTCACTCAGGATAGTGTTTTCTATTTCCGGATAGTGTTTTCTATTTCCATCCATTTGCATGCAAAATTCGAGAAGTCATTGTTTTTTACCACTAAGTAGTACTCTAATGTGTATATATTCCACACTTTCTTCATCCATTCTTCCATTGAAGGACATCTAGGGTGTTTCCAGGTTCTGGCTATTACAAATAATGCTGCTATGAACATAGTTGAACAAATGCTTTTGTCATATGATAGGGCATCTCTTTGGTATATTCCCAAGAGTGGTATTGCTGGGGCCAGAGGTAGGTTGATCCTGAATTTTCTGAGAAACCGAAACACTGATTTCCAAAGTGGTTGCACAAGATTGCATTCCCACCAGCAATGGATGAGGGTACCCCTTCCTCCACAACCTCTCCAGCAAAGGCTATCATTGGTGTTTTTGATTTTAGCCATTCTGACAGGTGTAAGATGATATCTCAAAGTTGTTTTGATTTGCATTTCCCTGATCGCTAAGGAGGCTGAGCATGACCTTAAATGTCTTTTGGCCATTTGAACTTCTTCTATTGAGAATTCTCTGTTCAGGTCAGTGCCCCATTTTTTTAATTAGGTTAATTAGCATTTTAAACTCTAGTTTCTTGAGTTCTCTATATATTTTGGAGATCAGACCTTTGTCTGTTGCGGGGTTGGTGAAGATCTTCTCCCAGTCAGTAGGTTGCCTTTTTGTCTTAGTGACAGTGTCCTTTGCTTTACAGAAGCTTCTCAGTTTTAGTAGGTCCCATTTATTCAATGTTGCCCTTTTGTCGGTGCTGCTGGGGTTATACATAGGAAGCGATCTCCTGTGCCCACATGTTCTACTGTACTTCCCACTTTCTCTTCTATCAGGTTCAGTGTGTTCAGATTGATATTGAGGTTTTTGATTCATTTGGACTTGAGTTTTGTGCATGGTGATAGATATGGGTCTATTTTCATTCTTCTACAGGTTGACATCCAATTGTGCCAGCACCATTTGTTGAAGATGCTTTCTTTCTTCCATTGTATACTTTTAGCTCCTTTATCGAAAATGAGGTGATCATAGGTTTGTGAGTTAAAATTCGGGTCTTCTATATGATTCCATTGGTCGACTTCTCTGTTTTTATGCCAATACCACGCTCTTTTCATCACTGTAGCTCTGTAATAGAGTTTGAAGTCAGGGATGGTAATGCCTCCAGAAGTTCCTTTATTGTATAAGATTGTTTTGGCTATCCTGGGTTTTTTGTTTTTCCATATAAAGTTTATTATTGTCCTCTCAAGATCTGTGAAGAATTTTGATGGGACCTTGATGGGGATTGCATTGAATCTATAAATTGCCTTTGGTAGAATTGCCATTTTTACTATGTTGATCCTCCCAATCCAAGAGCAAGGGAGGTCTTTCCATTTTCTGGTATCCTCTTCAGTTTCTTTCTTCAATGCCTTAAAGTTCTTGTCAAATAGATCTTTCACTTCCTTGGTTAGAGTTACCCCAAGATATTTTATGCTGTTTGTGGCTATCGTGAAAGGTGAAGCTTCTCTGATTTCCCTCTCTGCTTCCATATCCTTTGTGTATAAGAGGGCGACTGAGTTGATCTTTTATCCTGCCACATTACTAAAGCTGCTTATCAGCTGTAAAAGTTCTTTGGTGGAGTTTTGGGGGTCGCTTATGTACACTATCATATCACTTATTTTTAATTTCTCTGAAATCTGATACCTTAAAAATATGTGGCCTGCAGCATAAAAGTTCAAAGAAGTCAAGAAGAATAAAGGAGACAGAGAAGAATCACTTGCTTCAGGCTGTACACTGCATTGAACTTGGGTGGAATAGAACCAAGATGGAATCAAATCCAAATGTTTTATAGTTCCTTCCATCTTAATCGCTGCTCGGTTCCTTTGTTTCTTCTCATCCACAGCTCTCACATTTAAGCTTGTCATCTTTGAAAACCCTGAACATATTTATGGTATGTCTGTTTCCTGATAAATATTCTAGTTTATCAGGTTGTTATAGTTACAAGACAACAAAAGAGGTTTCAGATTTATTTATAAAATGCAGACATTTGTTTTAAGAAAGAAATGTGACTATAGCATGTCAATTTCAAAATAAATCCCTTTTTCTTATTCTAAAGATTGTGGCAACGTTTGCAAAGCTATTTTTTCAACCTCCATAATATGTTTGTCAATTAAATTGCAGAAACTGATCAACAATAATCCAACTTGTCTTATAATTACAAAAAAACATAGTCTTAAAAAATTATCATAGAAACTGTTATGATTATAAGAATAAAATTTGACATGCAGTTCTTGTTTCTGTAGTCCTACATAGTAAGGACTTTACTCCTGTTGCCTTGCTTAAGTTTTCCACTACTTGATGAATGAGTGATGAGGCATTGAATAGTTAGTCTAAGTATATAGAGTTGGTAACATCCATAATGGAACTCTAAAATCTAGGTTCCCAGAGTTACATTTTCCCTTTCATTTACATTTTTCTGCAAAAAAATATGCATTAGTGTTATTATAAAAGAAGAGAAAGAAGGCCATGTGTCAGAAAAGACAGAAGAGAGATAGTCACAATACATATACCATCATCTCTCTTCACACTGAGAATTTGGGCAGACTGGCATTTCTGATTTAATAGTTATCATATATTGCATACATTTCAAGCAGTTTTTCTTCAAAGTGTAGGAAGGAAGAATAGGAGAACAGAAACAGAATGAACTTCAAGATGAGAAATAGGAGGCACAATGAAAGAGAGAGATGGCCATCCACCAAAGTAACCAAGCCTACATCTCTCTTCCATTAGCAGGACGATATTTACAACCTAACCCGTCTTCCTTGCATTCTAAATGTACACTGGTGCTTCCCTCTCTAATTCAAATAGCCTTTACTTCCTAGAGCTGAGTCAGCCAAACAAGGAGACAAAGCGACAATTCTTCCTCTTGCTTCTGCTCGATATTGCATCAGCACACAGTTAACAGGAGTTAGACATGCAGTCCATGATCACAGTGGTCTTATCTTTCTCTTTGAGAAACATCGTGCCTTGACTGGCCCTCTTTCATTTTGTTGAGTTTTACTAACTCCAGAGCATTCAAGAAGGGAGAACAAACTGTTGAAATCTTAGAGTTAATTTCTCCCCACGGAAAGCAGTCATTAATTCCACACTTGCCCCTGCAGTGATGCAGTTCTCAAGGTTCTGGAGGAATCCTGGTATAGAGAAAGAAGTCTTACAAAAGTGAAATTCCGATGTACCACAGGCAAGGTTGGCAAAGGCCTTGCTCAATAAGATGAGGCCGTATTATCAACTTTAATCATCCACCCTCATAGCAACATTTAATTTCAGACTTATGATGTGCATGCTTATTTTCCTCAATCCTAATGCTGGTAAAGTACAGAATGATCCTAGCTACTCTTCAAACTCTATCCTAGACTTTCTTTCATAAGAAAATTTACTCTATCTTAGAAGAAAATTATAACACTTTCTATTTATTTATTAATTTATATTTTTGTAAAGATAGTCTGACAGGGAATGAAATTCCCCTGCCTCAGCCTCCTACGTGTTGAAAATACAAGAGTGCAGCACCATTCCCAGTTCATCTTAGTTGGAAAGGTTACTCACTGAAGATATAATATCTAGTTATTTACCAAATGATCATAAAAGAAAATTATGAAAATGGTAATAGAAACATAGTTTCCCTTGAGTTAAAAAAAATAATACTTGTGTGTCTATATTTAATAACCTTTGGCAAAGATTTTCATCTCTATAACACAATTTCTTTACCTTCTTCTACATCTTCTTGCCTACTATGCTTAATCAATACATACCTTCTCATTATGCTACTGTTTTCATAATTTTAAAAGCCACCCAGATTTCAGGGCAGGAGGTGTCTCATATATATTAAGTATAGTTGCTACCATTTTGGGGAATTAGAATTCTGCCCTCAGCAATTTCATCAGTCAGCTCACTAACACTTACCTTCTGGTCTTTGGTCTCTGTGGGAACCCCCAACAAAAGCAATACACACAGACACATATATACATACATAAATACATGCATAGACACATATCATCTACATGGCCATCTCCAAACAAACTGGAGCTTCTGGGAGTGTTGAAAACTACGGACAAGTAGCACTCTTTGCTGGCTCATCAGTGCCTGTCATTGCTGTGTCTCCCTTGCCATGCCACAGCTTGTGACAAAATGCTTCAAAGCGACTCGACTTCAGAGTACTGCTGGAAACTTTTCAACTTCTGAAATACCCAAGAAACTCTTCCAAATCTAACAGATCCTTCTGCTGTGTAAGGGGCCATGGGCTAGCCGCACCCAACAGATAAGCCTGGAGTCCTGCTGTCTTTCACAGACTTTACGGGAGGCAAGCAGATATCTACGTGTAGAAAGTGGGCCTGGTAGAATTTATTCAGCCTCCTAGTGCCCCGTTTCTGTTCTAAAGAGGAACATTCCAGGTGGTATGTATTACTGTGTGTTTGTAATGCTTTTGGCGCAGGGCAGGAGAAAGATAAGAAAATGCAAGGCAAGCATACATAATAGGATCTTACCAATGAAACAAAACTGGAAGCATTTACGCTTCTATGTAGCAGATTCTGAAAAACCATATATGGCAAATGGTCAATTGTTTTTGTGCTCTTTTGTCCCCCATGGGGAAACAAAAACAAAAGGATGGGAATTAAAGAGGTGGAGAAAGGGAGGGAGAGAAAGAGAGACAGAGACACACAGAGAGAAAGACATAGAGGAGATATTAATAAGTCTTCTGTCTTTTCTGCTGGGATTGCTTAAAGTTCACTAATTTAACAGGGTAACATTCATGATTACATGTTTCTCTTGTTGACGTTGATGTTATGCATTTTCTGATTCCTTCCCACCATTCATCACTTTATTTGAAAATAGTGTACATAGAATACTAAATTGCCAGGCAACTCTATAGACCCACATATCCTTCAGATCCTTTCATTGAGGTATGCATTTCTAGTCATAGACTTTTAAGAAACTTAGCCTTGGCCTTGTTTCCATGGTAACTTAGTGCTGGCAGGTTTAATGATAGGAGCGAAATTCAGTGGCCAGACGCTGTTTATATTCATCACTCTATTTACTGAATAGAAATATGATTTTTAAAAAATATTTTAATTGGTTATCTATCTCTGTGCATGTGCATGTGTTTCCAGTGGTCCACAGAAGTAGAGCACTGGGTCAGATCTCCTGGAGCTGTAGTAATGGTCAGTTGTAAGCCATTTGATATGAGTGATGGGAATTTTCTTCACATCCTCTGTGACGGTGATTAGAACTCTCAACAGCTGCTACCTCTGCAGCTCCAGAAACATGACTGATTTAACATTTAATTAAATTTTCTACTTATTTTCTCTGCATAAGTTTTGCATGTATAAGTGCTTTTGTACCATGTGTAGTCCTGGTGCTTCAGGAGGTCAGAAGGGGGTTTCAGATTTGCTGGAATTGTAGTTATTAACACCTGTTAGTAATCATGTGGCTGCTGGGGAAATGACCAGGGTCTTTTCCAAGAACAGCAAGTACTCCTAACCATCTTTGCTGCTCTAGCCTCCTACACAAAACTCAATTCTCTGTTTTCCACACATTATCTCTCCCTTTGTTGTTTAAACTGTTCTTTCTTAATTTAAGTTCTAAGTGCTAGTTATTAATAAGCCTGAATTGATACATTAAGCAGTTTATAATTCATATAAGCCTCTGTGTGTTTCTTTGGGACTGAAAGGCTGAGGGACTGAGCAGGACAGAAGCTTCCAAATACAAATAGCACCCAAGCGTTGGTCAATTCTAGGAAGAGGTATAGCAGAGACACATAGTTACCTGCAAGACTCACAGAAAGCAAGATGAAAATGCCTTACTGACAAAAAGTACCAAGCTACATGGCTAAACATAGACGAAAATTATGGATAAATTTTAGTTGAAAGTAAGTACTAGTTAATAATAAGCCTGAGCTAATAAGTCAAACAGTTTATAATTAATATAAGCCCCTGTGTTTTTCTTTGGGACAGAAAGGCTGTTGGATTGGGCAAGACAGAAATTTGTATTTTTAGTTTTTCATTCAAGTGACACTTAAGGATTATGTTGAAAACTTTATTATGACTTTTGTCTTAAAATGGACAATGAAAGAAAACAATAAGAAGCAGGATAATAAATTTATGCAGTTAGAATTTGAATAAGTTAATCACATCTGATAGTTGTCCTTCATCTTTATTATTTAGATTTTAAAATTCTGTCCTCATCTTGTGTCATGATTCAGACAGATTAAGAAAATTTCTAAAGCTTAAATGGTTAATAAATGTTAAGTCTCAAACTTCCAAACCTATCACATTTTCAATGGTAACAAGGAAGATGGTAGTTACACTGCAGGAGCTTCAGGAAACAGAGGTGGGAAACTGATAAAATTACAGAAAAAAGAAGATTGCATACAGAAGGAGTTCAGTTAATAATGTCAATACAAAACTAGTTAAGTCTAGAGGGAGTTAAATTTTCCTTCTTTCTCATTTTGATTTATTGGGACCTCAGCATTTCCTGACCCTCTGAAATACAGTAGAGTAAAATAGAATTAGACCTATAACCTGCATTGAAAGATTTCATAATTTAGTGAGGAGTATAATCCTATATGAAACCACAATAGATTTGATCATTGTCATCCTAGAGTCCAATGTGAGGTTGGCAGTGTGAACTGATAAAATAAGTCACCTATTGCTATGGAGAGAAGTAGGAGAGAAAGTTTGCTTTTGTTGGAAGCATAGATTACCAAGTGACTAGACTTAGTTCCAATATGAAATTGCCCTTATATACTGTTAAATATATAATGCACTATGATATGTGATTCAGAAAAGGTAACAAAATGAAATTAATTTCTAGTCTAATCTATTAGAAGCCACCTGATATCCATAATCCAGTTGATAATCCAGGGGTGTGTCATTAGCATCTGGAATAAATTTTGTCAAACGGTTATCTTAGACTTATACCGTATATGAAGCATATTGGGGGAAACAGTATAACTATACCTTGCAGGTTCTTACATGTGACTGGATGGTGGCACATGGTAGGGACCCAAATAAAGCACCTCTGAAATCTGAGTATTCCTCAACCTGTCAGTCATCATCAAGTGTATAAAATACTCAAGAGTCTTATGCATTAATTGATATTTTCAATGAATATGGAGCCTTTAGTGTGTGTATGGAGCTGTTTCCTCAGTAAACAGAGCCATTTGTAATAAGCAAGAGAAAAATCCGTGCTAGTATCTGGAAAACACACTATGAAAGACAGCAGCAATCTTAGGATCAATTGAAAAGTTTTGTTGTGATTTCAAAGTTCTCAGAATCCAGTATTTAAAAGTTGTCAAAAAGACAAAAAAACAAAGCAAAGCCCTGTGAATACACTTGTTTGAATGAACCCATAAGTTCATATGTTTGGATGCTTCGTCCCCTGATACTGGAACTGTATGGGAGTAAGCTGTGTGACCTTTTTGGAATAAATGTGGCCTTTCTGAAAGAGATATGGCCTTGTGGGAGAAACTGTATCTCTTGGGTTTGGGTTTGAGGTTTAAAAAGTCCGTAACAGACTCCTACTTTCTCTCGCTCTTTCTGCCTGCTGCCTTAAGTTAAGGATATGAAGTTTCCAGCTACTTCTCTAGCTCCATGCCTGTCATCTTCCTTCTAGCATGACCATGAACCACCTCTACTCTCCAAAACTGCAACCAAGCCACCAACTAAATACTTGCCTTTTTAAGAGTTGCCTGGGTTGCAGTGTCTCCTTAGAGCTATAGAACAGTAACTAAGACAATGCTCTTCTAGCAAAATTACCCACCAATTTTATTACCACTTTTCCTATAATGAGCTTTTTCATACTATCCCAAGATAACTTTTCTTCCACCTCCATGTATTACCATCCTTAGAGAGGTCATTGCAATCATTCTGTGTAAATGTTTAGAACATGTCACTCTGTCTTGTCACTCTCTTGTTGGTTTTTTCAGAAAAACAATCTTAGTGCACATGCATTTATTTATTTAACTCCCGTCTCATATCTATTTCTATGAACTTTCAAGACCAGGGACTTTGAATTTCTTTCTCACATTGATGTGCCTAACACTTAGAACCAAACACATAGCAATCATCCACTATAACATGTCCCGAATAACTTCATCACAGGCTCAAGGTATGCATCAGTATGAAAGATGGTAATTAAAAATCTTACAACAATTTCAGCTACAAAAAGTTGAAACCCCAAGTGAAACAACACCATGGTTCCATATCTGCATTACCATTCAAGAAGACACTGAAAGAAAGGGAATTATTCCAGTTCGTGTGACAGGATGCTGATGCTGTTAAGAACCTAGGTTCTTTCTATATTCCTGCTCTGCCACAGTCCAAAACATTTCCACAGTCCAACTCCTACAGTGTTTTCAAGAATCTGAAGTAGTTCTCAGATGCCATATTTACTTATGCAAAGAAAGAAACAAGACTGCCCCTTGTCCCTCGAGACAAAAATCCTGAAGTTCTGAAGAATAGCTAGCAAATTTCTCCAAAGCTTAAAATTCTGTTATCCATCAAGAAATCAACCAATCACAAAGAAATAGCATTGGCTCACACCAATGGTATTTAACTCCGACTATGGTGCACAGTATAAATGTGTTTTCACACTCAAGCCCAGTGCATGCATACATGCTGAGTATGATTATAAATTATTATGATCTTTGTCTGATTTTTTCTGATCAAATACACAACACTGCACTTCCTCGCCTCTATCATTTGAATAAAGTGATCATGTGACCCACATCAACTTGATTTGACCACCTTCTTGTCAGCTATAGCTGGCATAAAAATGTCAGGTTCCAATCAAAGTTACCTTCGAGAATGAGGATTTGAATTATATGAAGGAAGACTGCTATAAAGATTTGCATTGGTATAGATCTTAGTTTATTGGTACAAATTTAAGATCAATCTTGTTTTATGTATATTTCTGCTGTTGATTAAGGTATTGTGATTGTGTAGTTCATTTAAAAAATGTAATGTATATTAGTGACGCTTGTAGTCATGTTGGTTAGATTTTCTAGATGTATAGAGATATATTTCAGTTAGATAAGTATTCTTCAAATCTTTCACAGACCTTCAAAATATGGCATTTAAAATGTTTAAGAACTTAGAACTTTTTATGACAATGAGACACATCTGCTACTGGTAGCACCAAACTACTTCAAGAGGAAGATGGGTATCAAAGAGGCTCCTTATGAAGTTGATTAGCCATTTGGGCAAGAAACTGCTCTTGCCTGGACTGCTTAACTGGAGACACAGGAACCACAGAGAAATGACTGCTGAACTTGCCTAATGGAGAGATGATTCTTCGGGGTTCCTGCTTCATGAATAAGTCTGTGAGACAGTCTGCAGGATACAGAAGAAAGTGACTGAACTGTCTTTGAAATTTCCTGCTTCATGGTAAAGTCTGCTGGATACTATGTGCCATAGGCTAAAGATGAATGCCCCAATGGTACAGAAGAACTTTGGGTAACTGTCTAGGCAGCAAGTGGTCTCTGTCTATTTTAGAGTTTTGGAAGTTGCTTACAATGCACTTCCTGTTAACTTAGGTAATATTTTATCCTTCTGGAGTCTTGGATGGAGTTGAAGAGTAGATAGTTATAGTTTTCCTTAGTTATGATAAAATAAAGTAGATATAAATGTTGTAACTATAATTCTTGTTTGATACCTGTTATATGTAATTTTATTATGTTAAAGCCTTCCTTTTGTTTAAACAGAAAAGAGGAAATGGCGTGGGAGGTCTTTTTGTCTCTGTGTTTCTTTTATGGGTTAATGAATAAAGAAACAGCCTTGGCCTGTTAATAAAGCAGAACTTAGGTAGGTGGAAAAAACTGAAGTGAATGCTGGGAGAAAAAAGGCAAAGAGAGAGAAAGACACCATAGAGCTGCCAGAGTCGGGCATGCTGAAGTTTTGCTGGTAAGCCACTGCCATGTGACAATATACAGATTAATAGAAATGGGCTAAATTAATATAAGAGTTAGCAAATAAGAAGCTAGAGGTAATGGGCCAAGCAGTGATTTAATTAATACAGTTTCTGTGTGATTATTTCATGTCTAAGCTAGCCAAGCAGCCAGGAAAAACAAGCATCCCTCCTTGACACAGAAGATTAGAGGCCCAAACTAAATTATAATTAGAGGAAAATAGCTGTGATATAAAACAAACAATATCTGACAAATTTTTAGTTACAGTGAAGATTCGCCATTCATTGGAGTTTTTAGATTACCTTGCTTCATATTTGGTACATTGCATGTTATTTTTCACGAGACTAAACGCACAAAATTGTCAAAGACAATGTGGTGTAAGTTGACTTAGTTCCTAGAGTCACATGAGAGGAAAAGAAGTGAGTTGTTTTGCTCATTCCACTATTCATTCATTTATTTGAGAAGGTTCTTCAAATGGCATATAGGCCAAGTTGAATCTTAGCTGCCAGAACGCCTAAGAAAATTGGACATTTATGAGCCCCTCTCTAAGTTGTCTCTTGCCATTAGCAAGCTATGCTGACCCTTGCTATCTAGGGAATTCCCACCAGGATAATAAAGAGAAAAGTTACCTCCAGATAGCTCAAAAAAAAAAAAGAGAAAAGAAAAAGAAAAAAAGAAAAGAAAACCGAAATCTTTATTCATTTGTATGTGTGTGCTCTTTATAAATACATATCCAAGTTTGTGTGCATATGGGCCCATGTATATGTGTAGATGTCAGAATTTGATGTCAGGTATCTTTTTGGATTATTCTCCATGACAAACTCAAGCTATTTCTATGAGCTAAGGCATTGCATCTTTACCTACATTCAGTCTTCTCTTAAGTATTACTTCTTGTTTTTAATATGTATTTCTCAGTTTTTCAATTAGCATCTTATTTATAAAATCCATGGGGCAATGTGGTAGCACATGCCTGTAATCCTAGCAGTAGAACAACAGAGACAGAAGGACTTCCATGAGTTTAGTGAGATATTGCCTTAACACACACACACACACACACACACACACACACACACACACAGATGCACATGCACACACACTTGTATCACTAATAAATCTACTGTCAGCCTTTAAGTGACAATACTATCTCAACTATCTGTCTGGCACAGAGTAAGTATATGCTTATAAAGCTGGTTTTCTAAACAACAGACTGTAGTAATAAGGGCAGCGGCGGGGCTGCGTCCCCAACACCCCAGCCGCCTGCCCGGCTAGCTTATGCCCCGAAATAATTACACGGACACTGTATTCTTTTAAACACTGCTTGGCCCATTCTCTTCTAGGCTAATTCTCACATATTAATTTAGCCCATTTCTAATCATCTGTGTGTAGCACCCCAAGGTGCGCTTACCGGGAAGATTCTAGCCTATGTCCATCCTGGGTCGGAGCTTCATCCCGGGAGCAGGGCATGGCGTCTCTCTCAGGCGTCTGCTCCCTAGAGGAGAGCTGTCGAGACTCTGAGCTCACTTCCTCTTCCTCCCAGCGTTTTGTTCTGTTTACTCCACCTACCTATGTCCTAACCAATAAAATGGGCCAAGGCAGTTCCTTTATTAGCCAATGACCTTCCTCCATCAACAGACTATGGCCGTTTCAGTGATTTTCTTAACATAGTATCAACATTGATTTTAAGTTTAATTATTTCCAATAAACTTTATGAAATAATTTTTTTAAATATTAAACTTTTGTGTGTAGATGGATTTGCATATTGAAGGGCACATAAAAGCTAAAAAGGTGTGTCAGGTCTCTTGATGCAGGAGTTATAGTTGCAGGCAGGACACCTGATGAGGGTGCTTGAAACTGTGGCATCAGATACCTGCAAGAACAGGAAGCACTCTTAACTGCTGAACCATCTTTCAATGCCTTTGAAATGAATATTTAACTTACCTATCTTATAAAAACATATGAAGGATTTCATCTCTATTAGTAATTTATAATGACCTTTAGACCTGAAATTGATTTCTTCATGCTATATAATACAGAGAATGATTTTTATATATTCTACATTTAAAGATTGTGTAATGGACTAAGAAAATGAGGTAATGTTGAGAAACAATCCCTTTGTCAAGAAACTGTGGTAGGAAATTTGAAGAATTTGTGTTATAGTATAGACAAGCAATATTTCAAATGTCGGGACTTCAGACTGTTTCCGGTTTCATGCAAGATATACATTCATGTAGTCATTGTATAAATATGTGACTATATCTAATATGCATAGGTTATAGAGTAAGTTTTTATCAAATTAATGCACCCTACAGCATAGAATGTTGCAGGTTTAGAAGGGCTAAATGGCCGTATCTTCGAGCTAGTGACAGATTTAGAATTCAGTGTCCTGTATCCAAACCTACTTTCTGTGACCTCATATGTTCCCTTTGAATCAGACCTAAGAATAGTCTTGACACCACAGAGAACATTTTCCTGCCCACATGATAACTGGGGCAGGGCAAAGCCAGGCTCACCTTGAGAAGAATGTGGCTCAGGACCAGGTATATCAGGGTCATTTGGGGTTATTACTGCTAATCTTCTGGCCTTCCATTCCTAGTTGTGGCCACAAATACTCTAGGCTGCATCTAATGTTGTACTGCACAGAGCAGCCTATGAGTAGCCTACATTTCAGCCTAAGGCTTCCAAAGGTACTGTTTTTCCTCCATTCCTTCTAGATAAGGTAATAAAAGGAAGTAATTTGGAAAATAGTGTAATCACCTCCATTAGAACTCATGAGAATAATGATCAAGACAACCAGGGACAGGATGAATAATTTTAAAAGGAAAAAAGAAATAGATTCATTCTAATAATTCTGGTTTTAATTCTGTATTTTGTAGACAGAGTGTAGAAAAATATTAAAACAGCTCATATTAAAAATAATTCAAATAAAATCATGTTATAAAAGAAGCAGTCTTATGAGAGTCTTAAGAACAGGGTGGCAGCACTCTGTTGCATGTCTTGAAGGAGGGCATCACCCTTAGCATGTTTTCAGGGCAGAAATGACAGATGCTCTAATCAACAAAAACATCTGTATTTTAATTTGTTTTGTTAAATTGGAAAAAGTTATTTGAAGAGAGTGTTGGTTTTAAGTCTGATTCCACCACTAGTTAGCTGTTTGGTCTTGGACAAATTATTTAGCTTTCTTTGTCTCGAGGATGCTCACTGTGGAATGGGAAGGAATTCTCAATTCATAGACCAAAGGTCTTTTCCAGCTCTGGAGTTATTAGATGTGATCTATGAAGATTCGTTATTGAAAATACAAAGGAAGTCATATTTTCATCAACACTGCAGTAACATGTGAGGGTGCCAGCCTTGGCTTATAGGCTCACAGGTACTGAGCATTCAAGCTGGTATCTTCAGAGTCAGTCCCAGGTGTTTTGGGTTAAGGTGAGTAAAGGTGTTGAACATTGGTGGAGACTCTGATCATCTCAGGTGCTATCCCCTCATTAGCAGTCCACATCTGGAAGACATCCTTTGGAGGATTGTTATTTAACTAGCCAAGACATTCTTGCTACACTCCAAACACCGGTGGGCCCCTAGTTGCTGGCACTTGTTCCATCACAAACCATGTTTCCCTTGCCTTGAGGTGACCAGAGATCTCACCCTTGGCTATTCTGCTTCTCTCTGCCGTGTTTCCTATGTGCCTAAGCCCTGCCTGCTCTGTCGACAAGTTCTCTGGAAGTTTCTTGTTTGCTAATCATGTGAGGTATGGTTTGTGATATGGTCAGTGGTCACCTCACTGTGTATACTTTTTTTCTCCACCAAATGTGTGGTTTCCTTAAGATATCCCCAAACCCTAAGATGCCAAGACACATTGGATCTGCCACAGTCCCAGACAATCAGAACCATGGTGAAAATTTGTCAAAAATGAGAAGAGATGTGTTTCCTTCCAACTGAGTTGCATGTTGCTCCCTACATCTAGACATGGATTGCTGGTAGCTTGTGTTTCAAAAAGACTCTTTTGGATGTGTGTTCAGTGGACATTGCCATTCTTTTTCTGCTAGTTGTCATCTCTGAGCCTGTCGTAGGTAGTATTAACTGCCCACTTTCTACAGCCTGGAATCATCTAAAGCAAAAGCTTCAGCTGAGTAAGTGTGTTTGGTCTGTGGGAATGTCTGTAAGGAATTGTCTTGATTTTAGTTGGTGTATGGGGATCCAAGCTACTTCAGGGGGTACCATCCTGAGGCAGATAGTCCTGGGCTGCTTAAGAAAGGCAGCTAAGCATGGTCAGTGAAACAAGGTAATGAGCCTGCAAGCAGCTTTTATTTGTTTTCCCCACATTGAATCCAAGCTCTAACTTCAGTCAGTGATGGATTATAACCTGAAAATAAATCCTTTCCATTCCAAAGTTAATTTTGAACCTGAGTTCAGTTCCCAACACCCCATCACATGGCTTACAAGCTCCTATAACACCTGTAACTCCAGGGCATTTGACACTCTACTCTGGCATATGTGGGCACCTGCAAGCTATGCACATATGCATACATGGACATGCATGCAAATAAATAATAAAAAATAAACCAATTCCTTTTTTAAAAGACTATTCACTTCCTTACTTAGTTTGATAATAATCATTATTTTTTTTTAATTCTCTCACAGTGCTGTGGTCCTTTACATAAAATACTATGTTTGCCAAAATTTATTTACTAGAAAGCATTTCCATTTCTTAATTTCCAGGTCTGGCTCCTTATTTGTAAAAATCAATCAGATTCTTATGTTGCATCCCACCAGGAACTTGGTTTTTGGCACCTTGATGTGAAAAGGACATAGTTTCTTTTTCAGTCAAGCTTATATTTTTACAAAAAGGCAGACAGGCTGGGCAGAGGTGGTGCATGCCTTTAATCCCAGCACTCAGGAACCAGAGGCAGGTGGATCTCTGTGAGTTCGTGGCAAGCCTGGTCTACAGAGTGAGTTCCAGAACAGCCAAGGTTAGAGAGAAAAACCCTGTCTTGAACCCCCCCCCAAAAAAAATGCAGACAGTATGGGAGTTGTTCGAACACATCATGTATACTTCTCAAAACACCTTCACATGGCTTGTATAAAGGTCTCCTTTTAACAAAATAGTAAAAATGGAAAAAAACAGAATTAAATCAAAATGATCCAAACGCTATAGTTAAAATAGTTTCAGAAAAACTATTTTAAAATAGTTTCAACTACAGAATAATGTCAGAGCATGTAAATGTCAAAGTGTGATGAAAATTCTTGAAGGGTTAATAGATGCCTGTTAGAGTTCTTGTTTGAGTTTCATGCTAAAACCCAATTTAAAGTTTTCTAGCAATAGTCTGGAATGTCCAATCTTTCTAAAATAAAGGAATATACAAAAAAATTGTAGATAAGAGGAAAGAACTGGTAATTGGTTATTGGTTTAAATAAGAAAGTTACTTTTAAGACTTCTCTCTTCCTTTTTCCAAAGTTTTACAACTCTTGTCCTCAAAACCATTCCTGTCTTCTGTAGGGAAAAGTTACTGTCCTGCCTTGTCCTGCAGTTGTTCAGTCCCAACAAAATACACAGGGGCTTGTATTAATTATAAACTGGTTGGCCTATTAGCTCAAGCTTATTATTAACTAGCTCTTACAACTTAAATTAACCCATAATTCTTATCTATGTTTAGCCACGTGGCTTGGACCTTACTCAGTGAGGCATTTTTATCTTGTCTCCTCTACATTTGGTGATGACTACAGACTGAGCCTTTCCTCTTCCCCAAATTCTCCTAGTCTGGAAGCCCCACCTATACTTCCTGACTGGTTACTGGCCAATCATCATTTTATTAAAACAATACAAGTAACAAATCTTTATAGGATACAAGAGCATTATCCTATAGCAGTCTTTCTTCTGATCCTTGCCAGCTTTGAGTAATAAAGCAGAAGCATTATACTCATTAACACAAGCCCCTTAGCAGGAAAGTAGACTTAAAAGCAAGAACCAGGACAACACTTGAATTAGTGGTACCCCCAACTCTATTTAACATTTTATCTTCTTTCCTAGATGCAATGCTATCTGGAAGAATGAAGATACTCCTCTGAAATAAAAGAACATTCAACTTTGGCCTTTGGATGATGCTGGCTATACAGATGCTTTATAAGAGGAGTTTGTCTCTGCACACTGTTCTAAGCTGTGCACATTACTGTATTAGTAACAGTAATATTAATGACTGTAACAACAGAATCTCAAAATACTAAGACTTCATTTCTTGTCTAGAATAGACGATCTGCTCATAAAAGCCTGTATTAAACATTGCAGCCATGGGAGTCGAACAGCACAACACAGTCATGCTGTTCAGAAGCCAGAATAGGTGGCAGAGGTGGGGGAATGTGGTGTGTGTGTGTGCGCGCACATGCACGCAGAGGTTGGGTGTAGCGTTCTGTCGTAACTCCAGGACTGAAGCATATTTTTTCCTTGATGAGAACTAATTGTGTGGCTACTCACTCTCAGACAGGAGAAGGTGAAATAGGACTAGAAATGCAGCTAGGGTTGGGTAGCTGCTTCCAGCTACAACCCATAGATTAATTTAGATCAGTGGTTCTCACTTTCTTAATGTTGAGACCATTTCATACAGTTCCTCATGTTGTGGTGACACCCCCCAAAATGTAAAGCTATTTTCATTGTTACTTCATAAGTATAATTTTGCTATTGTTATAAATCATAACTCAAGTATCTTTGTTTTCTAATGGTCTTATTTAACCCCTGTGGAAGAGCTTCTTGATGCCCCCAAAGGGGTTGCAACCCACAGGTTAAGAATCACTGCCCTAGGTCTTGTTGACCTGAGAGCAGCCATCTTTACCTTGCATATTTTTGATAGCAGAGGGTTTCTTACCTTGCTTTGTTTGATAATGATCAGTATAGACTGAGAAAACATGTATTAGTTATTTGCTTATGTAAAAATTCATTGCTAAAGCTTAATTACTTAAGACAGATACACTTTAACTAAGTGTGCTGTAGATTAAGACTACAGGCATGGGTTCCACTATTCCTGAACTCAGCAAGGCTTGTCAGATCTTGGCTATGCTCACTTAGGCATTACCACTGGGCACCACACAACTTTGTAGCTGGTTTACTTTATAACAAGTGTTCCAGAAGGAGAAAGAACCCTCAAACTGAAGCCTTCCTTATGTATTTTTGGCTCTTTCAGTTATGATAGATTTTATTATTTGGAGCATATCACACTTAAACCACTCTCTAAGGAAGAAAGACGGTGGAGGTGTGAGGAGCAAGAGGTGAAGATAGCAAAGCAACCATCTTCAGAGTATCCTGTCTACCACAACTGTGAACAGGGAAGCTCTTTATCAGTGTCCTTCAGTATATTAAGAAAGCATGAACAAACCATGAATGGTAGCCAATAACTGTTACCCCGGTTTCTTTGGGGGCTCAAACAGCCCCCAAACACAGTCTAAAAGTGTTTAAAATACAAATAGAAACATTTCAAAGCTTTCTTTGGCAATAGGTATTTAAGAAGATGGTTGCAACTTTGTTCTAATAGAGAATACATAGGAGGACTTAGTACGTGATAAGGCACATGTGTGTAAAATTATATTTTCCTGTTGCACTTTTAAATGTCAAGGTTTTATAGATCTTTGATTAATCAATAACTTTTGGGTCATATTACTTTGTTGTTACATATTTTCAGAGACCTAAACCTCAATAAAGAAAATTTCAAGATCCAACAATCTCTGATATAAAAAAGTAGTATCTGTAATCAACATTAATAATTTATTTTGCATTTAAATTTTACATGTATAATTGGCAGGTAATTGCTGTCAAGTTCATGTATGAAGAGTTATAATTGATATAATTTGATAGACATAATTGCTTCTAAACTCCAGCCCCTATTTTTTAATTTATCTATTCTGTTAATGAAAATATAACATTAAATGTTTCATTTTAATTGCCTTTAGTCATGTTCTGTTGCTATTAAACATATCACATTATACAACCACCAGGCTTTATCAGCTCCCTTGAATGAGGCTGTGTCCCCTTACTAATTTTTATAACAAGCTCTTAAACACTTCACCCATTTTCTTCTCTCTCTCCCTCCACTCCCCTGTCTGTCTTTTTTGTCTCTGTCTTTCTCTTTCTCTCTTTCTGTGTGTGTATGTGTTGGTCAGAGGTTGATGATGAGTGTGTTCTTTGACTACCCTCTAATGTGGTGAAGCAGCCCCCCTTGCTGAACCAGGAGCTTGTTAATGGCTTTAGTCTAACCAGTTTGCCCTAAGATCCAGCCTCTGCCTCTCAGAGATTGTAGGCATGATGCCACACCCTCCCAGCTCTCTGTGTGGGTGCCAGCAATCAATTCCTGCCCTCAGGTTTGAGTGTCAGGTGCTGTAACCACTGAGCCATTTTTCCATTTCAGAAATATTTTGAACTTCGGCTTTTCTAGTGACACTCTTCACTTTCCTTCTAAAAAGCAACCGTGTATTCTTCAAAACATGGGAGGTTAATGTTTTGTTCCATTTTATTCTAAAAGCTAAGACAGCTAATAGTTTAACCAGATTCAAGTGTCTAACACTTGAATCATTAAGAAGCTAAGAAAAATAAACAAGAACCTACATGGTTCCCTGAGTCATCTGTGCTTATCTCCTCTCTAGCAAATCTTGGGCTTCCTTTTCAGCCTGATTCCATGTACCCTTGCTTTACTCTTGGTGGCCATGTATCAGCCATAGAATATCTTCTGTAATTAACATTCTACCTGAAGTTGCAGATCTTTGTTTCAGCTCCCTAGCTGCCCTTGCCACAATTTGCAAGAGCTACAGTTTTTCATCTAAATCATAGCCCTAAGCCATTATCCTCACTCCCTAGTACCACAGACTTCACTCAGTTTTTATTTTGTTTTGTTTTCAAGACAAGGTTTCTCTGTGTAGCAGCCCTAGCTATCCTGAAATTTGTTTTGTAGACCAGGTTGGCCTCAAAGTTACAGGGATTCTCCTGCCTTTGCCTCCCGAGTGCTGGGATTAAAGACATGTGCCACCACTGCCCGGCTTTATAAATCCTTCTGCCTGGACAAATCATGATCACTTATCTGGTCCAATGAGGCCTGCATATCTCTGCATGTCTTCGTCCCCCATGGTCTGTCTTGGTGAAGCACAAACCTATTTACTGTTACTGCCCGTATTTCACATTTGTCTGGAAGGAGACAGCTGCATTTACAGCACTCCAGGGGACACTTTTGTATTTACACTACTCAAGGAAGACAAAGAAAGCACCATTCATTAGGTCCTGTGAAGTAAACAAAGCAGATAGCATGCTCTGATTGTTATGCACAATCTAAGTTTCCACTCTATTGCCATCGATGAATGTCAGTTGCCTAATCAAAATCCATTCTTCTACTTCTGGAATAATAGTTTATACAGGTGTGCATGGCTGCTTGTCCTGGAGATACCTTCCAGTTTTGGGTGGTGAGGTGTGTGTGGCCTTGTCAAAGGAGTAGGAGAAAAAGCAAAATTCTCAACTTCTGCCTCCAAGGGTTGAAATACGCTTGCTCTAGAAATGTCACTCTTATTTCTTAACATTAGATGGAAATGAGAACAATGAGCATCACTGGAAGTGAACTTTTGAGAGTGGGAGAGCTGGCTTACCCTCTGTGTAGGACTTCACTTATCAAAAATCACTTCCCTTCTCCATGCCATTGAGACAGGAAATAGATTTATATTTTGTAAAATCATTTTGTCATATCAACTCAATTTTTATTCTATTGAATACCATATAATTAAAATAAATATCATATTTGACCACTTAAATCGTGCTAATTTTTCATGCTTCTGTGGGTTAAAATATGTAAACAAGTACCAAATGCATTCAATTAGAAAATCACTAAAATACAGTGTATGCTACAGATTATTCAAGCTTCTATTTTGCCGTGTGCCTCATTTAGACACTCCTTTCTTGGGATGGAGATGGGGAAATGATTGGAAAATTTTGCACGACATCTGTGTTCCCTCCTTCCGGCAAACAATGAGTTGCAGTCCATTTGATTCTCATGATACAGCAATTGGCTATCCTTCGGTTTGCAAGATTGATCATTGCTGATTTGAGAAGCAAGTAATTGTGCAAAGAATCTGACTGGTTATATTTGCAATTTCGTGGACAGATAAAACATACACAGCAGGTGCTTTATTTTCTTTGGGTATCCGACATCGAATGAACCTATATAAGCAAGAATGAAAACAGGCAGATGTCTCGCTCATGAAGTTATCATTATAATGCAAAGTCAATATGAAGGATTAATGAATCTTTTTATAGCAAACGATGTTCATAGAAAAATGTGTTTCTTTATGAATGGTCATATGGTTAGGACACGGAATTCCCTGAGAAAGTGGTAAAAGGTAGCATTATGATTTTTTTTCTGGGAAAAATCCATAAAATAACAAAGTCTGCACACAGTGAGAAATAGTTTATAAATACACATTTCAATAGGGCATCCGATTCAGAGAAAGTCAAAGAATGAATTCTCTCTCCACTTAATCATAATGAAAGCAGCACAATGTTTATTTTGCATCTTTTAGCCAGAAAAGGCTGAGCCTGATGCTAAGAGAAACGAAAGGGTAGATCATTCCTATTGTCGATGATCCAGTCAAGAAAGCAGTCCTGCCAATCAATATACACAGTGAGCACTGAATTAAAGTTTATATGAAAAAGTGAGAGCAAGGTTCTGTCTTGTACAGTGATGCTGGAGAAGTAGCAGAAGTAACTGAACAACCAGTCTCGTCCAAGCTATATAGATGGTGCTCTTTGTCTAGGAGCTTCTTATCCAAGGACTCAACCAACTGTGGATTGAAAGGAATTGAAAAAGTGCATCTGCACTTGACATATGCTAATGTTTTACCATCATCTAAACAATAAACACAGCAAGTATTTACATGCCATTTATATAATATTGGGTAAAATTAGTTAATTAAATTAATTAAAATGGATTTAGTGTCTGTTTCTTGCAAATACTACTTACATCATTTGATATAAGGGACACAAGCACTGCAGAAGTTCCTAAATCCAATTCACATGGACACCAAGAGATGACATTGTTTTCTGGTCTGCATTCATTTATAATCAAGACAATTTAAGGAGCAATCACTGTGTGTCAGATGGTGTTCTAATATGTTTAGGTGCATATTAGACATGAAATGGATATGAGATACACAATGCTATCATCTCTTGGATAGTCTCCATTCAAGTGCTCCTTTTTTAAAAAAGATTTATTTATACATATTTATGTATACAGTGTTCTGCCTGCATATATGCCTACAGGCCAGAAGAGGGCACCAGATCTCATTACAGATGGTTGTAAGCCAGCACGTGTGTGCTGAGAATTGAATTTAGGATCTCTGGAAGAACAACCAGTGTTCTTAACCACTGAGCCATCTCTCCAGTCCCTCAAGTGTTTCTTTTGAAATTATCAAGATGAAGAAAGGAGCCTGATTTAATTAGGTGTTCATATAACTCTCGGCCATCACCTATGCCAGACATGAAACTATCATATTATCCTTCTCCTGTACCCAACACAGTATACTGAAGCATGGTGAGGGGTTATAGTCTCCCAGTTGATCATATAGACTCATGTAAATAATTTCTTTTTTGGTTTGGTTTTGTGAGAAAGGATTTCTCTGTGTATCCTTGGAACCTGTCCTGGAACTCACTCTATAGACCAGACTAGCATAGAACTCACAGAGATCTGACTGCCTCTGCCTCCCGAATGCTGGAATTAAGGGCATGAGTCACCAGCTCCTGAGTCAATCAAATAATTTTATTAAGCATGCACTATTATACTCAGTAATGCAGAGGCAAAAATATTTACTATTTTTCCGTAGGGAATCCTAGCTCACAGCTATCACCCCAAAACTTGGGAGCCTGAAGCAGGAGGATTTTAATGAGTGTAAATCAGTTAGGCTACATAATTGGAGAAAAGAGACAGGGAAAAGGTGTAAAAGGAGATCAAGTTCAACTCAGCTGATTAAATTAAAATGTACACTAAGCATCAAAAGATTTAGGGAAATAAAAATGTTTAAGTTCAAAAAACATCTCTTAGTACCCAGTAGCAACATGAGATAGTAAGTATATGAGCAAAATTTTTCCAAATAAACTGACAGTCAATCTGCATAAGGTTTCTATAATTAATATATGTTAAATACACTATTGCAAAAGTCTTGTCAAATTCTATAAACATGATGCCATCGCTATATCAGAATGAATAATTCACAAAAATTATGGAAGATATCGTCTTTTGTGTTTTAAATTCCCAATATAGTGTTTACTGGAAAATGACTTTTAATGTCACTATACAGTTTTAAAAATGATAAAGAAAATTGTGTAGATTTAATGGCAGGTGAGGTGTGTCAGTAGGTAGGAGCACTTGCCTTCTAGCACGATGATCAACCCCCAGGACCTCCAAGATGAAAGAAGAGAACAGACTCCAGCAAGTTGCTCTTTTCTTCCCCATGTCCACTGTGGCATGCATACACACAAAATAAACAAAATAAATAAATAGATGCCTTAAACTTCACAAAAACATAGAATAGAAATTCTGTTTATCAAACCAACCACATGATGACAAATATTTATATCGACTTCTACTCATTTGGCTTATAGTTTGAATTTTGAGCAAACATATTATGGTGTACTGCTAAATGTATATTAACATTTGCAATAAAAACAAACATAAGTTGATCCAGTGACAGACTGTCTTTGCCACCAGTGCTCATAGAAATACACTTAAGATGCTCATGGCACACTCTGTCTTTGAGTTGGGTAGCATCTTTATTAACACATGAACACTTCTCGGGAATACTTTTAGGACAATGTATTATAGTAGTCTGATCATATGCTCACAGATCATGAGGATAACTTGGCCAAATTCTGTCTGATACATGCTACCCAAAGCAGAGTAAAATGCAGTGTCCAGACAGATGGCATGACCAAATCAGGAAGAGACTCTTGTCTGCAATACTGGGAGTGTACCGCTCCATCAGATGAAGGAGGAATGAACAAGTCCACCACCAGAATTGAGAATATGACAAAATCAGAAATCAAGTTGACAGATCCTTTGGATCTGGCCATTATCTCAGAACTTTGTGAACATGTGGCCCTTCCTAAAGTGATGGAATTTATGGAGTCTCCATAGTGGGAGTGGAGCTTTTCTGTTTGAACCACAGGACCCTAGGGCATGAGACTTGGACTGAGATAATTTTCCAGCCAGTCCCTCTAGGACAGGTTGCCCAGTAGACTTCTTTCTGTATGAGAGAATTAAAAAAAAGGAGTGTGTTCTGGGGGATGTTTTCAAACAATGTATGGACTCAACTACCATCAACCTTGCTTGCTGTTCATGATTTCCTCATTTCAATTACAACATCACTAAAATTACAATCTTTTGCCTTTTGAATTAGAGTCAAGAAAACTCTGTTTTCTTCTCAGGATCCCATGTTCTATGCTTTGCGTCTTAGTTCCTCCTGTGGGATGGGGAAGAGGTGAGCTAACGTGGAATGATTTCCTTTTCCCACATGAACCACTTCTGGTAATTTTTCTTCAGAATATTTTCTTATTTGTATAGCTGTATTGTGTATACTTCTGCTTACAAAACAGGCATATTCAATTCAATGTTTAAGACATGAATGTATCTGGATAGAATCCAACCCAGTTCCAAGGAAGTCTGTTTACATTTAATCAGACATCTTTTGTTCCGTCGCTTGTATGGCCAGGTCACCAACTTGTCTAAATCTGGGTCATGTAACAAAGATCCTCTGTTAGTGAATTTAAAATAATTCAAGAATTAAGGGGAAACTGTTTACTTTAGTGATGTCATCATCAAAGAATGCTTAAAGATGAAACAATAGTTAAATATTTTCCCCTATACTTTCCAACAGAATGTACTGTGTTATTCTTGGCTAAATTTTCAAATTAAGCCAGTGGTCTGATGCTGTTAAAGGAAGCGTAACATCTCAGAAGCAGCTCCTGGGGCTGCAGGGGAGCTTCCTTCTGGTCGTCATGGAAACAGTTATAGTGGAAGCTTGTTTTCCTCAGTCTTCATTGGTGAATCTCCTAAGTTACCACATAATGTCCTATTACAGTGACTACATATAGACGTATATTTTCATACTTTAGACATCAGGTCCTCAATGCAGGAAACCATCACCTTGAAGTGAAGAGTACTCAAATCATCACTGGATTCTCCTCTTCTGCACAAAGGCATAAAATATAATAAGAATGGGTCATAATTCTTTGTTATTTTTCTCCTTATATAACAATTTTGGTTGGCTGAATAGCCTAGTTATTTGAAAAATCATCTAAAAACACAATGCTGAAGAGTAGAAGCATCTCACATTGATAAGATTTCATACACAAAACTACTCTCCCTTGCTTAGTTCTAGATGGCAAGGCCCGCCCTTCAGTCCAATTCCTTAAGCAGTAAGAACTACTATTCCAGGTTTCAGAGGTTTTTCCAAGGAGCGGCGTTTGTAATAGGCTAAAATTTGTGCTGCCTGCAAACTCATGGTGAAACCCCAAGTCCACTGTGATGAGGTTTGGAGGTGAATGCTGTTGTGAGCTGATGAAATCATGACGAAGGAATTCTCAGGAATGAGACTGGCAGAAAAGACAGAGAGCTGCCTGCAACACAGAAGATGCCTCTCCCATGCTGGCTCTCTGATCTGGCCTCCAGATCCCAGAGCCAAGAGAAACATCTTTTGCTTGTAAGGTATTTGGTTTATAACTAATTTTTTACTGCAACATGAAATTACTAAGATATCATTCTTGTGGTACTTTATTTCTTTATCTAGGTTTTCTTTAAAATTACTTGATACTAGCATTTTAGAAGAATATAAAATTATAAAAATTATAATGAATATTTTATAATCTTTTAAAATTATAAAAATTTGGATGAGTAATTTTAGCACAAATTACTCTACCTCACCAGAGAAGAGACTAAAAGATGGCAATAATCTGAAGAGAACATAAATCTTTTGTTTGTTTGTTTGTTTTTCAAGTTGTCTATAAAAGTTATGGTATCATGTTAAGATGAATGACACCAATTTATTCAAAAGATTAGCTATTATATATACATTTATGTATACTAATAAATATTTAACACAGTCCCCATAAAATCCAGGCCATTTGAAAACACATGAAGTGGTACCTCAGTGGCTTTTTATTGTGCACAAGGTGGTCATTTGGGCATGTTTTGCACATGTGTGCTACGCTTTTCTCTGATTTATCTGCTAATGTCTTTTATCTATTTTATTTTTCCTGGAAAAACTGTAAGACATATTTATATCATGTGAATATACATCCCATATATTTCATGATTCATATATTTATTTAAATAGCAATTAAATTTAAAGTCTTTTATCCTGCTGCCTTCTATAAAACTCACTATAGTGAGAGTGTGGTGCTGGCAAAAAAAAAATATGACAAATTAATCAAAGAAAAAATAATGAAGAACCCAGAAATAAACTAATTCTGTATAACAACCTAATTTTGATAAAAGGATAAATAATGCAAGAGGGCAAGGAAAGTCATTTCCCTAACGATCCTGAGCAGACTAGATGTACGAATCAACAGCAGTTTTTGATCCCAAACTCAAACTGTATACACACACTGACTAGAGATGGATGCTAGACCTAAACATAAAAGCTAAATCCACAGGAATTTTCAGAGAGAGTTATTAGTTTTTGTGATGGCATAATGGATAATATTCTTTCCAAAAACATTCTTTCTCTGAAAGAAAAGAAGTTTAAAGTAGTCTTAGAGAACACTAAGAACATTAACTCAGCCAGAATCAATAGAGAGTGGCCGGCCACTGCAGTCACAAAGGAAGGTGGCACTCTAAGCTCTATTCTTGTCACTTCTATAAGCTATCAGTTTCCTTTTATTATAACCTATAATTGATTTTAGTAGGCTTTCTTTTAATCCTACCATGATGTGAGAGGTGTTGTATGCTGTAAATATTTTTTATTTCCATTGGTTAATAAAGAAGCTTTTTTGGCCAATGACTTAACAGAGTAAAGCCATGTTGAAAGAGATAGAGAGAAAGAGTAAACGGAGTCAGTAGAGAAGCCACGTAGCTGCCACCATAGATAGATGCCTCTACTGGAGCCTGTTGAAAATTTTCAGGTAGGCACAACCTCATGGTGATGCACAGATCAATAGAGATGGATTAGTTTAAAATATAAGAGCTAGCTAGCAATACGCTTGAGCTATTGACCAAACACTGTTGTGAATATTATAGTTTTTGAATGATTATTTTGGGTTTAAGTGGCCAGAAATGGACAAGCAGCCTCCCTCAACAGTACCAGAATACTTTTTATAATTTTCAAAAGTATTATTTTATTGGAATTTCAAAAATTCTTAAGATTTATGCACCACCTACACAACACATTTTTCACATCTCATAAGCCTATAGAAATTTTACACTAAAGATTTTCTTTTCCTTGGTGGAATTTATGTAACCTCACAGTATGAGCGAAATATACTTTATGTTAAGTACACTTTAAATGTCAGTTTTATTAAATAAAATTGTTTTATACCACATCTTCAAAGTTATTATGCCTATGCCTAGGAAATAATTTATTTTTTAAATAGTAATTTAGAATAGAGTATGAATTAGTTTTTCTCATTAATTCGATGATTTTTGTGGGTTTTATTTTATTCATTTGTAGTTACTTCATAGGAAATTATATTATCAATAAATATAATGACACTTGTAATATATGTCGCATCTGTTCTCAACACTCTAGTGAGGACACGATGATTTAATATATATTAATTTACTTTGCAAGACTTGCAGTGGGGTAACTTGCATAGGTCCAAACTAGGCCCTCTGAATCTGGATGACAGTTGGGTGGCTGAGGCAGTCTGTGTGGCTTTTGGCAGTGAGATATAGTGGATTTTTGGAGCTCATTCTCTTTGGAGGGATCCTTTGCTCATCCCAAATATACAGGGGGAGTGCCTTGGTTCTGCATGAAAGTGAAGTACCAGACTTTGTTGACTGGGCATAGGATGCCTTACCATCTCTGATGAGTGGATGGGGTGGGGTAGGTGGAAGGTGGGGAAAGTGGAAAGAGGGGAGTGAGAACTTGGAATAGTATGAAAAATGAGAAAAGATTGTTTTTAAAAAAATAAATAATCTGGGCAGTGATGGTGCACGTCTTTAATCCCAGTACTCAGAAGGCAGAGGCAGGTGGATCTCCGTGAGTTCAAGGCCAGCCTGTCCTATAAGAGCTAGTTCCAACCTACAGAGAAAACGTGTCTTGAAAAACTAAAAATAAATAAATTAATAAATAAAGACTTACAAATCAACTTTCAATAGTAATTCTGGCACTGATGTCCCTGTGTCTTTTCAAAGACACCACTAAGAGCCATCAAGTCCAGTTTATTATTTTAATCAAATCCACCAGGCTTTGTCTTTTACTACAGTGTAATGTATTTAAATTTTCACTAATTGCTAATATATAGAAAACATCCTTATCAGTTTATGGCAAGTTTTCTGCTTGTAATTGTCTCTACTACCTATCTCCCTGTGTATTTTATAATATTATTTAATTTATTTCTTCTATTACATGATAAAATTCGTATTTTTCTTTGGGCTCTCCTCTAATTTAAACAGACAATGTACTCATATAATGCTAGTAAATTTAAATTCGTAGAATTTCTATTTTCCCAAATGTTTTTAAGCTGTTTGTTTTAATGCTGTTCATAAAAACAAACAAACAAAAAAACTTATTTCTTGACTGTTATGATCCAGAATTTCTTGAAGACCACACACAAAATTAGTAAAGATGAAGTTTTTAACCACCCTAACCTACTGAGGGTAGGCTGTTATTATCTCTGTCTGCCTCCTCTTTATTTTTTCTTTTTAATATTTGCTTTAAGAAAGCAGGAGATTTATACCTCTCTACTTTGTGTGTGGGAGAGAAATTTATATTTCTCCTCCAGTTAGTGGCTGTTAGTAGTTATAATTATGTTTTTGTCATTCCTGTGACACTGAAAACTCTTGGTGAGAAGAATATTGCTTAGCACTGTAAAGCCTTTTAAAGCAATCGATGTTCTCTGAATTAACTATTACTACATATACAGTGACCTGACATTTATTCTCATCTGTACTTTTTTTTTCCGCTTAAGAACATTATGGAATCCACTGTCCTCTTCTGTTTTCTCTTCTGCTAGTTCTACAATTATCTGATGAGAAGAAAAACTGCTACCTTCTGTTGAAATTCCTTTTTTCAATCCCATGTCTTTAAACTAATCATTTTAAATGCTTTTATCCATTTACTTTATTTATTTATTCTATTTGGTATGGGGATATGCACGTAGACTTCAGACAGCTTGTGAAGGCATGTCTGTTTGTTACAATTGGAGGAAGGATGACAAGGCCAGAGAGAGGCTAAATATACCATAGCATACAAGACTCTTCCACTAAAAATAAGTGGTCCCGAATAAAGCTTTTGTGAGCAACTCTGGTTGGTTTGTGTTCATTAACAGGTGCATTCCTCACTTCTGTTCACCAGGTCAGAAATGCAAACTGCCAAGCTAAAGAGCTTTCCATATATCAAGCATTTGTTTGCAATGGTGTCTTCTTTTAAACTGATTACTATTAAGTTATTTATTTATCACTGGATATTTTTGTGTGTTTTTAAAGGTAATGTCACACATTATACTCATTTCATTTTTCTTGCAGAGCATTAATCTCCCAGCTCTCAGTGATGTTCGAGAATGCACTAGGCTATTTTCTGTATTTCATTGTACAGAATTAGGCTGTAGCCAAAGTTGAATTAAAGTTCTTCATCCCTTTTTATTTCTACATACCCACTTTGAATCTTCCATCTTAACAATCTTTAACTGTTTTCTGAAGCTAAATAATGGTTTGAAGCAGGATGGTTGTGCAGGTTAAGGATTTTTACAGGCTCTCTGAACCTGTCCCATAGAAACCCTGAGAAAGACATTGATTGACTCCTAGAACCAGTGGACATCCTGAGTGAAGGGCTAGCTGTCAGGTGGTGCCCGTTTCTCTGCCTCTCCTAGTGTAGAATTATAACAGTGGCGTAGACCCAGGCTCTAGTTAAGCTCCATTTGTTTTCTTATCCATTTGTCAAGAAGATGAGGATCCTCTGGCCTCAGTTTTAAGTCATTAGACCCTCTCACTTGTACCCTGGCAGCAATCAATTGCCAGTAGTACTCCATGCTCTATATAAGTTTGTTGGGCCAGCAATATGGATCGGTGGATTCAGGAGCATGCCACCAACCCTTAAGACCTGAGTTATTTGGCTGGGATTCATATTAGTAGGAGGAACAACTCTCAGAGGTTATCCTCTCACCTAAAACACACATAAAATAAATAATTTCAAAATATGTAGGTGTATCAACCTATGTTACTTGATACTCTAAGAAAAATTAATGTATATATGACTTTTCTAATTCTTTTGAATAAACCTCTATTTAAACAATAAGTTTTTATTCTCTCCTTTTTTGAGACTCTCATTATTGTATACTGGTATTATATTATATATAATATATATTGTATAGTGGTATTATATACTATATCATATATAGTATAATATAATATATTATATTGTATTATTGTATACATTTTATATAGCTTTATTTATTTTACTTTCTTCATCATTTTCTGTTTCTTCATGAGAGTTCCTCCTTAGTAATTCTATGGATTTTCTTTAGTTGTATCTTTTTTACTATCTAATATCGTAACTACTGTTTCCTTTATGTATTAAAATTTTCACTCCTGACTTCAGATAGAGGATAAAGATTATGGAAATATATGTCTTTTCTTTTTTAATTTTTATTGATCTTCCTAATCTAATAATTCAATCCCATGCTGCCAATATTAAAATGTCTTTCTTTTATCAGAGGTCTATAATTTATTTATAGATCTGACCTAGGGAATCTGGAACAAAAGGGTGGGAGAAGAGAGTGCTCTTGGAGGTTAGCTGTTGAGACCTCTGCTGAACAGCATTGCTGGCTTGGGCTGCCTTGACACTGTTAATATTCTATGTGGAGACCATGGTTATGTAAAGATAAATGCAGAAGTCAAAACTGTCCTCCAACCCCTTCCGATGGGTCTATTGCTATTTCCCTTTTTCCCCGGCTGCAATACTTGAGGCCCATTCCACACAGATAATGTGTGGAACTCTTCTCCAAAACTTAAACTATTCTCAATATTATTTATTTTTCCTTACTCATGCTCCTCACGAACTTTGTTGGTCTTTGTTTGATTAACTCCCACAGTCAATAGCCTATTCATGTTCATCATTATAACAGGTGCTATTCACATTCATTTAATATTGAACATCTAGTTATTAGATTAGATTTTTTTACTTATATCTTTTTGTATGCAACAAATTTTATGATATTTAAAAATTTTCCCAAGTAATTCAATCTATGGTCTAGTAATAGCATTTTTCCTTTTAAATAGACCCTTATTTTTATTGCTACACTTATTGCCATTTTTTTTTCCTTTTACAAGCTTTTCAAGTTTAAGGGAATTCTTGGTAAGGCTTAATTCAGATAGTCTCGATTTCTTAATATATGGGAAGCCCAATTTATAGAGAATTTGGTAGCCTAAATTCCTCTTAATTCTTCTTTGAACAAAATTTCTGGGTTTTAATGTGTATTTTCTTTATAGAAAAAAATTATTTTCATTGTTAACTTTCTTCAATATTCCAAAAAGAATAAAGCATTTGCTAACTTCATAAAAATGTTTTGGGGACCTAATGACTAAGATACTAGTTCTAAAAGAACTCAGAAGTTACCAACACTTCAAGCAGAACTAACCGAAGAAAATCACCTCTATAGCATTGTCTTTCCCTGAGGCAGGGAGTTCCTGGATCAGTTTTCCTCCTGTAGAAGATGAGCAGACATTAATTCTGGGGGAATCTGTGCTGTATTCAAATCAGCATGACGGTAAGGATAAAACACTTCCTCTATGGTAGCAACATGCCAATCATTTCCCATAATTAATTTCCTAATGATCCTGAAACATTTGCCTTTACCTGAAGGCTCTCATTCTAGCACCAAGCAGTTACATGTGAACATTATAGGGAAATGCAAGCTCGTGTACTTTAGGCAGTCAGAGGGGGGAAGCTGGGGATCAAACCTTTGCCAATGAACTGTATGATATTTTCTTTGACAGAAGCACAGTGATAGATGACATGTCCCAGCTAAGCTGTAAAAACACCAAGACCTTTCATCAGTCTCAATTACTTGAGGTAATAGCCCCAGGCTGAAACTACTTGGGAATTCTGGACGATCTTTAACCCCCCAAAACCCAACAGAATCTAATGTAAAGTACACAGCCGGACTGAGAGACTAGAGGATTGATTGCCTAGCGGTCCATTCATCATTTATTTCTGCTTACTCTAGGCTTGACATGCTCTTATTAAGTCTTTCCCTGGGTCATCTCACACTGCTGAACAGGTAAAGTAGAAATCCCATGAGGCTACCCACATTTCCAATTGGAAAGGATGTGTTTTACTTTCGGTGCCAACACCATCTTCCTAGGCAAAAGGAACAGTGTTCCTGATAGACTCCTTTCTGCTGTTTCCAAGGTTGCATGCAATGCTCATGAGTGACCCCATAGGCAGATGAAATATAGGGAAAAGTAGAGCTGCAGTGTGAAATGGTCATATTTTTGAGCAGCCTGGCTCCAAGCATTGGGAGAAGCGAGGCAGCCTGAATTGAGCTTTGTAAACAGGTTATGAAAGATCCAAGAAAAGAAAGAAGGAATGGGTGGCATACATAGGAAAGAGAAGTGTCAATCTTACCCTGAATTCAATGCACACTGACTCTCTCCAGAGATCAGCGTCCAGTTTTCAGTACTGAACCGAGCGATCAAACAGTGACAGCATGGAAACGTATTGCCTGCGATTCCAGATGGAATTTAGAAACCTTCATTTTCCCATTTCTCTGAAATGTAGCACTTTTCCTAACCAGGAATTTATGCAACAAACCACAAGAGTATTCCTAATTCTTCTGATAGCCACCAATAGGAATCATATATGTGAGGATATCACAGTGCAGTTTTAGCAGATATTATAAAATACCATTCACACTCACTACTACGTCACAAATACTATACTGCAGCATCTGCCTCAAACTCTTTTTATGAAATGAAGACACACATCTATCCCTTATACCCACCTTTTATGACTTGGTCAGTATATTTCAGAGCAATTGATCTCCAGTGGAATTCACTAGCTGTTACATTTTAAACTGTTTTTAAGTTTGTTTTTTAGTTTGTTTGTTTGTTTTCTTGGTGTAGACTGTTTTCATTTTTTTACTCTTTTTTTTAAATTGACTTTATTGAACTATACATTTTTCTCTGCTCTCCTCTCTTCTACTATCCTCCCCTTCAATCCTCTCCCATGATCCCCATGCTCCCAATTTACTCAGGAGAGCTTATCCTTTTCTATTTCCCATGTAGATTAGATCCATGTATGTCTCTCTTAGGGTCCTCATTGTTGTCTAGGAACTCTGGGATTGTAGGAAAACAGATTATAGGCTGGTTTTCTTTGCTTTATGTCTAAAAGCCACTTATGAGTGAGTACATATAATATTTGTCTTTCTAAGTCTGGGTTACCTCACTTAATATGATGCTTTCTAGCTCTATCCATTTGTCTGCAAATTTCAAGATTTCATTTTTTTCACTGCTGTGTAGTACTACATTGTGTAAATGTACCACAATTTCCTTATCCATTCTTCAGTTGAGGGGCATTTAGGTTGTTTCCAAATTCTGGTTATGAGAAACAATGTTACTATAAACATAGTTGAGCACCTGTCCTTTTAGTGTTGTATGATTGAGCATCCTTTGGACATATACCCAAAAGTGGTATTGCTGGATCTTGAGAAAGGTTATTTCATAGTTTTCTGAGAAATTTCCATACTGATATCCAAAGGGGCCATACTTTGTACTTTCACCAGCAATGCAGGAGTGTTCCTTTTACCCCACATCTTCTCCAGCATAAGTTGATATCAGTGTTTTTTTATCTTAGCCATTCTTACAGGTGTAAGATGGAATCTCAAAGTTGTTTTGATTTGCATTCCTCTGATGGCTAAGGATGTTGAGCATTTCCTTAAATGTCTTTCAGTCATTTTAGATTCCTCTGTTTTGGTCTTAGTGATAATTAGATAATTACATACTACCAAAGATTTAGATGCTGCAGTGGCATCAGAAACAATAATTGTTTTTAAATGTGAAGAATGCCAAAAATTACAATGATGATTATAAATATCTTACTCCTAATACAGACTCAACATAGGCCTAAGAACCTTCCTCTGAGCTATGTTGAAACTAAAAAACCAGGCTTGGGGAGAAAAACTTAAGCAACATGCTTTAGCAGAATGTGATGGCACATTCTTAAAATCCTAGCAGAAGCAGGAGACTAGCCATTATTTTGTGTCCAGCTTAGGGGACATCCTGAATTAAAGGGCAGTCAGGGCTTGTAGTAGGAGGCCACTTGTCTATAGTAGGAGGCCACTAAGCCACAGGCCAAAACATTTATCCATTAACCAATAAAAGAAACACATAGACAGAAGGACCTCCCACATAAAGAGCTCTCTACTGAGATTCTATATCAAAACAAGCAGAAAAATAGCCTCTATGTCCCCAATAATTATAGGTTATGACCAACTAAGGAATCATGGGACCCCTAGGAGACTCTGTGAAAGCCATACAGTCCTAAGGATGAAGGGGAATGTGGTAGCCTTCTTGGTTACATCGAATCACACGGCCCATAAGAAGGTCTGAATCACTGTAGTAGAATAACATAAGGCAAAGGGAGCTTGAGATGTCTAGCAGGTCCATTTTAAAAGATTCAAGGACTACCTACATCTGCTCATCGCTTTTGCGCTAGTCCCTACTTGACTCCCAAATGCTGGTCAGAGTCAGAATTGAGGTTCAGGAAGTCAGAGGACAAGGGGCAGTGATGAAGTCCACTTCACCTTTCCTGGAAGGAACTTTAAATCAGGTTTGAAATTTCACATACTAAATTCTAATTTCTGAATCAATTTCTGTCTTTCCTTTTGGGAATCTGTGGGTTTCCCGAGGAACACAGTCATCACCCAGTCCAAGATACAAGTCAAGCAGGGAAAGACATTTCCCAACAAAGAAGGCATGGTGGAATAGAAAATGACTATCACATTCTGTGAATTCTGTATGGTCAACATAAAGTTTATTTACATTGTCTTTTTCCTGAATTGACTGAAACATCTACTCTGCTTGAGTTATAGGCCCCTAGAGGGATCCAGCTATTTATTTACAGGTTTGTTTTTACCCAGAAGGTCTATTTGCTTTATTCCGGTGCTCTATGAACCCCTCTTCCCTGTCTGCTCTTACTCAGAATGCCACATCCACATTTTCTTTAGATCTATGGCCTACACTGATTCTCTCCTGCTAACTTCTATTGCTTTATGTAGTGCTGTTTAGTTGAGTTCAATCCTGTAGTTTACTTTTGTATATAATTGTTTGCCTTTATAGCTGTGTTCATCAATTATTTGGGGACTACTATGAAGTGTCATATCTCTGAGCTGCATGTTGATTATAGTTTTATTATTAAATTGAATTTCAATACAATCAGCTAGGTTTTTTTTTTAATGGACATCATAATCTAAAGCAATTACTGCTCTTTTACATTAGGACATGGAATACAAAAGGCAAAGAGATTTTCCCCCTCCCTTTGCTTGTCTATCATTTCA
The DNA here is from genome assembly GCF_018167655.1 of Microtus oregoni. Taxonomy (NCBI): domain Eukaryota; kingdom Metazoa; phylum Chordata; class Mammalia; order Rodentia; family Cricetidae; genus Microtus; species Microtus oregoni. The sequence continues at coordinate 21,065,247 of NW_024543063.1, forward strand.
TACAGAATCTTTTCAAGTTCCTTCCCTAACAGATTGAAAATGTATGTTTTTTTAAACATGGTAAACTTGGCTCTAAGAATAGCTGGAAATATATTTCTTGTATTTTTAAATATGAAAGTGAATACAAATCTCTCCCAGTTGTCTCTGCAGACTCAGGTTAGACATCTGGGACTATGACCTGTTTATATGCAAATATTCGAGGGTGTGCTTGAAAGAGATCTGTGTTTTATTAGAAATTCATGAAAGGTTGGAGGCTACACAAAGGTGTCTCAAGGGTCTTGTGTATTCAGAAAGGAATGCCAGGAATGTGGGCTTCACAGCTTGTAAAACATTAACTTCTTTGATTGGATGTTCAGTTGGCTCTGTCTGGCCTTTTCTGTTTTTAAATTCAAAGGTAAATTTAACTTAGGGAGGAGATTGTTCTGTTTGTGGATTTCAAAGGCAATTTGTTTTCTTTTCTTTTCTTTCGTTAAGCCATAAGCTATAAATCTCTTGAAATTTGAATTCTACACTTGTTTACCACTGTGGCATTGCTTCAGAGGCAAGGTTTCAAACAGTTCCTTCTCTATCCCTGAAAGGAGAAGACAGAAAGAACCATTCAGAAAATTTTGTTTGTAAAACTATTGCCAATGATACTATTTAAGGTAGGTTGCATTTACTGTCCCCAAACATACCACCAAGCTAAATTTCTTAAATGTCATAATAAAAGGAGTTGCCACTGTTATGCCCAGATCTGCGAAGTACCCCCCCCAAAAAAAAATCAACAAGGAGACCGAGTCCCATATGTAAAAGCAAAGAGCCATTATTTTCTACAAGTTTGCATTGCAAACTCTGTCTCCTTGTGTGTTCGAAGTATTGCAATAATCGGAGAGCCCCAAGCTCAGTTAGAGTTGGGTTTTCATAGTAGTAAAGGTGGGGTGAGGGATTTCTAAAGTTCAGGACCCCTGATTGTCTGACATTTGTCTAGATAATCCCACTACTTTAGTTCATTCTGAATAAACATTCTGAGTTTGAATTTATTCTCTTGTATGTCATAGTTTTAAAACATTGACAACCACTAAAAAAGTTTTTAAATATCTTACTGTAATATTGGATAACTATTTTTATTCAGCTAAGAATTCCTAAAGTTCCTTAACTTATTAAGTTAATCAATTTATACTTCCTGTGATGGCTATTCTTGGCTGTCAATGTGACTATATCTGGAACTGAAAATGGAGGGCACATCTGTGAGGGATATTTGCTTAATTTAAAATAGCAATATCTACTTCTAATCCCGAACTTTGAGATAGGAAGACACTCCTTTAATCCAGATTCAATCTGGACCATGTCTTTGGCTGGAAGCCTTTATAAGGACATGGGAGATGCAAGCTTTGGTTCTTTGCCTGCCTTCCCTCACCTTCCTAGCAAGTCTATTCCTTCACTGACATTACAGTCTATTCCATTAGGATTCCAGAATATACTGAAAGCCAACTGAAATATTCAATCCTGTGGACTGAGTAAATACTGGGTTCTTGGACTTTCTGTTCACAGCTATTATTGGATTAGCTAGACCATAGCCTGTATAAGTCATTCTAGTAATTCCTCTTTATATATGTAGATAGATAGATAGATAGATAGATAGATAGATAGATAGATAGATGATAGATAAATTGATTCAACAAGTTCTGTTACTCTAGAGTGGTATGATAGGTCCTTCTGTCTATGTGTTGCTTGTATTGATTAATGAATAAAGAAACTGCCTTGGCCTGATAGGGCAGAACTTGGGTAGGTGGAGAGGACTGGGCTGAATGCTGGAAAGAAGAAGGGCAGAGACAGGAGATGCCACAGATCCTCTGCCTGAGACAGATGCCAGTTAGAATCTTTGTGGGTAAGCCACTGTCACATAGCAATATACAAATTAATAGAAATGGATTAAATTAATATAAGAGTTAGCCAATAAGAAGCTAGAGCTAATGGGTTAAGCAGTGTTTTAGTTAATATAGTTTCAGTGTGGTTATTTCCATTCTGGGTGGCGAAGACAAACAAGCAGACTCCTTACTACATTAGAGAATCCTTGCTAATATTCTAACATGATTTTGGAAAAGAAAAATAAACAAATAACTCCATTTGAATTGAAAAGTAAAACTGTTAAATTGATTCTGAATTTTAATTATCACAGGAAGATTATTTTCAAATGACTCATCCATAAAAGAAGATAAAATCTGGTACACAAGAACAATTGCCTTTCTTTCTACTCAGTAACTGAAATTCATTTAAGGCTGACTTTGCCTATAATGTCAAACAAGTGGCAAGCTAAAGGGTTAGGGCCAAGTGGAAACACTCCGCATTTTAGTATGTGTGCCGTGGGTGTTTTCCACATTCTAGAACAGTTGAAACAATTCCACTTACATCAACCCACATGCGTATATACCATTAAGTTGTGATTAGGCATGACAGCTAGAAATCAAATGTTACAGTATCAGTTGTCTATTCTTCCAGGCATGATGACTTTAGCAGGTCTTCAGCACAATTCTGTGTGATTTAGCCTTAGTTTGCGGTTGAGCTTTCTTTGGCCAACTGTTAGTGGAATTTTAAGGCAAAATCTTGGCTCAGCAGCCAAAACAGGCTAGACACTTGCCCTCAGTACTCCAAGTAAAGAGATGGGAAGGGTAAAAGTATGAGAAGATTTATTCAGTGTGGCTATATTGGGAAAAGGAGGAAAATCAGTAAGATTGTTACATGTTTGCCTATGGAGTATTGACACTAGCTTTCAATATAAAGAAAGGGTAAGCAGTTATACATAAGTAAGTATTGACGGTCAAGGTGGCATTCTGTTGTTAGAGTAGCAGTAAAGGCTTATCAAGTGACTAGAATCTATGGTCTTAGCAGAAACTTAGCATTACAGCTAGACAGGATCAATCCTTGACTGGGAAACAACTCTCAGGAAGGAGGTACCACCCCAAGGATAGCAGATTCATTTTAAGCCATGCTAACAACATAGGCAGAATAATTTCTTTAATAAGATACTGTACTTTTTCTTCCCAGAATTATCACCTTCCGTAAGTCTTGACCTATAGCTAATAGTGTGATAAGTAGGGGGAAAACTCAACGTATTTCTGCTATAATCAGGAATAGAAGTGTCTACTTTCTTCCCTGCTATCTAGTATCCTCTGAGTCTTGAGCAATAAGAGAAGAAAACAATGTAAAGAATACTCAAATTACAAATGAATAACTCCAAGTACGTTATTTGAAGATGCTATGATTCTCATCCTGAAAGCCTGAGGATACTGTTGGAAAACTCTTAGATCTAATAAACCCTTTCAGAAAATTTGCAAGACACAAAATTAATAGGCAAACATTAGTAGCTCTTCCTATAGCAAATAACAAATCAACTGAGAAATAAATAAGGGAAACAAACTTATTCACAATTTCCTTGGAAAGAATCTAAGGAATAAACTTAACCAAGGAAGTGAAAGACTTTGATAACACCAAAATTAGTGTTGAGAGCAGAAGAAATATTCTTCCCCGAGGAAAACACACAACTTGGTTATCTAGTGTCAAATGTCAGCTCTAAAAATATTTATACAAATGACAATATATAAACTAAACATATATATGGAATATGTTAACAATAGTGGAAGAAACGAGGAAATGAGTTTGAGAGAGAGCAAAGAAGGAGTACATGGGAGAGCTTTAGATGGAGGAAAAGGAAAGGGGAATGATGCAGTTATATTATAATGTCATTTATAATTATAATTTCAAAGTATATATGTATATATAATGTCACATATGTGTGTATATATGAATAAAAATCAAAAACACCAAAAAGCTGGAGATGTATCTCAGCAGTCAGAGGACTAGCTTAGCATACCAGAGGTCCTGGGTTCAGTCTCCAGCATTGCCTAAGAGAAGGTAGTGGAGGCACACCTTGTCAAGCCAGCCTTTTCAGAGTTGGATGCTGAATTCTGAGTTCTGTGCTGGTCCTCAGACAACTTGACTACATTAGACCCTATCTAACAATAACAGCAATGAAACAAAAACAAAAAGATAAAAGAAGGAAGAAAGGAAAGAAGGAAGGAAAGAGGGAGGGAGGGAGGGAGGGGGAAAGAAAGGGAGGGAGGGAAGGAAGGAAGAAGGAAAGAAAGAAAGAAAGAAAGAAAGAAAGAAAGAAAGCACTGAAGGAATCTCTAGAAGACAAAAGCTCTCAGGCTTTCACACTCTTGCACTGGCAGGATTGCTGCTGTGAAAATGCGTACCGCCACTAAAAGCAATCTAAGAGTAATGCTTTCCCCTTCAGAACCCCAGGGCCATTTTTTAGTGTAAAAATAAAGAACAAAGACCTGAATAGACAAAGCTATCTTGAAATTAATGCTCAGGTGTATCAACATACTCAATTTTAAGTTATACTGCAGTGTCATGGGAACAAGAGCAGCCTGGTACTGCCTCAAAAACAGATACATAGATCAGTGAAACAGAGGACACAGACATATCCTCTCATCTACAACCACTTGAATTTTGATAAAGTACCAAATTCATGTAGTGGAGTAGTGATAGTCATGCCAATAAATGGTAATTGGAAAATGAAAGTAGATTGCTTTCTCTTATTTGGCAGAAAACAAATAAACAAACAAACAAAAACAAATAAATAAACCTCCAAATGGATCAAAGACCATAACATAAGAACCCAAACTATGCAACAATTAGAAGAAAAAGTAAGGAAAATACTTCAATATCTAGACACAATGAAACAATTTTAAGTAGAACTCTAATGACTCAAGAGATAATCAATAATAATAATAATAAGCAATAATTAACAAAAATGTAACCTGTGAAATTACAAAGCTTCTGCATAGCAAAGAATATATTTAATCAAGTAAGCAAGCAGGCAACCTACATAATGGGAGAAAAATCTTTGTTAGCTATACATCTGCCAAGTGTCTATTATTTAGAATATGGATATGATTCAAAAAACGAATATACATATTCTAAAAACAAACCTCAAACAACCAAATCAGTAAATAGCCTAATGAAATGAGCAGGTAATTCTCAGAAGCTCATGAACAAATGGCCAGAAAACATGTTCAAAATCACCAGCCATTAGAGAAAAGCCAGTTAAAACCGCTTCGAGATTTCACATAAACCCAGTCAGAAAGGCAGTCAAGAAAACAGAAAACATGCAAGTGAGGATATATAGAGAAGATAACCCTCTACACTGCTGCTAGACATGTAAACTCATCTGCCTACCATGCTAGTCAGTACGGCAGTTCCTCAAAGACTAGCAATAGACTTTCCAGATGACCCATTTCGGGGTATTTAACATGGAAGACTCCAACATTATACAGAGATAGTTGTGCATCAACGTTGGTCTCGATATTGTTCGTGGTCACTAAGTTATGGGGCTACCTTATGTGTCTGTCAATGAGGAACAGATAGACAGACTGTGGGATTGCATACACAGTGGAATTTTTTTTCAGAGTAAGAAAAAATAAAGAAATTCCATTTGGAAGAAAGTGAATGCACCTAGAGGAAAATTTATAAGATAAATTATGTCTCTAAAGACAAATATCACGCATTTTCTCTCACCTGTTGTTCTTAGATTACATACTGGCACATATGTTCAAAGTATGTTAAATGCTTGTATGAAAATGTCCTTGTGTAACCCAGTTTATATACAAAGAAAAATAGAGAGAGAGCAAAACAGGAAGAAAATAGAAAAGAAAGAAAAGGAAAGGAAGAATGAGGGAAATAACATCCCCTTTCCTGTAGCCAGAGAAGAAACACAGGATGAAGACAGACTCTCCGGGCTTCATCCTGCTTTTAGTGAGCATGTCCACACAAGTAAAGTCAGTGCTTTTTAGCAAAATGAAATTCAACAGATCTGTTCCACAACTGTATAATCACACTCCAAACAGATGGTGAAAATCATGAAATTTGGCCCCAAGTATGTCACAGAAATCTCCTGACCATAAGTATTCTGGTCAGAATACACAGCAAAATTTGATACAATGCTTGTCAAATTTTAATAAACACCTAAGCTTACATTCATTCCCCCAACAGCTGTCTGCAACCTCAGCATACCACCGTGGCTCTAAGGAGAAAAACAGGAAAAAAAAAAGTCTTCAAACGAAAGAACAGGCTTTCATATCATAATAAGAAAACTCATAATAATAATAAAACGGAAAAGTGGCTTATTAAATTATCACCATACCTTAATAAGCAATACATGACCTTCTTTTTGCTCTTTCATTCTTATTTTTTCATGAAAAGGATTTAAGATATCGCACATTAGTGAACACTAAAAAAAAAAAAATAAGAGGAAGTTGAAGGAGGTTTTAGACTCCAATCTCACCAAGGCCTATGCCTTAACCACCTGCAAAACCATAACTAGCATTTGCCAGCCTCCCCACATACCGGGAGCATTTGCCTCCTTATAGCACTAAAGGCTTCTGCCTCCTCCTACAGCAAAGCACCAGGCAGTAGTCACAGCCCAGTGGGCTTTTGAAAGAAAATAGTAGCTCTCTGCCTGACCTTCAGGAGGCTGATTTCTAGAAGTTAATGAGTTCTAGGATCATTCCAGGCCCAAGGGCTTGACTTAGGGTAGCATTCATACCTTTCCTTCGGAACTCCATCTGCTAAAGCAAAAAAAAAAAAAAAAAAAAAAAAAAAAAAAAAAAAAAAAAAACACCACTTTTCTTTTCCTTTGGACATTAAGTAATATCTATGTTCTAATCTGCTCTCTTATTTATAAGTTCCCTGAGTTTAGTTAGCTCCTATGAGTTCCATCATTCCAGATATGACATCTACTTAAAAGAACAAAAACTGCATACTTTGAGTGTGTGATCTATTTGTTAATTTTCAATGTATTATATTAAATGAGCTTTTACAAATATATACTTTAAAAAAATTAGAAATATTCTGATTCATAAACTTGACCAGCGATTATCTTTTCAAAAGACTAGGCCAAGATCCAGTGTAATCTTATTATCAAGGGATGTTAACAGTCTTTATAAGATAGACTGGAATCTTTTACCTAGCACTTTGAAATTCAAAGTAATAGCTTGACCTTGTTGCCTGTGCATTCTAATGGTTAGGATTAAAATGTAAAAAAAAAAAAATCACATTGCAAAATGTTTCACCGTGGGAGATTATATCTTTCACAATGCAACCCGAAATAAACTCTCTTTTTTTAAAGTTATCTTTTTCAGATATTTTGTTGCAGCAAGATTAAAAATACCCAATACCTATAATAGACATACTTAGAAAATTATCAATCAGTACAAGATCTTATTCTCTGTTCCCATCATGTGTGTCACATATTTGGAGATATCTGATAGATGGATGATGGATGGATGGATGGATGGATGGATGAATGAATGAATGAATTGATGGAAAAATGAAACAAGGGATGTGATGTGATAACAACTGTGAAAACACAGGACCAAAACAATGTGAAAATGTCATTCTTGATTATTACTTTTTGTAGTTACCACTGAATGAAACTGATAAATGTTTAGAAGCTTCCATTTAGATGTTTTCCAGAGAAAGAAGAGTGAGTTGAAAGAGTAGGGACTTGGATGGATGTTGGGGAGCTCAAGATAATATGATCAAAATACATAGGCTGAAATATTTAAATAATTAATTGAAACATCATTTAAAAAAAGATAGTGTTAAAAAAAAAAGCACGGATTTAAATAGGCCCAAAAGTCTACTAAACACATTTTACCTTAAGTGTTCTATGCAACTTCTTCAATTCTTAACTACTGAAATTTTGCTATGATCTCTACCCAATACACAAACACACACACAGACACAAACACACACAGAGAGAAAGAGAAAAAGAGAGAGAGAGAAAGAGATGGGGGAGCGAGGGAGGGAGGGAGTGAGGGAGAGAGAGAGAAGGAAAGACAATCAATAAAATACCCAGTGCCATGCAACATGCCAGTGAAAACTTTTGACCTCATAGCCAGTCTAATTTTGGCTTGTCTGGGTCAATCAAACTTAAATACTCATTGTCCACACTCTGTGAATCATGTATACATGTGTTCAATTCTGATTCTCATCTCTCCTAGTTTCATTCCTACCTCTTCCATCATAGCATTCTATTTCTCTATACAGATGCCTTTTTTATAAATGTTCTTTAAATAAACCCCATGTGTCTTATCTGATGTTTGCCTTTTTTTCTGTTTAGATTCTTCTAAATTAATTAAAAATGTGATTTATTGCAAGACTATCTAATAAAAAATTTTCATCATATATCACAATCTCATTCTTTCCTCTATCATTTTCTGATACTTTTCTTCAACATATAATACTAAAGTTTTATTTTTGAAAGATTGATGCACGCATGTTTACTTTTGCTTGAATGTGCCTGTGTGAGTATATTACACATGTCTGTCGATATGTGCACTTATGCATGTCCATGGAGGCCAAAAAAGGGCACTAGAAGTTCTTCTCAATCCCTGTCTCCCTTTCCCTTTGAGGCAGGGTATTTTACTTGTTTATTTGGCTAGGCTGGAAACCAGCTGTCTTAGTATTTCTCTGATCTCTCCCTTTCTTAGGGTTTAACTTACAGCTATTGGCAGCATTGCTCACTTGTTTCATGAGTGTTGGGTCTGAATTCTGGTTTTTGTGGTTGAACATAAAGTACTCTCAACAGTTGAGTATCTTTATAGCTTCTACAAATTTCATCTGAACCACAATTTTAAATAGCTTACTTGGAACCAATGACGTTATCCCCAGTTTCAAATAGTTCTCATTATTTCTTAATTTGATTATTGGTGACATCAGTTTCATCACTCATGTTTGAAACCTAACACCTTACTTCCTGTATTTAACCAATAAGAAATTCATATTAATTTTATTCTCATGTATTTGTTTATTTTACTCTCCAGATATTCATATCTGTTAACTTAAAGTGATATGACAGCCTTTTAGTTGGTTTTCTACTATCCATTTACACTTATATATACCAGTTCCCATGACACCCTATCTTAGTTAGGTTTCCTGTTGCTGTGAAGAAACACCACGATGACAGAAACTCTTATGAAAGAAAATAGAGTAACTTTCTTACTCTTCAGAGGTTTAGTCCCTTATTATGGGTGAAGAGCATGGAAGTGTACAAGCAAACATGGTGCTGTCCACGTCTTGATCAGAAGGCAAGAAGAAATAGAAAGTGTCACACTGAAGGAATCTTAAACAAAAAAGACCCCAAAGTCCTCCCACACAATGATATACTTCCTCCAACAAGGTCATACCTACTTCAACAAGGCCACATCTCCTAATAATGCCACTACCTTTGGGGGCCATTTTTTCCCAAACCACCACACACCCCATGATCACATGTCTTAACTAAGATCGTTATTCCTTTGGTATCTATTTTATATATTCCTAGGCTTAGAGGCGAAGCATTTTGTAAATAGAGTTCTGAACCTGCTGTTGACTCTCCAGTCAGCCCAACTCCAGCCCCTCTAGCCCATAGATCTTCAAAATCTTCCTCCTCAGAGGGTTTCATCCTTTTCCAGTTCTCCTGAAAAAAAGAGGGATAAAGCTTGAATCTTCACTACATTGTCACATTTCCACAGTCTATTACTAAAAGTGTTTTACAGTTTTCTACCCTGTTTTCTAATTCTTCACTCTCTAGTCATTAACAGCTTCTTTATGACATCTAGCAGAGTCAAAACAGGCACCCAATTGCCAGACTCAGGAGTGATTCCTCTCTGTACCGCTAGATGGATGTATTCATTGCCATGTGACATTGGCCACCAGTGTAGCCTCTCAGCTCTCTCATGATACACAGCATTGGAGAGATTTCCTTGGTTTTTGATTTGCTTCTACCCGCTGTAGTCATTCGTTGTTATTGCTAAATTCATTATGTAGGCAAGAATGGGTTTTGAACTTGTGATCCTCCTCCCGCCATAGCCTGTGTTTTAGTACTGTGGAAATTCAGGTCCATTCTTGGCTTATGCAGTGGTGGGGATCAAATTAGGGTTTTCTGCATTCTCGTCATATAGTCTCTCAGATGAGCTTCATGTTCAACTCTTGCAGTAGCACGGTTTCATTTCCTTCCCAAGTCTTCTCACTAGACCTCTTTTCTACCCCAAGGTTTCGTTTCAGTCCTTACATTTCATCGACCATTTAACAATTCTCAAGAGTACTTTAGGCCCAATACACTGAAAATCCCTGCATATAGAGCAACGCTGCTTCATTATATGTTTGTGTGACAGTGTTGGGAGAGGGAGATTGTGTTTAATTTTGACAAGTATCATCAGCGGTTCTGACTCATGCTTCTCTAGTCAAGGTCTTACTCCTTCTCACTGACCATTTCGCTTTTCACTATGAATTATGCACAAATGACTCACAAATATTTACATCTATTCATACCTAGTTTACCATCCCTCAATCCATATATCTAACTATTTCTTGTCACTGCCAACTACACGATTTGCATTATTTTTGAGTCAAGCTGTTCAGGTCAAACCAATAGCATGTTTCCTCAGACCTTATTGCAAAGCATTCCTCTTTCCATAACTACCCAAGCATAAACCTTGGGTTTGTTCTACCTTCTTTCTCTGCCATTATTTTCACAAATAATATATACTGTAGCTTTTTCCTTTCTTGTTATGCAGTCTTACTCATTACTTCTGTTTCTTTCCAGTGAGGCCGCCATTGTATAGTCTTCTGTCTAGCATCGTCTTATCATTCCCACCTAGCTATGATGCCCACAGCTTTGATGTCTGCACTCTGTCTTCCAGTCAGCAGCCAGAGGAACTTTCCAAAACGCAAGCCTTATCTTGTCACAGGCTGGAGTATAGTTCTTTTGAACTCTCATCTTTTACAGGATAAAGTTCAAATTCCTCAGGCTAGTGTTAGATCTTCACTGTCAGCTGAGCAAAAACATATTTCACTGGCCCAATTTCATGTATTTATTCAAAAAAATATTTATTGAGAATCAGCAAGTAATATTCAAGATAGTAAGGATGTGGAAAGCAAAAGACAGAGCATTTCTAACATGAATAGAACTTCCGTTCTAAGTCAGTGGGATAAAGAAAGTAAGCATATATTAAAAACTGGAAAGTTCTATGTTACAATATAAAAATAGGAGGGTATAATTTATATTAACCACTTGATAATGGGGTTTAGAATCATGGAAAATATTAAACAGAATGTGGCATTTATCTTGACATCTGAGTAAAGACAAGGAGCCAAGAGCCCAGGGAAAAGCATTCTTAGTGAATAAAACATTACAAAGGAAAAAGTGTGATAAATTAGAGGAAAAGAAAGAAACATGGATGAGACTAACGTGGAGAAGCTGAAAGACTAATCAGGGCTTCAGAGAGGCAAACAAGAACAGACGAGCTGAGGGCCTGGCAAACGTTGCTCAGGACTTTAGAACGTTATTTTGAGTAAAATTAACTTAGATGTGTCAAGCAGGAAACCACCACGACTTAATTGAATTTCTGGGAAGATACTGTGAGCATTTGGATGAAATGGTAATAAAATCATGGGGTGGATGTGTAAAGTAGACGGAAATGGTGAAATGAATGTTAGTAGTCACTGTGAAGAATGAGAGATTCTAGATTTGAAATAGGCCTTTAACATGGAGTGCATAGCCCTGTTAATTGATGAGATGTGGAAGAGGAGAAATCTAGAAGCATCAAGCAAAATCTCCAGATTTCGGAAATATTGAATGAAGTGACATGCTTGAACTTCAAGGGCACAGGAAAAGTAACTATAATTTGCATAAAAATTAATATGTACTCACTGGGGAAGGTATGTAACTATATAAAATGGACCGGGTACCAAGGCCCAAAAATAGACCATAAACTCTAAGCTGGGAAGTTGGAAAGTGAGAATGTGTCAAAGGAGATTAATGATGAGAGACGGGAACATTCAGCTTTAGGTCTTAATGAAGGTGAAAATTTACTGGGACCAAAGCCCTTGGGTATACGAGCTGGAAGGACTGGAGGTAGTAATTAGAGATAAATTGCTTGTAGTAGCGATGGCAGAAGTGGCACATGGCTTGTGATGACAACCCTGAAGTATGTTCATTGAAATGGCTGGCAGAGGAAGAGGAAGAAAGGCTCAGTGGAAGAGCTGAGCAGGTGACCTGGAGGCCACACTGTCTCTGATGCTTTCATCACTATTTGTATTTTAAGCTCCAGCCTCCCGAACAATTTTCCATTCTTTGAAAATGATGTCAGGTTTCACAATTCCTTTGTTCCTCTCTCTCTCTCTCTCTCTCTCTCTCTCTCTCTCTGTCTGTCTCTCTCTCTTTCCCTCTCTCTCTTTCTCTCTCTTCTCTGAAAGGTTATTACATGACCAGACATACATCACAGGGTGGCAATTCTATACTTGGGTCAAATATTCTCTCCAGGTTTCTCAGAACCCAGTTTAAGGCACTCACTCCTCAGGAAGACTGGACAGCTTCTTCTCTATGTATTTCCATTACTCTATATACTATTTGGGTTGCTTACTGAAGCAATTAGAACTTCAATATCCTAAAGACAGATCACAAATTTTCTAATTATCCATTTATTCCTTCCGACAGAATTTTCAAGGTAGCCCAAGCTGGTTTGGGACCCAGGTTCCCTCTAGCCTGGTCCCTCTCTAAGTTTTGGGGTTACAACCGTGCACCAATGTACTCATAAGTAAAGAGTACTGATTTCTGCAGCCTCCACATATAGGAAAGGAAGGGCAGAATAGATAGGTCATCTTGCAGACTGAACAAGTCCATTCAGGAGCGTCAATAGATTCTACTGTTGAGTCTCTTTGGGATTCTGTGAGAAGAGGCGAGGTGCTGGGAGCTGACAGTGTGAGGTGAAGAGCATCTGACCGTTAAATTCCAAACAGATCAAGCTACAATGGCACAATAGGTATCCTGAATTTATAATTGGAAGGTCAGAGGTCAAAATCAACAATTGACACAATTGTTTAGGGTTGAATAGTAATTGCTCATGTGTTTTATGTTCTGTCAACCTTCTGGCTCACCATTGACTCCATGGCTCTTTATACACTTTTTGGTTTGGCTACAAAACCTTAAGTACTGTGAAATACAACCATGCTTTGTGTGTGGCTTAATAAACTGCTCTTTTACTTTTTGCTGATATTGAGTCTAATGAACATCATCAGGGGCCTTATGGTCATTCTGACAATGATGTTCTTCAACTTTAAGGCCTTAAACTTCACTAATAGGTCTCCCACCCTTAGCTGATAAGTAGGAAAAGTGGAAGAAGGCCTGAGAGTTTGCAGATCTGGTAACAGATTCCACATGATGTGGTCTACATTTTATGGGCTAAATGTGGTGATATCACTGTAGTTAGCTTCGTAAAGTCCAGAAATAAGTTGATTTTGTGTGTAGGAAGAAAGACAAAGCATGATTATTGATGAGCCAGTCTTGTGAGGGAAGAGGTTACACGCCTAAAAATGAAGGCTTGCAATTTTGCACATTGCCATGGGTCGTGGTAACCGACAAGTATCCACAACACTGAATTCTACAAGCTTCCTACAGTGATGAATCATGCCATGGATCCACGATGCCTTGTAAGTTATATACACAAGGCTTGTTTCCAGCCCACAGGTTATACCACAGTAGGAACAGAAGCTCTTCTAGCCATGAAGGCTGAATCATAGGAATTAGCCTGGGACCAGAATTCTGCCACATGAGCTGATGTTGATCCCAGTCTCTGGGCACATCAAAAGAGGAGTCAACTTTACCATTTACAGCTCATATTCCCTGCCATCATCTGACCCTGACCCTGACAGCTCAAAGATGTCACAGAAGGCCCGGATCCGTGTTATTATTCCCTGCTAGGTTCATATTGCTATGACAGATGTCCTCAACAGCAGACCACTAAATGTTGTCTGCTAGGCAGTCTCAGTCACAATATTAACCCTGAATCTCGGGATCCCATGCTGGATCTGGCTGCAGCTGCTTTCTTGTATTTGTCTGGTCTAGCTAGGCCTTTCAGCCGTTGCCTTCTTCTCAGGCACACTCACTAGCCAGCTTCATGTCAGGTCTGTCTGCAGTCACAGGAGCACATCATAGACTCCTCCTACTTTTGCAACTCCAGTCCTCTTCCATTCCCAGAGACAGCCAAACCCCAAACATGAAGAAATCAGACTTTGTGAAAACAAAAACAACTCATCCCAGTAACTGTTTGAGATTGAAAGCTGATAATTTATGAACACTTTTTTTTTCCTGAAAAGTCGAATTGGCTGATGGTTGCAAATCACTCAAAAATTAAACCTATTTTTACTCTATCACTGATGGAGAATGCATCGATTGCATCCTCAGCGCTATAAAAATAAATGATGCTGCACATTTGTTAATTTTGTTTCATGTAACAAATCTGTCCTGTGCACTTAAAGTTTGACAGGCACAGAGAGAGCACTGGGGTTGTGTGGACGAAGCCAAAGGACTAGTCTCTAGTTTAATAGATTCCTTGAGGGGAAAAAGACAGTATCTGAAAAAAAATGCCACTCATTTTTTTAATAAATTGCTATTAAGACAAAACCAAGGGTATTTCAGAAGCTTATACTGTGCAGATATGTGATGTGGGCTAGTCAAGGTATTTCCACATAAAAGACAAATGTGAGTTTGCCAAAAGTGCTGGGAGGACAGTGTCATAGAAGAAGGGAGAATACATCAAAGGCTGCATGAAGAGTTGGAAAAGCTGAAGAAACAAACCAATGTGGAAGAGTATGCACTATGAAGAGAAGGAGGTTCTAGGAGTCGATCCCTTGAGAGAAAGGAGATGAAACACATATTGAAGTAACCCATAAGCAATATGTTAAAAGTTGGATTTTATCATAAGACAAATGTCACTCTGAGAGATTTTAAACAAGGACCTCAGGTGCTCATACATGCTGACTAACTGGCACATAATCTGCTAAGTGTGTGAAAGTCAAGAAGACCGTTGCAGTGGCCTGGGAGTGGTATGCCACGAAAGATGGCTGCATAAGAAAGAAATTCTGGTTACCAAATAGGTCAAAATCAAACGTGATAAATCTCTAGGTCTTAAAAGAACTAGAAGTAAAGAGCTGAGAGGTTTTAAGACTTATTTAAGACTTAGAAATGATCTTTACCCCACTTTGGTCATTAGACATTGAATATATGCATCAAATTATGCTACTGTACCTCATCAATAAGTGTATATATATTAACTAAAAATTAACACTGAAAAATTACATAAAATCTAGATTTCAGAAGAAAAATGTCACGTGAGTGCTTGATAATAAAGACAGCATTGAGAATAGACTCAAGCATTTTAACAAATACTGTGACTTTGAAAATATATGAAAGACACTCTGACCCTATAAGGCTCCAACATGCTACTTGATATTTCTGTTCCTCATCTGAACAGGCACTTTCTACAATTTTTTTTTAAAAAATATTAAAACAAGATATAAAATGGTATGTTCAGACATGAACACAGCACAAACTAAAGAACAGCCATGAAAATGCTGTGACCAAGCATTGGGATGAAATGTCAGGCATTGGTTTAGGATTGGGTTTGTGTTTCCAAGGGCACCTGAAGGTGAGACTCTGGGCCCAGCGAATGAGAGATCCTAGCAGAGGTGCTTCAGGGGATTCATTTCACGGTTATTGCAAAGGTGTTCAGGTGACTGCCATGGCAGCCTCATGCAGTCCTTTGAAAGATCAATCAGTCCACAGGAGCAGAAGAGACTACATGGCCCTGGGCGTTTTCAGAAATTCTGGAACAGAAGATAACATATTATCTAATTACCTCTGCTTAGTATAGGAGAATTCCAAACACTTCACTTCTTAATAATATGCTTTATTACTTTTTTATATTTTTTCGTCAATGTTATTCCAGTATGGCCTTCTCACTGGCAATATTTTGTTTATACTGAAGCTGGGTTATAGGCTGGAGGTGTATAGTTACTGGTAATGGAATCATTGAGCCTGTGGCTCACACAGTCTACAGGTTCCATTCATAGATTCGAAGTCCAAAAGAAATATAATAAAATTCTATTAAAAAACAATAAAAGTAGAAATATTTGCAAGATTTTTAAAGATGATATTGTAGATCAGATAAAATTAAAAGAAGTTCAAAATCAATAAGGTTCTGCTCGCATGGCAACCTAGTAAGACACTGAAAGCCACCAGCTCCCTCCAAAAGAAATGATACTGGTATTAGGAGAGCATCTCTACTTTTGTTCCTCATGGTACTGGATCATATGTGCATCATGGTTCTCATTTTCTAAAAGTCCATTAAAGAGAAACAATATTTGTTTGAAATAATTGGAGAGAACTTTAATTTTTCATATTCCCAAGAAAAGAACAACCAGGACACCTTGTCAGCATAAATTAAAAGCAAAAAGAGGAGTGTTACTATTACTGTTGATTGCTACTGACCAGCCAGAGGCTGGGATTCATGTCTTCATCAGCTTGGAGTAGCCTGAGGCACCACATTCTCTATCTGTTGTTCTCTACCATAGCACATTTTACAGGAGTAAGACATAGTTGTTTAAAATGTTTCTACCTAAGATTTATAGTGATACTATTTATGAACCTGTGTATTTATAAATGATAAGTCAGGATGATCATTCAACAATACTGCTTATGGAATTCTCGGTGTATCTTTTATTGAGCGAGGTCAACAATTCAGACACATTCTTGCGAACCTCACTAGCAGAAGCACACTTCAGTTTTGTGTGCTCCCTGTCACAGCTTCTTAAGCTGTCCACTTGCTCCTCTCAGAGTTACCTGAGGAACTCTCAACGAGGAGCAAGTCTCTGGGACATCTTCATGATTGGTGACTGTTGGGGAAGACCTAGGCCACTGTGGGCAGTGTTGGCCATGGACACGTGGCCCTGACCTGTATAAGAAAGCAGGCTATAGAAAAGCTTGGACGTGCGGTAGCACATAGCCTTCCTCCAGGGCTCTGGCTTTGGTTCCTGCCTTGAGCTACTGTTCTGTTTTTTCTCAGCGATGCCCTATGACCTGTATGTCAAATAAGCTCTTCCCTCTGCAAGTTGCTTTTGTTCGTGGTGTTTATTACAGCAGCATAAGAGATGACTAGACCAGCTCCTTTCTTCCATATCGCTCTGTTCTCTCTTGTTCTCTTTTGGTTCTTTTCCTCTTTTTCTCTTCTTTCCTTCTTTCATTTAACAAATGCTCTTTTGAACATTTACTGTGGCTACTGTGCCATGTGCTGGGCTATGGTTTTAATTTGATAGATACATTAAGCTTTTATAAATTCACACGCTCTTGAACTGCATTCTGATTCCATGTCTTCAGTCCCTCCATCTAATTCTGTTTCCCTAGTCTTTCTTATGACAAATACTTTTTCCAGTTCTAATTCACACATCAAAATCTATATTTGCATATGCACATATACATATATATTCCCAAAGAGTGAACAGATCAGAGAAAGGAAGCCCCGTCCCTCATGGGTACTTTAAGGTAGTTATGCTGTTTCTGTCTCCTGCAATCATGCTCAGACACATTGACTTTGTCTAATTTGTTTGGTTATTATTATTTTTTAAGTCTTTTAAGCCATATTTCCTTTCATATAGAAGTGAACGTGGGCTATTTAGTAAAACTGAAATGTTCAGGTCATCTAACTTATTCATACCAGACTCAAGACAACAATTATGCCCATTCAAGCCTTTGTCTTTAGGGGAAAGTGAGAAAAACTTATGACCTTTGACTTTGAAAATGACAATTAACCCTTTAATTCAAATACACCTGCAATGGTTTCTCTCATAATGAATAACTGACAACTTTGTTAGTTCCTAGGATGGGAATTTCGGTGATATTCAAAGAATAAAAGGATGGGTGCCAATTATTTTTTTAAAAATCAAAATATATTATTATGACTCTACTCACCCATTCATTTTGTATTCCTTCAAGATTTTCATGGGGCTTAAACAGAGATATTTGTTTTCCTGACTCTGACCTATGAAATAGATACTGAATACAAGTAGAAGAGAATTCTTGTGAGAACCCTTATGGTGACAACCTCTGACTTCTGACCCAAAGAAGCAACTCTTCTTTTCTCTGCCCTCTGCTCTCAAAGCACTTGTCTGATTTGATTGCTGTCTGTATGAACATACAATGACTCAGATGTCCTTGAACCCTACAGGAAATAGATGTTCAGCTTGATGCATGGCCAAGAAGGAACAGCAGCAGCGTGAGGTCAGAGGGAAACTGGAGCATTCTTCCTGGAAGAACCTGCAGGAAGCATATGGGTCTCATAGGAGGCATGGGAAGGCAATAAAACTGCAACCCTTAAGTCCTTCTCCCAAATCCAGCTAGACACAAGCAGACACTGTAAACCCAGCATCCCAGCTTGCAGGCTCCCATCAGGGTTAGAGGTGCCTGCTAGACCAAGGGAATGCAGGAGTGGGGTCCTCTCTCTCCCAAGTCTCACAAATGACTTGAGCCAAACGGCAGCATCCATGGCATCAAACCTAGAAAGCCCAAAGGCTGATGAGAAGATTCCCCAGCTGTTGGGCTCAGGTGAACAGATGTTGCTAGTGAGTGGATCATAGAAAAGAGAGGAAGGGTCATACCTCAAAACAGTGAAAATCAGATAAGAAAGCCGTTCTTAGCATCCATTTCCTGTTTCAGATTCCTAGTCAAAAGCAAGTCCCTGTTGAGGAAAGGGAAGGTTTGATATTTGCTCTCACAACATATCAATTCTGGTTACTACCATTTTCTAAATGGTGATTAAAAAGTGGCTATAAGATCAGAAGTTAGTAACTAATGTGTGGACTTCTTGAATTTTTCATTTAGAGTAAGATGAGAATTCTTCCAAAGAGTAAAATATTAAAATGACCAGGGTGGACCTCTGTGGGCCAGCATGGTCTATACAGAGAGTTCCGGGGCAGCTGAGACTGCATAGTAGACCTCGTCTTCAAAAGCAAACAAAATATCTTTCAAAAAGTTAAAATACAAGTGAGTAACTACTATCAGTAAAGTAAGATGACATTTTAATGGCATTCTAGTCTGTGCAAGTCACTTCCTCTCACACAACCCCACTCCGAACAGTGACAACATTTCAGCTCGGTATAATCACTTCTTCCCCTGACATTGCTTCTGCACATGCACCACCACCTACTTCTGAGAGGTGACTGAGCAGATCTCATTTGGGTGTTGCTGATGGGGGAGAGTCTTCTGTTTTGTGTTAATTTCATTGGTTAAATAAAGAGACTGCCTTGGCCCTTTAATAGAACAGAAAATTAGGTAGGCGGAGTAGACAGAACAGAATGCTGGGAGAAAGAAGCTGAGTCACTGAGTCGCCATGATTCTCCCACTCCAGACAGACGCAGGTTAAGATCTTCCCTGGTAAGCCACCTCATGGGCTACACAGATTATTAGAAATGGGTTAGATCAATATGTAAGAGCTAGCCAATAAGAGGTTAAAACTAATGGGCCAAGCAGTGTTTAAAAGGATGCAGTTTCTGTGTAATTATTTCGGGGCATAAGCTCCTCACACTACAACATGTTGCATTGGAGGCACTGTTTAGAAAAAGTCGAGCACAGAATAACTGGTTCCAGGTACGCCTAAGAAAGACAATCAACCAGATTCTGAAGAGGAAAGCCATGGTTCATCCTTCCACAGTCCACGTGGCCATCTTCAAAGCAGGGCTAAGATGGCACACGAGATGAGGCTGGACCTGTCACCACCAAATTACCCATCATGAGATGGGCTCAAACCCAGGAGCAGAGGGTCTTGTTCTAAGGGAATCTGGGTTTGCCTCCTTGGATCCGCCTCTTCAGCATTTGGTGATCTACCTCTTCTTTTCCATCTCTAGTCTATTGGTGGAATGACAGCTAGTAATTACTTAGAAGCTCATATCGATCACTCAGACCAAAGGCAACTTGGTGATCCTGTGTTGATAAACCTTTCATCACTCAAACAAAATCCTTGAAGGAGTCGCAAAGTCTGTTCTCCAGCAACAACGCTTCATGTTCTTTGTAGTGCCTTCATCCCTCCATTGATGAAACCAAGATGTGGCTTCTTGATGAACAAAATGCCCATCTGACCCCATGTCTACCATATTGGGGTAGAAGACTATTTTCCTGGGGATCTCAACCATGAGCTTTCCCCATATACTAGCAACTATCTACATGCAAGGTGTGCATGCTCTAGGCAAGCATATGCCTGTGGGGATTTTAAGTGGGTCTCTGAGCTGTTTCTGTCACAGCAACCCAGTCGGGTTGACTTGAAAGCTGCCAAATGCTGAAGTTTGTCTAGAAAGAACTTGCTTCAGGTTACAGGGAAGTCACCTAAATGCAAATTTAAAAAAAAAAAACAACTGAGTTATGAGATTGGAAAAAACCCAGAGGGAAAGAACTGCATGTTTTTGACTTGATCCTTAAAGAATGACCATATAGATGGTGTCATGAGCAGCCATATCTTGTTGCACTGGGTCATGTTTGTTTTGAGTGGTAATAAGGCTCTTAGAGCATGCTTTTGGGGAGTCCAGATTCCTTTAAAAAGAAGAGCCTTCTAAAAGAGACTCCAGCTGTGTGGGTCAGACCCACACTGTGGATCTGAGAGCTGAAAAGAGAGAGTTCTTTCAGTTTCACCCTTTGATTCCAGGGAATACAACATCCTATGACTTCCTCTCCTTAGGTCTGTCTGCTGCTACCTTGTCTGGTCCTCAGCCATCATAAGTTTTGCTATGACTGTCCTCACTAGACAATAGGGGGTGGGGTGGTACAATTGCTATATGAAATGGGAGCCAGGGTCTCACAAGCAGCTTATAAGGAAATCCTTCTACCACAATAGTTCCCAAGTCCCAAATGTCAACTTGCCGAGAAACCCTGGTATATTCTCATATTGCGGCCGAAAAGATTCTTTTAAAACACACAGTGGAAGGCCTTACTTCTCTGCTTGGAGTCTTCCCTCAGTCCCCCTTAATTCCCCTGGGTGGAGGCACAACAGAGCAGTGAATATATGCATGTTAAAAGGTTTGCATTCAAAGGTATGCAGGATTCTGTAATCTTTCTTTTCAAAAAGTCACAAATAACTTATCAAGATGGCTATTGCACTGAAGCCTCTGTTTAAAAAAAGGCAAGCAAAGAAGTGGGTTCGCAGGTCAGAATACCTCAGAGAGATGAACAGCCTGGCTCTGGGAAGGAAAGCTCAGCACGAAAATCTCAAAAAAAAAAAACAAAAAAAAAAAAAACAAAAAAAAAAAAACAAAAACATACAATAGTTATAAGAAATGATGGTGTTCTTGGATCAGACATCTTTCATATCTTTAATCCTATCTCTTTGCCTATGACTCGTTACACATTTGTTACACATGCGGTCCCCTCAGTACTCTGAAATAACTGGACTGGTCTCATCCATGTGCACCTGCTATGCCTTTTGCCTGGATAGTTTCCCTTCATAATGCTACATTTCTTTCCTATCACTTCCTTCAGGCATGTCTAAAAGGTCACTATTAGTGAGGTCTTTTCTGATACCCTGTGTTAAAACGTTAATACTGCCCTCACATTCTGTTTCTTTAGTTCCTTCTATGCTTTAGCCTTTTTTTTTTCAACTAATGGATTTTGTTTATCTGTTGTAGTCTACAAAACTGTAGCTTACACATCTGTTTCACTGAGTCCTTAGCCTCTAGACAATGCTTAGCACATACAAATGTTTCAATAGTATTTCCTGAATGAATGAACGCATACAATAAGCAGTTCAAACAATTATCATATCACTACCTCTTTTGTCATTCACCAGATATTAATTATATTGTTGATGATCCAGTAAATAGAAAAGTTATTTGGATCTTTAAGTACAATTTTTTCCCAAAGCTACTACTCCAACCCTCTGAGGCAAAGAGGTAAGGCAGACATATTTTTTAGTGCTTATTAGTTTAAAGAGCTTCATCTCATGTCTTGCTTAGGGTACTAAATATGAGGTTGGCGAGGTGGCTTGCTGGTAAGGGCCCTACCCCATTTACACCATTAGACTCAATACTGGAAGAAGCGAACTTCAGGACTCCCTGAAGTTGCCCTCTGACCTCCACACGCAGGCTGTGGTGTGCATGACTGCAAACATATATAAGCTAAAAAAATCAAAAATATTGAAAATGATTTTTTGAATTAACTAAGCAATAGTGATTTACTAGAGGTTAAAACTCAGACCAGCATTCTCAGAGGCATGCAATACAGCCATGTTTCAAAGTGATGTGTCACTTAGGGAGATTCCAAAGATTTCAAAGGGGCATAAGTGCTTGGCTACTATTGAGACCACATGGCTCTTAGCAAAATCTGTCTGTATACCAAAATATCACAACCGTTAGAAACTATTCTGTTCTAAGTTTAAATTTGCCTATCATATATTTATTTACTCTGATGTCCTAGGTGCCCAGAGAGCTATCTAGAGAAAAAGAACCACCACAGAAGTGGAGAAGACTAAACAACAAGGAACCAAGAATAGGGTAGGCAATTTCTACTATGTTTGTTGTCGTTAGTGGAACAGAGATGAAGCGTGGGTACTCAAGCTACAGTCCCTACAAGATATGGGTCCATTTTAGTATCAATTTATATGTATGTATGTATGTATGTATAATAAGGTTATCTAAAGTTAATTATATGAATTTTTAGAATTTGGGTAGGGCAAATCCAGTTTACAATTATATTATTTTTATACTGTCAATTCTTTGAATTTTGAGTTAAAGCATAAATAAAATCATATGACTAGCTTTCTGATGAAATTAGTTATGCCCACTATATAAAAATCATACTTCCATTTCCACAGAGGAATTTGACTTGGTGTTCTCAGTCACAACTGCTGATCAACCACTCATTTATATAATCAAAGTTCAGTGAAATTGAATGGGGAAAACGTTTTCTTAAGAGTTACCATAGTAGATTGACTCCCAGAATTAGGGACGTGAGGGCAGTGGTTCCAGGCTGATCTGTTCTGTCCTGAAATAAAAGCATAATGTGAACAAGCTTATGTTTGATCTGAGCCAAGAACTTAGCATGGGGGGAAGGATGCCAGTCATCACTTGGGCCCGCATTCAATCTTAGACATCAAAGTGGAAAATTTACGTGCTCTGAAAGACCGAACTAAGATAAATGAAAACCTCTTCAGACATTGGTTTCAAAATTCCTTCGAGAGCACATTGCGTTTGGCTCATGAAAGCAGAGTTCAATTTGTACTTTTGATTTTTTTCCCCAGTTCCACATTTTAAAAAATGTCCTCTCACCACTTCTCCATGCAGAAGGCAACGGGCTCGCTTTGTCTCCCTACTGACCTATTCATTTCAGTTTAGTTACACCCTCTTAAGTCTGCCTCCACCTTTGGGCAGTCCCACGGAGCCCTCCTAGGGAGCTGGGAACGGATGTAAAATAGAGAATTCCCTTGCTGCGTGATGAAAGGTGTCCTTTATTAAAACAAGAACAGAATGCGTGGAAGATGTGAAAAACAACTTGTCTGCTAGGAACAGTTCCGTGGCTGGAAAAAGAAGAGCACATTTGTGCAATTACCGGTGCATTAAGCAGGAGATGAACAGCTGCTTGAACTCAGAGTCAGCAGGAGAACAGCTTTCCCATAGGGTCCAAGAGAGGAGGTGGGGCACCAAGCTGCCTGGGGGCTGTGGAGAGGTGAGGAGGGGCAAGCTGTAACACCATTCAAGCAAGAAACTTCAGTCAAGAACTATCTGGCATCCCCATCTAAAATCAGCTCCTCAGTTTGTAGGCTCAGTTGAAAACCCCGCTCGCCTCCATAACAATAACCTCTAAAAACAACACTGTTTTCCCTTAAAGAAAGCAAATTTTAAGAACTTTCAGCCCTTTGGTTACACTGCTGTTAACAAAAGAGAGACAGAGTCAATTCCTTAATGGACTTTTTTTAGGGGGGAAGGGGGAGAGTTATGATTTAGGACAACAGTTCTCAACCCATGAGTCAAGACAACTTTAGGAGGTTGAATGACCCTTTCACCATCAGAAAATAGACATTTGTATTGCAATTTGTAAAAGTAGCAAAATTACAGTTGTGAAGTACCAATGAACATAATTTTATGGTTGGGGTCATCATAGCACGAGGAACTGTATTAAAGCATTGCAGAACTAGGAAGTCTGAGACCCCACCCATTTAGGATGATCACCGTCCCTTGGGAAGCCATAGATTTCTCTTGACTCCCAGTTAAGGCTCTAGACAAAGGAAACCACCTCCACCACCAGGTACCGCCCTCTTGCTTGTGTCGCTGAGAAGCCTTCTATCTACCAAATTGGCATTCAGGAGCTTCAGAATTTAACTGCTGGAATGAAAGCAGACCCTCGCTTTAGCAACTGAGTGTTCTCAGTGCAAATCCTAACAGAAAAGCATTCCATTTTAATTACACTGGATGTCATAAATTAGACACAATAAATTTTATTGTGAAACCTCCTAGGAAGACATTCCTGAACAGATGAGGCAGAAAATGCCTGAATTATACTAAACAGGGCTAAAAGTTGATAGCTGTTGGACGGGCTGTCTATAAGGAATCTAGCTTTGTACAGGGGAAATACCAAACAGGCTGCATCACTCGGAAGAACATGGTTTCCTAAGTACCATGTCCAAAACCATTTGGGCTTGAACTTCACGAAGGTTATTATCACAGAGGATGGTGGCCAGCTGTTCTTCATTGCCACTGAGAGCAGAAATGAGGAAAGTGGAGCATTAAGATGGAATTGAAGGAATTCAGTCTTCCTGAAACTTTGAGCTGGTTAACAGTGGAAGGATCCCACACTGGAGAGTTATCGAATAAATGTTTTTTATTCACTAATGAGGGGGGAAAAGGAATTTTGAGGACAGTTCAGATACAATTTCTTAACCAGCAACAGTAAATTTGATCATCATAAAGATTTCTCCCAATAAAAATAAAATCTGAATTACTGTAAGAAATACAGCTATGGAAAGCCAGCTACCTATACCATCTACAAGGGGTAGTCTATTTGGTCACACTATTGTGTCAAAGAATCTCAGAAAATGAAAACTTTTAGGATTCAGAAATGAACTCATTTCACACCACTGATGTAACAAACACATTCTAAGGACCATAGTAACTTCCCCATAAGCAACATAGCTAATAGTTATCTTTAGAAACACATAAATTAACAAAGAAAAGAAAAATACCAAAATTTCATCAAACAAGACATAATCATATCTCCTAGATAGGAATTTAGGAAGAGAGACAATTGGACATAAAAACAGCCTGAAGTACATAAGGGTTTCCATGGATGTTTGATTTGAGGGCTCTTTACACTGTAATTTTACAACTATATTTAAAAGCAAGTGGTGGCGTAGTAACTTCCAGGACCTTTGTAATAAACCTGCAGGAGGAGAGATACTCATTCCCAGGCATTCACACACATAATCAATTCATCTTTGCAAGGCTTTTGAGCTCCATAAAACACTCCCTTTTATGTCTTCCATTCAAGTGGAATGAAAATTTCTATTGAATCTCATTCCAGACGCCCCATGAGACAGAGGTACCTTTCAGGACTCGGTACTTCACAGAGTATGGCACCCTTGAATGTGAACACCTCAATAGACATGGGTCAGAAATGAGAGGTTACTGGGTTTCACCCTGACAGGTTTTCTTCTCTGAGACTATCACAATAGAGAACCACTTTCATCTGCAGTGATTCCCAATCTCTCTGATGTATCATATGGATTTTTATGAGCCTTGATTTCTCCAAGAAAAAGAAAGTGAATGTGTGTGTGTGTGTGTGTGTGTGTGTGTAATTTGCTAGTTGTTTTAAACTATAAGCAAGAAAGAAATAGTAAAATTAGTTTCATGAATAAGTACATTTAGACCTATGCTCCCTGGGCTTTCAGTCCAATTGCTACAGCTCCCCTCACAGGCCTAAGTGGAGTGGTTTCTGCTGAGTCAGGAAGCCCCTTCATTTCTGTAGGACTTTTTCAGTTATTTTGTTTGAGGTACAAATTGCATGAGCATCCAAGGGTTGAATAGAAGGTGAAACTAGAAAAGAAGTGACTGTTGTGTTCCCTTGTCCTTGTAAGGAACAGCTCCAAGGATCCATTGAATCAGCTGCCCAGTTCTCATCCCTAAAAATACCCTCCCTTCATACCATTACAGCCAACTTTCAAAGACACAAGGCTTTATCTTAGTAGTTACGAGCAAAGACTCCGGATTCTAAATGACTGTGCTCAGATTCTAACTTTGCCTCTTAGCTGTGTACCCTTTGGGTGTTACTTAACCTCTCTGAGACTCTGCCTCTGCCCTGTAAAGCAGGGATTTGATAAGCAGTTCTTTTCTATGGTTGTTTTGAGGGTGCTAAAATGTGGTTAGAACTTTACATATAGCTGCCTGCTTATATATATGTAAGGTGAATTGAGGAGGAAGATAGGGGATGGATGGAAGAAAACACACAACCACAAGAAAACTGGAAGTCATAGTAAGAACTCTCTACACATTAAAGAAAATGCTTTGCCTTTTTTCAGATAGTGCTATGAGTGTAGCCCTGTTATCCACTATTTAGCCCAGACTAGTCCCCAACCCCAGTCCAGCAGAGTGGAGAAGTCGAGGCAGCAAGGGCCCAAGGCAGCTGGTCACATGGAAGCTGAAATCAAGAAACAGCTTACGAATAATGGTACCTAGCTCTTTCTCCCTTTTTTCAGTCTAGGTACCTGGCTGATAAAATGGTGTTGCCCACCTTTAGGATGGGCTTTACCACCTCTGTTAACCCAGTCTAGAGAATCCCTCTGTCAGACTTGCCCGAAGGTTTCTCTTTTAGGTGATTGTAGATCTGGTCAGATTGACAACCACTGTCAGTCAGTACACACTTTGTTTAGTGAGGGTTGGTGACGCTTTACTACAGGGTTCAATGGAAAGCAGGCACTGATTAGATGAGGAAAGAAAAGCAGCAGCATCTGCGGGACCCATGCAAAGGCATGGAGGCCTGAAGAACAAAGAATGCTGTACATGCCTAGTAATATCCATAGCTGGAATGCAGAACAGGTTGGGATAGCATGAAGTAGTCAAGCCTAGTTATGATCTAGCAATCTTCAAAAGACAACAAAGGACACAGTGGTAACTTATGTGATTTCTTACCTGAAGAAAAGACGAATGACAGTCTCCAAGTAGCCAAGAACATCATATTTCTGAAGGAAGTCTACCATTCTTCTTGAGAACCAGTCTCTGTGAACACTAGAAAATGAGCCATCTAGTCCCTTATTTGGCTTGTGACCCACCCAACTCTTAGAAAACATAATTCATAACCTCATGGAGGAGTGTTAACTCATAGTCAGTCTGCTAGTTTTGCCAAGATTTATTTATATATTACATAAACCAAAAACTCTCTCTCTCTCTCTCTCTCTCTCTCTCTCTCTCTCTCTCTTTTTCTCTCTGATGGAGGAAGGTCATCTGTCTATGTGTTACTTTCATTGGTTAATAAAGAAACTGCCTTGGCCCTTTGATAGGACCAAGAAAATTAGGTAGGCAGAGTAAACAGAATAGGATACTGGCTAGAAGGCAGTGAGGCAGACGTGATGCTTCTCCTACCCAAGATGGACGGTGGTTAGAATCTTTCCTGGTAAGGCACCACCTCATGGTGCTACACACATTAATAGAAATGGGTTATCAAGATAAGAGAATTAGCCATTAAGAGGCTAGAACTAATGGGCCAAGCAGTGTTTAAAAGAATACAATTTGTGTGTTGTTATTGTGGGTGTAAAGCTAACCATGTGGGAGCTGAGTAGGACAAAAAGCAGGCCTGCCCACAGCTTCTTCTACCTCTCTCTCTCTCTCTCTCTCTCTCTCTCTCTCTCTACCTCCCCCCCTCCCTCCCTCCCTTTCTCTCTGTGTGTAAGAGAGGGGGTGGGGCACTGACGACCAATTTTTTTTATTTATATATTTTAATTTTTTTATTTATATATTTTTTCAGATAGTGCTATGAGTGTAGTCCTGTTATCCACTATTTAGCCCAGACTAGTCCCCAATCCATGGCAATCATTCTACCTTACCCTAAGATGCTGCTTAGGATGATAGATGTGAATGACCACACACAACTCTGAAAGACATTCATATCCATTCTGAATACTGACAGTCAACCATCCTACAAAAGGGACACCATCGTGAAGTGATGAGATCAACCTTTTATATAGTGATTGCACCAAGCCAACCAAGCCAAGTATGAGAGGAAATCTCCCAGGCTGGAAAAATTTCATCATCATTCGCTGAGAATGTGAAATGTTGGCATAGCACTGTAAGGGTAGATTGGAAGACTCTTCCTTGCCCTTCAGAGTTGGTATAATCGTAGACTCCTCCAGGAAATATTAAGAAGAAAGCAGAAGAAAAGCCATTGAACAGATGTCCCAGAGAGAAAGTTCTTGGCAGGAGTAGATACTTAAAAGGCCGCATGTGGAGACTTATGGGTAGGAGAAGGGTGGGTGGGATAGAGAACTAAGCTGAGGTAAGTAAGTCCAAAGGGTTGACCATAAAACTTGGGAAAATTTGCTAAGGCAATTCAAAAAGGGATTTTGTAGCTAAATTTCTGATCAAGAAGAGGAACAAACATCATGCAATTTAGAGTTGTCAAGCAGGTGAGACAAGAATGGACTTCCATGCTTTTTACAAGGGAGGCCATATCTTGAGCACACCATCAGCCAGCAATCTGGTTTTGTAATTAAATTCATAAGCCTCTTCAGACTCATATTTGAAAGACTAGTAGACGTGTCAGTAAAGGCTGTGATATTTGACCCCCTTTCATCTATATAATGGAGCTATAAAAGTGTTTCTGGATTAGGACTACCAACATTAAACTTGAGAGGACGAAGCAGCTCAGATTTTCATGGCTCTGCTTAAATGGATGAAAGAACCCCAGCTCTCGCAGCACTGACTTTACGTCTCCAGTTTCTCAGGAAGAAGCAAGCACAAGCCAGCCTTCTGCTGAGGGTAAGGGGAATGTCAGCTGGGAAATGTGCAGTATGGTGTATCAATAACGTATACTATTGTCTTTCCTTGCTCCTTAATACAGACCCAACGAAGCAGCAACAAATATTTTTTTTTTCTTGAAGTGTGCTACATATGAAAGTAGACGTGGAGATAAACTCCTGGACCACTGAAACATTTCATCCCAGGCCCACCCCTTACAAAATTCACCCCACTTCCTTCAGTGTCTGTGAGTCAGTCTGTGAGAGGAATTCTCGGGAGAAATAAATGGAGGCAGGTGTGAATCAAAGGAGGATAACACCTGTCCCTGCATCTGGCCAACAGACTTCACTTTAATGTGCTGTCTGCTGGGAACTTGAGGCGTCTCGTGTTACCCAAAGGCCTCAGTCTCCACTGGAGTAGGCAGAAAGGAATTCTGTGACCAGAAGATGTGAGGTTTGGTCCTCTGCCAAGAACAATAGCGAGCTGTACAAAAGGAAAAGTTCTGCGGAGACAAAAGCACTTCATCACAGAGCAGCCCGCAGCTTTGCCGTTTGAAGAAATGAACCCCAAAGTAAAGTCACAACTGGATTAACAGCTGGCTGCTCCCCTTTTCCCTTCTAACATTGCTCTGGCCAGGCACTGCTTGTTGACATCAGAAAGGAGGAAACGCCTCTGCCAGCAGTAAGCAGTCTTCATTTGGGGGATGTTCTGGCTGGCCACAGAAAAGCAACTTGGAAGATTTATGTCCCACCGCTTTCCATCCACACTTTTTTGTTTTTCCATTAAAGGGGGAATTTAGAGCAAAGTTACCCATGTAACTCCAACCCAGTGCTGGAGAAGTCTTCGCTGACTTGCAAAATGTCAGCAGAATCGTGTGCCCAGTAGGTATAGAGGTGACGTCCACGAAACTTGTGCGCAGATTATTCTACATTGGATCTAGCGGTGGCTTTACCCACACAGAACATACCTAAATTCGAATCATAGCAACAAGGACAAGTGGAGGAGGTGTTCTTTGCAAGTGAGAAAAGTTTCTAAAGTCCTCGCCGAGCGAGGCGTTTATAAAATACACAGCCACAGAGGAACTCCCAAAGCCATCTGAAGAAACGGCAATTATAAAGAGGCTAGAAGTTAAAGAGAAAATTGCTTCTACAAGTACTAATTCATGGACCCTGAGTGTCTTAGGATGACTGAGATCAGGCTCACATGCCTCACACAACACGTGGTATCTGTAGGTCAGGAAGACAGCAGGCCTTGCCTTTCTCTCTTGAGCGCTGTAACCGGAGACAAAGCCACTCCTGCCCCAACTAAGGCATGGATAAAGTGTAACAATGTGGGAATGGTACCAGAAGATTAAAATTCCCAGTGAACCTAACGGGCTGAAATTGATCTGCGATGCAGCGAGAGAGGCGGAGGAGGTCAATTTTGCCCCATGAAGCTTCAGAGAGGCCCTGCAGAGACGGGTGGAGGGGGTCAGTGAAGCGGGAAGCAAAGCTGTGGGCGCCAACACCAAGCTCTTTCCTCCCCGACTTCGGCCGGATGTGGGTTCTGAACTATCCCAGATGGAATTTATTGGGTCAACAGTATGTGAAATGAGGACTCCCGAGCCCAAGGAAGAAGCGAGCACCCCAGGTGTCCAGTCCCAAATATGTTGGCAAGGAATTTAGACACAAAAGGGAAAAATCGTTTATTCATGGAAAACCCTCAATGGATTATTTTTTTTAAATGCCAAGGTATCATTTTTCTGTTGTTAACAGATACATGCAAAGTTTCACTGTTAGCCTAAGGGGGAAAAAAGATTCCACTTCATAAAAAATAGTTGTTGACTTAGAGTATTAATGGCAGGGAGCACCCATGAAAGTGCCTGATCATGACTCTAACATAAAAGATTCATTTTTTAGTGACATTCATTTCCTCTGAAACTCAGCAGAATATGTGAGCATTTTATTTCCCCCCAACACGTCACACACACACACACACACACACACACACACACACACACACACACTGACTCTGCAAATACACCATCCTAAGTCCTATAAAACCTTATGTTGAGTTATGAGTAGGTACCTGACGCATCTCATGCTTTTTATATTAACTCCGTCTGCGACAGAGGTTTACAGCAAAGGAACAATTAAACGAGTGAAGGCAAGACTCATTTCTCTCCCTCTCGGCCCTTCCCAGCCTCGTTTTCACCCACTCTCCTGCCCAGCATCAATAGCCGCACATAAGAAACAGTACGTTTTCCAGGCAAAAATACAAAAAAAAAAAATTGCAGTTTCTGTAAGGTAACATGAAGTTTGCAGTTGATACTCAAATTTTATTTCATTTATGATCTTGAGAATTCATGTGAGATCTGAACACCGATCCATCTCTCATATTTCTCTGCCATGGAAAAACCATATTGCAATTCCAGCACTGCACTGACTGCAACCTGCCAGAAGTACCAAATCTATATCTTTCCTGCCTGGCATCATATACATAAAAGGATGTTTTCTGAAAAGGCTGAAGACTTGGAGGAAAGATCATTTTCACTTAGTCCCAAACTTAGAATTTCTTTCTTTCAGAGCAAAATTTTATGACTTGTTCACTTCCAGTTTGTTTCTGAAAGATTTTATGTCACACAATTGTCGCTCGTTACACATTACTTGTCTTTCATGTGGTGTAAGCTGCCTATTCAAAGCAAATGTAATTTACTGGGAGACCTAAGATCCCTGTAAATATTCTGGACTACTACTCACAGACTGTTGTCAAAAATGCTATTTTTTTTTTTGTCTAAATCTCTCCTCTACACACCAGAAACCAGTAGTAGCCATGTGTTTCACTGAGACAAACCCAGAGCTACAATATAAGGAGCATGCTCAAACTGCAGCATGCCTGTAGGCAACAATCTTCATGGTGGAAAAAAAAAAAGAAAAGAAAAAAAGTTACTTTGACTGTACTATCGATTTTATTTTCCAATGAAAATGTACTTTCCTCTCTGGAAAAACTAGGTCTAGATTTTCAAATATAAAAAACTTTCAGTTCAAAGTAAGGAGCAAATCCTCAGTAGGGGATGTCTGGGATCTGAAGGTAAATAAGACGGTGCCTTGATCCAAGCACATGGATTGGAAACTACCGTTGAATGCAATCGTGTTGTGATCAGAACCTTTTACACAGCCTTTTAATTTCTATGTCAAATGCTCTGAGAGCACAGAAGAAAGAGCAGTGATTTTCCAGTGTCATCAAGCCATGTCGAGGGAGCCACGTTTGCCCCATCCCTTGGAAACAAAGGTATCTTAACAAAGAGAAGGCAGCCCAGTAAATATGTCATTAGGAGCATGTGGGGTCTGGGGGAGTTATTTTGGCTAGGAACCCAAGATAATCACAACTGAAAGAAGGTCTTGATGCTTCTGTCTTTCATCCTTTCATAGACTATTTGCGTTTTCACTGAAGAAGGGAAATGTTAAAATGAATTTGAAATGATGCTACAAGAAGAAATAAAGAGGAACATGGTCTCTGACCACATCCCTACCAGCACTGTGTAAAGCAAGAACTGTAGCCTGGTCGGCCCACCCAAGAAGGGCTGATTCCCCTCCACCCTGTACAGACAGTTGCCCCCACTCATCTCCTTCACGGTCTTCTTAATACCCTGCATGTATTTGTGAAGGCAGGTGGTACCTACCTCCACCATCAGCATTCCTTCCTTACTACAGCAGTTTTTCTGAGTCCCCCAGGAACACCTCATTGTTTTGGGGGGCATCTGCAAATGTTAATATTCCCTCAGGACAGCTCACTTCCCAGATCCTCCTGGTCTTTCTACTTAGTTAGACCTGCATACTAATACTGGTTTAATATTAATACTTGGAATATACCCAAGAGATGCCCAATCATACTACAAAAGCATTTGTTAAACTATGTTCATAGCAACACTATTTGTAATAGCCAGAACCTGGGAACAACCTAGGTGCCCCTCAATAGAAGAATGGATAAAGAAGGTGTGGCACATATACACGTTAGAGTTCTATTCAGTGGTAAAAAACAATGACATCTTGAACTTTGAATGCAAATGGATATAAATAGAAAACACTATCCTGAGTAAGATGACCCAGACCCAAAACGATGATTATGGTATGTATTCAATCATTGGTGAATTCTAGCCATTAACAAAGGACATTGAGCCTATAGTTCACAAGCCTAGAGAAGCCAAATAATAAAGCGAACCCAAAGAAAAACATATATTTATCCTCTTGGATACTGGAAGTAGACAAGATTGCTGGGCAAAAGTTGGGAGCACGGGGGTGGGGTGGGAAGAAAGGGAGATGGGGAGAGAGAAGGGAGAAGGGGAGGATTGGAGAGAGCTTTGGGGAATGAGATGGTTGAGATGGAGGAAGGGTGGATATGGGAGCAAGGAAGAAGATATCTTAATTAAGGGAGCCATTTTAGGGTTGGCAAGAGACTTGGCTCTAGAGGGGTTCCCATGTGTCCAATGGGATGTTCCCAGCTAGGTCCTTGGGCAGCAGAGGAGAGGGTGTCTGAACTGGCTTTCTCCCATAGGCACACTGATGAATATCTTGGATGTCACCATAGAACCTTCATCTGGCGATGGATGGAGATAGAGACAGAGACCCACATTGGAGCACTGAACTGAGCTCCCAAGGTCCAGATGAAGAGCAGAAGGAGGGAGATCATGAGCAAGGAAGTCAGGACCACAAGGGGTGCATCCACCCTCAGAGACGATGAGACTTATCTAATGGGAGCTCACCAAGGCCAGCAGGACTGGGACTGAACAAGCATGTGATCAAACTGGACTCTCTAAATGTGGCTGACAATGAGGGCTGACTGAGAAGCCAATGATAATGGTGCTGGGTTTTGATTCTACTGCATGCACTGGCTTTTTGGAAGCCTAGTCTGTTTGAATGCACACCTTCCTAGACCTGGATGGAGCGGGGAGAGCCTTGGACTCCCCACAGGGCAGGGCACCCTGACTTCTCTTAGGACTGAAGAGGGAGGGAGAGGGGTAGAGGGAGAGAAATGGGAGGAGGTGGAAATTTTTAATAAACAAACAAATAAATAAATATATAAATTCATTGCTGAAGCTACTTGAAACTAGATTCTTTCAGCTAATGTCAGGGCACAACATGGCATTCTATAGTGCTTGGCCAGTCTCCCCTGCTACCCTGACACTAATGTTTGTATTAACCTAATTTTAACTGCACACTCATTTTGGAAATGAAAGATTCATAAAGTACCTTTTATATACTATATCTCTTTACCTGTCCTTGGTGCTTGTAAACTGGATTGTTTTCAGGTCAATGTGAACTCAACAAGTCTTCAGATAGGACACAAAATTTACTGACCAGGAAAGCAATCTTTCCATTTCAAACATGTTCTAGTTCACTCCAGATTAATTCAAGGTAATTTTTATGTATTCCTTCCCTGACCTTGGGTATACTTTTCTATCTGTCCTCTCTGGTGGAATTCCTGTAAGACTCTTAAAGGCTCCAAACTGCACAAGATATTGTTTCATTTAGAAGGATGAGAATTGCCAAAAGGTTTTGGGTCATCGAGGGCTAAAGAATAAGTAAGGACCATGTGACCTAAGTAAGAATTTCCTAGGAAGTTGTTTCAGGTCAGTGAGCAGTGTGGGATCCATTCCAGGTTTAAGTGCTTTGTCTCTTGTTTTCATTACCTTCAAAAAAATGTGTTAAGTCCTGGTGAAGATAACCAGAACACACGATTAAGCCAAGGAAGCATGTCCCTCAACCATGGCACCAGCTTTATGTAAAATTTAAGTTACTTAGCCAAAGAGAATAATCATACTATACCAAACAAGACAGAATGACATTTTCACAAACTTAAAGCTGTATGACTGTAATTACAAACACTAAGTTCTTATCATTGCCAAACACTTTCCACTCTGACCTCATTGCTTCTTGGTTGAAATTTCTGCAAATGTTTTCCCTTTGAGGATTAGGGGTTTCTCTGCTCAGAGGTGAGATGACTATTTAAAAAGATAATTTGAAGTCCTCTGAGCCTCTTTTAAAGTCATAAGCACAAAAGGCAATCATTCCTTTGACCTGTTAAAATGTCGAAGACTCTTTAACATTAAACACAAAGATATATGAATGAGGACCATCTGTAACATTTTAAGATAATCCAAAAGTATATAAATTTCAGGGGACGGAAGGTGAACATGCATGCTAAATTTTTGCTGCACAATGATCTTCAGCTCAGTAAGCGTTTTTAGAAATGAACCACTTAGCATGGTGTGTGTGTGTGTGTGTGTGTGTGTGTGTGTGTGTGTGTGTGTGTTTGAATAAGTATATGGTCACAAATATCAGGGTACATGGCAGAGGCCAGAGAACAAGGTTTGGGAGTCAAGTCTTTTCTTCCTTCTTCATATTGGTTCTAGAGATCGAACTCAGGTGATCACCCTTGTGAGTCCCTTGTATCACTGAGCTATCTCACAGACCCCATTTATAACTTAAGATGTTTCAATTAAATTATTGTTGCTATCCTTGCATGAGTGTGTGTAATGTATGCTGGTGAACATGTATGCCCATAGTACATGTGTGGATGAGGACAGAGGATAACTCTATGGCATTTGTTCTCTCAACTTCTCCATAGATCCAGAGATTAAATTTGGGTTGCTAGGCTTTTATGCAGGAAGCATTCTTACCCATGGGACCATCTCTCCAGTGCCCCATTTATCACTTTTAAAAGGTGGCTTCACTAATTTTATTTTTAACCCTAGAACATTGCTGCTGAAATAAGCTTTCAAATTAATACAGAGAAGAGAGGTGCAAATTTTCTGAATGTGGCTGCAGCAGCCATCCACATGGTGATGAGGACAGTGTTTCCATGGAAATGAAGGTGAGCAATTCCTGCCAGGGTGCTTCATGTATTGAACATGTTCATTTCAGGTATTAAATGATGAGGCATGCTCACGCTGCACAGCTCTTTGCAGAGACCACTACAGCTGTGTAAGGTTACATATACAAAGAAGAAAATCAAGACAGAATGTTGGGTGGAAAAGATAAGGATATCAGATCAAGAGCTATTTTCTATCATGTTGTACTGATTAGCTTTTCTCAGTTTGGCTGAATCATGGGGGAAGAGGGAAACTTCACTGACTTAGTTGAGAAGATTCCTCCTACACATTAGCCTATAATCAAGACTGGAGTGACATTTTCTAAAAAAAATTGTCACTGTGGAAAGTCCCAACCACTGTAGGCAGTGCCAACCCTGGGAAGGTGGTTCTGGGTTGTGTACAATGAAAGCTACCAACCATGGAGAGCAAACCAATATGCAGTGCTCCCCCATGGCCTGTGCTTCAGTTCCTGACTCCAGGTTCCTGCTTGAGTGAGTCCCTGTCTTGATTTTCATCAGTGGTGGACTGTGATGGAGACATGTAAGGCAAATAAATCCTTTCCTCCAGTGACCGAAAAAAACTAATACTGTGTGAAACTGGCACACAGCGGATTTCAAATGAAAGCAGATCAGACTGGCAAGCACTGTTTCCTAATGCAGTAAATCCCTTTTCTCCATGTCAGCAACACTCACCTATTGTCATTTCTTTCAACTTATTCTTCCTTGTAAGAGGTAACATTATACGTGATTTTAATTTACATTTCCCTAATAATCAATGATGTTAACTATTAATGTATGGATTCATTTTCTCTGAGGTTTAGATCGTATATATTGAAATGTATTTGAATATATAGACTACACTAATAAGGATTTTTGGCTTTCAAGTACTTCATTTTTTTTTAGTAATTCATGATAATCTGTATATGACAAAAGAATTATGCCTATGAGGTATCAAATCAATAATTTTGGAAAAGAGAAAAGGAAATGCATCATGGGAGATAACAAAATGGCTGGCAAGGACTCGGAGAATTGAATGACAATTAAGTTTCCAAAAATATCTATTTTACCGTCTCACCTTCTTAATATTTGTCAGAAATCAAGATTATAGCAAATAATAGTTTTCATTAAAGAGTATAAAGGGATTTATTTTATATTTGGCATTAATATTTACTGTGGTTTTCTTGAGAAATCTCAAGGCTCATTGTATCTGAACTTAAAAATGTTCCTTCCTTTGTCCGTTTGCTTTCCTCTTTTGTACATACTTAAGATCTCTATTGCTGACATCGTCAAATTTCACAGTGATATGTCATGTGGTGGAGTTCTTAAATCACTGTGTAAACCAATCAATTGACCTTTGCAATCTGAAAACACAAATCGTTCATTTATATTTTTAATTGTCTAAATCCCTTATTCTGTAAATCCCAAAGTATGCCTGATGATCTTGACTACAAAGTCAAATCTGAGAAAGACTTTAAAAAGCTGATTAGATTATTTTTAAATATATGGATTTTAGAAAGTTAACAGGTCATCCTGAATCTAATAAAGAGTGTCTATTTTAAAACCTAAGCAAATATTACATTCATTAATAAAATATTTCAAACATTCTGTTCTTGATATTGAGAATAGGCAAAGGACATTTAGCAGTAATCTGATTCAACAGTGCTCTCAAAGCTCTGGGCAAAACAAAAAAGTGGGAATTAGAAAACCATCATGTGGATAGAAATAAGGAAATAGAAGCATGACTATCTATCTATGGCATAAGTATGTACATCAAAACTCCACAAGAGTTTCCAAAGCAACCACTAGTCTAACATATTTATCATGACACCTGACACAAATCAATATTAAAATGTCCAGTGTGTTTATCAACATTATCATGGATAAGTAGAAAGTGAAATTCAAAATCTAGAAGCTCTCTAAATCAACATGTTTTCCCAATCAGGCATAAGATTAAAATCTAAGTAAATAAATGCAATATATCTTCATTAGAAGTTAAAAAAATTACTGAATATATATATATACTGAATATATATATATACAGAACTATAACCTGTGTCTTTGAATATTTAAATATTTCCAATGCAATATAGAGAAAAGAAAATGTAGACTAAAAGTGCAAGACATCAGGTTGATTTCAGTGTGGCAAGTAAGGCAATGTGGTAGATATGAAATGTTTGAAAAATTGTCACTTAGTTCAACCCTAATCAGGTCAGGGAAAATGAGAAACCAGCAGGCTCGGGTCCTATGCACGAATTTATAGGTTGTATTTAGAATTCCTGTTGTGTACTTTGCTGGCAGTGCTATTACAAGCATGCAGAGTATGAATCCTGTGATCCTGACCAGAAGGATGCCTCACCTTTAATAGGCAGGCCGCACACACGCTGGCCCACCCCAGTGAGCACGCGACAGTGGGGTCCGGATGGCCAGGAATGCACACCTTTAATGTGGTGGAACACTGCAGGCTTCCTCTGAGAACTGATACAGAGGAGACTCTGGAAACTATTTCTAGTGGAATGGGCCACCTGTGCAATGTGAAACTTGTCCCTTATCAAATAGCAAAATGGAAAATTCTTAGAAGGTGACAGGATATTTTATAGAACCATGTGTTGACACATTTCACAAAGGGTTTTCTTTATATATCTTCTTTTCCTGTTTTTGAGATGGAGAGAGAGAGAGAGAAAGAGGGAGAGGGAGACAGAGTAATTGGTGTGAACATGTGTGTCTGCTTTCAGTCTCTGCTCAGCTCAGACTTCAGAGCCTCTCCAGCTTCCTTCCTGACCTCCTGTTGACAGCGTCATCATTGTTCCCGAGACTGTGGTTAGGACTCGTGATGGCTGTGTGACACACCCTCCCAGGGGATGGTTGTGCATTTTGCAGTGTGTTTGTTTCACTTCAGCAAACACAGCCAAGTAGGGCTGCAAACCACAGTGGACCATTACCTGAAAGTGTTGACTTTCAAAAACAGGGACGGGGAAAGAAAAGCTTTTTTGCCCTTAATAGCTCAGCTAATAAGCTAAACCCAACAAACAGAAGACTGTATATAAATAAGTCAAATGCATTTTCTGGAGAGAAAATAGAGGTAAAAATCTAAAGACTGCTAGCAAGCTTAAGAAATTTCTAGTTCAAGGAGTCCAATAGCTATCTTGAGTGAATTA
Organism: Microtus oregoni; assembly: GCF_018167655.1. Classification (NCBI taxonomy): domain Eukaryota; kingdom Metazoa; phylum Chordata; class Mammalia; order Rodentia; family Cricetidae; genus Microtus; species Microtus oregoni. The sequence goes on from NW_024543063.1 coordinate 21,104,093, forward strand.
TGGCTCTCTGTGGCTATTTACATCCACCACACCCAGAAAGTCTTTTTCATCGGCTGAAACCATACTTTATATCAAAATGAAATCTTGCCTAATTGAAATACTCCCCTCCACAACATCTCTTTCCATTTGTAGGTGTGGTGTAGGTGTGGTGTCATGAACAATATGATAGGAACAATCCATAAGTTGGAATTACTAGAAAAATTACTTTTCTGGTCAGAAATGACAGTCCCAGTGGGCAAACTACCCTGCTTACTTTATCCCTCATATGTCTAGAACAAAGTCCTTACAGCTCCAGGGGAATCAGCTAACTTTAGAAGGCATCCTCCAAAGTCTAAGGAGAGAATATGGAAGGCTTCTCTGAACATGTCAGACACCAGGGGCAGACTGATGGACCTGACCTCACAGGATTAATATTTTGCTAGATATAAAAAAATTTTGCTAGATATAAACAAAATCACAGAAAAATATTCACAACTTTCCTGGAAGACAAAAGCTCAATACCCGTAGTCTATAATTATATTTTTCAAAGTCAGTTTCTTAGAAAACAAACAAACCCATATCACAATGGAAAATACAAGAGGTTCTTAAGTATAAGTCAGCCTTTTAAAATCAGTATTAAAAATAAAGTGTAAAGAATTAGATCAAATTTTAGACCATCAGATTAGCAATGATGAAAACTAGAAGGATAGCATCCAGTTAGAATAAAGGTGTGTTACAGTCTCGTTTGTCTACAAACATGTTATCTTTGTATATTGCTATAAAATACGTAAAAAGCCTAAGCCGTACAATTAATAGTGAGACAAAGAGACTTTTCAGGAGATGGTGACTAATGGATTAACACCTTAGAGATATAAGAGTGTTGTGTATTTGCATCAATGTCACGGGTTACTCATGTCAAGAAAGATGGGTCCTTGAATAGGGTAGCAAGAACTACAAGTTCTCCAGTGACTATTATTTGCTTATGTAGCAACAGGATAATTGCTGTGGGTAAACAGGAAATAGAAACTAGGCCTGTGAAATGGGATTTGGTGAACAAGTATTCAGGATGTAGAACAATAGCACAAAACTGACTTTAAGTTTTAGCTCTGTATTTATTCTAAAACTACATTCTGCTCAACTTTTCCCTTTTCCCTCTCCCTTTCTCCTCTCCTTGCTGCCCTTTCTTTCTCTTAGTCTTCCTCCCTCTGTCTCTTTCTTTCTCTCTCTCCCTTCATTCTTTTCTTCCTTTTCTTTTCTTTCCCTTCTTCCTTTCTTTGACAAGATCTTGAACCTCTGTAACTGGTCTCAAAGCTTCAGTTCTTGTGCTCAGCCTCCCGAGTTCTGGCCCCTTCTGGCCTAGCTATTCACGCTGCTCTTGAAAGCATTCTATGTCCCCTGGACTATTCATCTTCTTCAGATGTTAGGCTTTTCCAGATTGGCTTCTCAATCATTTGTTCAGGCACTAGGAAAGAAACAAAAATTCTTATTTTATTATTAAAAATTTTGTATTTTATTATAACTGAATTTATGTGTCTTTTCAAGAAATTAACATACTATTTTCTGTTTTAAGTCAAATTTTATGATTTTCAAAGACATTTTTAGAATTTTTCTCATGAAAGTCTCATGCATTTCTTGCTGCTATGCTAGATGTTTTGAATATGTTTCTACTCCACTTCAAATGGATGTTTTCAAATGGAATAAAAATGTAGATTTACACATGAGTTTTTATTACATTCTCTCAGAACTCAGTACTTCTTCTAACACCCCTATAACGTGTAGTTGACTAAATTTTAATTTATACTTAAACAGTCAAACTACTAAAATGATAATTTCCCTCCATTTCCTGCCATTTTTATACCTTCCTCTGTTTTCTTCCTTCCTAGTGGATTGGAAAGTTGCAAAATAATTGTGGTGATAGTTAAATTCCCGTTTTGTTCTTCTTTTAATAGTTTTCAATGACCAACTTTCTTTTTTTCAATTTTTTTCTTTTCTTTCTTTTTTTTTGTTTTTGTTGTTTTTTTTTTTGTTTGTTTGTTTTTCAAGACAGAGTTTCTCTGCGTAGCAGCTCTAGCTATCCTGGAACTTACTTTGTAGACCAGGCTAGCCTTGAACTCACAGAGATCCACCTGCCTCTGTCTCCCAAGTGCTGGGATTAAAGGCATACTCCATCAGTGCCCTGGTTGATATTTTCATAAACTGCTTTTCTTCTAGCATGATGATTTATGTAAGTAGATACTGATCTCCTCAAACAGGAGCCTTTCCATATTCCCCAATGACGTGGAAGAAAGTACTCGTCCTGATATCCTGATGCAATATTGTACTAAAGTTAAAATAGATGATGACCATAAAGAGCATGTTATTTGTATCCTTTCAATGATGCAACACTGTGTTTAAATGCCATGGGGGTCTCCTAAAATTCCAAATGATTTGCTTCAATGACACTGTAATGAAGCCAATGAGGCTTGTAAGATTTACCCAAGTAAGAATAAAAATCAACAGTAACAATGTTACCTACCAGTGAGTCTCCATAAGTCTTGGTTTATTCCTTTACTATACGGTGATCTATTTCCGATGGATACTCCATGCTGCAGATTAATTCTATGCTTAGGATAGTAAGAAATGCCCTGGACAGAAATACACTATTGAAGTGATACTGATCTCTTCCTTTCCAATTTTCTTAGTAGCTGCCAACAATAAATATAAAGGAGAGCACCTTCTTGCCAATACTCAATCCTGGCATACCTGAACATATTTATAAACTACTCTGAACAATGAAGAAACTTGGCAAGGCACCAAGACATTGTGTGGCACAGCCAAGAATGCGAGCCTGGACCACGTCCATTGTGGTTTGCACTTTGGAGTAATTTGTACAATTTGGAAAGCAGGTTATAAAACTCTGGAACAGGTTATCCAAGGTAACTCTTGTGTCCAAGGGGAAATGGTAAGAATAAATATGTGCTCCTGGGAGCTCAGGTGCTGTCAGTTATTAAAGCTAAAGAGACTAACAATGGTTTATTCCACAGTATTTTCTGTGCTTTGTTGTGTTTCATACGGTTGTATAAATGGGTGCTGATAAACATGTATACAATAAATACTATGATATATGCAAATAAAATTCTTTATGTAAATATGCTCAAATATCCAGCTAATAATATGCTAATAGTTGAGGTCAAAACTAAAGAGCAATTCTGCCTCATGCAAAATCCTTGTTTTATTTAGAGCACTAATTATTCATATTTAGACTATGCCATGAGAAAGTGCAGTTCAAAAAGCACCAAATGCACAGAATTTAAATGAGAGATGGAATTTTAAATGAGTACATTCACAATTGTGTCAACGTGAGACTGGCATTTGTCACCTGGGTTCCCAAGACCTACTTATTATGAGGTGGTGGGTGCTCTCATTTATAATCATCTATCTCAGATGCTATTGAAAGGCTGAGGCAAGGTTAACAGGCAGGCTAAAAACAGTACAAGTTAAGGGGTCAGCAAGTCAGGAGTTCCATAAAAAGGGCTTTCTAAAGAGTCATATCTGCGCTCTAAGTTTGTTTCCTCCTGTGTCTTTTTTTAACCTTTTTAGAGGCACTTCAGATATGTAAATCCTTGGGATTCCATCCTAATGAGGCTACATCTTCCAGGAGCAAATCTGAGCCAGGAATACTTGAAAGTGTATTAGTCATTTCAGTACCGGTCACTGGTAACATGTTTACCTTCCATAGAAACCATGGTAAGGCCTCAGCAAAGGAATCACATCATTCTTCCTTGCAAAATAAAATGATGCCCTTGGCATTTTCATAGCACTCAAAGCCATCCGTTAGAAACTTGTAATTCCGGTGGAGGAAGTGGACAGTTAACCAGAGCTGTGCTCCTGAGTATGGGAGGCTAGAGATGGCAAGAACAAATACAAGCCTCTACTAACCCTCAAATCTCATCCTACGTCACTGAACTTACCTATTGCTGAGTTAAATTCCACAAGTTTCTTTTCTTTTCTTTCTTTTCGTTGTTGAAATATAATAAATCAAAGTTCTTGCAAGTATAAATGAGCAATCATAACTCAAAGTAAGATGCTCAACTGTCAGGAGTGTCTTGTGTCTCACAGGGAAAAGCACTGGTGAGTGGCTAGCTTCCAATACCATCGTAGAAGAGTCCCTAGTACTCTAGAATGAAGAAAAGCTAACACATTTCTGTGGCTGACCCTTTCTAAAGAAAGAGCAGCATGTACTTTATAATAGCTCCTTTTCCCTTCTGTCTTTTCCAGCAATCATAATTCCATTTATTCTAACAGTTTGGCAGTTTCGCCATCTAAAGAATACTGAAAGACGTAACAGAATTCGAAGCCCAGGAAGTATATTTACTCAAAACTAAAAGGTACTCCTGGCCTTTCATTTCTTCCCAGGAGAAGTGGAAGCGCACATTCTGCTCCCAGCTGAGAACACGACAGTGTTGGGGAATGCGGGATGGAGAAGGGGCCGTGGTAAAGTCAGAGAACTGCAAAGGTACTGGATGGCAAGACATTTTTGGAGGTTTCAGAAGAACGATGATAAGAGTTTGAAAGGGTTCTTCAAATTTGTTTTAATAATGTTGATCACCAGTCCATTTTTAAAAAATTAGAGTAAGGAAATAAGGCAGAAATGGAAAATGTCAAAGAAGTAATCAAATTGGGAGTTCCAAATAGAATTATTAACTAAATTATATATTGTTCAGAAACTGACATTGGGTTCTATTCCTTAAAAAAATCGAACTTTCATTTGAAACCATGGAAAATGTCTATAATTTTCATCTTCATTTCTAGTTTGCTATGATAATCTTCTATTTTCTTGCATATGTGTGCATGTATGATGCGTGGATGTAGACATGGGAGTGTCTACGTGTGTGTGAACGCATACCTTCTATGTCATTGTGCCAGGGTCCCTGGCTGGTCACTGCTGTGAATGCTAGGTGAGCTGGCCTGTAGCCCTCAAGGGCTTCTCCTGTCTTCCACCCCTCATCTCACCACAGAAGCTCTGGACTACAGACACTAGCTATAGTGTCCACTTTTACATGGACCCTGGGGATGCAAACCCAGTTTCTTACACTGCAAGGCAAGAACTTGAATCAGCACTTGAACATCTCCCTACCTCTATATTTTTCTTTATCATTCAAACAACTGACTACTCATCTGCCTTGACATTCTAGAAGGATGGGTATGCAAACATCTCTGATTGGCTTCAGAGTACCATGAAGCAAGAATTGCAGACTAGTATGGAAACTGTAGATAAAATATTTATCTTGGGGATGTTTCTCACTTAAGGGACATTAGAGAGAAAAAGAACTCCTTTGGAACAGGTGGTAACTGAAGAGGACTGTCACACTGCCTAGCCCTTCCCTGAGGTCCCAAAGGCCGAATCAACGTCATTTAGGGGGAAAGGAGACCAAGAACAAGCTTCCCACCATACCTGGTAGACTTGGAATGAAAGTCAGTGAGCATATACAGAAGCCTCAATGGACAAGCAATGAAGGAGATTCTAGCATGAGTGGGGAATAATTTGAAAAACAATTCCCAAAATGGAGGTTATGAGGGGGAAGTGAACTGGGTAGAGCAGAAGAGAGCTCACCTTAACATTTCTTCATTTTTTTTCCCATTTAGTTCTGCATAATAGTTGATGTGATAGTTTGAATGTAATTGGCCCTCCAAAGCTCATAGAGAATGGCACTATTAGGAGATGTGGACTTGTTGAAGTGGGTGTAGCCTATTGGAGGAAGCCTGCCACTGTGGGGGTGGGCTTTCAGGTATCTTTTGCTCAAGCTTCCCTCCATGTGACAGACAGACCATTTCCTGTTGCCTTCAAGATGTAGAACTTTGAGCTACTTCTCCAGCACCATGTCTGCCTGCATACAGTCATGCTCACTTCCATGATGATAATGGACTGAACCTTTGAAACTGTAAATGAGCCACCTCAAATAAATGTTTTCCTTTATAAGAGTTGCCATATTCATAGTGTCTCTTCACAGAAATAGAAACCCTAATTCAGACAGCTGGGATTCCTCACTTAAAGATCACAATCACAGGGAATTAGTTTAAAATGCAACCTAAATGCCCCTTGACTGAAAAATGGATAAGGAAAATGTGGTTCATTTACACAATGGAGTACTACACAGCAGGAAAAAATAATGACATCTTGAATTTTGCAGGCAAATGGATGGAGCTAGAAAACATCATTTTGACACAGAAAGACAATTCTCACATGTACTCACTCACAGGTGGTTTTTAAACATAAATAAAGAAAACCAGCCCAATCACAATCCCAGAGAACCTACACAATAATGATGACCCTAAGAGAGACATACATAGATCTAATCTACATGGGAAGTAGAAAAAGACAAGATCTCCTGAGTAAATTGGGAGCATGGGAACCTTGGGATAGGGTTGAAGGGGAGAGGAAAGGCAGGGAGGGGAGCAGAGAAAAATGAATGTAGAGCTCAATAAAAATCAATAAAAAAAGATGGAACCTTCTCAATGCCAAGAAACAGCCTACATTCCAGTAGTCAGGGGAATTTCCCAAGATATGCCCCGTGGAGACATGTACAACATAAGCCAGAGTCTGCTCTTCTCTCTTCTTCCTCTTCTCCTTTAGGTTCTGGCTTAAAAAAAAAAAAAATCGCACAAAGCATGATCTTCTGTCTTTAATTCAAATTCCAGTTGTCCTTGTTAATGAATGTGAGTTTGGAATAATGACATCCAATAGTTAATCTAATGGCTTCTTACCCAGATAGACCTGGAAAATCCAGTTCTGATTCTAAACAGATTACTCAAGGCCTCTGTGACATGACATCTAATCTACTGAGGGAGAGAAACAATGATATTGTTCCCATAGGGATGGGATGACCATTAAGCAAAGACCAATAAACAAATATATAGCACAGGAAGTAGCATGTCTTAATTCATCAATTATTATTGTTATGGAATTTAGTTGTGCTTTTGAATGGAGGAATCGGCAGTTAGAACAAACAACAACGAAGAATACTCTCCTGCATCCTACCTCCGTATTTTTTTTTGTAGTTTTATTGCTCTCAGAAAACCATAAATATTTAATCATTAGAACTTTCATAATTCTAAATGGTTTGTATTTAATCATGAAATATGAATGTGGTTTTACCCCAGAGGAACATAATTAAAATTCATTTTATAAACACATTTTTTTGTTGTTGTTTAAGGCTTAATAAAAATTTTCCCTATGTTATAAATCTCACCTTAGAATCTCACATTCCAATTTTCACAAACCAATCAAAAAGCAATTATCCACAACAACCAATCAGCAAAATGAACCAAAATGAGTCATCTGTCTCCCACTTATAAGCAGATGATGGATGATTGACTCTAAGGAAATTCTTCAATTTATTTTTATCTTTCTGTTATATGACAAAGAAATTAACAACCAAATTTAGAGCTCAGAGCTCTGTAAACCCATTATTATTAAAAAATATTTTTTAAAGACCTAAAGCCTATTAAGGATCCCAATAAACTTCTGCAGGCATGTAGAAGTACTTTGCTAATAGTCACTAGATAAAAACAACAGTCTATTGATATTGCTCATATTCTTCATCCATAGATAACAGCTACTGATAAACTATTTTAAAATGTCATCTCTAGTTTCTTAGATTCTTTTTAAAATTCATATCTGCCCAATCGGGATGACATTAAAAGACTATTTCTGTCTTGTTTTATATGGACCAGATTTTCTGGCCCATGGACGAGACTCTGGCTTGTAATGTAACGAATCACAGATATAAAGGTGGCCAGGTTGGTCCAGATGACATGCTCCACATATAAAACAAAGGAAGAAAGTAGCAGTGGGGGCATATGTATGTTAGAGGTTGGAAACATCATGGACTTGCTGGATTAACTGCTGGCATAATAATCTTTCTAAGCATCTGGGACTAGCCCACACATCTTTCTCTTTAGGCAAAGGTGGGCAGGTAGGATTACAAAGGCCCTACCCTTCTCTCCTTACTCAGAATTACTGAGCACCTCTTTGGAAGCAAACACCATTTAGTTAATTTTCTGTATTCCTTTAAGTAATGCCCAGAACAATCATACAAGATCAAACCCCTCAGCATAACTGTTTTACATATATGGCCATTAAGACTTAGTGAAGTGAAGTTTAATGACTTCAGAGGATCAGGAAGCTAACAGCAAGCCAGCTGTGGCAGCAATCTTGCCCAGTTCTGCCTGTAGTTGCTTTCTACGCATGAGTCTGTATACTCTGCTTGGCTGTCAACTGGCCTTGCTACATATGAAACTCATTTTGAAATTTTCCAGTATTTCAATAGTTTGGTAACCAGCCAATCTACTTACTACTCTATTTCATCATTCAACAAATGTGTTTATTAAGAGCCTCTTATTTGTCGATTACCATGTTAGACCTTGGGGAACCAAGATTGAGCAGGGGATAGAAGAACCCTGTCCTTGCTGCAGCATGTACTGGGAAAAGACAGACAACTAGAGAAGAGTGGGACTGTGTTGCTTCCTCCATACTGAGACAGTCCAGTGACTATCAGGCACATAACGGCGCTGGGTGTGCTCAACGGTGATGGTCCCAAACGTGCGTAAAATCTTCTTTTCTTAGACACTAGACCAAGTATGATAAGTACTGGTATATCATAAAGGTAGTCCTTTTTCTCACAGACAAAATGTAGCTGAGAAGAGTGAAATGGGAGAAAACAGCTTTATAGTTGAAATATAAATGGCTAATGGGATCATTGTGCAGGAGGCCTGGATTTCACAAATGGGAACGGAGAGTTCCCTCCAACAGTGAACCCCTTTATTCCAGGTAATCACAAGAGAGATGATATTTAGTGTAAATATCAAATGTTATACTTTCCCTTCCTATCTGGCCAGCCTGTGTGCTCACTGCTTTAAAGAATTGAATAGGACAATTTTAAATGATCCGTCTGTCTAGTGATCTATCAATCACTTCATTAGTCATAATGTTAATGTTTTCGAAATTGATAAAAATCAATGTATTTACTACGATTTCCCTTAAATCTCTATAACCCTAATTTCTGATATGAAAAGTGACTTCCATTCTATTTAAATATATCCCTATGAAATTATTTCTGGAGGTTATAGAATGTCAGCGTGTTAGCATCCAGGTTGTTTTAGCCTTCAAGGCTTCATACCCTTAAACAAAGGTGTTCATAGGAATTTTATTAATATTACTTAAGTTTAAAAAAAGAACTTCAGACTACCTAGGCCACAACAATATAGATTGTTGGTTGACCCCCAGTTGATGCTAAGCAATATTTGGGGACATTACAATACAGAGCTGCTATTAACATGTGAAGGAAAGTCAGAAATAGTGATCAACAGCCCACAGTGGTCAGGACATCATGCATAGCCGCATATTATGTTCCAAAGTGTCAGCGGGGTTGACTGTAAGCCACCCTAGCTGAGATGATACACGCTGGTTTGAAGGGGAGCCATTGTCCTAGAATATGGAAAATGCATAGCAGAACTCTTTCTGGATTTCCTCAGGTTTATTATTTGGAAATGCAGGCCCCCTCCCTGCCATTGACAATGCCCTCTTCTTTCTGTTTAGCCTCTGCACACATGTTCTTGCTGTCTGTTCTTCCTCTTTCCTTCCTGTTCCTCAGAGAACTAAGCTGACTAGGTCTAGAGGGATCTAGAATAAGCACTAGAAATATAAACACTTCTTCTGGGTTTCCAGACTAAGATACATCAAAAGCTGGGTAGGCTCTACCCAGGGTAGGGGTGTTGTAATCAGCCTCATTCCCACAGATGCAAAAGAACACACAAGACTCTGGGGCAGGGTATCTGACTGCGTTTTTTCCTTACTCACCTTCTAGCCTTGACCACATAATATCAATGAGCCCTGACTTGACCACCTTCAACAGGGAAAATAGGAAACCTGTCTTGAGAATTAGTATGAGAATTTAAAGAGCTGGGATATTTAAAGTGCCTGGTACACAGTAAACCCAGGATTCAACTATTACTATTCAATTTTGCCTGGTGTGGTACCACTGTGCCTTATAGAATGGAATTGATTTCTGTCTCCCTTGTAGAGAACAAATTTCTCTTGCTCTGTGTGTGTGTGTGTGTGTGTGTGTGTGTGTGTGTGTGTGTGTTTGTTTATCTGAATCTTCAGATTCTCTTGGGAAAATCATTGGTTCTAGATTTTTCTGTGTACCTTGTGATCCTAAGACTTTCTATAAATTCTGGTTCAACTCCAAGTCTTCCATTGATAAAGGAAGTTTGCCTGTGATGGTAATGTCTTTGGCCCTCAGCCATTCACACAAATGTGATACAAGCCAATACCATCAAAAACTAATGCTCAATTCTTAGAATTTCAAGTTTTACCTTTATATCCAGGTCTAAGAGATTTTACTTCATGAGCCTCTTAATTGGTTTACTTAAGTTTATTATAAGCATTTTCACCTCAAGGAAATAAGTAAAAATAACTAATAAATGCAGCTTCTGAAACCATATATTTTCTTCACAGACTCACAGAACGTTTAGGGATTTCGTATAGGATCAAAATGAAGCCATTCGCGTGAGTGTGCAGTCTTAGTAAAGCCAGCGGGGTATTCTCCCTGAAAAATAACCAAATGTTCGAAGTAAAAATTATAGACTCAAACATCTTATTCTCAATTTGTTATCAAAGTTGAGTAATTTTCAAAAGCACTACCTCCAAATTACTCTAGCTATTAACAAGTTAATGTCAAGTGCCAAATTAAACACTAGAAACAAGTAATTATAACAAAGGACTTATTAATCAAGAACCTGAAGTAACAATATACCAGAAAAGCCATTCAATGAACTGAATAAAAGACAGAGAATTAGCAAATTAATTAATTTTTCCTTTAAAACTAACAACAAAAGTCACAAACACCAATTAACAAAATAGCTACAACACATAATGTATTTTACAAAGAAATTAAAAATAAAATTGGAGCTTCTCTTTCTGTTTCAAGCTTGTGAACCACACGACATAGAGCATCATTCTGCAAATAAACACCTCCTATTGAATACAAGTTTAGCCTCCAATGAGTTCCTTATTTTAATATGGCTAGCTTCCCTTGGGGAAGTTTTCCAAATGCAGGCGTTTGATTTTGCCATCCTGACTGAAGCAAGCATTTTCTTAGGTTTTAATAGCTGGTCTTGCCACACACATGTAACATAAGTATGGTCTTGCTCTTCTTTTCTAATGGGAAAGCAGTCTGTCCTTGGCACACCTGATAAGGTCTGTGCACTTTCAAAGCAGTGTGAAATCTGCCAAATCATTGTTTCCTATTAGTTCCTCACTATTCCTCTGCCTGCCCTTCTGAAAGCATATGGTCTATTATGTCAGTGAAGTTGAAATTAGTTTGGTGGTCCCAACCTGTTGACCAGAGAAGGAGACTTATGAAGAATATGGCATCACCTCTCTGATAGGATCAATAGGAGTGCTTAGGGCTCAAGGGTCAGCATGCACATGGTAAAGAACTACTACGGATACATGTGGTCATATTTTCTTTGTAATCTCACAAATAAAGCCTTCCTGAAGATCAGAGTGAGGAGCCAACCATACTAGTTAGTCCTAGATGTCAGGCAGTAGTGGCTCACATCTTTAATCCCAGCCCTCAGTAAACAGAGGTAGACTTATCTCTGTGAATACAAGGTCGCTCTGGGTATGCAAGAATCAGCCTAAAAGATAAACAAGCCACGTGATGGTGTCTTACACCTGTAATCCAAGCACTTGGGAGACAGAGGTAGACCCATCTCTGTGAATTCAAAGTCATCCTGGGCTGTTCATGAATCAGTCTAAAAGAGAAATGAGCCACGTGGTGGTGGCTCACACCCATAATCCCAGCTCTGGAGAGGTAGAGAAGGGAAGTGATATGGCTGGGCAGAGAGATGAGTATAAGGTGGGAGGAGAAAGGAGCTCAGGATTCAGTCTGAGGTTTCATAGAGATGTCATTCTGTCTAAGGACTTGTAGAAACTGGATGCCTCATTCAGTCTGAGGATTTTGTAGTGGTAAGAACTAGTGGCTGATGACTACTCAGCTTCTCTGCTCTTTTGGCACTCACCTTCTAATATCTGACTCTGGGATTTATTATCAAGACCAAACAGAATTTGAGCAACAGACACATTATTTTTTATTGGGAGAAATACTTCACTACCTCAATTATTTCATGTTGAACTTTTAACTAGAAGTCCAAATCTGTAGAGTATTTGCATTACTTTTAGAGACCTGAAGACACGCATCACGAATTGGTTATGACACTATTTCATGAGTAGGACAGCTGCAGGTATTTTCTATAAAGATCTAGAATCTGATTGTCACCTGACTGAGCATATCTAATCAGTCAGCAGGTCCTAACTGACAGGAAATCTATGAAAGATCAAGAGCACTGACTCTTACGTAAGAAGCAAAAGCCTCTGAGGGTTTTGAACTGGCATAGAAGCCTTGGCAGTAGGTGAAGGCGCTATCCTCAATATAGCATGCTTCTTGGTGCTTCAGTTTTCTTCTCAGTCATGTTCCACCTAGACAGAACAGACATAGCATCCATAGAAGCTAAATGTGCTATCCTACAGACTCAGCCCCATCTTCCTTCCTTTCTTACGTTCCTTCTACCACAAATCCCCATCCCATATTTAGTATCATCCCGTATCATTTCTGAATGCACCACGCATCAGATAAGATAAGAAATATATACTTTTCCTCTCAATCGTCAAAACTCTGCATAACTTTCTTTTCTGTTTTTGAGCAGATTTCAGGAGGCCCAGGAGACACCCAAATAGAGAGGAATGGTGTGCAAGAGACATGAAGATTCTGTGCAGAGAGGCACAAAAAGAGGCAGCAGAAATCAGGTCATTCTTACACTAACCTCCCTAGGGCCCAGGTAGGTGAGTATAGGACACTGGTGTATCATTTTAAAACTAGAGTGGTCTGAAAATTGAATAGCAGAAGCCATGGATGACTAAAGTCTTTCTCATTTTCTTCCATTCACACTGTTTTTATTAGAAAATTGCAAATGACAATTCTGGCAAGAATAATTTCTAAGTTCCCAGCCCCCATAATGGCTCCATAAATGGATAGTAACATGGAATCCTATAGCCTTGCAAGCTTATTGCTGATTAAAAATCTTGTAAGAATCAATGAGACTGAGACATTTCACCGAAAAAAAAAAAGAAAAAGAGAAAAGGAAGGAAGGAAGGAAGGAAGGGAAGGAAAGAAGGAAGGGAGGGAGGGAGGAAGGAGAGAGAGAGAGAGAGAGAGAGAGAGAGAGAGAGAGAGAGAAGCATTTGTGCAATAAAGCCTCGTATCCCAAGCTCAGTCCTTCTTGGAACCCACAGTGGAAGGAGAGAACTGACTCCTGATTCCTGAAATTGTCCTCTGACCTCCAGATGTGCATCATGACATACATGTGCCCCATACTCATACACATACATCAGACATACACGAACACAGCAATAATACATCTTTTAATAATTAAATTATGTCAGCCAAGGTAAGAAAACAAGTATCTAGGAAGCCAAGCATTTACTCGGAGTTGTATGCCTACTCTCTGAAATTGAGGCTGACATTCAAAAGTTTGCTCCCTACACTTGGTGCTGTACTGTAGATTTAAGCTGAATATTTATAATTAAAAATCAAAGTCATGCCACCCAGTATATGATCTCTGCTTAACATTCATGATGATCACAAGTGTATCTCATAAATTACAAGTATTTCTTGGGCCCTAGAAATCACTTTGGTGGATGGATGTTCTATTTGTACACAGGCTGCCATTTTAATCTTATATTTAGTGTCCTGTGTACCAACAGACTGGCTGTGAAGGATGGGGTCGAGCATATACAAAAGACATATATTACACATGATGCTGTATAGCTTGCTTTAGTATCTACAATAATACTTCATTTTCAAGCGTATTGCATATAAAGTGGGCATTATAAACTTCATGCACCACAGACAACAACAAAAGCTTAAAATATGGTAGATTGTCTCGAAGTTACCTTGGGTACAGTGAGCATGCATCTAAAGGTGTGATAAAAATCTATCAACACTTTCTGTAGTGATTGCTACAGAAAGAAGGTAAGTATGAAGACGAAGAAATCAAGCTCTTCTTTCTCCACAGTTAGACCAACAGGGTAGGAGTTAGATACATGGGAAACAATAATTAATAAGTATTTCTGGGAAATTAGGTGACTACTGGCACTTGTAAATTCATTCAGTTATTTGTTCATCCATGAACCAAATGCTGGAAGAAAAAAAGTCTATAATATGACATTTTTGTTTTACACAGATACATATAGGAGAAAGAGGCTGTGGGCAACAGGAAAGCAGGATGTTTGGCTCTGGGTCTATATGATGGCCTTTTAAAGAGGAAAGTGTACTGGCTAGGGAAGTGCTCTCTAGTACACAGAATTCCTGCAGGAAAGGAGGAAGTGGCCCTGACAAATGCCCAAGGGGGATGTTGGCTAGCAGAGGAAAGGACACCTAAGAGGTCAGGAAGAGGAGTGTGCCTGGCTTTAGGAAGCTTGAATAAAATGGTTCTAGAATATTCTGAAGTAGCGAGTGGTTATCATGCATGTGTATGTGTGTGTATGCTTGTGTATGTGTGTGTATGCTTGTGTATGTGTGTGTATGTGAATTTGGAAAGGAGACAGAGCAAAAGTGGAAGATAGCAGACATAATGTTTAGGGTTTTGAGAGCCTATGTAGAAGAGCAAAACTCCCAACCATGCTACAGCAATTCTAACTGATAAAATCTCACAAATGTATACCTTTATTAAATGATATTTATAAGGTTAGCTTTTACTTATAACATTTTCTGAAAACATTGTGATTAGCGTTGTTATTTAGCAATTTAATTTAAAGTATTGAATCTTGTTTGGAGTTGCTCTCTCATTTTATGACTTGGGCAATCTGTAGCCTGCAGATCACAGTAGAGCCTAAAAGCCATCACTCTCAAAAATTCAAACAAATGTTTATACATAACAATTTAAATAATTGTAATTAAAATGAAAACAATGTGTTTTTAATATTAGATCTGTTTAAGAAATTTAAGGTAACTGAGATTGTTAAATCAATAAATGTGATTCATTATGTTTTAGGAAAAAAATTAAAATCACATAATTATTTCCATATTTTCAGGAAAAACAAACAAAATCCATTAACTTAAAAAATAATAGCCAATAATGACTAGAGAAAGAAGTTTTGTTGGCAGGATAAAGAGAATCTGTTACAAAGCTTATAAATAATATTATGAATACGATAATAATGTCTAAGATCACTTTGTTAAGTCAGTGTTATACTGGATGGAGGTCTTAGAAAGCACACAAAATTTAAATAACAAAAATATAGAATTTGGAAAGAAACATGTAGTCATTTCTATAAGGCATAAGTGATTACATAGAAAACTCACCACATTCCACTGATATTTCTGGGGAATAAGAGAATGACCAAGGCATTTGTAGAATCTGAACACTGTACATGCATTGATTGTATTTCTATTGCTGTGATAAAATGCCATGAGCAATGCAGCTTACAGAAAGAACGGTTTATGTGGGTGCAGAGCTCCAGAGGGTTAGAGTCCATGATGGTAGAGTGTGGACATAGGGACAAGAGAAGGAAGCTGGGTACTCACATCTTGAACTACAAGTACAAAGCAGAGTAAGAGGCTGTCTGAGGTTTTCTGTCCTACCCAGTTCCCGCATTCATTCAGTCCCAAAGAAAATCACACAGAGGTCTACATTAGTTATCAATGAATTGGCCCATTAGCTCAGGCTTCTTATTAACTCTTATAACTTATATTAGCCCATTATTCTAGTATATGTTGGCCATGTGGCTCAGTACCTTTTTCAGCAGTGTAGTCACATCTTGCTTCTTCTGTGTCTGAATAGAACTGCAGAGGGAGCTTCCCTCTTCCTAGAATTCTCTTGTTCTCATTGACCTTCCTCTACTTCCTTTCTAGTTGTCCTGCCTATACTTCCTTCCTGGTTACCGACCAATCAGCATTTATTTAAAACATAATTGACAGAATATAGACAATTGTCCTGCACCAGAAAGATAACCAGAAATTAACAAGTCTTTAAACTTTTAAGGCCTGCCTATAATAACAGACTTCCTCCAAGGCCACATTTTCTAAGTTAGCCAAGTGAGGACCAAGCATTCAAAAGCTCTAAACTACAGAGGACATCTCATTCAAAACACACCAATATCAAAACCATTCAAATAAATAATTTGTAAATATTTCACTTTTATAGAATACAAAATGCTATATTTCTAAGAACAATCTGGTCAATAGATCACATGTGTCTTCTAAACAGTTTATCACAATATTGTTTTAGGAGAAACTGCAGAAAACTTAGACAAATTGAGGGTCATACCACATTCATGGAGCACAGTGTTCAGTACTCAAAAAAATATCAACCCTCAAAAGCTTGTTTTCATTTGATTCACCCATGCAAAAGTTTCAGCAGCAAACTTTGTAGTAATTGTCAATAGAATTCTAAAATACATATGAAAAGGCAAAGCAACAAAAGATAAGGGACAATAATTTTGCTAGACTTTATTACCAGACTTCAAGAGTTATTAAAGTGTGGCAAACAAGTCCTATGCTACCCATGGTGTATACAGTAGATTACCTATATACATAGTGGATACTAGTCTTACTATAGGGATGTCAAAGCAGTGTGTCTATATATAGCAAGTAGAAACAAGTATCAACACTGGAAAAGCATTATTTTAAGTCAGATATGGGAATCCATCCTAGATAGAGTGTAAATCTAAACTGAATACTAAACACTAATTATTGAAGGTAATATGAAAAGAGATTATGAACTGCTATTTGGAAGGCACAGTAAGACAATAGTTATATTTCTCTTTACACTCTGAGCCAGGTCTGCGTACCAGGCACTGAAACCCCTCATGATATTGCCATTGATCTCCAAGCTCATCCAGTTGATATGGGACATTAAGTTGATCTTTAGCACATGTTTCTTTCCCATCTTCATGCCTGAGAGGGGGATGAAGCAACATTTAAATATCTGCATAGAAAATACAGTGAAAAGGGCCAGGAGAAAGACTATAAAAACTGTCCTTACAACCACAAAAAGAAACAACAATCAATTATCATTTTTCTGGATTTTTAAAGACACGATGCGGTAATCCTGATCCTACCATGCCCACATTGAACATACTCGTTTGATATTTGTAAAAGTCATGTGGGACTCAGAAAATGATTGTACATGACTGCAGATTTAATTAGGTTGTAAAATCAAATCACCACTACTGGTCCAGATGGATCATTACAGGAACAGGTCAACAGATCTTTTAGCATCCTCAATTTGATATCCTATCCCCTCCTTACCCCTTTCTTGCTCTATATAAAGGCCCTCTGGCATAAGCAGAAATACAGTTATATTTCCTATCTTTAGTCCAGTGTCATAATC
This sequence comes from Microtus oregoni, assembly GCF_018167655.1. NCBI lineage: Eukaryota > Metazoa > Chordata > Mammalia > Rodentia > Cricetidae > Microtus > Microtus oregoni. Next base: position 21,121,508 of record NW_024543063.1, read on the forward strand.
TAGCCCACATCAGGGCACCATTGTATTGGTAATCCCTTACATTTGTTATATCTTACTGATTAGACAAGGTGAACAGAGATTAATAATTACTGCAGAAATCCTAGATATATGCATGAGAATAGAAAGGGGGAAAATGTCATACCAAAATTTACTATGCTGCCAACTTTCCCCCTGAGTGAATCTTTTTCTTTTGATAGAATGGTTTGAGACAGGACAGTTCTGGCCAACTTTTTGAGTAGCTTAGTGACCAATTTTGAGGGACAAGGGGCAAACAAAATAATTTCATTTCGCCTATCATGAAGCAGTTCTGAATATTTTCTCTATTTGAGTCTTTAGATGTGTAATAGCCAACTTTTTCTTTCCACTTTCCATTTCTCTACCATATAATATAGAATATACTTATAGAAAGTATATTAACATAAAATATTAAAACACGAAAATGACTCAGATATGGGAGTAAGCAATATAAGCCCCAAACCCCAAATACATAAAAGATATTCATACTATTCTTTTTTCTTAATTTTTTAATGATTTATTTATCTTTATTTTATGTGCTTTGGTGTGAAGGTGTCAGATCCCCTGGAACTGGATTTTCAGACAGTTGCGAGTTGCCATGTGAGTGCTAGGAATTGAACCCGGGTCCTCTGGAAAAGCAGTCAGTGCTCTTAACCACTGAACCATTTCTCCAGGCCTATTTATATTATTCTTAGGTGAGGGATAGAATATCGTATTATGATGTTTTTCCTTTTCAAAGACATGAGCTTAAAAGAATATGTATGTATGCATTCACACACACACATACACACACACACACACATATATATATATATATATATATATATATATATATATATATATCACATATGTATGTATATGGGGAGAGAGAGAAAGATCAAGGCAGTAAGGCCCGGATACTCTCGCTTTGTGCTTCATCTGTTTATGATTCTTTCTTAACATCAGCAAGAAAATGCACAGTTTGTAAGATTTAGAGAATCTTTCACACCGATTTAGCAGTTTTCAACCTGATCTTTACTTTCACTAGGGCCTGGTCTAAAACATGGCAAAATAAAAAGAAAAGGGAGGAAGAAAGGGAGGAAGAAAGAAGGAAAAAGAAGGAAAGAAAGAAAGAAAGAAAGAAAGGAAGGAAGGAAGAAAGAAAGAAAGAAGAAAGGACTTTCCAACTGTGGCATCAAGACTGGAGATGATAAACCTCAAAAAGTGTCTCTTTGTGTGTTTCCCTTTTCCTCAGTGTAATATCCATAAAGTAACAATTAGTGACAAAAGAAGCCACTGACCATAAGGAAAGGGGAAGGGTGTATTGGATGATTTGAAGGGAGGAATAGGAATAGGGAATTAGATTATAAACCCTAGAGAGGTTATGGACTCCTTTAATCCCAGCGCTTGGTGAGAGGGGTGGGGAGCAGAGGAATCTCTGTGAGTTCAAAGCCAGTCTGGTTTAGAAAGTGAGTTTCAGAACAGCCAGTGGTACACAGTGAATTCCTGTCTTGACAACCAAAGTGGAGGAAAAGATCAGGAAAAAATAAATAAACAACCCTTTCTTTTCTTGTACAGTTGACTTGCAGTGATCTGACGTTTTGTGTTAGGCACAGTGACAGCATCCTCTACCAGTATCAAGGGTCAACAAGTCAGTCTAGTCCCTGCTAAGTCTCTGGTGTATGTCATTGACAGCATTTTGGTGTCTCTGTTAAAAATCTCAACTGGTAGAAGTGTCTCTGTTATCATCTAGTGAGACTGAATATATGTCTGTCTTACAATTCATCAACTCCAGTGCAGAATATTTTCCACTGAAATAAATTCGTGCACAATAATCCTTGAAACAAATCACCTCTGGGCCTTTATTCATCTTTTTCTCAAACTGCAAGCAATCCAAATACCCACTAACAATAGAAAAGACAAATGCATCATTATTTGGACACTTGGAAAGTTGTGCAAAAATGAGCTACTTCAAACTTCTGCTTCATGCCAAAATATGGACAAAATTCATCACATGACAATGAAAAAATAGATGTACATGAATGAATGTGCATTCCTGAGAGGGTCACTTCATGGGCATTCTTTAGATATGATGAAGTTCCTGAGAAAAGTGGTTGTCTTAGAAAGGAGATTGTGAAAGCAGCTGGTACCAAGGCACTTTTGGGGAATCGATAATAATCTTTCTATGGAATAGACTCAGAGAGGCGCATCTACTTTATCAAACTATACTAAATTGTACACTTAAAACATGTGCACCGTATCCTGGCATTCTATGCTCTCTCAAAATAAAACATTTGCCTCATAGTCTGCAAAAATCAAGTGATATAGGATACAAATTTAATAAGCATTATACAGTTCTATTTTGTCCTCACACAAATTAGTGACTAAAATTAAAATGTTACATAAAGCAGGAGCCAGTGCTGTCACTGAGAATAGTGATCACTTTAGAGGAGAGAAGAAGTTGGTTGGCCCTGAAACTGTAACACTAGAATCCTGGTGTCTATTCTTTGCGTAATATCAGAACCTCATTTTTTTAGTTTGAAAAATATTTAACAAGAAACACAGAACAGAGGTAGTGTTTTCTCTCCCTCTTTCTCCTCCTTCTCTATTCAGAGCTGAGACTCTCTCTTTACATTTCTCTCTCAAGAGTCCCTGGGAATATTTTTGGCATACTTTACTGTTTGAGTCATCCCATTCCTATATAAATTATGCAGAAAGTCACCATCTCTGATTTTGTGCCCCCCCCCCAATATTTAAAAGAATGATTATCACACAGTAGGCTCCAAATGAATATATATTAAGCAACATGATACAGGGACATGAATACCTATGAATGGCACAAGAAGAGTTGGCATATAGGACCAGCCATGGAAACCCAGGTGGCACCCACGATCTGACTTCTGACCCAGTTCCTGTGTTATAGAACAGTAATTTGACATGGTTTAGTTTAGGTCTGTGAAGTTCCATGGCAATTGTCTCAAGGTCACCAATTTCTGAAGACTTGACATTTTTCATATGGTTGCTCTTACACTTGTCTTAATGAAATGGCAACATCACAAATCCTTTCTAAAATGAAGTGGAAATGAAGGTGAATAATAAATAACTAATGAGGGGACCATAGTCCAACTAATTAGATCACAAAATCAGAAAGTTCATGTTAATAAGAAGCAAGTGTCATCTTGTTTTGCATTTATTCATAATCTGGAAAATGGTGACAGGAAATCCTTGTGTCATAAAAAAAACCCTCTCTGATAGTCAATGAGCCATAACCGCTATAAATAATTTAAATTCTATCACATAAGAAAGCAAAGATTTTAACTGAGTTTTACCAGCTAAGCATGGGGCACTTAGCTATCCCCGCAGCAGATGGGTCCTGTCAGACCACACACATTCCAGTTGTAAGACAGATGCTCAGATGACAGAAACCAGAGAATGCATGCAAATCAATGAGCCCAGCACACCTTACTTAAAGAGAGTGTTTGACAATCAGTAGAGAGACAGTGTTGAAGCTTCATTTTTGGGGAAGATCAGGGTTTTAATTAGTCAACCGTCACGATTTTTTAAATAGATTTTTCAAAATAAGTAACCCTTTTTAAAAGTCTATTCTTTATTTTTTTGAGGGAAGCAGGAACTGCTTTATTTTTTATTTATTTTTTTAATTTATTTATTTATTAAAGATTTCTGCCTCCTCACTGCTACCGCCTCCCAATTCCCTCCCCCTCCCCCGATCAAGTCCCCCTCCCTCATCTGCTCGAAGAGCAATCAGGGTTCCCTGATCTGTGGGAAGTCCAAGGACCACCCACCTCCATCCAGGTCTACTAAGGTGAGCATCCCAACTTCCTAGGCTCCCCCAAAGCCAGTACGTGCAGTATGATAAAAAACCCATTGCCATTGTTCTTGAGTTCTCAGTAGTCCTCATTGTCCACTATGTTCAGCAAGTCCGGTTTTATACCATGTTTTTTCAGACCCAGGCCAGCTTGCCTTGGTGAGTTCCCGATAGAACATCCCCATTGTTTCAGTGTGTGGGTGCACCCCTCACGGTCCTGAGTTCCTTGCTCGTGCTCTCTCTCCTTCTGTTCCTGATTTGGACCTTGAGATTTCAGTCCGGTGCTCCAATGTGGGTCTCTGTCTCTGTCTCCTTTCATCGCCTGATGAAGGTTAATATTCAGGAGGGTCCCTATATGTTTTTCTTTGGGTTCACCTTCTTATTTAGCTTCTCTAGAATCGCGAATTATAGGCTCAATGTCCTTTATTTATGGCTAGAAACCAAATATGAGTGAGTACATCCCATGTTCCTCTTTTTGGGTCTGGCTTACCTCATTCAGGATAGTGTTTTGTATTTGTATGCAAAATTCAAGAAGTCCTTGTTTTTTACTTCTAGACTGAGAAGCTTCTATAAAGCAAAGGACACTGTCACTAAGACAAAAAGGCAACCCACTGACTGGGAGAAGATCTTCACCAACCCCACAACTGACAAAGGTCTGATCTCCAAAATATATAAAGAACTCAAGAAACTAAACCGTAAAAGGCTTATCAACCCAATTATAAAATGGGGCACTGAGCTGAACAGAGAATTCTCAACAGAAGAAGTTCAAATGGCCAAAAGACACTTAAGGTCATGCTCAGCTTCCTTAGTGATCAGGGAAATGCAAATCAAGACAACTTTAAGATACCATCTTACACCTGTCAGAATGGCTAAAATAAAAAACACCAATGATAGCCTTTGCTGGAGAGGATGTGGAGAAAGGGGTACACTCATCCATTGCTGGTGGGAATGCAAACTTGTGCAACCACTCTGGAAAGCAGTGTGGCGGTTTCTCAGGAAATTCGGGATCAACCTACCCCTGGACCCAGCAATACCACTCTTGGGAATATACCCAAGAGAGGCCCTATCATACAACAAAAGTATATGCTCAACTATGTTCATAGCAGCATTGTTTGTAATAGCCAGAACCTGGAAACAACCTAGATGTCCTTCAATGGAAGAATGGATGAAGAAAGTATGGAATATATACATAAAAGTCTATTCTAAAATGATTTCTATGCCACTGATACTGGGCCTTATTCTCTGCCAAATTATGACTTGTGTTTTCATGATACAAAAGCTCAGTGCTATCCAGTGGAGAGTGAAACAGCCTTAGAAACATCTTTCTAGGACATCTGGTAGCTGAATTCTTAAGTAAGTATGCTTGCAATGGGATTTGATTGCTGTGTTCTCATAGAATAAGAATCGCAAACACTGAGATGTCAGTGTCTCCAGAATGTCCTGAGGGGAGGGGCAGAATGTCATGTGGGATTAGGGTCTCAGAATGCACTGCAATGTGTTTGCTTATCCAAAGTGAGATTTTTTTTTTTTAAAGCATCTTCATTTGTTTGGTCTTGCCTGTAGAGAACACTGATAAAGCTATGGCTGTCTGAACCAACCAAACCAGCATCAACACCTGCATCAGAAACACCAGCATCAACAACACCAGCATCAACACCACTGCCACCAGATGAGGCTGGGGAAATTTCTACTAAACATATGATCAGCAAAATGAGTGATCTCCATGTAGCTCTTTCTCACCTAAAATTTTTAGGTCTCAAACATGGAAAAATGGCTAAAAGATTGGAATATTTAACATAGCAAAGTAGCCCTGGCCTCGAATCCTCCCAGCATTCCTCAGTCCCTACTTGTTACAGAGTTTGGCTGGTATACCCTGCTCTCTCCCATGACCTCTCCAACCCAGGGGCTGGGCTGCCCTTTCGCTGCATCTCTTCCCTATATAATCCAGCCACTTTGGCCACACACGTTCCCATTACCCTTTATTTTTCTGGTCTTTTGCTCTCCTGGTCTCCTAGCTCACCTCTCCCCACTTCTCCTCTCATGACCCAGCTCAGGGTCATGTACACATTGCATTCTCCCAGATGTCTCTGCTTTTGGCTCTGCTCTCCCTCATATCTACAATAAGCCACCCCCTCCACCATACCTAGAAGCAGTCATGTCCTATTTATTTGTTTCTTTTTTATTATTCAAAAAACCTTCTTTCTTAGGCATTCCTTAATTCTTCCTAATGTGTAAAAAGACTGGGAAAATATTTTTTATTGGCCTCATTTTTAAAATAGAAAAGCTGAAATGATGGTAAATTGTTATAAAAAAAAAACACCTCCCAACAGATCACATACATTGCTAACACAAGACCCAAGTATCCTAATCTGAACTCCATGTCACTCACTTTTTCTCATACTCCACATTGAGGAAAGAATTTAATGCCTGTCTTAAAGGCAAGATAATATTTTGAAAGGTCAACATCCTATCCATGACTACATTTTCAAGGTACATTTTTTATTACTTTCTTTGTCCTTTTGAGTTGGCAATTCCACATATATATATATTTTGATCACATTCATGGTCCATTTTTTTCCTCGCACTCACTGAACTGCCATTTCTTCTTCCCAGCCAACTTCCTTCTCACTTTCAAGTCTTGTTAAACCTTATGACCCTCCAGAGTTTAATTAGGATTGCACTCATGGGCATGAGCATGGTGTTCCTAGAACATGGGCAACTGTCCAGCGCCTACATGAAGAAAAGTGACTTGCTTCTCCTTAGCAGTTATTAACTCTCGGTAACCCCTCAGCTCCAGGTGAGACCTATGAGACTCTTTTCCAGCCAGGCTGGAATGGTGAGTGGCTCGATCGTGTGCAGACCTTGTGTAGATAAACTCAGATGCCATGAATTTATGTGTGCCTGAGTTATGTCACATCGAGAAGACAATGTCGCCAAGCACTTCTCCTTACTGCCTGCTACCTATTAAATTTCCCTTTGCCCCTTCTTTGGCAATATTCCCTGAACCTTGGGGAAAAGGGTGGTTTAGACATACCACTTAGGAGTGAATACTCAATAGTTTCTTATTCTGAGCTCTCTGAGCAGTTATGAATCTCTGTATTAACCACTGCCTGCTGTAATAAGTTTCTCTAATCAAGGTTGAAAATTGCACTAATCTATGAGCATGATAATAAATATATGAAGGCAGTTTAACAGCGCAGACACTCAGCAATACAACAGGATGTTCCCCACTAGGGCCTATGATCTCCGTAGCCATGAGTCAATGTATACTTTCCATACTTCTCTAAGTGAAGACTATATAATTTCACCAAGAATGCTAGACTGGAATCCTGCTCTCTACCCAGGAGGATGGGGTTTTTTTCTTTGTTCATTTGTTTGTTTTTGTTGTTGTTTATATGGTTGTTGTTGGTGGTGGTGGTGGTGCTGTGTGTGTGTGTGTGTGTGTGTGTGTGTATTCATGTATTTTATCCAATATGATGTAATTCCAGAAGAAATGGGATGTTTTATCCAAGAACTTAAATTCGAGTAGGAGATAGTCAGAGGGGACTGGATGTTTTAGACTCAAGGAAGAGCTTGTACAAAGGTATAGACACAAGAGAGCACAACGTAACCGGGTACCTGAAGTGAATCAATTCTGCTGTAAGCATCCACAGTGTTGGGAACCCGGACAAATGCACCATTGGCAGAAACAAAGGCCAGACCCTGAAGTTTCAGTCTTTGAAATGCAAACTCCAAAAGCAGTGGCAAAGCCTTAAAAGAAATTTAAATTTTCATGGGCAATAACTGAATATTTTAAAACATTGTTTGAAATTCTAAATAGAAGAAAAGATTGTTTTTGAAGCACATAGACATTTGCAGACTTGCTGAGGTAAACTGCACATATTCAGATGGATGTTAGAAGGAGATTTTGCTTTAGAATTACATGGCTTATTTTCAAGTTATAATAAATGCTTGCTGATAGGATCAATCCTTAGAAAAAAAATTTAAGAGGAAACAAATGCAGTTTTCTCCAGCATGTCGGAGCTATTCATATTTAGGATGAAATTTATTTATTATTTATTTATTTATTTATTTATTCATTCATTCATTCATTCATTTTTATTATGCTTTCCTCTAAGAATAAATGGTCCTAGTATTTGACATCATTGTAATAATCTTCCAAACTTGAAGAAGACATCAGGGACCACTAGAAGATGAGGTCCTTACATGCACAGGGCAAGGTTCAGTGCATGGTCCCTAGGATTTGCATAAATAATGCTTTAAGAAGCATGTTCAGTGTGGTGACCTTCATGTTCGCCTTTCATCTACAACACAAAACTGGTGTTTTTCCCACAGCTCTGCTACACTAAATAATACTTGGCCACCTTGTTTTCTTATTCAAATAATGTGTATCTATTTAGTACTGAAAATAGAAATTAGCAAAATTGAAAAGGAGTCAAGTTGCTTACACTAAACAAAGGTACTTTATTTTATCAGTTTTACAAAGATAAATTCAAGTCTCATAATGTGTAGTGATTTAAAACATTTTGTTATTTAATCACATCTATGAACATTTTCAAGGTACTTGCTTATTAGAATATATTTCATGTGTTTTAAAAACTTAATTTGTTTTTATTTCAAGTGTCTAAGATGTGGGATTCCCCTCTATATGTACCACCACCCTCTGCTATAAGATTTTCCTTAATTCCTTTTCACAACTTGGAAACTTAGCTCGGTGGGATCTTGCCCTGAGGTCACCACTCCCTTTACTCAATTTTTTTAATATATTTATCTCCTTGAACACAGGACTTAGTTCCATTCCATTTCCTGGTGCTCTTTTCCTCCTCAAAATTTACATTTTGTAATTTACCCTGCTCATCTTGCTCCTTTTCATTAGAAATCTTCATTAGAGTCACCACTAATAATCACACAGCAGAGTCTATACTAGGTTGTTTTGAGAGTTCCTCTGTATACGAAATTAATCCAAGACTCTTCACTTTAGCCTCTGGCAGATGCCTCAGACATGGGCTAAATGCAGCCGCTCTCTTCACTAACATATCACTAGGTCACACTAGGGAGCATACTAAGATTCTTCTCCTATGAAACCTCTTGATCCCTAGTTTATCAAATCACATTCAGTACCACTGATTTTCACACTCCTACTAGTATGACCCATTAAAAAGCATGTAAAACATTCCATTGCTTTCTTAACACAAACTCTTAAAGTCCTTATTACTCAAAACAAAAACACGATCAGGCCTATCACAGCAATACTCTAGTCCCTGGTACGAACTTTTGCCTTTCCAGCTGGGTTTTGATCTCCATTTGTTCCAATATTTCATTGCTGTTTTTTTCCCTGTGTTTTGGGACAGTAATGTATATCTTGTGCCACTTTATATTGGAAGTATATGATCTGTGTTTTGATCTTGATTTTATAGGGGATTACAGTTAAAAGATTGCATGAGTCTCAGAAGAGACTTTGAACTTTGGCCTTTAAAATATTGTTGACACTATGACAGACTACGGGGACTTTTGAAGTTGGACTGAAATAAATTTTGTATTATGATATTGTTACAAGCTTATGGGGGCCAGGGAGTAGAATGTGGTAGCTTGAATGTAATTGGCTGCTATATTCCCATAGGGAGTGGCATTATTAGAAGGTGTGTCTTTGTTGGAGGAAGTGTGTCACTGTGGGGCAGGCTTTGAGGTCTCCTCTGTTCAGGATACCATCCTCAGTTCTCTCAGTTGACTTCCTGTTGCCTGCAAGATGTAAGATTCTCAGTATTATTATTATTGCTTACATTGCTCTCTTTTAAATAAGCTTCTAAAATTGGGGAAAAAAAACCCTTATGTATGTTCTTTCCAATCTTCAATGTCTTTTCCATTAGACATTTCCTTCCCTTTACTTCCTATCAATGGTATAAAAAACTCTAAAAGGCTAAGCAGAAGCAACTGACGCCCAAAGTTACATTCTCTTTCTTTGGTATGACAATTATTTGATTTTTTTATTAATAGCCATATATTTATATTTAAGACTGGTGCACAGGGCCTTTTGAGATGGCTTAGTGGTTAAAAGCATTTGCAGAGGACCTAGGTTTCATTCCTAGCACCTATATGTCTACTCACAACATCTGTAACTCCACTTCCATAGGACCTGATTGATACTTTCTTCTCATCTCCTTGGGCACTGCACACATAGTACATACATGTGCATATAGACAAAACACTCCCACATGTAAAATAAATATAAATAAATCTTAAAATGCAAAAGAGCAGTGAGTAAATTTATTCTACTTGGCTCCATTTCTCTATGTATAGAAGTCCAGAAAATTATCTTAAGACTCTTTTCTGCTTCCTCTAGATTTTACAGCATGAGAATTGCTGTATAAATGAGCCACACACAAAAATGAGTTTTCATTCTTACAAGAAAAAGTGTTGCTATCAAAAATGTTTACAGACTAAACATTAGATTTAGTGGTACTATAAACATTTTTCATGTTGAGCATCTGTTTGGGCTTTAGGACCTTTGGGTCACCAGTCTTGAAATTTAAAAATGAGATTATGTGGTCGTTTGCAATGCAAATAAAGTTAATATTACTTATAAGGACAATGTCTGAAATCATCTGAATTAAATGAATTAAGTGCAGTCTTTTATGAGTATAAAGCAGCAAAGCTATGGAGAAAACTAGCCCATATTCAAACACAAATATTTTCTCTGCATGCAAATCATTTACATGCACAATTAAGAGAATTCATTAGGAGCTAATGGGAAGCACACAATCGTACAAGTGTTCTGCTGGCAATTTTTAAAACCTTACTCATAGTTTTAAGATGCAATGCTAAATTGAATCTGTTTATCACATGATTATAAGATTTTCAAAGGTTTCAATTACTTTCTTCTAAGAAAAAGTAAGTACAGAGACAAAACTGGGATTTGATAGGAAAAAGACAGCTAATCAAGTCACCCAGATTCTAAATGTGACACGGTCTATTGATCATGGTTCAACATACACTTATAAGGTGCTTCACACCAACTGTTTTTTGCTGAGAAACAAAGTTTTAATCTACCCTAAGAAGTTCTTCTATGAGAGGCTTATCCAGTACTATAACAGAACAAAGCCTAAATAAATAATGGTAAAGTCCTCTGTCTCCCTGGCTAACTTATGAGACCTTACTATTCATATTGGGTCACCTTGCCCAGCCTTAGCACATGGAGAGGCCCTAAGTCTTACAGCAGCTTGATACACCATGCTTTGTTGATATCAATGGGAGACCTGCCCTTTGCTGAACAGGAGCAAAGGAGGAATTGGGACAGATCAGTTGGGAGGAACTGGGAGGAGATCAGGGAGGGAAAACTGCAGGTGGAATATAAAATAAATAACTTAATTAATTAAATTAAAAGAAGAATGAATGGTAAAAGTATAACTCTCAACTCTGGGCTACAAGTTTCTTCTCCCTCAATATGTGAGTTGTGTTTGAAGATCCAATGCTAAGATACCATAGTGAATTAAGAATAAATAGGGCATAACAAAATGAATGGGGAAAATCCCAGGAGGCTCCATCCCTACACAAATAATTACAGGCAACTGAGGAAAGCTGGGAGCAGTGGAGATGGTGCTCCCCAGGAAAGGGCACACCAATTGGTTTTCTAATGCCAAATGGTCCACCCTGAAAATATACATGCTGGTAACATTATGTAGATTAAAAGATTATATTTGGGAATATATATGTATGTATATATGTATATACATATTTGTATGCAATAACAATTAGTGGTAAAAGAAGCCTTGAATTTGAAGGAGAGTAGAGAGGGGTAAAGAAGAATGTTGTATATTATAATGCTGTATATTGTAATCTCGAAAAAAACCCACAAGAGCTTAGCAAAGATGAACATAGGTAGCCAAATAGGATGACCTTTGAGCAAGCAGCATGGAGAGAGGAAAAAAGAATCAATATGAACTATCATAAATTTAATATACCCCATACTTCTAATTAAATAGATAATAAAAGTTATCCAATGAAAATAAAATTACTTTCAAACCCCAAAGTCAACATGGAAATCACTGCACTGCATACAACATCCCCTTCATCTTAAGATAATAAGAATTGTGGTGGATATAAGAGAAGCCTTATGTCTGTGAATCTGTTTCTAGAAGCCAAGGACAAACAGCAAGGGCCATCCCACAAGGACTCACCACTAGAGCGTCTGTGTTTTTCTTGTTCCCAGCTAAACTTGGACATTCAACAAGGCCAATGCTTCTTAGAGATATTTATTACCTTCTTCAAGAATGTAAAAAACTTGTAATGATAACATGTCTGCTAGCTGTGGGGGCAGGCTTATATATTTACATAAAACACTTTTTCCTTTATGCCAAAAATTACTTAATTAAAGAGCATTCACATACAAAGAAATTCAAGCTGTTTGGAAGTATGAAAAAGTTTTTAATTGAAACTTTCCCTTCCAGTTCCTGAAACATATTGAAGGGCAGAACTGCCAACTTGATTTTAGGAACTGAAAGTGTCTCATAGAGAGTTATACATGTCTATATACATGTACATTTCACGTTTAAAAGCTAATGCATATATAGTGTGCTTGGCAAACTTAAAAACTATCATTCTGAGACAGTAGAATCTTTAGTTCAAACAAATTAATACTTGTTATGGTTATAATTACGAGAGAGGAAATTTGGCAGTCCTTAAACGGTGGACCTAACATGAGTTAGAATTAAATAATTGCATGTTTATGTAACCTAATTTCACAAGTCTACTCCAACAAAGCCATCTAAAATATACAAGAAAAATTTAAAAACTCAAAGCAGTTGCAACAGTTGATTCTGTAATTCTGTAATGTGAGTCTATGTAGGTCACAAATGACCCGGAATATTCTTTTTTTTATTATTATTATTTTTTATTGAGAAAAGGAGAAAAAAAAACAAGTTTCCACCTCCTCCCAGCCTCCCATTTCCCTCCACCTCCTCCCACCCTTCTCCCCCTCCTCCCACCCTTCTCCCCCTCCCCCCACTCCTTTCCCCCTCCCTCTCCAGTCCAAAGAGCAGTCAGGGTTTTCTGCCCTGTGATAAGTCCTAGGTCCTCCCCCCTCCGTCCATATCTAGGAAGGTGAACATCAAAACTGGCTAGCCTCCCACAAAGCCAGCACATTCAGCAGGATCAAAACCCCGTGCCATTGTCCTTTGCGTCTCATCAGCCCTCATTGTTCGCCATGTTCAGAGAGTCCAATTTTATCCCATGCTTTTTCAGTCACAGTCCAGTTGGCCTTGGTGAGCTCCCAATAGATCAGCTCCACTGTCTCAGTGGGTGGGTGCACCCCTCGTGGTCCCGACTTCTTTGCTCATGTTCTCCCTCCTTCTGCTCCTCATTGGGACCTTGGGAGCTCAGTCCAGTGCTCCAGTGTGGGTCTCTGTCTCTATCTCCATCCATCACCAGATGAAGGTTCTAAGATGATATGCAAGATATTCGTCATTATTGCTCTAGGATAGGGTCATTTCAGGTTCCCTATCCTCAGCTGCCCAAGGAACTAACTGGGGACCTCGACTTGGGCACCTGGGAGCCCCTCTAGGGTCAGGTCTCTTGCCAACCCTAAAGTGGCTCCGTTAACTAAGAATTGTGGTTCCGTGCTCCCCTGTCCAACCTTCCTTTATCCCAATCCTCCTGTTTCCCCAAGGCCCCCCCTCCTTCCCTTCTAACTTTTCTCTCCCCATCTCCCCTTACCCCCATCCCACCCCTCCCCCAAGATCCCAATTTTCTCCCCGGCAATTTTGTCTACTTCCCTTAGCCAAGAGGATAACTATATGTTTTTCCTTGGGTTCACCTTCTTACTTAGCTTCTTTAGATTCACCTATTGTAGACTCGTGACCCTTATTTATGGCTAGAAACCAATTATGAGCGAGTACATCCCATGTTCATCTTTTTGGGTCTGGGATACCTCACTCAGGATAGTGTTTTCTATTTCCATCCATTTGCATGCAAAATTCGAGAAGTCATTGTTTTTTATCGCAGCGTAGTACTCTAATGTGCATATATTCCATACTTTCTTCATCCATTCTTCCATTGAAGGGCATCTAGGTTGTTTCCAGGTTCTGGCTATTACAAATAATACTGCTATGAACATATTTGAACAAATGCTTGTGTCATATGATAGGGCATCTCTTGGGTATATTCCCAAGAGTGGTATTGCTGGGTCCAGGGGTAGGTTGATCCCGAATTTCCTGAGAAACCGTAACACTGACTTCCACAGTGGTTGCACAAGATTGCTTTCCCACCAGCAATGGATGAGGGAACCCCTTCCTCCACAGCCTCTCCAGCAAAGGCTATCCTTGGTGTTTTTGACTTTAGCCATTCTGACAGGTGTAAGATGATATCTCAAAGTTGTTTTGATTTGCATTTCCCTGATTGCTAAGGAAGTTGAGCACGACCTTAAGTGTCTTTTGGCCATTTAAAGAACAAGCCAGTGGTTCTTTTTTCCCTACATCCTCTCCAATATTTCCTGTCTGATTCCAGATGACTACCATTCTGACTGGAGTGATGTGGTGTTTCAAAGTAATCTTAACTTCCTTTTCCCTGATGACTAAGAACACCATATTTAAAAAAAAAATAGTGATTAGCTATTTGTGCTTCTCCTTTTGTAAACTGCTTGTTTACTATCTGTTTCTTTCATTGGTTAATTAATAAAGAAACTGCTTGGCCTTTGATAGGCCAGCCCTTAGGTAGGTGGAGTAGACAGAATAGGATTCTGGGAGAAAAAAAGCGAGTCAGGCAGTTTCCATAGCTCTCCTCTCCAAGATGGATGCAGGTCAAGATCTTACGGTATGTGGTGCTACACACATTATTAGAAATGGATTAATCAAGATGTGAGAATTAGCCAATAAGAGACTGAAGCTAATTAACCATGCAGTGTTTAAAAGAATACAGTTTCCATGTAACTATTCCGGGTAAAGCTAGCCGGTGCAGGAGCCGGGTGGTGGGAAGCGGCCCGGTGCTCGCAGCTACAGCCCTGGGCATCCAGCACTGATACAAACAGAAATCCTACAAGCTACTCAAGAGTCTCAGAATGAAAGAATAGTTTCAAATTATGAAACAATCTACTAGTGGAAGAAGTTTATAGAGTACATGGAAACACCTTATGTTTACTTATTTAATTTTATTTATAGGTTCATATATTTAGTCAGTAGCTATTCAGCAGCAGGCATCTTGTTTCTGGAACTCTTACAATTTTTATGGTCCCTTCTGTAGAGATTCTTCTCTGCATCTTGGGTGTAAAGAGTTTGTTATATATGTACTGCATCCCCTGTGATTGCTTATTTTCTGCATTTTGATCAATTGTGGACCCCTGAGATGATGCTCATCTGTTGCCAAAGAAGTTTTTTTGATGATAGTTGAGAGCTGCACTTATAAGCTGGGCTGGTACAGTAGCTATATGCTTAGAGCTAGGACTAGGAGCATGGGAAGCATGAATGGGCAAGTGTTGAAATAAGAGCGGCAGGGCTGCGTCCCCAGCACCCCGGCTGCCTGGCTAGCTCATGCCCGAAATAACAACACACAAACTGTATTCATTTAATCACTGCTTGGCCCATTTCTATCTAGCCTCTTCTAGGCTAATTCTCACATATTAATTTAGCCCATTTCTAATCATCTGTGTAGTGCCCCTAGGTGTGCTTACCGGGAAGATTCTAGCCTATGTCCATCCTGGGTCGGAGCTTCATCGTGTGCGTCTGCCTGGGAGCTGGGAGCATGTTGTCTCTCTGAGGTGTCTGCTCCCGAAGAGGAGAGCTGTGGAGTCTGAGCTCACTTCCTCTTCCTCCCAGCGTTCTGTTCTGTTTACTCCTCCCACCAATCTTCTAACCAATGAGGACCAAGCAGTTTCTTTTTATTTAACCAATGACCTTCCTCCATCAGGCAAGGGTCATCCTTACCTTTTGAGTACCCCTAAACCTTGGCACTTTCACATTTGCAGCCTGGTACATCAATGCCCACTGTGGATTCAGAAGGATTCCAGGGTTTCCTGTGGTATCTCCATGCAGTACTGTTAAGTGCCTGGAGAAATTATTTCTAGTGGTAGTGTTGGCCTGATCCACTGGCAGCAAGTAGGATAATCTCACAGAACTTTCTGGAGAAACTGTGTGGAACATGGAGATTTATGACAGCAAGCAAAGGATCTGTTGTTTTCTACAAAGTGTTCTTCAGGAAGAAATAAATTGCTAAAGAAAAATGTCTTCTTGGGATTTTTATTGCTGTGAAGAGACACCATGACCCCAGTAACTCTTATAAAAGAAAATATTTGATTTTGGTTTCAAGTTCAGAGGTTCAGTTCATTACCATCATGGTTTGACATGGCAGCATGTAAGCAGACATGGTGCTGGAAGAGAAACAGAGAGTTCTACACCATGATTTTAAGGCAACAGATCTGTCTCACTGGGAGTGACTTGAGCATATATGAGACTTCAAAACCAAACTTCACAGTGACACACTATTCCAACAAGAACACGTCTACTCCAACAAGGTCACACCTCCTAATCGTGCCACTCCCTTTGGGGTCCATTTTCTTTCAAACCACCACAAATGTTTATTGGAATTTTTGACAAAACAAATTCTCTGCTAATGATGAATGCTACCTAAATGAGTTCAGAGAAAAGTCCGGATTCTGCTATACAAGCCTGAGGAGGAAATGGCATCTGCTGGGGCTGTTCTGTCACTGTATGATGGGGAAGAAGATGTACTGAGATCTTAGTGTCTGTCCTAATAGGGTCTGTACTTCTTGGATAGAAGGATAGGGTCCCCTTCCTCTTGGTGACCTTGGGGAAGTTGTGATTTAAACAGACATCTTCTAAATTGCTTTCTTTAGTCTCTCTCTGTCTCTGTCTCTCTCTCTCTCTCTCTCTCTGTCTCTCTCTCTCTCTCTCTGTCTCTCTCTCTCTCTCTCTCTCTGTGTGTGTGTGTGTGTGTGTGTGTGTGTGTGTGTGTTTGGTGCATGCAAAACTAAGGTATAAATCTGTTATTACAACTCGATTGATATTCTCTTTTGAGTCATTCACAAAGTTCCAGAGAAGAAAGTTATATCATCACTTAGTCACAGGGTGTTGTTCTGCTTTTTGTCTTCACCAAGATAAGAGTCAAAATAATTAATAACAAGAATTTATAATAATGACTTTTATAAACCATTTTCTTTGTACCTACCTATCTGGAAATGCTTTATGAAAATTACCATATCTAATCCTCCCAACAAACTTTTGAGAAAGATTGTCAAATTTGTTCTCACTTTATAAATGAGAAGATGAAAGATGAGAATTCTTAAATAATGTATGATCCCATGCTGAACTTTTGTTAATACAACCAGGACATTTGCATGTTTATAAGTTCTGACTGCCTCACCATAACTAAAGCTGTGATAGGCAGTATTAAATGCGTACATTTATATCTTACCATTGTGAATATGTGAATTTATTACCTATTTCCTGCTTGCCTGCAACTGGCATCAGAATTCCAGGAGACTGTGGTAGGGCTTGCATTTAGTTCCCAGGATATGTTTGGTATAACAGATGCTCCATAAATGTCAAATGCACAGATGACAGATGAGCTGATGAAAATCTTCTCCAGTGTGCAGAAGGAATGAGTGTCACAGCTGACCCAAAGGCTTTCACTGTTGTCATGCTGTTCCATACCAGTGTGGACACATAAGGGTTCTACACGTTGCTAACTTCTTCTTTCATAGTGACCAGACTGGTGAATATGCATGAGCTCAATCTTGAAGAATGTGTCCAGGACAGATACTTCTTGTGTTTAAGACCTAAAGTACAAACCAACTTTTAAAGTACAGAAAAACCTATCACATATGGAAATAGAGAACATTCAGCAGCTCAAATGGTTTAATTCACTTTCTAGTGAACATGGCTTCTTGGCTTTTTCAATATTTTTGATAAATGCTCTCAAATTGATTATGAATTCCTTTTTAACACTGCAGTCTATGCTTCTGCTCTCTTGATAGTCTTAGAAGCGCATTTGTTCATATTATCTCATTGAAACCCATGTATTTCACAGAGAACAACCAAACAGATTTGAGCTCACATGGGAGGAAGGGAAGGCTTCAGGAGTATGAATGGCTTGGTTATCACTGCGCAGAGAACAGTTGATCAGCTGTCCAGTCAGCCTACTTCTTACTCTTGCCTTATTTTTGGCAACTTCTCCAATTCCATCAAGGACTGGAAAAATGCCCGGTAAGCCAAAGCTTTTAGAACACCTGCCCTGAGCAAATGTTGAGCTGATATTTGAGCAGAGAAATTGTTCCTGGGGCCACACCTCCAATTCATGCTTGGCCCTAACTTCAGACTTCTTTCTTTCCCCCTAGCATACTCCTCTGTAAACAGATGCAAAACCATGGTGATGTTGAGGGAGGCATTTGCCAAGGCAGTGAGGGAGGACTTTGTCCCTGTCCTTTATCAAGCTCAGCTCATACATGACCCAGGTCAGTGTCACCTGCCATTCCTGTCTACTGACAGGTGGGGCCAATTAAAGAATCAGAGAAAGTCCCTAGCAGATTAGAATGTTAATTGCTGCCCTATCACTGATCTCTTTTTGCTGTGAGCTATAGTTGTGGGTTATAATTCATAGTGTCTTTCTCGGTACGTGTCTCTCTGTCTCTGTTTTTTTTGTCCTTCTGTCTCTTTCTATGTCTGTCTTTCTTTTTCTCTCTTCCTCCCTCCCTTTCTATTTTTATGGCTCTGATTCTGTTCTTCCATTTCTTTTAGCTTTCATTAATTTTCTTTTGGTGGAGATTATTTTAGTGTAACAAGCTATTGCCATCTAGCAGTTTATTAAGTTAAGAATTCTCCTTTGAATTTCTACTAAATTAAAACCCAGACCTATAAAGACAAAATGTTAAATTTTTATGGGTTTTGAATAATTTTTGAACTTATTTTAGGATGCATTTTATCATAAAATATTTAAACAACTTCAAAGCATTATTTACCTTAAAACTCATCACAAGTCTAAATATAGACATTCCCCTAGAATCTAAGTCCTCGATGGTGTTTATAACACTCCTTTGAACAAAAGTGCAATATAAAACACCAATGGAAGACAATTGTATCAAAAATAGGTTTATTCAAGTTTTTATTAAGTCTTTAACATATTAAAACTAGTGTTTAAAATCCAGTGCCAAAATGTCAGATATTCTCAGAAGTGGGAGTTTGAAAATTATTGTGCCAAAACATGTTTACTTAGCCCTCTCAGCTCCTATTATATTAGATTGAATTTAAGATGTGAAAATTGAAAGAGAAAACATATCTACAGAGCATTCCTAAAATAGTAAAAAAAAAAAGAGTGCCAAAAAATAAATAATGCCTAGGATATTTTTAACTTAAAGGGAAAAACCCTTAGAGAGATGGGTTATTTACCACAGCATCTGACTACATTAGTGAAGAGATGAATCTGTGTGTAATATTGACAAAGAATTATGTATATGTCTACTGAGTAAAAGTTTAAAAAAATTACTTTCAGAAAGAGCTATGTCAAAATGAATAATTCTGGCTCAAACGGGCATGTTAACACTATTAAAATGCAAGAATCATGACTTCTTTCAGAATTGCTTTCACTCTGTCAAATAAATCATTGACATTTAAAAAAAACTAAGTGTTTTGAGGAAAATAAATGCCTGAAAATAAATATACATATATAATTCACATATATATTCATAGACAGATAGATAAATTGATAGATATATAGACAGATAGATATGCACATTTATTTAAATAGAATTATAGGGTTGAGGTACCTTTGTTTATGAACATTTCACTCTTTATTGTCATTAGAAGTCAATGCAGGTTATTATCATATGACTTAATACTCTAGACTATAAATCATTATTATTGCCTTTTTGATTATATATCCAGGTATTGTGGGTGACAATTCCAGTGATCTATCTTCAAATTAATTGAAATTTAATTTTCTTTGATTTCCCACATTTGAGTAAGCCCTGAGGTAAAATTTTATACTCTAGTTAAAATTTTTTTATTGATAGTTGTCTACCTGTTTATTTCTTTCTAATCGCAATCTTATGTCATCTAAATTAATTTCATTTTATCTTAAAATGTTTATAAGCATCATACATGTGATATTGCAGATGCAAGGGTGACTTCCTATTGGCTTTGATGATGCTGGTTCCATACTGGTTATATCTTCAAAATAGTCACAGATAATGCTTCCCATATCCCATTTACATGGTGATCTAAAAGAGGTTTCCATGAGAATAGTCACATTTTATAAGTTGCACTTTTATCATTAAAAAATATTGATATTGAATAGTAGTAATAAGGCTATCTGGAACAGACAGTGAAGCAAAAGACATGTGAGACAAGGAACTAGCTGTCTTACAAAACATTCTATGAAATTACTTCCTCCACTGAATTCTATGTTCCTCTCGCTGTTCTTTGTTGAGTTCTATCAACATCAGACATCAGTTCAGGATTAAACAGTGAGAAACAGTGATGTAGGTAAAGGGAAGAGTATCTCCTATAACCATCATTTCCAGGTACCTTCCAGTGTTCAAAGGAGCCACTTGTTGGTTCCTGGTAGCCCAGTTAGTTCAGTCGGTAGAGTAGGAGACTCTTAATCTTAGGGTTGTGAGTTCATGTCCCACATTGGGCACCAATTTGATGGAAGGAGCCGCTTGTTGGTTCCCGGTCACCTGGCTAGCTTAGACCCAAAATAATAACACAGACACTGTATTAATTAAGTCACTGCCTGGCCATTAGCTCTAGCTTTTTATTGACTAACTCTTACATATTAATTTAGCCCATTTCTTGTAATCTGTGTATCACTACATGGCTGTGGCTTACTGGCTAAAGTTCCTGCATCCCTCTCTGGTTGAGCTACATGGCGTCTCTCTTACTTTGCTCTTCTTTCTCCCAGCATACACTTTAGCATTCCCTGCTTACCTAAGTTCTGCCTTGCTATAGGTCCAAAGCAGTTTCTTTATTCATTAATGGTAATCACTGCATACAGAGGGAAATTCCACATCATTCCAGTCTTGCTGAACTATGTCATATTTGGCCTTGTCCTATATCCCAGTACTTCTTTAACCCTTGATGTTGACAACCCTGATGTTGACTCAATTCTTAGATCTTAATGGCTTTACTCTATTCTTAGATCCTAAAGGGGTGACCATGGCACATTGTTGCTTGCTTTACTCCTGGTCACTCTTTTGTAATTTACTCTTGTGAATTCTTTCTATATTTTCTGTATTTCTACACATTTTGTATTCAAGCTATTTGTTGGTGTTATTTGATTATTTATGAGATCTTCAAAATCATAGAGTCACTACACTGTTTGTTTTGAATGTTGTTTGCAGTATTTGAAAAACTGTAAATAAGCTGCGATAGATCCAAATACATAAATGAGAGTCAAAAATAAACTTTGTCAATAGTTGCAAAGAGCTGGGAATTCCTTATTCTGCCTCATGAATAGATTTTTACCACTAGTACTCCTGTTATATTCATTTTCAGGGCGATTATTTTTTGTAACAAGAAAAATAAGTGATGACAAAGAAGAAATTTAAATGGAATATCTTCCTTCATTTAACAAATAACAACTGTTCCAGCTGTGACTAGGATAATGCATTGTCTCATTCTGCTGGCAACATAGTCTTTAATTAAACAAGTAATTGCATATAAAGTGATTGTTTAAAATATTATGCAAAAGAAATACAGTGAGACTAGGTGGTTCGAAGGAAATGACTCTAAACTGAGAATGAAGGGGCACCTTAGTTAGGTTAGTAGAACAGGTTCAAAACAAAACAAATAAAAACCTGCCTGTGCAGGGCAGGTTCAGTAGGTATGAGGCTTTGAATATGAAGAGCCACAGGTAACTGAGAAACTTAAAGTCGACCAAGGTTACTTACTATACCAGAGAAGGAGGTTGAAATAGTAAGTAAGAAGGTTAAAAGGATAAGGAAGAGAGACGTTAAATTTAAGGCTTGTAGTCCATGTTAAGGCCATTTGGAGGTTGTTTGAGGAATGATGAGAGACAACTGATTGATACTAGAAAAGAAATGGATGATAATATATTTATAAAGATAACTGTGAGTGCTTTAAAGCAATGGTGTGTATGAAAAAATCTAGAGCTCCACATTGCTAATATAGTTAAGTATGGAGTCGTAGTGGTTGAAAAGAAAATGGCCCGCAAAGAGAGTGATGCTAATAGGAGTATAGCCTTGCAGGAGTAGGTATGGTCTTATTGGAGGATGTGTGTCACTGTGAGGTGGGCTCAGAGGTTTCTGTTTCTCAAACTTTCTATAATATGATTTTCAGTTGAGTTCCTGTTACCTGCAAAATGTAGGACACTTGTCTAATTCTCCAGCACTATGCTCCCTGTCATGATGAACTGAACCTTTGATGTGTAAATTAAATTTGCAGTTAAATGTTTTCCTTATATGGGTTACTGTGGCCATGATGTCTGCTCACAGCAATAGTAAACCATAACTAAGACAGAAGTAATATTAACAAAGTTGAAAGAATAATGGATAACTAAAGGTAGATAGGAAGAACAATAAGGCATCTGGGATGATAACTAGCTTGCCATACTGAACATAATGCTGGCTGATGGTATCACTTATTGAGATGACAAACCATTAAAAAAAACAATAGGCTGGTAGTCAAAGAGAAATAGATTGATTCTGAAGATGTTGACTCTGAGATTCGTCTAAGATATTTAACACATGGGTCTAATGGAGAGATTCGGAGAGGTACTAGAACCAACATCAAGAAGGGCCAATGATAAAAAGCTAATGTTTGGAGACTGAATGGGAAACAAGTAGTCAACAGAAGTGACTGATGGAGAGTGATCAGTCAAGTGAACAATTATCTGTAGTTTCTGATGTCAGCAGAATCAAAGCAAACTACTATTTTTAAGATAGTTTAACCAATGTGATTGATTGAAATAACAAAACAATGTCCTTAGGACTTTGCAGTATGGTGATCATGACTGGCATTAGAATGGAAGTTTGGGTGAAGAAAAGCCAAGACAGTGATGAGGCAGCACTTGGTAACCTTAACTATGGAAGGAAGGGAAGCTAAGTAGCTAAGGTTGAGCTTAGAAGTGGATTTAAATAAATGGGAGATAAGAAGGGTAGCTCAGCTGAGAAGAGAATGCTCAAGCAGAAAGACAGAGAATGAAGATAAGTAAAGATCTGTCAAAATCCGGTATTCCAGAGATCCAAAGGAAAGCACAACTGGAGAAGGACAGAACTACATAGGCAAGTTTGGATTTAGCAGGTTGGCCAATTTGGTCTCAGAAATTTAAATTCTCCCTCATGGTTGTGGCATAGACTTCCTTTTTGGAGCAAGAGGCAACCATTGCTGAGAACGTCAAGTCTAGATGTTTCATAATACTGTGAAATTTTCAAGAGGCATTACGTAACTCAGAATTATAAGCCAATTGGAAGATTGTGGCATGATTGTCAAGCATTTTCTTATTAGTAAAACACAGGTGATTTTAGAAGTACCAGTCTCATGAGTTTTAAAGTCTTCAAGTCAGAGTGTAGTGTGCTCAGCCTTGAAGCTTGTTGCTGAATGAGAAAAAAAAATATCTTGCCTCTTGTCCAATCTCCAAACGACTTTGTCCCTAGCCATGTGTCTTTCTTGCTTCTGGATCCCTAGCACCATACCAAAGACTAGTGATTTATAAACATCAAAAACTTCTCAAGGCTGGGAAGTCATATGTCATCAGATTCAGTGCTCACTGAGGAACCAGTTCTTCATAGATAACACCATTTATGCCTCCTTTGTGGCAGAAGAGCAAAAGAGTTCACAAAACTCTCTCAGACTGTTTTAAACCAAATATTCTCCCTCTTAACACCATAAGCTTGGAGTATACATTACTCCATAAGAATATTAGGGTAGAGAAGATATGCATGAAATTGCAACACGTTATATACTGTCATGGCTGCCTCTTTTTACCTATGAATGGCTGCCACATAAAATGTTGAGCCTCTAATGTTTTATTGCATATCCGCAGTCCATTTTCCAGACCTAAAGACCATGTTCTGTTTCTAGCTGTAATTTACTTCTCAATTTTCCATTGATTTTATTTTATGTGATCGTTCAGACTGCCCTTCCACATATGCCCTCTCATATTATTATAATGGAATAATTTTATGTGTATTTGATTGGGATCAATTTTTATTTATATGACCTGATCCCATAGTTAGAGTAAGTAATTATTTATATTTTCTGTGTAACTGCTTATCCTCCAGTACACCTTCACATCTGTTCACAGTAGCATTAATATTAATCATTTCTGACAATTCTGTCATGTAAATGCCCTCTCAAATGCATAATTCCCATATCTTAGAAGCAAACACTTCTTCCTTTTAATTAGTTTTCTTATTTTTACTTCTGTTTTTCTAGTACTTGGAAATTTGACCATGGCTCTTGAGCATAAAAGGCAACTACTGACTCCCTGGATTACACCCCCAAATCCTAAACTCAAATTTGTTGGCCAGTTCAAAGGTTGTCCAGAATTTAGTGGAAGAAGTGGAAGATACGTAATGTAAACCAAATTGTAATGATGCAATCCTAGGTTGGATCACTTTCTAAGTGTTCCAAGCATTTTACTATCTTGCTCTCACTATTTTGCTTTGGAATCTAATACAAATCCATGAATATTTTCCATGGAAGAAGCACACATAACACACACACACACACACACACAAAGTTTTTTTTTTTTTTTTTTTTTAAATTTATTTATTTATTAAGGATTTCTGCCTCGTCCCCACAACCGCTTCCCATTTCCCTCCCCCTCCCCCGATCAATTCCCCCTCCCTCATCTGCTCGAAGAGCAATCAGGGTTCCCTGACCTGTGGGAAGCCCAAGGACTGCCCACCTCTATCCAGGTCTCGTAAGGTGAGCATCCAAACTGCCTAGGCTCCCACAAAGCCAGTACGTGCAGTAGGATCAAAAACCCACTGCAATTGTTCTTGAATTCTCAGTATTCCTCATTGTCCGCTATGTTCAGCTAGTCCGGATTTATCCCATGTTTTTTCAGACCTAGGCCAGCTGGCCTTGGTGAGATCCCAATAGAACATCCCCATTGTCTTAGTGTCTGGGTGCACCCCTCGTGGTCCTGAGTTCCTTGCTCGTGCTCCGTCTCCTTCTGCTCCTGATTTGGACCTTGAGATTTCTATCCGGTGCTCCCGTGTGGGTCTCTGTCTCTGTCTCCTTTCATCGCCTGATGAAGGTTAATATTCCTGAGGATGCCTATGTGTTTGTCTTTGGATTCACCTTCTTATTTAGCTTCTCTAGGAACATGAATTATAAGCTCAATGTCCTTTATTTATGGCTAGAAACCAAATATGAGTGAGTACATCCCATGTTCCTCTTTTTGGGTCTGGCTTACCTCACTCAGGATAGTGTTTTCTATTTCCATCCATTTGTATGCAAAATTCAAGAAGTCCTTGTTTTTTACTGCTGAGTAATACTCTAATATGTATATATTCCATACTTTCTTCATCCATTCTTCCGTTGAAGGGCATCTAGGTTGTTTCCAGGTTCTGGCTATTACAAACAATGCTGCCATGAACATAGTTGAGCATATACTTTTGTTGTATGATAGGGCCTCTCTTGGGTATATTCCCAAGAGTGGTATTGCTGGATCCAGGGGTAGGTTAACAAACACACACACAAAGTTAAAAATGTTTCCCCCTTCCTCAAAGTGTAGTCTGTGACTCTTGGCTCATGGAACTCAGCATGCTAAGAGGGAAATAAGCATATTCTTTGAGATTTCCTTTAAATAGTTGTGCATTTTAGATTCTAAGCCCAAGAAAGAAAATCAAATTGAACAGAGGGAGCATACAGGAGTGATCGATCGTCACTATCATCTACTAATAACAGTGTACCATGATCTGTTTATCTCCAGCTCAAAACCCTAGGTGAAGAAAAATTATGAGCAACAATCCCATTCACTGTGAAATATATCCCAGATAACCAATAATCACATAATCTCTGTATATATGTTGAACAAGATTTTCAAATCAACCTTCCCATTTCTGCCTATTATTTACCAGGTGAAGAGCTTGGTAACTATGTTGAATAGCTCCTAAGCTTCAAATAACGAACATGTGTATGTGTGTCCTGTCCCTCTGTCTTTTTCTCTGTCTCTGTCTGTGTCTCTGTCTGTGTGTATCTCCCTCTGTCTCTCTTTTTAAAAAAAAAAAATTTCACACAGTGTCTCTTACAGTGAATGGGATTGTTGCTAATAATTTTTCTTCTGACATAGTAGATATAAAATGAGACCAAGACAGATAAGTCAAGGCTTCAAAAAGATATCAACACTTCCCTCTACTTCTCCAATAAGTAATTAGATGGCAGGGTTTGAAAGGAGAAAGAGGAAAGGATGAAATGATGTAATTATATTATCTAAAAAATAAAGTAAATAATTAAAAAGCAAAACAAATAAAAAAAGAGAAATGAAAAAAGAAACCCTATGTAAAAAACCTTTATATTCTTAATAGTATACACTGAAAATGATTATACATTTGAAAGGTGATTCTCCAAGAGGTACTCCACAGAAAATAGTTACAGAAAGAAAATGATTAGAGAATGAGAAAGAGATTCAGGCCAAAGAGCTGAGTTACCATCTTCTTAGTCTGCCCAGGAATGAAGCAAGTTTCAGGTCAGGGAGCTTTCAACCCTACAACTAAACAAGTCCCTGAGGAACCTGAGAAAATAAGGGACATTTTTGTCAGCTCTAAACCAGCACAATCCCACTACCTGCCCACACAACTGAATGAATTTAAATCTAGAAAAATTGTAATTATAAGAGTTAAGTAAATAAAATGTTAAATACACAAGTAAATACACTTATGAGTATAAATAATGAAATAAAAATGTAAATGTATTGCTCTGCAGTAGGCAGAGAGTGTAACTCTTTTGTATGAATGCCACATTTAGCTCTAACCTTCTTTAAGAATCTTTGAGACTACATTAGGAGGATATTAGGTTTGGGCTAAAGACTAGATAATGACAAAGGACAAAAGTAGTCACCTCTATAGAGACAGTGGGAATTAACATCTTTCTAATTAATTCTTATCCTCTCTAACTGTTTATTTCATCCAAGTCTAATATGGCTTTCATGCGTGGAAAGACATGTTTCTTGTCTTTAGTCACAGACAGTTACTTACTGAATTGATATATAGTAAACCTGTGTGCCAGCTAACATATCAGTGATGAGTTACTGAAAGTTTCCACTTAGATTTTCTGGAAGAATGTGGATTCCTAAAATTACACAAATTCTCAATTTCAAAAGCATCAGTTCTCCTCTACATGTAACTTAAGCCCAGAATTAAATTCTTCTGATATTTATGAATCAGACCATAATCTTTATGCTGATTTCTAGAACAGCAAGTATTTGAAGTGTTGGAATGACTTGAAAAGTCTGAGATGAGATGAGAAAATCTGGCTTTTAGCTTTAGCTCAAACATACATATTTTCTTTTAAGTCAGGCCAGCCAAAAGGATACGCCATCTGCACAGTTTTAAAGTCAGGTATTCACTACAGCATTTCCGAAGCATAGGATAAGCCTGATGCACGGTGATCCCCTGTGAGAGCTCTGCTGATGGCAAGCTCGGTTAATACGATATATACCTTTTGGAGGTAAAAGTGAGCAGTAATAAAAGGGTTTTTTCATCCAATACTGTTCAGAAATATAGTCCAAACTGACTGAAGACAACGGGGTTAATCTCATTTCTTCTCATAGGTTATGGTCACATGGCTCATAAGCAAATTGACCACTGTAGCCAATTTTTCAGTTAAACAATATACCTCATTAGGTCAAAACGAAGAGCTAAAATTTTTTTTATTTTATCGTTCAAAGCTTAAACTTATCAACCATCTAGTGAAATCAGTTGCTTACGATGCAAACTTACCTAGTTATAAAATTTTCAAAGATCACTGTGTTACATGAAAATAAAGTGATAAGTGATATTGAATACTAAATATACATGCTCATGAAAAAAACACCTCATCTTTTAATGTGAGCAGTGAGTAAATTGTAGGGGGGCAAATTGGGGGGAGGGAAGAGTTGGTGTTCAATATCAACTCTGACTGAACTCAACTTCCTGGTCTTTCTAAAGGCTTTAATCTTTCTTTATGAAATGGGAATTAGGAGGAAAACATAACAGAGTGAAAGGGACAAAAATGACTTTAGGAGAAATAAAGTCTGGGTCATCTCTTTCCCGACATGGCATGTGAAGGGCCAATATGGCCTCCAAGGAAATGGAAAAGTCTTGTCCCTCCAGGGTTTCACTGTGACCGTTTCAAGCCCAGGAATTGGTCCAGAGTTGGCCTCCTCTCCAGATTCTGCCAATCAATCAGCTCCATGGGCATGGCTCATCCTGTCTCTACATCATATGTCATGACCTACACAGTTCTCATAGAATTCCATCCTCTTCCCTTCCCAGCAACGCTCTAAATTAAACTCTACTTCCACTTTTCATCCCATTGCTTTGTTGTATGAAATAATTTTCAAAATGTCACATATGAACAAGTTCTTCTCTGAGAGGCACTTTTAAAACAATAGCCCCACGTGGTATAGGGAACTGTGTCCCTAGTTTTTGTTATAAGAGGCTGAGGCATGGTGGTTGTTTGAGCCCAGAATTTGAGTGCTGCCTGGGCAACTCAACATGAATACATGTCAAAATAGAAGTACAAAAAAAAAAAAAAAAAACAGCTTGTCAGCAAATGCTCGCCATTTTTATTTTCTTCTCACAGTGATTACTGTTTGTTGTATCATATAATTTGCTTGTTGGATTTATTATGTCTTTCCCACTCTGTCCATTTCTATTACATAAAGAGGGAATTTTAGCATTTTGTTCAATGTTATCTCTTTCTATATGAACATAGTAAGCATTCAATAAGCATGTAAAATTTGAGCTTCTAAATTGTCGTGGATTCTATTTTTTTTTTTTTTTTTTTTTTTTTTTGCTCACACCGAAGTCTTTATTTTGGGTGCCCCTCTCTATGTGAAGGCAACAAAGAGTGATGAAGTAGAATGCATACATGACTCTAAAGACTGGAGATCTAAGTGTACCCCAATCTTATGGCATTAGAGATCTGAGCTTTTAACTCCCGTTTCCTAGGGTAAAATGAATATTTACATGAAAATATATATACATTGCGATATTAAGGAGATGTTTATCATTGTCATTCAACAAGAAAATCTGGCTGATTTATCTCGATTCATAACAGTAGATTGGAGCATGGAAACTATGTTAAGATGTTTACACTATCTGGAAGTGACCTAAGGTGCTCATTGGCTGGCAACAGAAAAGAATGCTAAGAATTTACTATGGTCCCAAGAAGTTGTTTGTCTCCTGTCTCAACTGGAGACTTAGCTTTCCCAGCTGAATTATAATGTTATCTACCTTTCCTCCATAATGTTATGATGAATTGAAATAATCACCACTTCACTTTGTAGGCAGCATATATTTTTCATATCATATAACCTATTCTTTAGCAAACACTCTTAACTTTAAAATTGGAGGAAGGAAGTCATTTTGTATGTTTATTGTCACTTGGGAAAATTGATGTGGTAAGCTTATTATCTGAAGAGAAAATTGCTATTTCACTCTCTAAAATAACCTGCTTTTCATACTGTTGGTAGAGCACTTCATTTGAGAAACTGGGGAGGGGGCTGTTTTGTTTTGCTTTGTTTTGAGCATTGCAGAAGCATAAAAATGAGGCAGTTTCACCAACCACTTAAGAAGCAAGCCTGAGTTCAAAGGACATCTAAGAAGTCTTTCAGGAACAAAAGAAGTTGGAATGAAGGGGAATGGCTGGAATTCTCCCCTCTTATTCAAGGTCTTTCAGGCTTTAACTTGTGTCTCGCTTCAAATTCAACATGAATTCTGAGACTAAGCAAAATCCTTAGGCTAAAGAAGCTGAGGGCAGCTGAGAAGTAGTGAGCTACACATATACACACTTAAACTCAAGATAAAATTCAAAGTTATTTGCTTCAATTAATCATGTCGGTTTCTCCTGAAAGTCTCCAAGAGCCTGACACAGATCAAGCATGCACAGCTGGAGTCATTGCCCCTGCCAGGACCCAGATGAGTTCTCACCATTGTCAAGGTCACTGTTCTTCTTGCTCCAAAGACTCCTTTCATAAAGCCGGAGAGACATTAAATTCTGGTGCATTGTATTCATCTGAATAGACGTAGACTGACTGAAGAAGAAACAAGAAAAGAGAGAGTTGGTAGGGTGCCCGGAGGTTACTGATCTAACCTGCTCACTTTGCAAAATGACAACAGGACCCTAGGAAGTTGAGAATGGCGTTAAAGGAGTGAGGTGGAGATGAAGGGTCAAGTCCCTGTGTTAAAATCTTAAGATTTTGTTGACTCTGAGTTTCCTGTGGGACCTACTTTAATAGTTTTAAATATTAGACTATGGAGGCAGATCAATTTATTATGATAATCAACAAAGCAGAGAGCAAGGGGTTTAGTTTGCTTTACTTCTGATAGAAGTCCCCACTTGTTAGTGCAGGCTATCCTGGAACACACTATGTAGCTCAGAATGGTCTCAGCTGTATGCTAATACTCCCACCTCAGCCTGCAAAACTGTGGAGATTAAAGATGTGACCTGCCATGTCCAGAAAAAAAAAAACTGTTTACCTCTTAACTATGACATTACTTTTGTTTCACAAGGCATAAGCAATACAAATCAAGCACAGAAATTTTAAAGAACAGGATCTAAGCTGTTGGTGACTTCTCTTAGGAGTAGACAGTATGAATCATTATCATGTGTAATATATTATTACATGCGACACCTAGCCATCTCTATCCAGCTAGTGTGCAGTCCAACACTGAGAAAAGCAAGTAGGGCAGTAGGTCTTATTCACCACAGAGAAAGTCTTATTTCATCAGCATGCAGTAGGGCAGAGGGTCTACTTCACCACACTTATTATTATATTCCAGAAGACTGGTCTTTGATCTTGATACATCCATATGCCCCTACAAACCTTCCTGTCCAATAGTTAACTTCTCAAAAGATCACCTTGTTATCACTAAATCAAGAGATTCTCATCCTCCTAACAATGAGGAAGGACAGGAATGGTCCAAAGACCAGAAGAAACAGAGAAGGCTACCTCAATGCATACAGAACTAGGAGTGCTTTACACATGTGTAAATATCATTCACACAGGCCTCTCTCAAACATGTACACAGCTCTATGGCCTCTCTTGTCATTGTTCCTTCTTCTTGAAAGTGTTACTCTAATTCACTTTTCAAAACTTCATGTGAGGTGAGCATCCAAACTGCCTAGGCTCCCCCTTACTAGACCTGGATGGAGGTGGGTGGTCCTTGGACTTCCCACAGGTCAGAGAATCCTGATTGCTCTTCGAGCTGATGAGGGAGGGGGACTTGATCGGAGGAGGGGGAGGGAAATGGAAGGCGGTGGCGGGGAGGAGGCAGAAATCTTTAATAAATAGATAGATAGATAGATAGATAGATAGATAGATAGATAGATAAAAAACTTCATGTGGTCGGCTTATGACCCCATCATTAATTTTACTGACACTAAGTTATTAAACAAATTTGAATTATGAAATAGAACAAGCTTCATCCTTATGTTTCATCTTCTCCCCTTTGTTTCTTCTCTGTGACCTTCCTTTCTTCTCTACTCATTCTTATAGATTGAATTCTATCCTGGCAAAGAAGCTTTCATTCTTAGCTACCATGCCTATTACTGTATTCACCTTATTTGAACAAACATCCTTTGCAGATATGATCATGTTGTGAGGATATCATTAGTGAGTGTGGGGTCTGGTCACAGAAAGAGAGAAAATTTTAATTGATTAAAAATTTGGACAGAAAAGAACACATAGGAAAAATGATCGTACAAAGAGGTAGAAGTAGGTTATGTGTTAGAAGTCAAGGAACACTTGAAGCTCCCCAAAAGCTGGAGCACCAAAAAATATGTTTCTAGAGGGAAAGATTTCACAAGGAAAGTGGCTTTACCTACATTATAAGTTTTGCATTTTCTCTAATGAATGAAAAGCTTCTCAACTTTAAGCCATCCCTCACTTTCTTATGAGGTGAATGAGTCTTCCTAGTTAAAACCATTCCTTCCTTAGTCAACAAATCATACCCAAGCACATGACGCCATTGTCTCAGATAGTATGTGCCTGTGGCTATACTGATACTGGGCAGAGAATTTAACCTGCTAAGAGCTAATTCTGAAAAACACACTCCCACTTTGCCTGTCTTCTCTCAAACGGCATTCTCTTAAGGAGATAAAAAACATCTCAGCTAACCAGTATATTTGTCATGAGACCTTCTGCAGAACGTAAACCAGCCAAGACCTGTATGCATTTGGTCACTGATTGTATATTAAACAGGCAAACAGATGCAAGTGAGAATTTTAGGAACAAAAAACAATAAACAAACTTATATGCTGTGTTGAGTTTACATTCAAAACTAAATGGTAAGTATATCTGAGCTAAGCCATATTTTCTGAGAATATAGCAAATTGATATTTCCTTTTTCTACCTTTACTGAAGCCCAGAGAGAGGCTGTTGATTTGTATGTTTCAGTACTCAGGTTGTATATTTATTTTTTGTTTTGTTTTTGTTGTGAGTCTAGACTTTAATGACTGAGCCATCTCTCCAGCCCCATGCTTTACTTTTTTTAAAAAAAAAATCACACTTGGTGACAAGAGGATTTAAATTGTGGACATCTTCCTTCTCAAATGACAGCAAACAATTAGATCATTAAACCTCTCATGATAAATGCTAAGAAAGTCTAATGACTGCAGAATACTTCTTCTACGATCAGATGAAAAAATAAGTAGATGGATGGGAGTAATGAAATAGAGGGTTGTAGGAAATGACTACTAGAGGCTTAGCCAACAAAAAGGAATTTGCTAGCTAATAAATTGAGGTTGAACATGACAGAGCTAAAACCTAACTTTTACAAGTGGTCTCCACAAGAATTCAAATTGGAGCTATTGGGAAACACACACACACACTGAGCTTTTGTCTGCTCATGACCTCATTTTTTAAAAAGAAGTTTAGCTGCTAGTGAAAGAGAAGAAAAAAGAATAAAACAGCACCTCTTCAGTTTGTCTGAAAATAGTGTGGTTTAGGGATGCTGGGGTGGTTTAAATGGTAATGTGCTTGCCACACAAGCAGAGGAATCTGAGTTCAGATCTCTAGAACCCCTGTACAAATCTGGGTATGACAAACAGGCCTGTAACCTTGGGCTTAGGGAGTAGGGGGCAAGAGATGGATGCAGGAAGATCCTTAGGGCTTGCTGAAAGACCATTCTAGCCGCTGAGCTCCACATTCAGTAAGACTCTCTGTCTCAAGGATAACCCCACCAGAGAGCAACAGGTAACTAGGAAATGCTGAGAGAAGAGCAGAACAATTGTTAACCAATACCAAAGAGTCAGCCCTGAAAACATAAACATGAGTAATATTATATAGACTGAGTACATTGTGTTTATGTGTACATAGTTGCATATAACAATAATTAATAAAAAAAGACCATGAATTTGAAAGAAAACATGCAAGGGTATACAGAAAATTTAGGAGAGAGGAAGGAGAAGGAAGAAATTATGCAATTATAATCTCAAAAAACAGAAAAGAAATAAGAAAATAAGGTGGAAGATCTGGAGAGGTAGTTCAGCAGTTAAAGACAGTTGCTGCTCTTCACAGAGGTCTAATGAATTGTTCCCCAAACCCAAAAAGAGTGGCTTACCACAATCTGTCACTCTAGCTATGGGTCATCTGGTGACAACTTCTGGCTTCAGGGAGTACTGCATATACATGATGCACATACATGCATGCAGGCAGGCAGGCACGCATACACAGACACACACAAACACGTACACATTTCATGTGGGAGTCTTCTGTTTTGTGTTGATTTCATTGGTTAAATAAAGAAACTATCTTGGCCCTTTAATAGAACAGAAAATTAGGTAGGCGGAGTAAACAGAACAGAATGCTGGGAGAAAGAAGCCTAGTCAGGCAGTCGCCATGATTTTCCCACCCGACACAGCCGCAGGTTAAGATCTTCCCTGGTAAGCCACCTCATGGGCTACACAGATTATTAGAAATGGATTAGACCAATATAGATCAATATGTAAGAGCTAGCCAATAAGAGGTTAAAACTAATGGGCTAAGCAGTGTTTAAAAGAATACAGTTTCCGTATAATTATTTCGGGTATAAAGCTAGACGTGCGGGTGGCCGGGTGCCAAGAACGTAACCCGCTGCTCCTATGAGTCAGGAAGTGGACCACCGCTCCTATCACAACACACATTAACAAAAGTAAGGTTTAAAAACCACATGGTGAGGAATGAAGACACCAAGTATCACAACATCAAGACTCTACACATGTGCACATACACCTGAATATCACACACACACACACACACACACACATACACACACACACACACGAATGATACAGATTATAAAAATATTTCTGTGGATTCTCAAATAAATAAATGAACAAGGTAAAACATGCGTAATGTCTACTTTGAATACATTTCTATATGATAATTTGCAAATCTTTACAGAGGCTAGATCTTAAATTTTTTCACGGCAGATATGCCTAAATTTCCATATATAAAAATATCTTACAGTTGAGGCAAAGGTATACAAAGTAACCAAACTATTAATGCAATCTTGAGCCTACACATCTCTCTTGGACATCTTATGATTTCTGTTGATATTTTCATATCCTCTTATGTAGTTGTTTAAAAATGTACAAGAAGAGCTCTTAGAAAACTGCCTCTATAAAATGGAAACTGTGCTAATGCATGCCTCAGTGTCCTGGACTGAAGTTGAAAGCCTGTCTCAACTATAAAATCTGCTACTGGTATCAGAATGATGGAAAGGCAATAATAAAGAATACCAGTGTCTACATTGCAGCAGACACCAGCAACAGGCTATAGGGACCCAGGATTGGTGTTGTCCATAGCCTTAATCAAAGAAGCTCTTTTTTCAGTGAATGGAAGTTAATGAAAGGACCCAGGGCTGGACAAGGTCCCAAGAACAAGTGACTGTTGAGTGCTCAACCTTAAATGAGACACCCATGTGATCCTTTCCAAGGCTCAGGGAATATCACAAAAGAGGAAGCCAAAGGAATGCAAGAGCCAGAGGACAGAAAGCAGGGCTATATATCCTTGTCATATAGGTATGAAATGGCAATGATCTACTCACAGCAGATATAGCTATCTACATAGGGACCCAACTGAATCATTAAAATGTTCAGTCATAGAACGTGTCTCATGAGGCCCATCTCTTCCCATATTAGGATTTGAGGACAGCTATATGAGAAGAAATTTTCTTCACTGATGTAGCCATGGGTATACCCATGTTCAGGTAGACAGTTTTAGACCCATGCCCACACAACCTAGTCAAACCCAAAAGACCACAAAGCAAAACCAACACCAAAACAGAAAGTCATGAATGTGGAGAGAGAACTTGGAAGAGTGAGGGCTGGTGGAAGCAGGAGAAGGCTAAGAAGGTGAGGGGATGAGCATGGCCACAGTTTAGTGTTTTAATGGAAGATGAAATCCTCAATTGATAGATTAAATTTTAAAAGAACTTTGTAATTTAATACCTTCGTATTCTAAAAGAAGGACTTGATGGTACAGAAGGAGAACTGTGGCCGGGTATGACACAATTTAAGACTTCAAACTGACCTCAGGCTTCATCCATCTTGTGCATGAAGTCACAAAATGAAGAGGCCTCACTGTTTCGGAGATGGAAAGCTAATTGAAGACTATCTGATCCCACTGGTTGACAGATGAATGCATTAATCATTTCTTATGCAAGAAACTACGTGCTTAAGGTCGCATAACTGGTTCACAAGTTAACAATAAAGTTGAAAAGTTTGGCTTTGCATTTGATGTCGCTCTGTATTTCCAATATTCTGGAGAAGATGAAATTCAAACTCATTTGAAGTCCAAAAAGGTTTGAGAAAAACATTTATTTTTTCCTAATAAATTCCAGGGAAATTGTTTATATTTGTATCTGTCTGTACACACAATTTCACATTTATATCTGTTTGTACATGTACATACACACACATGCACACATACACACACACACACACACACATTCTTTGACCCCCATACTTTCTCATTTCTGTTTTGCCATCTTATCCTTGTTATTCGCCCTCTTTTTTTGCAGTTTCCTTTCCCACACCCATGTTTTTTTGCTTTGTTTTGAGTCCTGCTGAATCTAACCAGGATTATCTGTTCTTTCCACTTTGATAAACACATGCTCTTGCATTCTCAATCTCTACCACATCCAGGTTCCTAGCATCTTTGCTATCAGGTCAAGAAGCTTACCGCATGATATGGGATTCCCCCCTTATCCTGTGCATACTATCAGTTAATAAAGAAACAGTCTTGGCCTGTGATAGGGCAAAAGGATAAAGGTAGGCAGGGAAAGCTAAACTGAATGCTGGGAGAAGGAAGGCTGAATAAAGAGAAGCCATGTAGCCCCACCAGAGACAGATGCTGGAACTTTACTTGGTAAGCCACAGTCATGTGGAAATACACAGATGAATAGAAATGGATTAAGTTAAGATGTAATACTTAGCCACTAAGAAGCTAGAGCTAATGGGCCAAGCAGTGATTTAATTAATACAGTTTCTGTGTGGTTATTTAGGGGCTGAGCAGCCAGGAACCAGCAAGCAACCTCCTTCAACAACAGCATTCATATGCTAATGAGTTACTGCCCAACCTCTTCTGAGGGAACTTGCACTATAGACATCAAAGCATTTGTAGATAAAGTTATTTTGTTCTATTGTAAAACTAGAACAAATCTGGGAATACATATAACATTTCTTCTGACTTCCCTGAAACAATACATATTGCTGACCCCCCTCTGTTGCTTTTGCGTGGGACACAATAGTCTCCCATACTTCCTGTTGGCTTTCCAAACCATAACCATGTAAGAGCACACACATGGCAAAAGCCAACCATTCATAACTCCAGTCTAAGGAGATCTGACAACTTCTTCTTGTCTCTACAGTCACTGCACATGCATGGTACACAGACTTACATGCAGACAAAATACCCATACACATAACATAAAAAAAAATAAAATTTTTAAAACTTTGTTTTACTTTTAAAGAGTAAGACCTAAGTACGGCAAAGGGTGATGTTTGTTTAGTGATCCTTTGAGAATCCACCTGGTCACTACATGACAATTAGCACTGACTGCTCCAAAGAACAGCGTAATTGAGGTCAACTTGTTGCATCACCTGAGAGAGGGTCTAATTGATGGGATAGCCACAGATTATATAATACGAGAGCTTTCAGTATAATGATGGACTTCCTGTGTGGAAGTGTCAGGAAAAGAGTCCACATTTCAGGCATTGTTATTCATTCTATTAAACATGTAAAATAGGATGCCAACAATGCATATTCTAGAGTATGTGGGGTGAAACCTAAAAAGACAGTAGGAACCCTGTCTTTTATACTGCCTTCTTTACCTTGCAGCACAAACCCCTTTATAGCCTCATTCTGGTGTTTTTAGTTTGCCTAGTTGTGATATCCATCTTAAAGGAGCAGGCTGAACTGCTGGAAGAGACATCTAGTAACACTGAAGGCTTCTAGCAGGGCAAGCTGCTGCTGAGAACAGCTAGCACTGAGAACTGTGGGCTGCACCAAAGAGAGCTGCGTTTTGCCTTCTCATGATTTCTATCCAAATTGAGTAAAAGGACTCTCAATTGACGGTAATACAGGTAGAACTTGGAGTTACATGAGAAAAAGAGCTTAACTAATCAGCATTGTAGAACATCATTCAGAAATAAGAACAGATAATAGTTACTGACTAGTTCTAACATGAGGCAGAGTGTGTCAACTACATAGTCAGTTCTAACAGTACCAGGCAGCGGACGCTGAGGAGTTTAGGCATTTATTAAGAATATTTCCAGAACATGGTAAAACCTTGAAGTTTGCCCTTCACACTCACTTCCTGTATGAGTCACTTTTCTGATCCCAAGATAACATACAATTTATTTGGACTTCAATCCGAAGGAAAAAGAATCCATCTTGGTAGGGAGGCAGGTCGAAGGAGTGGCATGGGGGCCGTAACAGAAAACTGAGAGTATGTATCTTGAGCCATAAGCATGAAGCAGAGAGGGCAAACTGGAAGTAAGGTGAGAATAGGAGCTCTCAAATCAGCCTCCAGTGATGTGCCTTCCTCCAGCAAGGTTCCACCAGCTAAACCTCTCCCAAATAATGCCAACAATTGGGATTGGGGGTTTAAATGAAACTGTGGGGGACATTTCTCTTTTAAGCCACTGTGTTGTCCAATTTACCATCTCTAAGCACCTGCTTCTACAACTTTAAATGCTTAACTGTGCTCTGTAGCATAGTCCATCACTGGTGTTACTAAATTCCCACCTGCTCATGTCCAAGCCAGTCCTGATTAGGGCAGGAATAATATGAAAGATTTCACTGTTGCCCTGTGTACTGATGAAGGACTCATTCCACTAACAGGCTCCCATCAGCTAAGTGAGCCAAGGAGCTATATCACTCATTCCAGTCTAAATTTTTCTTTGCTTTCCCAAACAATGGTGATTACTACCCAGCATACATTTTAATAATGCTCTGAATTATGTTTTCTACCCCAAATACATCCGGGGAATGTAGATAGGTAGATATGATAGATAGATAGATAGATAGATAGATAGATAGATAGATAGATAGATGATACAGTATCAAATTTAACTTCAATATCAGAAGTTTAAGTCATCGAGGTTAATTATTAGAAAAGATCATAACCCAACTCTAGCTTTGTAGCTTATTCATCCATCTACCCATTCATGTACCCATTTAGCAAATATGCATTAAGATGTAAAGTTAACATATTTTCTTGCCATGGAATCAGAAAGATCTAGACCCCATCTACCCTTACACCATATGCCAATTAACTTCTTATTTTTTTCAAAATTTTTCCAAAAAAATTGCCCCTTTTTCTGTTATATTCCTTTATTTTCTTTTCATTCTGATGACAAGTAATCCACATAGTTTCAACAGGCTTGCACTGCTCCCCCAAAACCCACAGAAGAAGCAAATTACACAACTGGCTGTGTTAGGAGACTGTCTCTCAAAAGAACAAGTTTGCCCAGATGGTAGGATACTGTCTGTTCTCTGTCTCCAAAACTGGCCAGTTGATTTGGGAGCTGTAGCCAAGCAGTGTTCTTCATTGTGTAGGATGGCTTCCCTGGTGAATGAGTACATCTTTAACTGAGAGCCAAGTACATGTCCAGATAGTGAAAACTGTTCATTGAAGAGAAGAATCAAAAATGGAATATCTATCTAGAACTGAATGGTGGTAGGAAAGATAGGAATGCATCTCAATTATGCGTACCAGTCCATCACAGAGACATGGAAAGTGTTAGAGAAGAGAGAGGGAAGAACAAATTTCAGATGTCCCATGTTTACAGCAGCAGCTCTTTGTCAGGGCATGCACCTTGTCCCCAGGAGACACTTAAAAAAATATGGAAACGATTTGCTTGTTGCAACAGTTGTAGTATGGTAGGACATACCACCAGTGTCTCTTAGTAGAAATAGGGTTGTCACCTAACATTGTGCAACACATAAGACCATCCTCTCTGGAATGAATGTCCTAGCCCAAATGTCAACAAAGCCTTGGTGAAAACCCAGCATCTATGATGCATTTATTTAATTTTCATGGAACAAAAAAGAAAAAGCTGTCACCTAAAATGTTTTCATACATGCACATAAGGCATTTTTTCATGAGATGTATGAAGAGCTTCTATTTGTGTTACTGCCTCTTTACATTCTTTTCTATGAGGAGCCTTCTTCACCAAGGAAACCAGTGTCAAAGACAGTGCAGCCAAGCAGAAGGACAAACATGAATAAAACAGCTAATAACATGAAGCAAACAAACGATGCCATCAAGTTCCCATGGTAATAAATCACAGCTTAGAATGAGGAGGTTTAAATGCACTGAGGATTTCACAATTCTTTTCATGATTTATTACCACTTCCACAGATTGTCTCCTAAAACACTGGGAAAACATAAGTTCATAAATAATCTAACTGCAAATAAAACATATTTACTTAATGCCAATCTGAAAGTCTGAATAAAGATAAATGCCTTACGTTGGGTAATGTACATGAATGTGCATGTGTGCTCTCTTTGAATGTATTTTTCAGTTCTCTTGAGGTTTATCAATTAAGTTTGATGATTGTAGAAACAAATTACAGCACTATCTGATTTTAAATGTATATACAAATATGCATATATATGATTATATTTATGAAACTTATTAAAAAGGCCAATAAAATAAAGTTTCTATAATTTATTTAAACTAGCAATATAACACAAATAGACCCTTCAATGAAAACAAAAAATATGCAAAAAGATATAGATAGATAGATCGACAGACAGACAGACAGATAGATAGATAGATATTAAAATGATTGTAGTATTCTGTATTTCTTAGTCCAGGATGCTATAATCCCATGGGCTATGTGGTTCACCAACAGCAGAAACTCATGGCTTATGGTTCTACAGAGCAGGAAGTGCACAATCAAGTGCACCCTCAGATTCAGTGTCAGAGGAGGGCTGGTCTTAGGTCACAGCCAGCTGTCCTACTAACAGTGATTTTTTTTTTTTTTTTTTTTTTTTTTTTTACCAGTGTGTTGAAACCATCCATCACCTATTTGGAGCCCCACTTGCTAATAGTCACCAATGTGCTTCCCCATACAAATGTTTGACTATTAAAAACATGAATCCTTAAAACATTTGACCCCTAGTC
The DNA here is from genome assembly GCF_018167655.1 of Microtus oregoni. Taxonomy (NCBI): domain Eukaryota; kingdom Metazoa; phylum Chordata; class Mammalia; order Rodentia; family Cricetidae; genus Microtus; species Microtus oregoni. The sequence continues at coordinate 21,162,119 of NW_024543063.1, forward strand.
ATCCAGACATTTGAATCCTTTAAAGTAAGCCCAGGTCTAGGAGGAATTCTCATGGGCATTAAAAGAAATAATGCTGAGCTGAAAATAAATGAACTTAGAGGTGAGGGTGAGAGACAACAGCTTTGATCTTTGGAGCAACGTAAGCATATTTTTTAAAGCTCTAAGGGAAGAGCATAAATAATATGGGAGTGTAGGAAAGACCCTAAAACCTCAAAGGTGCTTAAATAAAATAACCAATAAGGGAGAGAAAGGACTTTATAACATGATCAAAGTATGTGTATGATCAAGGTGAAATGCAGTTTTTTCATTGGGCAGTTGTGACACAAGGATTCTAGATACTGTTGGCAAGAATTGAAGGGGAACAGGCACCCTGTCCTTGGACCTTACACCATACACTAAAGTATTTAAACTCTTTGTTTTTTAAAGGGGTACTAAGAATCCAAGTCACGTCATGATTCTCATAATTCTCTTTATTTTTCAATGCCTGTTCCCTTGGTGTCTTTATCTGAGTCTCCATCACCATTCCCATACAAAATATCAATAACATGAAGTTTTTGCAATTCATTTAAATTAATAGTATGGCTTCAGTAGACACTTCACATGAAACAATATATAATGTATATGTATGCTATATATTAATACATATGCACTAATATATTAGTGAACATATACATATATTAGTATTAGTATATGCATATATATGAAGACCCACATAGATAAACATAGCCTGGACTATGTCAGTGCACCCTCCTCAGCAGTGTGCAGCCAGAGCAATCCTACCCCACCCTGAGGTGCATGGAACAAATGGAAAAATCAGTTCTTGACCAAACACATCTTACTTGATGAAAAATCCTCAAAATCAAGAAGTAGGATAAGTGGAAAGTTAATTTAAAATAGATTAGCATTTAGAATATCTGTAGATATAAACACCATGCCTTGGACAAGTAACAAATGGTTCACATGTGCCAGTCTGGCTAGGATGTCTATTAGAGCAACAGTTCCTAAACTGATTGATTTTGATCAATCTTTTTGATCCATCTGCGGCTCTTTAAAACTCTTTAATTCTCAGTCCACACTCCAAATCCACTCAATGACTCAAGGATCCTCTTATATGGTAGCTAGGAATTAGTGATTCTAATTTTGAGCAAGTTTAGAAAGCACTGCACTTGACTTAATACTGGATATGGATATAGTTTCTTCGTAGTTGATCTGTTGAAGTCTTAACTCCCAGTACTTCAAAAATGCAGCCACATTAGTAAATGAATCCCTTAGAGGTAATTCACAAGTAGCTAGTAGAATAGTTCCTAATATGAGTAGTATCTTTCTGATAGCAGAGTATTTATAGATAAATGTTTCTGAGCCACTAGGATATAAGCAGATGGAAGAATGAATGCCATGTGAACTCAGAGAAAGGGTCTATTTTAAGGTGACAGAGATGTCTTAGGAAGTCAGTCCTCTTGTTTTATATTCAAGACCATGTGAAAATAAATTTCCATGGTGAAGCATGCAGTCTTTTTTTATATACAACTGTTCCTTTATTTGTTGATGATTACACATTGATTATTCTTGTATAAGCATTTTTGTATTCTTTTTTATCATTACATTTTAAATTGTTTTTTATTAAGCTACATATTTTTCTGCTCCTCTCACTTCCTCTTTCCTCCCCTCCTCCCCTCTCCCATGGTCCCCAATCTCCCAAGTTACTCAGGAGATCTTGTCTTTTTCTACTTTCCATGTAGATTAGATCCATGTATGTCTCTCTTAGGGTCCTCTTTGTCTAGGTTCTCTGGGATTGTGAATTGTAGGCTTTTTTTTTGTTTTATTTCTAAAAGCCTCTTATGAGTGAGTACATATGATATTTGTCTTTCTGGGTCTGGGTTATATCACTCAATATGATGTTTCCTAGATCCATCCATTTGCCTGCAAATTTCAAGATGTCATTATTTTTTCTGCTGTGTAGTACTCCATTGTGTAAATGTACCACATTTTCCTTATGCATTCTTTGGTTGAGGAGCATCTAGGTTGTTTTCAGGTTCTAAGTTATACAGTCTTAAATACTACAGGTTTCTTTGTAATGGCAACTTTAACAAGCTATGACAAAGCAAAATCCTACAAGCAGGTAAATACAGTGATATTAGAGTGTATCGCTGCTTAGCAAAGAAGTTGGTCATGGTACAAGTGAAAACCAACATTCAAAGAATGAATTAATTGGGAATTGTCCACTGAAACTGGGGTGTTCAATTAGGCCAAATTCCATAGGCCTTGGCACTCAGGAGGCAGAGACAGGAGGTTCTCTAAGAGTTCAAAATCAGTCTGGTCTACAGAGTGAGTTCCAAGACAGGTTCCAAAGCTACAGATAAACCCTGTCTCAAAACACAAAAAATAAAAACAATAAAAAGTATATTCAGTTATACTCCTTTAATTACTAAGGTTTACACCTGCTTTTAGAAATGATGGCAATGTTAAACAGTTGGGACAAAAAACCATTTGGTAAGACCCCATAATTTACAATCTGACAGCTTTGTAGAAAATTTGAATACTCTATACAACACTGTAAACTACAAAACAGCAGATGCTTTTCTCACTTTAGCACCATATGATCAATAAGTTCTTTGGTAACTAGCAAAATAATATGTATCTAGGCTATCAATATCCTAGCTACTAAAGATATGTGACTCCTAAAATTAAAATTAATTACAATCAAATAAAATAAATGTCTCAGTTTCTTCATCTTGTCCACAGTCCAAGTTTGCAGTCCTCCTAGTTAGGGAATATTTCCCTGATAACATGAATCTAATCTTATCACTGTGCATTTACTTCCTGGATTAGCACAGGGCAAAGAATAAATTGGATTTCCAGGGAAAATTGCTAAATTAATAAATATGAGAATAAGGAAAGAGCAACAATTTTCTGCACATGTAAATGGTTCACATTCAGTCAAATTCCAAACTATGGCCCCATTGTTTACATAATTATATGGCGCATATAATCATGCCCCATAGTTCAGTCTTCTGATTAAGCTTTACTAATCTAGGAACTGCAAGGAAGGTGTATGTGTGTGTGTGTGTGCATGTGTGTGCGTGTGTGTGTGTGTGTGTGTGTGTGTGTGTATTTGGGATGTCTAAAAGGTATGCCACTGGAGGTATACATTGTGTGCTGGTATGTGTATGTAGGTGCTAGTGTGTGCATGTAGGTATGTGCTGGTGTGTGCATGGTAGCCAGAGGCGGACATCAAGTGCCCTGCTCTCTCATTCTACAGGGTCTCTCACTACAAAAGCTTGGCCCTTTTGACTAGACTCTCTGAGAATGGATCTGCCTATCTCTGACCAACATCAATGCTAAATCATAGGCACTGTTAGTCCTGCAAGGCTTTTTACGTGGGTAGCAAAGATTTGAGCTCAGACTCATGCACTTGTGCAACAAACACTCACCAAGCTATCTCCTCAATTTATAGAAAGACTTTGATGACGTAATTAAGACAACGGCAAATCTTAAGACAGAGAGGCATTACTATCCCAATCTGATCATCTCATTCTCTAAAAGCAGGAAACTTGTACGGTTGAGTCAGAAGGGATATGCTATTGTAGAGAAGGGAGAGAGGAGGCAGAAGTGAGGGAGGAGGATTCAGAAATGTTAAGTGTGAAGACTTCTGGGCTTGTCTTGCTGACTAGAAGGGGAAATCACTAGCCTTTTGAATGCAGATGTTTTAAGGCTGAGAATGATCTCAAGCAAATAGCCAATGGGGAAAGAGGAAGCTCAGACTTGCAGCTACAAGCACCAGAAATTCAACTCAATCGACTGACAAAATTAGGCTAAGAGGGAGTCCACTCTACAGTCCCCACAGATACATGTATGTATCCTGTGAGACTCTAAGCAATAGATCCACTAGGCCACACTGCCTGAACTTCTGACCCAAGGAAGCCATGAGATAAGAAATGGTCAATAAGCGGTTCTATTGGTGCATCTGTATCCCTTACATAATCACAATGCAATCATTCATTAAGTATTACAACATTCCATTTTAAGAATGTTTATGAATAAAATAGAAATAATTATGCATTTGAAAAGAAAATAAACTACTGATCTTCATTCCAGATATTGCCTCTGAAGGGATTTGAAGAGGAGGTAAATATCTAATTTATTTGAGACAAATTCAGTCCTAACAGGAAATGGTAAGGTAGCTAGCTATACTAACCAAGACAAATGAAATATGCAAATGAAATATGGGCAGCAAGACAGTCCTTCCCAATGCCTACAGCACGTCAACTTCTACATTAACTCAATTCAAAACAAACCAGAACAAATCACTTCTTTGCAGAGTGAAACAAAAAATATTAAAACAAATGAACAAACACACAAAGTAGAAAACAAGGACAGGACTAAGTCACTATGAAAAAAAAAATCACAAACCATAAACTGATTTCCACTTCATCTTTGATCTTCCTCTGCAGTCACTCATTAAGTTATCTAATAAAGTGTGTTTAATAAGTAATCATAGAAGTCATTTTCCAGATAGTCAAAATAAATGTAAATGGCAAAGTTACGAATGCTTAGATATTTGATACCAAGTAAGTAATTTGCCAATGCCCTTAAGGGGATAACAACATATATCTAAACGTACAAATGACCTTTATATAATGTAGAAAAGAAAGCACAGCTCTCTCCACGACAATGTCATTTACAATAGTCTTCTCTTGACCTCTGATCCAATGCTTTCTTCCCTTCTGTCTCAAATGCCATAGTGTTTCTTGAGCCTCGTGCCTTTTGACTGATTTCCATGTAACCACGTAGTTACTGTTTTACTCTGGCTTTTTCTTATGAAAAGCATACATTATTAGTATAACTCCAGAGAATATGAAATGCATACATTATTAGTATAACTCCAGAGAATATTTATCAAGTCACTCTGAAGAAAGAAAACCATCACTCACACTCTATCATATATAGTGTGTATTTTTCAATTTCTTATGTATATTTTAGTGATCTCTTTTACATTTTAATTATTTACTTGGTACAAAACTTGGAACAAACAGTGTTATTGAAATTCTGTATTTAGAACTTCTGGTCTAATAAAGTCTATTAATTTAATAAATTAGCAATAAGAGCAAATGATGAAACCATCTTTATTTTGATTATATAAATTATCATAAATTAATGACATAAATATTATGTAATTGCATAAACCCAAAATATATTCAAAAGGGTATTAATATTAGAACTTTTTATATGAATTATGATTTAATCAGTTAAATTATTTTTTATTTCATAACACTAAAATTTATTCAGTCTGGCATTGGTGTTGAAATTTAATAAGGAATATATCAGTTACATGAATTATTAGTCAATTCATAAACCTAAAGTTTTTTTAATCAGGTTTTTCTGTTGGGAACTTTGAGTCCTAATCCATCTATCACTCAGTGATAAGAATCAAGAACTCTTGAACAATTATCAGAGAAATGTTAGTTCCTTGTTATCCAAAGCAGATTGATTTTTTTTATTTTGTTTGTAGTGTTTCTCTTTGATGTAGTAGAGCTTAATTCACATATACCTACTGTCTTACCTATGCTAAACCATATTTTTATGTATTTAGTTTAGTTCATCTTGAGGTCAAAAACATGGGAGAAACATCCCAAAAAAAGTGAGAGCAAATCAAAACCAAGTGCATATCTGAGACATCTTTCCCTGTTGCTGCGTGAAACTTTTGTTTATGGCAAAGGAATACATCATAACATAGTTAACAAGTCATTCACTAGCAAAACAAGTGAAAAAATAGAAAATAAAAACCTGAGAAACACTTTCAACCTTTCTTCACTCCCCTCTACAGACGTTAGCAATCCTCCTCGGATCGAACAGGACTTGTAACTGGAGCCCTGAGAAACTCTCCCTGCTCTATCTCAATCTTGCAAAGTTGTGGGTAAAGTTGGTGCGTTAAAATCCTCAAGGTTCCCTAAGGAGGTAATTTTTTTAAAACTGTTAAATATAGAGCTTTTCTCAATAAACTAATAAACATGCCTGAAGAACTTCTTTCCAAAAGTCATCTAATATCTCAGGGAATTAGATACTCAGGTCAACTTATTTATGCTCTCATCTGTACTTCTAACTTCAATCACTACAGAAGAGTAAACATTTCTTCTAATAAATGATCCAGTATGATCTGTATGCAATGCCTTATCAACTATTTTTGTGTCTAAAAATACATGACATAAATGAAACTGTTCCCAAACCTAAAGTAACTGGAAGGAAGAATGGATGCCCTTCCATCAGTAGCCACTCTATCTGCTGATTCTCAGGCAAATCCTTTCTTTGCCATACACAGAAAACCATGAAGAGGAAGTCCATCAACTGAATAGAACTTTGTACCCCATGAGACTATGAATATGTGTGTGAGATGAATACTATAGTCGTAGAAGTTCAGCATACTGAACTCAGCATATCCTTCAGAATACTGAGGAAAATCAGAGAAGAAAAATGGAAGGTCTATGGGGTTATTCTTCCGTTCAGCAGAAACCTAAAGCTCTTAGTAAAATGTATTCTATATAGTATGAGTTTATAATTATCTTCACCACTACTAATTTTAATAGGAGAATCTCTTTCACTTTCATTCTTTGCTCCATTTTTATTTTCTACCCAAAGAAACAAAATCAAGTGCACGCCTTCCTCCTCCTTAGTATGTCAAATGCATTCTGAGAAAAATGCAAGTCTCCTTTCATGTCTCTCAGAAAAGAAGCAGACTTAGGGGAAGAATATGGTGTGTTCAGACACATTACCTCAGTGCAAGGAGCCATAGCGCATCTAAGGAGGACCCTGTTCTCTAAGTTCCTGGCTTCCTGCACTCTGGCATGGGAAAGCCTTGCTTAAGACCGTGGCTGTAAGTCTGTGCTTCCCGCTTACAAACTGAACCAATAATCTTTTTCTTTCTTATAAAGTCAACTTACAGATGATGATGACAGCCACAGAGCCAACTGTATTCACTTATAATCAGTTCATAGAAAGGGAACTTGGAGGAGCTGCTTGATTCTTAAGGCACAGCCATACTCTCAAACATAGCTCTTTTCCAGGAAGTTCTATAATGATGTGATAAACAACATGAGCATACATAGCTTGGAGAGGAAAGGATTTATTTTGCTTACACATCCACATCACAGACTACCATCATCAAAGGAAGTTAGGACAGAATTCAAGTCAAAAACCTGGAGTAAGGAACTGAAGCAGAGATCTCTGAGGGGTGTTGCTTACCTGCTTGTTCCTCATGGCTCATTCATCCTGCTTTTTTATACACCCCAGAACTATTTGCTCACTGCTGATACTACCTACAAGAGACTGGACCCACCCACATCAATCACTAATTAAGAAAATGCTGCACAGTCTTGTCTACAGGCTAAATAGATGAATATATTTTCACAATTGTGGCCACAATATTAGTGAGAACTCATAGTTACACAGATCCCTGGGTAATAGCCTTTAGCTGAAGGGTGACTTTATTATAGTGACATGTTTTCTGTTCCTGTAGACGTCAAGGGAAGGTTGATTTCACTCATAGAGGAATCTCAAATAAATTTTATTATTCATAAAATAAGAAAATTTATTTTGCTTTATCTCTCCCCACTCCCTAGAGACAAAAAACCAATAGCAATGAAAACACTATGTAGCAACAAGACAACTCTTGTTGTCTGGATGAAAACCTACTATTTGCAACAACTGAGCAGAACTAAGCTGAGCATGGTGATGTGCAACTGTGGAAGCAGGAGTACCAGGAGCTCAAGGCCATCCATAGCTGCCAGGGAAGCGAGATGCCAACTGAGATACCTGAGACACCATCTCAAGACAAACTAACCAGGAACATATTGGAGATTATTGGTTGATAGTTATATACATGTAATAATCAAACACTTGGACCTAGAAACAAGTCTAGTAAAAAAAAAAAAAGGGAGGGCATCAACGGAGTAACATTGGCTGCCACGTTGATCCATGTTGTCATGGATTGCATCACTTAATTAGGAACCAAGTATTTTTAGTTTTGAACTCTAAGATCGCAGTACATTTTAAATATGTTAATTATTTTTGTTTATTTTTGTTTTGTTTTTTAGAGACAAGAACCATTTTGTAGCCCAAGATTTTCTGGATATCACTACATAACCCATATAGGCTCCAAATCCAAAAGTCTTCCCGCCCAGCCTTCTACACATGGTGATGAAGAGTAAGATTGCCTCTGCCTAGAATGTGTTTATAGTTTTAAATTTAGTGATACACTCTCATATTATTGTAAAGGTTGGCACATGGAAAGAAGTTCTCTATTTGTTTTACAATTTGAAGTCAAATCTTTCTCAGCTACCATAAATATACCAGCTTCTCCTAGCTTCACTTCCAGGAAGTCAGGACGTCTCTCAGTCATTACTGTTAAGGAAGATGAGGCATTCTCTTGCAGTTTTCATTGTAAATACAGAAGAGAATTTCTGTCCTCTAGTAAGAGAAATGAAAGGATAATATCTTCCGAATAAATTCCCTTAAAAGTTCTGTAGATGAATGGTGCTTAATCATAATGAGGCAAAGTCAGTGAACCAACAATTACCTGTGGTTTCTACACAGCATACCAGGCTCCAATTACTTCTTTACTGCTGGGTGTTTGACATCACAGTTTCCAAAGAATTGTTGACATAAGCACCAACTTACTTAGAATTCTAAATTTAGAATTACCTAGAAAAAAAATAAACAAAAAAATTAAGAAAAAAACTAAGAGTGAAGTAAGATGTTGTTACAAATAAAAAAAAATTGCCTAGAGACATTTAGTATACTGTTTTTCTTAAACACTGCTATTTGAGAGGCCATTGTAGTCAACACTTATTCTCTGCTCTACGCCATCAATGGGTCAATGCCAAATATACATACTATATTTTCTATGCTTATCATAAAAGTCTTTGAAGACAAAAATGGATCTTTAACAGCTACATTTCAGTCGATGTTGATTTTTTTCTTCAAGTGTCGTTTGAAACAGTCTTTGTGATGGCTGTTCTTGGTTGTCAACTTGACTATATCTGAAATGAACTACAATCCAGAAATGAGGAACACACATATGACAGATTTTCTACTTGGTTTGAAGTAGGTAAATCCTCTTCTAGGTAGGAAGACACACACTCTTGATATGAACATACGGCTGGAAGACTCAGGACTTTAATCCAGATTTTGAGGCAGGAAGGCATACCTTTAATATGGGCCATACCTTCTTCTGGAAGTCTACATGAAGACATAGAAGGAAGCTTTTGCTCTTTGCCTGCTTGCCCTCACCTTGCTAGCACATCTATTCCTTTGCTGGCTTTGGAGCCTGTTTCTTCAGGATTCCAGAATATGCAGAAGATGAACTGAGATATCAAGCCTTGTGGGACTCAGGAATTACTAAATTCTTGGACTTTATGTTGCAGTTAGTCATTGTTGGATTAGCTGGACTATAGCCTGTAAGTCGCTCCAATAAATTATAACACACACACACACACACACACACACACACACACACACACATATATATATATATATATATAGAGAGAGAGAGAGAGAGAGAGAGATTCATTCCATAAATTCTGTGACTTTAGAGAACCCTGACTAATACAGTCTAGAGACATCTTTCATAGTCTCAATTCAGGATGAGAAAACACTTCTGCTATCTAATGGATCATCCCTCAAAGCACAATACACTTTTGAACAAAATATTTTCTGTGCCTTAAAGATCAATGGTGCTATTTAGACAAATTCTTTAACTGCAATCCCACATATTTTATCATTCAGGCCTTATTGGCATTGGATTCATCCATAAACAGCCAGTGTCCTCAAATGCTTTGCTAATGTAAACCACATTTTATGCATGGTAATTTCAGCACTCCCACAAGAATGTGGTGATCCTTTGACCAATACGGTCCTATGTTGACTGAGATGTTCTGGAGATAGTGAAAACAGTTTGATATTCAAGTGGTGTATCTCTGCTATTGGTTTCACATTGATGAAAGGGCACAAACTAAATGCAAAAATCATGGTGTGAAGTCCTAACAGAAGTGCTTTTAAAGACTGCTAAGTGACTGTAAATGACACATCTATTTCAGATTCGGAGAGAACATCTGAGAGGGGAAGAAAAGTTTTAAGCAGTTCCCAACACTGTTTCCAGTGAATTCGGAAAGATACCATCAACCCACCCTGCAGTAGATGAGCCAAACATCTCTAGCTTCCCCAACCACCGGGGAAGTGAGAGTGTTGCTCATGCATTTCTCAGAAGTCCCTGCAATGGTCAGCTCTGTGTGTTTTGAGACTACGGCAGCAGTGCTCGGACACTGCAATCTGACCAAGTACTAACAGGTTGTTTGCGCTTTCCATAGGATGACTAAGAAATGTGTTGGGTGAGTAGGTGCTCTATATCACACTGTATGGTAAGTTGTTTCTCTGGCTTGCAGTTTTCTTAAAGAAAGAAAATTGGCAGGATAAGACTTTCTTCTACTATGTTCAGATGTTTGGCCAGAGGCTGCCCTGAGATATAATAATAGCTCACGTATAATATGATACAATTGGATATTATTACCCTTACGTACCATCTGCTCTTTTCTATTTTTTTACCCATTTGTTTTACACGTAACTATTTTTGTCTGATGTGATACACATTTGCTAAGAAAATCCCAAGCATATTTGGTGTAGGAGGCCTTCTGGACTCATGACTTTCAGAGAACGAGATAGAATTTCATTTAGCAAGCCTTTATCTATTTCATTTAGGGACATTTTTCATCCCTGTATTTGGGGAGTTCATTAATTGTACATTTCACAATTTTGCTGTTCTTTTCTCTTTAACGATGCTATTTGGATTCAGGCTCACATTCGGGAGTGCTGGAACGGAGCCAGCGTGTGAAATTTAGTATCTGAATTTCTAATCATCCTAGATTATAAATTCTATACCACACATCACATCCTTCCCCTGGCACACATATGCTATCATTGCCAAGCAGTTTGCCACAGATTTATCTCCCTTAATCAACTTCCCAATAGAAAAAAAAAACAATCAAACAAACAAATCAAAAGCCAACCATACACCAAGAAGTATTGCTATCTGGTCACACCCACTCTCTGATACAAATTCTCTCCACAGGAAAGCTGCTGCTTGACTTTTCCTAGGAGAACTAAGGAGATGTGTATTTCTATTCATCACAGTTAGAGAGAGAAGCACAGACCAAAATGAAGGTTTTATCCAAGTTCAGCATGGTATACCCGTGGGTTTATCAGAAATTCTTACAGGAGCAAGTATAACTCAAAAGGTAAACTATACCACAAGGAAATCTCCTGGGCAAGTTATAGGCAACTACATCACTGAAAAATCTCCACCATAGCAAGGATGATAGAGAAAAATTACAGCACTCAAGATTCCCAGCTCTACCCCTGAGTTTCAGAAGCCAGTCATCATTTACCACTCATATCACCTATGGGAGCTTCGGGACCCTGACAGCCTTATTAATTTTCCCTTCCCCCACAATAGGGGGTAATAGCTCTGGTATCTTCAGGGTCTCATGCAAGTGATCACAGCTGTTCTAATTTAAGATCCCAATGATCATTTCTCATTCAGAAGGAGCAGCTATACAAACTTCTCCCCTCCACTCCAGCTTCTACATTTTTCAGTCTCCTTTTCTGCAATGTTCTTTTTCTGCCATGAGCTTTAAAAGATATAGGAATTATTTCCATCCAGTTGTTTAAGCAGCGGCACACTGAGCCATAATAACAATATAGGCCACAGAAACAGTTATTTATTCCCACCATGTTAAGCAGTTATGAATATCCTCAGTAACTATTGCCCACTGCAAGAAAAAAATTTCTTTACTGAAACCATGGCTGAGAGTAGAAGAAAAATATAGCTATAAACACAAATATAAGCATTGTCCAAAGCTGAAGATGTGTCAAGGAAAATTTTCTTTTCAACAGACAGAGACCACTACAGAAAACCACAACAACCAAAATACAGAATTGTGGTGTCTAGTCACAATGGGTACATCAGTAAAAGACCCTGGTACCTAAGACTCAGGGAACATTGTGAAAAAGGATGTTCATAGATTGTCAGAGCCAGAGAATTAAGGAGTAACTGTGGGATTGTGTCTCCTAGTAATACCAGAAGCTACACCCATAAGATCTCACCAACATGATTACCCAAACATGAGCTGAATAATAAGGACTCCAGTGGGCTTGCCAAAGGGATGGTGGAAAGCCCACAAGGTCTCAATTCATAAAAACTATAGACAACTGAGGAAGTCTTTTTTATCATTTATTTATTTATTAAAGATTTTTGCCTCCTCCCCGCCACCGCCTCCCATTTCCCTCCTCCTCCCCCGATCAAGTCCCCCTCCCTTGTCAGCCCAAAGAGCAATCAGGGTTCCCTGTCCTGTGGGAAGTCCAAGGACCACCCACCTCCATCCAGGTCTAGTAAGGTGAGCATCCAAACTGCCTAGGCTCCCACAAAGCCACTACGTGCAGTAATATCAAAAACCCATTGCCATTGTTCTTGAGTTCTCAGTATTCCTCATTGTCCGCTATGTTCAGCAAGTCCAGTTTTAACCCATGCTTTTTCAGACCCAGGCCAGCTGGCCTTGGTGAGTTCCCGATAGAACATCCCATTGTCTCAGTGTGTGGGTGCACCCCTCGCGGTCCTGAGTTCCTTGCTCGTGCTCTCTCTCCTTCTGCTCCTGATTTGGACCTTGAGATTTCAGTCTGGTGCTCCAATGTGGGTCTCTGTCTCTGTCTCCTTTCATTGCCTGATGAAGGTTAATATTCAGGAGGATGCCTATATGTTTTTTTGGGGGGGTTCACCTTCTTATTTAGCTTCTCTAGGATCACTAATTATAGGCTCAATAAGTATATACTCATCTATGTTCATAACAGCATTGTTTGTAATAGCCAGAACCTGGAAACAACCTAGATGCCCTTCAATGGAAGAATGGATGAAGAAAGTATGGAATATATACATATTAGAGTACTACTCAGCAGTAAAAAACAATGACTTCTTGAATTTTGCATACAAATGGACGGAAATAGTAAACACTATCCTGAGTGAGGTAAGCCAGACCCAAAAAGAGGAACATGGGATGTACTCACTCATATTTGGTTTCTAGCCATAAATTGAGGAAGTCTTGAAACAAGAAAGGTAATCTTCCCCCTGTGAAGAGAACACTAATTGGTTGGTCAGCACCAAACATCCCTGAAAATGTACATACACATAACATAAACACTAGAGAGGCCATATATTAGGAACGTCCTTGTATACAAATATGCATACAATTAATGAGAAAAGGAGCAATGAATTTGAAAGAGAGCAGAAATATAGGTTAAAGGGAGAAATGTTTTAATTATATTATAATCTCAAAAAATAAAACCAAACAAATGCTTAGAATATAATTTAGCAGACATATAATATTTATTTGATGAAACAAAGTACTAGCTTCCCTACTGTGGCCCATGACCTCATCCACAGCATTTGCCCTGGCTTACAATACTCTTGGCTGAAAAATGTTTGCACTGATATCAATGGTGCCCTTGATATACATACAAGATATACATCAGCAAGTATATTTTGCCGGTCATGCTAGTAGTACATTACACATGGGGTCATAGCCACAAAGGACTTTTGTGAACAAGTGTGTCCCAAAAATCTTCATAGCACTTCGCTGCATTACAAAACAGTAGCCATTAGTGAGGAGGCTTCATGGTTAGTTCCAGTCTGATTACTACATGTTCTGAAACCAAACTATGCAGTGTTTTCATCAATATACTGTTCTGGCATGTAAACAGCAGTAGTGAAAATAGCTTTTATTCTGCTTATGTAGAAGTATCAGGGGCCTTGCTGGCCAAAATGACTTGTTGGGAGAAAGCTCACCTCTGCACTAAAGATTCTACCCAACAGTCTATAGCTTCTGAGCCTGTCCATGTTCACACACACAGGATAACTTCTGTATTTTGACAAGTTGATTCTTTCATTATTTTTCCAGTTGTCTTAAAAGATCTAAAAATAGTCTCATTCATAATAGGTACAACTCAAGACAAGTTCCATCCCTTAAGACTTCCCTATGTAATGAATATTTGGGCACCAATACCACCAAAGAATCTCAAATAATTCTTCATTGTTTATTGATTACATTCACAAAGTGAGTGGATGGGCCCTTTGAGTCTTGTGAGACTTATGAACCCCCTTCCATCTAGGGGGTAGGAATAATAAGCTTGATCTTCTGAGAGTCTAACCCATTTTCTTTAGAATGAAACATTCCCTCATGGGAAGAAGAAAGAGGCTCCTTAGACTCCGACAGTGTAAGGAAACTCCTATAACTCAGCAAGTTCTAAGATTCACAAAGTATCTCCCCCAGGTTAGAAGTGAAACAAACAATTGCTGATGATAGAGACTCAGCACCTCTTAAAGGCCCAATGATGCTTTCCCTGATAGAATAGCCAACATAAATAATGAGAAGAGACAAACATTTTAACAAATGGTGAGGGAATGGATATACAGATGCAAAAGCAATGTGAGCCTTTAATGTATATGATGTGAGAAACTAACTGGAAAATGGATCAAAGAGTTAAAACCATGAAACTTAAAAGAAAACATTGAGAATCATGCATAACAGTGGGTTTGCAATGATTTCTTGTATTAAACAACTAAAGTAAATGTATATATATTAGGTTATATCAAAGCTAATTTTTTATATATCAGCCAGGCGGTGGTGGCGCATGCCTTTAATCCCAGCACTCGGGAGGCAGAGACAGGCGGATGTTTGTGAATTCGAGGCCAGCCTGGTCTACAAGAGCTAGTTCCAGGACAGGCTCCAAAGCTACAGAGAAACCCTGTGTCGAAAAACCAAAAAAAAAAAATATGTATCAGAGTACATGATATACAGTGGGACAAAGCAACCTGAGGAATAACAAAACGTATTTGCAAATTACATATAAGTGGTTACTATCAAGAATTTATAAATAATTCCTACAACCCAACAATGCCAACATCATACAATGTAAAATCATTTTAAGTATCCAAAAGATACAAACCAAGTGTCAAATCATATACAAAATGTGTTATGTACACAATGGAATGTTCCTGCAGCTTTGAAAAGGAGGGAAATTCACAAATGCTCCAGCATTTACGGTCCCTGAGAACACAGTTACAAGTGAAAATGCCAAGCTGAAATGACAAGTATCCTGAGCTTCCACTTACATGCATGTCTAAGAAAGCAAAGGTACAGAACTTGAAAGTGAAATGGCCATTGCAAGAATCTGCAGAGAGAAGGGAAAGGAGTTGTTTGAATAGATAAGGAGTTTGAGTTTTGTAAATTAAAAAAACTTCTTAAGATTATATTTGTAATACAGAAGTTTCTGTTTTGCCCAATCCCTCAGACATTCAGTCCCAAACACACAGAGGCTTATATTAATTATAAACTGTTTGGCCTATTAGTGCAGGCTTGTTATTAACTAGCTCTTACAACTTAAATTAACCCATAATTTTTATCTATGTTTAGCCATGTGGCTTGGTACCTTTCATCCATGAGGCATTCTCATCTTGCTTCCTCTGCATCTGGCTTGTAACTCTGACTCTTGCTTCCCTCTCCCCAGAATTCTTCTATTCTGGTTGCCCCATCTATACTTTCTGCCTAGCTACCGAACAATCATCATTGTATTAACCAATATGAGTGACAAATCTTTACTGTATACAAGAGCATTATCCCACAGCATAGATGTATGATAATACTGCTACATTACATTTAGTTCTACTAAACCATACAGTTTAGGATTCTCTAAATAATTATGCATATTTTCCACCTTCATTCGGTTATCATACGATGTTTTCCCATTGCCAGGTTTGGATGAATGTGATTGAAATACATTGCTTAAACATATGAAATGTCATAATAAAACCCATCATTATATATAACTAATATGCAGTAATAAAATGTTCTTTTTAAAGTGAAGGGAAATGCCAAGGTTATATATAAGGAAAAATAAATATTTTTTTCAGTGTAATATTCATTCTTTGAGAATTTTGTCCAAAGCCACAGAGAAACCCTGTTGTACAATGTATTTTAATCATATTTATCCTCTCTCTCTCCCAAATCCTCAAAAATCCAAACATCTTCCCTACACATTCAACATTATACACTTTTTAAAACTCACTAAGTGCAAATACTAATTTCATAATTAAATAATATTTATTTGTTTTATTTTTTTCTCTCAACATACTGCTCAACTATCTATCTCTAGGTTCAAATTGAAAGGTAGTTAGATGTGAGAAGGAGGTGAAAATAATGATATTTTGAAAGGGGTACAAAAAACACAAGTGAAATATTTTTTATTACCATAGTCAGAAAATGATTGTGATCTGTTTTGAATCTCTTTGTACATGAGTTGGAATGTCTTGGCATTTTTAAGTAAGAATCAGTCACTGTGTTGTGCACAGTCCTTGATGAACTGTATGTCAGTGAACTCTTGATGTTATTTCAGCTCGGCAACATCAAGTCCCATGTAAGTTCTGTGGCTCTGTCACCTGAGCAGTCCAGCTCTGTGAGCAATAGGCTGAAATCATTCACTTCCTCCACCAGACAGTTCTGCAGACTCCACAGCACACTTCCTTCCTTCAAGCTGCGAAGGTTTTGTATGAGGCAATCAATGACCTCCACCATCTAATTTTCAGTCTGTGAGACTCCAAAGTGATACCACACAACAAAATGATTTCAGGGTCAGCTAATAATCTGTCATCTCGCAAGAGCCGTCAAGACTGTATCAATTGGCAATTCTTTTTTCCCATTTTAAGAAACAGCTGCCTTCCCATCTGCCTGGCAGTTTGCCAAAGAAACACCGGCACTCAGTTAACACAAAGCTGCCGATAATCCATGGTAGCTAGACTTGATAAAGTAACCAGAAGGGGGTATCATTTAATCAAGGTTTTCCAAACATGGAGAAGCAATTGATATTGCTAACTGGGTAATAGTGGGGGCTGATGCTTAGAAATCATATGTACTGAGCCGATGAATGGCAAGTCCAGCTTTCTGTGGACAAAATGATATTTCATGCTGATGTGATTATTCTTCCTGTGGCTGTTAATCCTTCTGTGGTGTGCAAACAAGATGGGAATACACCCTTTCCCAAAACCTGGCTCCCTATACATTACATTTCTGGCTTGTGTTGGTCACAGATGGTGACTAGATGCTGACTGGAGAACGCAGACTTTGCTGAAACATTCAAACAAAATATGGACACCATAGATAACACTCAGACCAGACATCAAACAAATATGAATTTATTGTTATATTTTTATATATTATGAATAATACATGCTGACATTCTAACAGGGAACTTACAGCCTATAGTTTTTGTTTTGTTTTGTTTTTTTCTGAGAAATACGGCTGGGTGTGCAGCTTTGTAATAGAGCGCTGACTTCAAAATTTTGAGAGATATTTGCTAAGAAAAGTTTCCAGGTATTGCTTAAAAGGAATGTCTCTATCAAGCCCCTCCCCTTGAGGTTCAGGGATCAAAGTGGACGAGGAGTCAGAAAGATTGTAAGAGTCAGAGGTGGTAACAGGAAACAGCATCTTCTAGACACAACAGAGCTCACACACACAAATGAACACACGGAGACTGTGACAGTACATACAGGATTCTGAACAAGTTGAAATCAGACCAAGTCTCAGCACTGAGAAGGAAAAACGGGCGTAAAGCCTCACCCTAACCAATAAATTATTTGAAATTTATACCTGATGGGAAAAAGAAATCAGTTTTCTACAATAAAGTATATCAACCAAAGATGTATCAACCATGCTCCATGTCAGCCCCAAACCCAGGAGTAGTTGAAAGAAAATAGGATTTTTAGTTAGTGTTTGTGTGTGTGTGTGCGTGCGTGTGTGTGTGTGTGTGTGTGTGTGTGTGTGCGCGTGCGTGTGCGTGTGCGTGTGTGTGCGTGCGTGTGTGTGTGCTTGGTTGTTTATGTACCAATTGTTTAGTTTGTTAATTTTTTGTCTTATTGATACTCTTTATTTTAACCTTTGGTTTTTAAGAGAAATATAAATAAAGAATAAATTGGGGGGGGGAGGTGGGGAAATGTGGGAGGAGTTGGATAAGGGGAAAGAATATGATGAAAATATATTATGTATAAGGAATTTTTAATAAAACATTTAAATTCCTTAGCTGGCCATTAAAATCGAGAATTACTAATGTTCGTGACCAATATTTGTTCTAGAAAATGTATGCTAATACTAGACTATGTGGGATCCTATCTTTTATTTTATTATTCCTACCCAGTATTTCTGTCTTCTATTTAAATCTGTTGTCACCAAAAAGAGTTACTCATCACAAAGAAGCCTAAAGACAATGGTGTGCAGATAGGTAAGGCTTCTTGATACCTTCTGAACTGTTAGCAATGTTTTGTGTTATTTTTATGATTATAGAGTTTGTGTGTATGACTACATGCATGTTCATGTGCACATGTGTATGCATAGAGGACAGAGATGAACATCAAATGACCTCTTCAATCCCATTTCACTGTATTTTTTGAGGAGAGGGTCTCTCACTCAATCTAGAAGCCATTGATTTAGGCTAGGCTACCTAGTCAGTCAGCTCTAGGGATCTACGGCCAATTCCTCCTGTGCTGGGATTGTAAACCCATTTTTCCACGTCTGGATTTCTACATGGGTTTGGGGGATTAAAGTCTGGTCTTCATGCTCCTACAATCAACTCATTACCAACCGAGTCATCCCCTTGACCATGGAAGAGTGTGTTGTTTCTGTAGTGTATGTGCTGTTCTACTAGAATGGCAAATGTCATAGACAAACACAGGCTTATTTCCAGTCCCTCTCAAGGATTCATTGGCTCTTAATAACATCACAGTTACCCATCCACTAACATACAAATATTTGCTGATCATTCTGGGCTGACAGTAGCAACATTTAGGAGATGTGTATAAGTGTGGCTTGGCTGGATGGCACACACCTAAAGTTACAACACTTTGAGAGTGGGCAGGAGGATCAGGAGGTCAAGGCCATGTGCTTGAGACCAGACCATGGCACATGAGACCCTGTCTCAATAATTAAATAAATTAGCAATAAAAAATAGGATGTAAGAGATTTAGCAAACAAAAAATGTGCATTTCTTTTTCATACATTCTCTTCAATTGTTGATACAAAACAAAAATATTTTTCATAAAGTAAGTAGAATAGTTTTGTAGCAACAGTTTTAATTCAGAATTGAAAGTGCAAAGTAAAATACTAACAGATGCCACTGTATAAATCATTAAATCTTTTGCACTAAAAGGCATTTCAAAATGAGGGGAGATGTTCCTAAGTTGTGAAGGCTAGTCAAGTGAGAGAAACATAAAGTGGTTTCTTACATTATTCTTTACCAAAAATCCTTCAAAATGAATCAAAGTATCTAGAAAAACTAGTCTGTATAGTAACTTAAGCAATATAAATTTCTATTTCTTAATCTCAAAATGAAATGAGAAAGAATTTATATTCATTATATTAAAGTCAGAGTGTATAAACAGCTTGCATATTTATTTTAAAACATTTTAAACTGTAAGAACACAGGAAATACCAAAGAAGGCTTTGACCTGTGGAAACCACCTGAAATATGTATTCACTCTTCAGTGATATGGCTACACAAATAACTTACACAAACTAAAAAGGCTGTGGCTGGTGACTGAAAACAAGTCTTTTATAGAACAGACTGCACATTAATTGGACAGAAAGGCGTCAGACCACGTGGACAATCAAATTCTCATTGAAATCATCAGGAAAAATATTTGCCTTTCAGCTTAACAGTAGTGAAAACGAAAACAAAATACTCCGTGTTCGAAATGTTAAAACAAAAACCAAAAGTTTCCGTCACAAAATGTTGGTAGCCATGCAAGTATTCTCCCAGACAAATTAACAACTCCCATAAAGCTCAAATGCTCATAGTTTTCCTTTCTCCATTCTACTTTTTGAAAACCATTTTAAAGGGACATTAGCATTAATATGCAAATATATTTCAAACATAAAGCATTAATGACACTAAGGCATCTTCATCACAGTATTCATGGTTACTAATGGTCAGAGATTTATAAAATACACGACAGCATGCTGTTAAATACCATTAAACTAATAAAAATAGTTTGAAAATCAGAATTTATTGATGTGGAATTTTAATATCTTAATATTAATTGATATTAATATAGTTTCTAACTGAGATATTCTCAGATGTTTTGAAGCATGGAAAGGTTGTTACTAAACACATATATTATGATCCAGTTCTAGTGTAATTTTAATAATATGTATAAATGAATAGACTCCCCATGCTATATAAAATGTCAGTGATTTTCTTTAATTGATTTAGTACCTTTTCAATTATGCAAAGATACTGTAGTCACTTTGTATTTTAGTAGCATGATGAAATGTGCGACTTGAAAGAAGATAAAGTGTGTTTTTGTTGTTACTCTTGTATTTTCTTATTGGCCAAGCACTCAGAAGCACCCTAAGCTGACTGGCCAGCAAGCACCATGGACCCACCTTGTCTCAACCTCCCCAGCACTGTTGTCACTTAGAGTATACACATACCCGAAATTTGTATGTGTGCCCTGGAAGATCAAATGCAAAATCTCATTCTTCAGAAGATTTGCCAACTAATACATTTCCCCAGCTCAATAAATAATTTGGTGTTACACAAAATAATGTATCCAATTTCCAACCACAAAATATCTAGTCTTATTAAATAGATGGAAAAACTTCTATTTTCAAGGCCTTGCAGGAATCTCTTATTATATAAATGAATACGAGACAAATAAATGTTATATACATATATGCACATGCATATTTTATATGTACATGTATACACAGCACAAGTAACAGCAAATGATGAGATTGATTACCTTTTAGAAATGTGAGCAATGTCTGTGGACTACAAAGGAGGAAATCATGACTTCTGACTAAGATGTATGGGAGTGCTTGGTCATATCTCCTGAAGACATCTGCCCTGGGTCCTGTCATTTGAATGAATTTTAATAAGTAGAAAACAGAAAATGCATTTCAGGGTGGGAGCACCATGAATAAACATAAAGAAAAGCACTCTGCAATTTGTAGATGAAATAGTAGAGATTAGATAGGGAAATAAATGGGGGGCTCCAGGCTATTAGACTGGAAAGGCAGACCAGGAAGTGGTTGTTACAGACACCCGTGAGTCCTTTAGACGGTGACTTTAAATCTCTTGCTGAGTCTGAAGATGGAAAACATGCTAAAATATATACTGCCCCTATGCTAACATATATAGTCCTCTTTCATAACCAGATAGCTATATCTAATTTCAGCACCATTTCTATTAACAATTGCAAAACCACAACTGCAAGTACTTGACCTGAGGAAAACAGACACCAGTACTGGGAGAGAGATTTCAGAAGCTCTTGGATGTTAACGATTGCTGCCAAAGGCTCAGTTTGCATGGAAACGGCCTCAACTGTTTGGGAAAAGGCAACCAGAGTTAAGACTCAGTGTAAAGGAGAGATGAGGCTGAAGAAAATGTGCTTCTGGTGAGGATTTCATAGAGGGGATGCCAAAAGCGTGAGAAGGACTAAGAGAATAGAATGACATGGTATGCAGCCCATGGTGTGGTGTCCAGCGGAGCAGCCCTGGATGGCCACCACGTCTATCTGCTCTGTTGTACCACCACCCTCAAAGAGCTTAGACACACACCAGCTAGAAGTCAGCAAACATCTTAAGATGAAGGAATCCTATCATCAAACTGGAAGGTGCTCCATCCAGAGAGGAAATCCCTCTTTCTGAACAACTCAGTTTTTATTGTTCCTAATTTTTATTGATTCTTTGTGGATTTCACATCATGTATCCAATTCCAATCTTCACAGTTTCTTCACTTAAACCCTCTTCTGCCTTTGCAACCTCATCCCAAACAAAATTCAAAAGTAAAACTAAGAAAAATAATAAAACAAACAAACAAACAATAAATAAATAAATAAAATCTCGGCTTGGAAGCTGTAGTGTGACTCAGTGAGTCGCATAGTTTACACTTTAGCCCACACATATTTACTTGTAAGTGTTCATTGCAATGAGTCATTGGATAGTTTATTGAAAGGCAGGCCCTTGAGGCAGTAGAGAAGACTCACTGAGTAAGAGAACTTACAGCTCTTTCAGAGACCCTGCGTTCTAATACCCAGAACTGATACCCAATGGCTCTTAGCGCCCTGTAACTCCAGCTCTAGGGAATCAATGCCTCTACCCTCTCCAGCCAACTGCACTCATGTGTGTATATCCATATTATAAACACATATACATACTTTAAAATAATGAAAATAAATGCTTGAAAACAAGGGAAAGACAGGTTTTCTTTTTCCTCTCAAGAATGCATACCAGAAATCAAGGGCTATCAGTACTAAGCATGTTACTTTGTAGTTTAAAAAATATCTGTAGCACCAAGTACCAAATAATTATATTTTAGAAAAACTGCCATTTGCAACATATGGGTAAGAAACTGCTAATTCAAAAACTGATGTTAACTCTTCCAGTGCCTACGTTTGTCAGAACCAGCAAGGATATATATTTATGTTACTATTTCAGCATCATGATATAAACTTAGCCTGTCAGTGAAACAATGTGCTTTATGCTGAATACCAGCGATAGACCGACCTACAATTTGCTGACTGTGTGAACAGTGTGCTTTCCAAAGGACACAGGATGGTAACTCTCCCCTGGGGTTTAAAGGTTAGATGGATTTAACTTCCCCTTCAACTTGTATTCATTCCAGCCATGCAGATTCTGCATAAACCCGGTGGAATGTGGGAGGAAAGAGATCAGAGGGAGGGCACCGCAGTGAAAACCACCAAAGGTGCTGCAAGTTGCCACAAGTGCATCTCACAGATTCTGGGGAAGATGCATCTTAAAAAGTTATAGAGGGGAAATTCCACCAGAAAGTCGAAAGGAAAAAACCTTGCTAGCCTGAATTCTGTGGGAGACAAAAGTGTGGTAATCAGAAGGGGACTTCAAAAGGATTGAATTCTAAGGCAGATGTGCATAGGGGCCAAGGAGACCCTACTCATCCAACACAGGCTCCACCAGTATGCTGCATGCTCTGGACTAGCTGATACTAATGGATTATTTTTCCCTAAAATCTCCCTGCCCACAGACTACTGTGAGGTTCATCTGCAAAGAATGGCCGCGGTACAGATGCCCTCAGAGTCAGCTTTCGGCCTATTCTCTTCTTGGTTCTGGAGCATCTGGTCCTCACACTACCATGGCTTCCAGATTCGCCCATGAACCCCAACATCCACGTTCACTTCAATGACAGCTGTTGACTGAGCATATGATAAACCAGATATAAAGCTTCCTATCAGGGACACATTAGCTCACAAAACACAGACACATTCACAGGCCTCTAAGAACATGAACCCAAGAAACAAAGACAAAAAATAAACAGCAGTCATAAGTATCAGAGAAATGAGACCAGAGTATCATGGGTACCCAGAGAGGTGTCAACTAGCCTTCCCTTAGTGTCACTAAATACATTTTCCAAGGTGATGTTTCTAAAATGAGAACCAAAATAAGACGAGAAACCTTATTTGTCGTGACAGCAGGGCGCTTTCCTTTGAAAGAATAAAATATAGATAAAACCTCAAGACTGAAATGGCAGAGTAGATTTGTAAAGTATAAGTTCAGCTTCTGGGGAGACTGACTGGAATAAGCAGGGGAAAAGTCACGAAGCTGGTGAGGCAGGCAGTGTCTACTGAAGCAGAACCACTTCAGTGGTAGTGCGTGCTGGAGAGATCCTCATAGGTGTTTCTGAGACTCCTCACAGGCTACTCACTCTCATCCATGCAACATAATGTCAGCCACCAGCCCCAGGGCTGTGTGACTTAACGCAGCACTTGCTCATTATACATCTGAAGAAGCCTTTAGGTAGACGATTTTGGCTGTCCTAAGCAGCACATTCTCCTTCAGTGGTTTTCTCTGGTATATCCGTGGGTCAATTGGCCACCATCAGCTGATTCAGGATGACTTTTGGATGGGACAACTGAGGGAGAGGAGAGACAGAAACGTGAAAGAACCCCTTGAAGTTTCTAGAAGTGTCTTGTGTAGAAGGGTTTTATCTTATAAAGTAAGATCCATGGCTTTCTCAGAATTTAGAGGAAGACAAACTGCCAGTTTTGGGAGAGGTGACAGTGCCTCCTCATATAACATGACACTTATTACAGGTTAGTCCTCACACGTTGAGTTCCTGCTGGGTGCTGAGCCGAGTGTGAAGTATTGTAAAAGACAGCAATGGCTAGATGTTGTGGTTGTAAGCTTTTAATCACAGTACTCCGGGCCAGAGATGGGTGGGTTTCTATGAGTTGGAAGACAGACTGGTCCAAATACCACGATTCAGGCCAGCCAAGGCCACACAATAAGACCCAGTCTTAACACACATACTATCACACACACACACACACACACACACACACACACACACACACCTGAATAAATAAATATCTACTAAGAAACTTTAAGAAAACCTTTTGTGTAATTAAACCTGTGTTAAATGTTGTAATATAACAAACACACATAAGGTAGGTGTGATAGATATTCATGGCTGACAACTACATCTGGAATTAAATAAAATCCCGAAAATGGAGGACACTCCTGTAAGGTGTGACTAATTTGAAGTAGGAGAATCTACTTCTAATCCAGATCTAAGAGGTAGTAAGACACACCTTTAATCCACTTCTTTTGAACTGGGAGAAACCACATCTTATCTGGGCCATGCCTTCTGCTTGAAGTCTGTATAAAGGACATGGAAAAAGGAAGATTTTGTTCTTTGTCTGCTTGCTCTCACCTCCCTAACAAGTCCAGTACTTTGCTGATATAAGAACCTAGTAGGGATTCCATCATATACTGAAGACCAACTGAGTCATCCAGCCTCATGGACTGAGTAACTTCTGAATTCTTGAACTTCTCATTCATAGATAGCCTTTGTTGGATTAAGACCACAGGCTATAAGTCAATCTTATTTCTGAAATATTATTTTAACTATATAAAGACGTGTTACATTTGTTTATGTTGAAGAATATTACTTTAACAAAGTATGTTACATTTGTTTATGCTGTATTTATTTATAAAAAGATGTGTTGCTGTTTCACTTCACCTGCCTAAGTTACCTGATTGGTCTAATAAAGAGAGGAGCAGCTAATAGCTAGGTAGGAGATGGTTTGGCAGATCTGGCAGGCAGAGAGAATATGAAGGAGGAGAAATCTAGGAAGAGAAGAGAGGAGAATGGGGGAGAAAGAGGAACTTGCCTGAGGCAGGAAACCAGGCAGCAGCCAGACAAATAGACATGAGAAATAGTGAAAGAAAGAAAAGGTTGAAAAAAAAGTACAGAGGCAAAGGGTAAATAAAGATAAACAAATTAATTCAAGTTAAAAGAACTAGCCAGAAAGTAGCCTAAGCTAGGCCAAGCATTCATAACTAATAATAAATCTCTGTGTCATGATTTGGGAGTTGGTGAGTTGCCCAAAAGAAAAAGCTTGGTACACATTCTGATAATTCCCTTTGTTTATATAGAGATACTCATTCTGTAAGTTCTGTCGCTCTAGAGAACCCTAGCGAATACAGAAGATAAGCACTATTATCAAAATCTCCTTCCAATTTCACTCTTTTTAAAGAATTTTTTAAATTCAAATATAATTACATTATTTCTCCCTTTCCTTTCAACCCTCCAACCTCTCCCATAACCCCCTTTCTCCCCTCTCAAATATCTGGATTATGTTTCTTTGCTTATTACTCTCTCTCTCTCTCTCTCCACACACAGACACACACACACACACACACACACACACACAGACACACACACACACATAATCTTTCCTCTGTTTCAGTTTGTGCCATCTAAATATCATACTGAATCAGCTAATAGTGGCCAACGGACCCACAGACATACCAGAGAAAACTGCCAAAGGAGAATGCGCGGCTTAGTCCAGCCTAAATCATCTACCTAAAGGTTTCTTGAGATTGAGAATGAAGAAGTGCTGTGTTGAGTCATGGAGTGTGGGGCTGGTGGCTCATTTTGGTGGATTGTTACTGAGTAGAACACAAAGAGTCTTGTAGCTGTCCATGTTGAATCTCTCTAGTGTGCACTCCTGCAGGGGTGTTTTATTTGTATTTTAATAAATGAAGCTTGCCTGGAGATCTGAAAAGTAAAACAGCCACACTGGACAGCCTTATAGACCAGGCAGCAATGACACACAGCTTTAATCCCAGTAGCCACACTAGAAACCAGGCAGTAGTGGTGAACACCCTTAATCCCAGAACTAGGAAAGATTATAAAACTGGAGCAGACAGCTCTCAGTCACGTCTCATTCTGAGAATACTGGAGGCAGGGTGGCCATTTTAGACTGAAGTAGAGGTAAGAGCCAGTGGCTGGTTCTTTTGCTTTTCTGACCTTCAGTTTGAATTCCACTTTCTGTCTCTGAGTTTGTATTATTCGTGCTTAATGCTCCCACTGACATGGTTCTACTTTGGTAGAACTTATCGATCTAATGAGTCTTATATACATATCAAAGAGATAGGATGTATGTACATATCATATATCACATATATATATGTATGTATGTGTGTGTGTATATATATATATATAGTCCAGCCAGATATATCATAGGGACATATCTGTAAATCAGTATATGTATATATACACATATCTTTATATGTATATAAATCATAAATACATAAATATGAATGTGCATAAAATTTATAGATGTACATAAATATAAAATCACCGATTTCTGTTTCTGTTTAGCATTGCTTAGAGTTACATGACTTAAATACTGATCAGTATTTAAGTGATCATGACTGATCACTTAAAACTAAGCCTTGGTGAGCTACTCTCATGAGTCCACCCTTGAATTTGAAACTCAGCAGTCTGATTCCTTAGTTCATCTCTTTAAATGCTGTATGTCAGATTGTCTTATCACAAAATTATCTAAACCATGCCCTTAAGAATACATTAAAAAGATACCCCAAAGACTATTGTAGGATATATATATATATATATATATATATATATATATGTGAACACCGAGGCCCGTGAACACTTCCTCTCCATGAATAATGCAGCGACGATCTCAAGAATGTATAGAGTGGTGCCAGGGAAAGGCTGCGTTCCTAACAAGTTTATCTTTGATCACTAATTCATTTGCATAGATCCTGTCGGCGTGTCAATCCTCATGACTCGTGGCGCTGCATATTTTAGACCTTGACATATGCATTCTCTTCACAAAACTCTTTTTACAGCAGCTCTCGTTCGCTGTCTACAAGAAGGAAGAAAGCATGGTTGGAGTATCGAAAGCCCAGTTTCCATTTAAACGAGAGATGGAAAACCAGTCCGCGCGGTCACTCCATCAGCAAGGTTGTCCACGCCCACCCCCGACTCCCGCCTGCACGCACCCACCCCGCACGCCCTGTAGATTTTCCCTGCACCTGTGAGGAACTGTGTTTGTTCTCTCTGAAGAGTATCCATTGGAGCCAAAACTTTGTCGTGTGTTATAGGTTAAGTATGGGATATGGTGGAGAGTGAGTCACAGTACAGAGCAGTGGTGGGGTCTGACAAAAGAATCCAAATAAGAACAAGAACGTTAACAACACGCCTCTCCCTGTAACTCTGTACAGTTACTAGAATGGGCCAAGAAGTTCTTTCCATAATGGGATCACTGGGGATCACTCGGTCTTTCTGAGAGGTATGTTCATGGAAGGAAGAATCTTTCAGTTACATGACAAGGGGCTTTAGGACCTCAATGTATAGGATATATTCAAATGTTCTAGAAAGGAAAAGACAGCTAGTAGGCATGCCTGTGTTCTCTAAGACTGAAAGATAGTCTGCTTTGTGGCTTTGGCACAGAGACTGGCCCGTGAGCTGGGCTCTGATGAATCAGGACTGCACTATGACCACAGCCACCAGCCCTCCGGCTCCAGTCTGGACTTCATGATTCTCCAGATGATCAAGAACCCAAGAGAGGGATCCTCCAGTTCAGTGCTGGATGCTCTGATAAAGAGCCTGACACACGTGGACTGGGGCTTATCCCTGGTGGTGCCCTAGGAGATGTCAAGGTTTCAAAGTA
The DNA here is from genome assembly GCF_018167655.1 of Microtus oregoni. Taxonomy (NCBI): domain Eukaryota; kingdom Metazoa; phylum Chordata; class Mammalia; order Rodentia; family Cricetidae; genus Microtus; species Microtus oregoni. The sequence goes on from NW_024543063.1 coordinate 21,190,224, forward strand.
AGTCTTTAACACTTGTGGATTTTTCTATAAGCTTTTTCTCTTAAAATATAGCAATGTTTTTAAAATGGTAATTAAAACCTTTATTGAGCTTAAGTTTGGACTAATTTTGAATTTTCCAACAGAAATTAATGTAAATACTCTAAAATCAAACCCTTCATAGATAATTCTTTAACACTGAGGAACTTTGGGCATCAGTGCTTTGCTTCAATACTGACACAGTTCCTACCAAAGTCCATCACAACTTTGCCCTTATTATCCAATCCACTGTATTGCAGACAATAACAGACCCAGAAATAGTGAAAAGCCAAAGAATGTGTACCAGTAAACATTCCTTCAATTTCAATTTTCTATAAATTTTAATTGCTCTCTTGACTATATTCCGTCTGCTCTATTTTTTAATTTGGTGTGCAAGTACGCTAGCTTCCTTTCCCCTGAGTCTTTTCTCTGCTCATGTACCTTGTCCTCTGCACTTGTTGGAATAGTTCTGGTAGATTCTACTGTTTGCAGGCCTCAGCAGAAGATGAGAGGAAAGATAATTGAGATGACGTCACTCTTGAGCAACTGCACATCCAACTGATGTGATATTCACAGACTAAAGTTTAGTTCTTTACATTAAAATGGGGTGAATGCCTAGCAAAGGACTCAAGAGAAAGGATGCTGGCTAAGCAAACCACACTTGCAAGGCAGGGAATAAGGCATGTGTTAAATAGATCTATAATGTCAAGGATGTGTAATCATTCAATTATTCGAAAGATAATTAACAATACTCTCATGGCACAGAGCGAGATTGGAAGGTACAAAGAGGATTTGCCCCTTCCTAGATGGAGATTAGTGTCTAAAAAAGAAGATCTATATCAATAAAACAATCTCAAAAATGAAAAAAAAATCATATTGACATAGTAGAGAGGGCAAACCTGTGAAGCTATGAGAAGTGAACACCCAATGTGGAATGTTAGAAAACATTTCTAGAAAAAAAAATGTCTTTTATCATTAGATAAGAAAAGGACAAGATTTCCAGAGTAAATTGGGAGTATGGAGACCTTAGGAGAGGGTTGAAGGAGACGGGGAGAGGCAAGGAGAGGAACATAGAAAAATGTAGAAATCACTAAAAAGATAATAAAATATATTTTTAAAAAGATGAGTGCAAAGGGAATGTATCAAGAAATCGGTATGCAGAATGAAAGAAGGCCGGCAGGGTGATTCTGAGACTCAATGTAGAAAGAACATCACCCTGCTGGACATTTTAGTGAGAACATCACCCTGCTGGACATTTTAGTGAGAACATCACGCTGCTGGACATTTTAGTGAGAGCGACCTTGGACAGTCCTGGTCTACATCTGATGCCATGGGTGATAGCAAACTACTGCCTCTTTTTCAAAAACACATCAAAAACCAAATTAATTAATTTGTAGTCCCTGACAAGACATCAGAGCGACAATGTAAAGGTGGGTAGTTCATTGATGAAAATGCCAGAAGAAGATAAAACAAAGTCTGGAGTTTTTTGTTAGTAACACACTACTGGTAATGTATCAGTTTTGACAAATGTATCTCAGTAATGTGGGCTGTTCATGTCAGGGAACACAGAGCAATGAGTATTTAGAAAATATATGCATTTGGAACTTGTTTGTAAATCTAATTTTAGCTTCCAGTTATTTTTAGGAGAAAAATAATACACTAACTATCTTTTATATACTCAATATTAATATTTATTATTGATGTTAGAAGGCCTTTTTGGAAATACTTTAAGTTTACTAAGGAGTTGCAAAGACTCATCCCATGAGTGAATGTCTATATTTGTATTTTCGTCTTAATACCCTGGATCATGAACTAAGAATCTCTCAGTTGTAAGAGATATATTCCTATTATAACTAATAAGGTTCCTTCAACATGAGATGCAACTCCACCAGGAGAGTTAGGGTGTTAGATGAACAGAAAGATGGTCTTAATGTTGAGGCACAGTGGAAATATCCTCAGCTCCATGGAGGGGTCCCTAGAGAGGGTCTGGCACATTGGTGACATTCAATATCAATTGAAAACACCACAGAGAAGAAGAAACAGCCTAACTATCAATCCACTCACCTGTGAAATCAGCCTGGTCACAGAGAGCTGGGAGGACTTACATCTGACTATGGTGCTTAAATTAGAGGCTAGGCTTAGAAGAAGAAGAAGAAGAAGAAGAAGAAGAAGAAGAAGAAGAAGAAGAAGAGGAGGAGGAGGAGGAGGAGGAGGAGGAGGAGGAGGAGGAGGAGGAGGAGGAGGAGGCAAGATTGTATCTATAATGAGGACATGGAAAGCTAAAAAAGTAATATATTATTGATATTTATGTCTTCAAAATGCTGTAATTAGGTAGCAATCTAATTAAACTCAACGCTGGCACATTAAAATATGTACATGGATATAAGAATTTTATTTCTTGTATAGAGAGACACAAGTTACTAATGTAGCTCAGGTACACAATACTTTGTGTTTAGTAATTATCTGACGTAAGTTTGTTTACTTAGTTCTTTCCTGCAGGCTGTAGAGTATTTCTGTATGGTAAGATGACCTCTGTAGTGCTCATCCACAACCCCATGCCCTTTAACTGGAGCCATTTTTTCTCCAATTATAATACAAGTAAGTGCAAAGTCAACCATTTCATGTCTCTGTCCCGAAAAGGAAACCATTCACTTCAATGTCATGGTCTGTACAGACCAAATTATCCATTGTAAGTACCCTAGCTTTCTACCAAGCAATAAGAATGAATGAATTGCTTTTTTGATGGATTGTGTAAGAAGAAAAGCTTGCCTGCTCCAGGAATAGCCACCTCCTGGAGAAGTGGCAGCAGCTGTGGGTGGCTCCCAATGACTTGGCTCAGAAGTTGGTTTGAGGGCCAGTTTAGCTCCTGAAGGGGACACCCGAGTGGGTGGTACGGGCTGTAATTTGTTGCTGCCTGGTACGGATATGAGTCAAGTTCCTTGGAAGTCGTAACCCTACTTAATTTACCTGTCAAACTGCCTGATGGATATTCCCGTGGAGTTTTAAAATAGAAAATGATGTTTCCCAGGCTATGAAGTCTTCCCCTTCACAGAGTGCGTATCCATTACCCACCCAAACTGATACTTCTAATTCAGGGCTCTTCTGTTTCACCCAGGTTAGCTCTCTCTCTCTCTCTCTCTCTCTCTCTCTCTCTCTCTCTCTCTCTCTCTCTCTCTCTCAAAGGGATTATTTGGAAAGGAAGTTAAGAAGTTGCTCATCTTCTGGTAAGTTTTATTTTTAATAGACAGCTCAAAGGAGCCCATCAACAGTGGCCGCTGGTTGATGCCCTGATACCATGTTCCTTTATCTCTATCACACATAGCCAGACTTGGAAGCTCAAAAGTGCTAAGAGAGAAGGTTCTTCTCACACAGGTAATGTTCAAACCATGCTCTGACTTCTTACACTTATCTAACTTCCCCTTCCCACTTTCCAAGGTCTCTGAATTTCATTTGAACTCTTATTGGAGAGCATGGCTTGGAAAAAGGGATTAAGTGTATGACACAGTCAACCCAATCATGACCTTATAGCAATGTGGCTGCTGCAATTGGTCTATACCAGACTATCCCAATCAACAGTCAAGCACTCTTGAGGCAGGAACTTACGGGGCTCTACCCCTCTCTGCCAAAATACTAGGATCATTGTCTTCAGTTGCATACCTACAGAGGATTCTACCAGACTCATGAGTAGTTCCAAATCCATTATCATTCAGCTAGTGCTAGTTAAATCCAATGGACATCAAAATGACAACAATAAGTCATGATGGAATTATAGTGACTTTGTAAGAAGAGAAAGACCACAGCACATACATGTGCATGTATACACACAAGATCCTCATTTCATGTCTCATGATGTTCAAACCCTTCTGTCTTTGACGGTAAAAAAGCTTTCATCATCTTCAGCCCTCAATTAGAACTTTTAACCAAAACAAGTCATTTTTCTTTATAAAGTATCAGATATTTTATTTCAGTAATGAAAATCTGAACAATACTGGTGCTAAGTATTCATATGCATACAAAATATTACGTGTATCTCAAAGACATACAGGGCCAACTGAAGTAGCTGTGAGTGACTCTAGTATGAAAGATAAGCAACAACTAAGAGATATAATACAGGATTATAACCCAGAATGTACAGTACGTGTAAATGTTGCTAACATATAAAGGAATCAGTAACTAGGGGATAAAACCATCAAGCAGAATTTGAAATGATTTGTGAATCTGTTGCTAAAGAAGAAAAGCATAGCTCTCTCCTCCTTATGTATGAGCTCAGGATGCTGATTTCCTTCTAAGAAAGAGGCTTGCAAAGAAGTAAAAGAAAGTGTAGTTTTGCACAGAGAATTCTAAAAAAAAAAATAGAAAAAGAAAGAAAAAAAAACATTTCATTCACGAGATCAAAGTGATTATCAGTAGAGACATCTGGTACTGAATGTGTGTATCCTTGATCTAAAGTAATGGGAATGGTACTTGTAGATTTTGACCTGAAAACACACTACCGACGCATGATGAGAAAAAATAGCACACAAATCTCAAATAGGAACCACTTAACCAACATGCCTCAAAATTGACAATGTGGTATGGTCATAATGATGATGATAAGGAGGATGATAATAATAATAATAATTAATAATAATAATAAAAGGATGAGACACTCAAGGCAAGAAAACCTAGGTAAAAATGAAGAATAGATGGGAGGTACATTGAAGGGCATCTTAGAATCAAAAATGTAATTAATGCAAATTAATAAGTCTAGATGTCTGCTTCCGATTTTCCAACCTTCTTGGGGAAGCTTGACAAACTGTAAATAATGCATTTCTACTTGTGAAAGAAATTTTCAAACTGACCACATTAATACAGACAAATTAGGCTCGTCCTAAATGTAACTTTACATATGAGGAATAGTGATATTGTAAATTTCTGAAGAGAGTCAGTGATTTAAAATAAGCATCAAACATCAAACATTGTGATAAGTAGTCCATAAATACTGTCTATTATTAGTAATTACTATTTATGTGATTCAGAGCTCCCCAAAGAACTTTGGAATATATGTCATAGTGAAGAACAAGCGAACTAGAAGACTATCTTTAGCATAAACTGCTTGTCCTTTATTTGTCTATGCCAGGACACACGTTGGCTCCCATCCCTGTAAGAACAGCACTAAAACAGATAATTGTTAAGACATGGTAAATATCATCATGGTCACTCACCCTAAATATTGTCCTTCTTTGTTCCTAAACAGTATATTTTAATGTGACAAGTATCTCTCATCTTGTCTCAGACATTGAATTAGCATAAAATGCTTTTGCCAGATTATGCACACCAGTTTCTAATTGTCAAGGAAATTGTTGGCCATTTTTTTAAGTTCAATGACTACACACCAAGCCAGGTCAACTGACGTTTTTGAATGCCACCTAACACCCTGTGGCTCTGCAACACAGAAAGAAAGGATGAAAAGATGTCAATCCAAATGTTCAAGCTCCCAATCTAAAATCAGAATTCACGCAGAGTGTCACAGCCCAGAGCAATCAATGCAAATCTATGCCACAGTTAGGAGGTGTTTTCATTCCAATAATAGATATCCTGTGATTGATGAATCTTTCGCAGCTCTTTTCTGCGGAGCTGCTTAATTCAAGCATTCTGGCAAAGGTGGCCGCTGACTTCAGCAAGTTGTCAAAAGCAGAGAACCTCGCACGGCCTCAAACTTGTTGAAAGGAGTGGTTGGGTTATGAGTGCAGATCTAAAAGTTATGAATGGTGACCTAAAATTTGGTGTAAAGTTACTGTATAATCTAAAAGTCAGATCCCATTGGCTTCCTAATACCATTGAAGAACAGACAAATAAGGCACAAGTTAGTGACAGGTTTTGTGGTTATTTCTGTCTTGTCTTTGACATGATCACCTACAAAGCTTCCTCATTGACACACAGATTAGTCCCAAGAAAAAGTTTTGTCAAAAATGTACCCTTGGGTGATATATTCTTATCTCTCTTGTCATGAAACAGACTATTTTTGCTTGGTTGGCATGTTAATTTATTTAGAATCTGTCCCATACTTAAAAGGGAAGATGTTGAAGCACCATTCTGAAAAATATATTTGAATATGCTCATACTTTCAGCCTTATGGATTGTGATTCTTTCTACTTAATCTATAAGATGTCTAGCACAAAGTCACAAAGAATATGCACATTATTACTGACAAGAAAGTTAATAATTCTACAACATGTCTAGTAACAGAGGCAAATAGTTCATTCAGCAAAATACTTGCTGTGCAGACACAAGAACCTGAGTTCAATCTCCAACACCCACATAAAATTCTGACCGTGTCTATATATACCTGCAATCCCAGGATTTGGAAAGGGGCAATAGGAGGATGATAAGTGCTTTCTGGCCACAAACATAGTTCCAAGTTGCCTGTCTCAAGGAAATTAAGTGAAGAATGATGAAGAAAGACACCTGACATCACCTCTGGCCTTTCTTTGAGTGTATGGCATGCACACCAACACACAAATGAGCACATATACTACACACACAAACACACAGAGGTGGGGAAGGAAAGGAGAGAGAGAAATAAAAGGAAACATGACTCGTGGACACAATATGTTATTCACAGAGAATATGAGCAACCGTCAGTTCAATTCCCTGTATTAGCATGGACAAAAGTTGGACTGAGTACCATGTGAAGAGTACACAGACACTGGCTGCCTAGGCTAGAACATCCCAGCTTTCTTTTTCCCTCTACCTTCTGTGGTCTGACCCTGAGAGGTAGACCGGTGACCTGACTTTATCCATTATTTCAGCATCGGCCTTTCTTGAGAGACTTCCAACAAGGACTCCAGTTTTACGGATGCCTTGGTGCCACAATTAAACATGTACTGAAAACAGGACAAACACACAATGTACCACTTACCTGCTAACGCCAGTGGCACCTCAGTGATCTACTGACCCCATTAACAGTGATGTCACCTCAATGGCAGCTCTTATTGATCTAACACTCTATTCTGTACTTTGAAATATTCCTACCTCTAGATCTTAATAAATTAATCAATTATTTGGATTGAATTAAAAATGTACAAAAAATCTTCTAACATGCTTCAATTCATTTAATAAAATGGACCATTCTAAAAGCAACCATGATGGCTTAGCAATTGACTATTCATCTATTCAGAAACATACACAAAAGGTAGCTGTTATTCATGTTGCGATGATCAGATAGATCGAATAATTTTTCAAATACTTATTTCTTAAAATAGAGATGACTCTTCTCCCCACACATAGTGAGATCATACATTTGGGTTGTTCACAAAAAGTGTGGGGAAAGATCTATGTTAAATATATCTTTAACAGCTTGTCTCTATGAAAAATAATCTGAATGAATCTAGGAAAGTAAGAGAATAATTTTCTTCTAAATTAAATGTGTGGTAGACCAATAAGCCTCCTGAATGGAAACACTCATGGAGAATATTCACAGACAGGGGATTCAGAAAAACAACTATTGCCATAGCCTTTATGTGGTTTTGGTTTGGTTTGGGTTTTCATAACTCTAGTCCTTGCTTCATGTGTTGGACTATGTACTCTCCTTGTGATTATCCAACACAGCTCAGGACTTAGGAAAACGAACAACTTTGAAGGGTGGCTCACTTTCAGCCATTTATTTGAATCTAGCCTATGTTCTTTTAATAATTTTTTTTTCAAGACAAGGTTTATCTGTAGCTTTGGAGCCTGTCCTTTAACTAGCTCTTGTAGACCAGACTGGCCTCGAACTTACGGAGATCTGCCTGCCTCTTTCTCTGCCTCCAGAGTGCTGCAATTAAAGGCATGCACCACCACCACCCAGCCTTTTAATAATTTGGGGACTATAAACTTGTCATTGGATTTCCCAAAAGGAGAGTGAGAAGGTCCTCATAATAACTATACTTATGGGAGGAGTTATTTCTTCACCCTACAAAACAATTTGCTTATTCTGATTAAGTGAATAGAATTTCTTGGGCCAATATCTCCATCACCACACTGTTAGTTCCCTGATCAAAGTTAGGTTAATATTAAATAAACAGAAATATTGATGATCTCAAATGCTCTGGAAAATGAAATTAAAGAATGTATAGGTAAAATGTAAAAGAATCTTGGCCAAAATCATCCATAGCTTCGCACAGAATACAAAAATCTATTGAAAACCAGTGTACAGTAGCTGATCATTTGCTGCAAGACAAAATTTCTGGGAAATATTGAGATGAGCTGCACTTAACATGGTAATAGTAATAATGATAATATCCACTTAATCATTGTTCTAAAGAATGTTGAAATTGCTAGTTCTTAACACTAATCGAAATAAAATTATGTAAGTGGGTGCTAATGGGTTAGTCTTTCAGGGTCATAACAGTAGATTTCAGCAAAGGGAGAAAAGGTAACTTAAGAATTTATGATGAAAATGTAAAAGAGAGAGAGAGAGAGAGAGAGAGAGAGAGAGAGAGAGAGAACACAGTCAGGGTCCTGAAACCAATGGTAAGAAAACCTTCCCAATGTTGTCCTATTCATTGTCACTTCAAATGCCTTCAAGATATTCAGTACATTCTCTACTATCTTTGTGACATCCAGAAAACTTATTCCCATGGCCATCAGAAAGCATGAAGAGGACTCTGAATACCCTGAAAGTGGTGATCTGCCCTGACTCTAAAGCACCAAGGATGTGTCTACTTAGAAGCCACAAACGGAAAGATTCCTGGAACAGGCCCTTACTTGCACTGTCTTTGAGATAACTTGTTTTTTTTTTATCATCTAGAGAACAAATGCTACATAGTTCCATGGTTTGATGTATATGATGGAACTTTACAGTGTGTCATTTCTAGGCCAGGCCTATTATCAGAAAATGTTAATTTTTGTTAATACATTAATTATTAACAATATTTAATAATTTTAATAAAGCTCCTATTGAATTATTAAATCTATCTAATCCTCCAATACATTTCAAGGAAGTTGGATGCTACTAACTAGAGGGAATTTTGCTGAGCACTGAAATAAGTTCAGAGAGGCAAATTCTGCATATAATAAAGGGATGATGGACTTGCAACTTGGGAAGTGTTTGAGGGCAGGAAATATCCCTGCAATGTACTTAGAGGGAACCAGGCACTTTATGAAAAGAAAGATGAAAAGAGACAAGAGGAATGAAGGAGGAGAGAAAAGGGGAAAACTCATGTGTGAAATGTTCTATGTTCTAAATAAGCCCGTCCTCCACTCTTTCTATCACCTATTAAGTAGAATTTCTACACTCGCTCCTGATTGCTTTTTGGTTTAACTGGAAAGGACAAGGAGAGGAAAATGGGGAGCTTCTTAAGACTGGGTTACTCATGGGATATGTCATACTCTTGGTAATATCATATGTAAAATATTGAGTACATTTGTCGACCACTAGATATTCAAAAATCCGATACAAGCTGAATATCAGTTCCTCATCCATGACTCTGCATTGCTTTTTCCTAGCAGCATCTTTTGCATACAAACTCAATAAATTACCTTTAATAGCAAGTCTTCTTAGGACACACATGTAGGGGTCTGGGAGGATTGTGTCAGATGTTCATCTTCCTGCTTAAAGAAGTTCAGATTAAACTAGGCTTCTTCATGTATCTTTAGTTTTGGTTAACCCACCTACTACTCTTGTCCCAAATTCTTCTGTCTTTACCCATAACTTCAATTACAACTCTTGTTTCATGCCATACTTGTTCTACTATCTCCTTTAATTGACTTTTTTCTTGAGTTGGAAAACACAACCTTTGCACATGGTTTTTTTTATGCACGCTTTATTTTTGTTAAGACCAGAATTGTACTTTCAATCCTCCATCCTTTTCATGCTTGAACCTTTATAACCCCAGTATTTACCCTCTCCATGTTTTTTTTTTCCTGGATCTTGCTATTGCCCCCTCGCCATGACCTGTTTCTAGTTTCCCAACTTCTACACGTAGTCCAAGTTAAACAAACAAAGCTAACAAAAGATTCAAAGTGAGGATCCATGTATGAGAAAGAACATATACCATTTGTCTTTCTGGACCTGATATAGTTTTCCCAATTCCATCAATTTTCTAAAAATTTCATGATTTCACTTTTCTTTACAGATGAGTAATATTCCATGGTGTAGCTATACCACGTTTTCCTGATTTCTCTATCAATTCGTGGACATATTGGTTGATTCTGCTTCTTAGCTGTTGCGAATTGAACCATAATAAACATGAATATTTCAAATATCTCTCTATTACCATATAAGGTCCTTTGGATATATGACCAGGGAGGAAACAGATTGATCATCAGATAAATGAATGATGGAAGAATTTGTTCAATCAATTTCTGTGGGTTACTCAGAGGACAAGGATCAAGAAATATTAGCTTGCTGCCATTTTTAAAATTTCTATTCTTACGGGCACTACTTTTCTGATTATTTATTTCCTAATGTTATTAAATCTGACATTGTGTTTATTTCTTATAAACTGTGAACTGTAATTGAATGTCATTTGGAATTGTTTCACATCATGCAAATTGTTGGTGAATTTTAATTCTTTCAGTCCTGCCTGCTAGCCCCCTAAAATGTACCAACACATATGCATACAGACATATAACTCAAATTAATCACTATATTGGATCACATTTGATAAACTGTACCGCCTGGGTCAATAAAATTTAAGTCTCTTTTTTCCAGATGTGACCTAGCTATGACCTATAAGAAAGGACGTGAGTGATCTAGGAACTGCCTGGAGACATTTCTGAGGTCACCACGCTACTGGATCACTTTCCAGCTGTCGTTCATTAGCCTCGTCCTATGACACTGCTACCTTTTGCCACTTGATGTTGTTGGGAACGGTTTTCTTGATATCACACAAAGGTCTCTGTGAAGAACTATGGAGGAATGTTTTCTCATTCCCAGACCTAATAATAGCCATATTTCTCATAAGTTACTGGCTTTGTTTTATATCCTATGAGTGATGGGAGTTGCAGAATCGATCATGCTTCCTTTTATGACAGGTGGGGCTATGAAATCTAACCCCAGAGCAGTTCTACGACCGTATCTTCTCAAGCGGTTGCAGAGCTGTTTAGGACACAAGAAACAAGGACTAGGGACATTGCCTCAATTGACTTACATTGATTGTCAACAGACAGCGGTGTCCAAAGTCGCCCAAAGTTTAAGATGGGTGACGCTGTGAACTCACCAGACATAGTCAATAGTTTCACCACTCCTGTGTGCTATTTTCTTTGTTTTGTTTTTGTTTTTCGAGACAGGGTTTCTTTGTGGCTTTGGAGCCTGTCCTGGAACTAGCTCTGTAGACCAGGCTGGCCTCGAACTCTTAGAGATTCCATCTGCCTCTGCCTCCCGAGTGCTGGGATTAAAGGCGTGCGCCACCATCGCCCGGCCTGTGTGCTATTTTCTTGAAGTCAGGTGTTTTGTTTTAAATTACATCTGTTTATTTATTATGTGTACAGTCATGTGTCACAGCATAGGACACATAAAGCCATAGGACAACTTTTAGGGGTTAGTTCTCATCCACCATGTGGGTTCCCAGAATCAAACTAGGGTTCTTAAGCTTGGGGACATGCAATTCTATCTGCTGAACAATTTCACCAACCCTTTCATGTGGTTTTAATGCAACCTATATTTCATTTGAAGAGTACAGTTAAGAAATGTTTCTAAAGTGATATGAATCATAGTACAGAGACCTTCAGATAGATGATGATTTTTGGTATTTGCATTATGTTTACAGATTTTTTTGCCATAAGAAATGTTTAGATGATGAAAGAGGTAAAGAAGGAGAGAGGGAGGGGGAGGAGAAAAGGGAAGGAAGAAGGGAGAGAGAAAGAAAAGACATGAGGGGAGAGGCTCTACCGGGTTTTTGCTTTTATAGCTATCATTTAATAGCCATAAAACCAGAGAAAAGGTGACATACTGTCTTTGTTCCTTTGCTCCCCAATTCTAAAATGAGAATAAATTTAATAACTATTTAATACACTTATATTGAAGAGTAAATGGAATATAGAAAAAGATTTATCATATTGCCCAGCTTTAAATAAATACTATAAAAAGTATTTTATTACTGGCATATAAATCTGAATTCTTTCTTGTATTATAGCTCTCACATTAAAAAAATAAGATTAAAAACCTCCAACTTCCATGTTAGTATAAGCATAGCTATTGTTAATTGAAAGATAAAAGTAATTTTTATAAAACAATTAACAAATTAAAATGTCAATCTACATAATTGGAGGAAACATTTGCAAATAACACATTTTGATAACATGTTAATATCTAAACTACATAAAGAACTCACTTAATTACATAGAAATATAAAATAACTCAATCTTAGAATTAGAAAAATAAATTAATTATTTTGATGAAGACACACAGATAACCAATAGGTATATGTAAAGGTGCTAAGCATCATACTGAGCAAAAAATATACAAATCAAAACCACATTAAGAAGCTACTTTGTATAATTTCAGAGGGGTATTATTAAAAAGACAATAGACAACCACGATTATTGATAATGAAAAGTGTAGTGATATTTCATTTGTATTTTAATAAATAATGTTTGTCTGAAGATCAGAGAGTAAAACAGCCCCACTGATCAGCCATACAGACCAGGCAGTAGTGGCACACACCTTTAATCCCAGTAGGCACACTAGTCTGCTATAAGAACCAGGTGGTAGTGGTGCACACCTTTAATATTAGCACTAGAGAGGAATATAAAATGAGAGGAGACAGGTTTTAGGCTCAGTTTCATTCTGAAGATTCCTGGAGGCAGGATCTAAGGTAGAGGTAAGAGCCAGTGGCTGGTTGCTTTGCTTTTCTGGTCTTTAGGTTGAACCCAAATATCTGTCTTTGGATTTTTATTAATTGTGTTACAGAAAAGGAAAGGGAACACTTTTAGTAGTGATGCATATTAGTATATTCATCATGGAAAACAGCATAGAGCTGACCAAAAAGTTAAAGCTAGACCTATCATATGATCTATGATGCCCCTTTCTGAATATTCTAGAGGAAGACAAATAAATATCTTGTGAGAATATTCACCCCATATTTATTATAATGTTATTCACTATAGAGCTAATCTAAGGATTTCTCAGTGGGTCAATAATAAAGAAATTATGAGATAAAATATTTATTTTTGGTAGCACTAGGGATCAAAGAGAATTGTTCACACATGCTGACAAGTGCTATATACAGGAGTTACACTAATAACCCATGATACCACACACACACACACACACATGTTCATGTGTGAGCACACACACACAACTATCTGCACAAAAAAAAGTATACAATTCAACTACTAACAACGAAGGAAAACCCACTGTTCATGACAATTTAGATCAACCTGAAGGATAGGACATTTTACTAAGTGAAGTAAACCAGGCACAAAACATCCAATGATTTCATTTTTGTGGACTCAGGAGAGTATAACAGTGCTGCCATGAACCAGAGGAGGAAGGAATAGGGTGATTTTGCTCAGAAACAAACATTCAGTCACATGATGAACACATTAGCCCAGCTAGGAAGGACATCCCTTCCTCTCGAGTCCACATGCCTCTCACTAGCTTTTTCCTGTCTCACCTTAGGATGGAAGGGAGAGGACTTAAAAAATCATTGGTAATATCTCAGACAACAGATAGGAATCTGCTGAAAAGCTGAGGTTCCGTGATAAGATTATGAGGTAAATTCTCCAAGTTTTCATCCCTAACCACCAGGCTATCAAATGTCTGGGATAATATGAGTTCAAGATGCAAATGGTCTAAGGAGGGGTGCTTAGCAAAGCTCAAATCAAGGTCCATAGGAAATAACTGGGACTTGATTAAAAAGAGCCAAATGATTGGAGAGACGATTACAAATCAAAACACTCCATAATAAGATGTCACTTCTGAGATGGTATATATGAGAATTTCCATACTGTCCTGGTAATTTTTATGTGAATTTCTTTTTTTTTTAATTTATTTATTTATTAAGGATTTCTGCCTCGTCCCCACAACCGCTTCCCATTTCCCTCCCCCTCCCCCCGATCAAGTCCCCCTCCCTCATCTGCTCGAAGAGCAATCAGGGTTCCCTGACCTGTGGGAAGCCCAAGGACTGCCCACCTCTATCCAGGTCTCGTACGGTGAGCATTCAAACTGCCTAGGCTCCCACAAAGCCAGTACGTGCAGTAGGATCAAAAACCCACTGCAATTGTTCTTGAATTCTCAGTATTCCTCATTGTCCGCTATGTTCAGCTAGTCCGGATTTATCCCATGCTTTTTCAGACCTAGGCCAGCTGGCCTTGGTGAGATCCCAATAGAACATCCCCATTGAATTTCAAACTATGGCTTAACCCTTAGTAACGTAGGGTAGCGCTCACCTACAATGGGGCATCTAATCACACCCTACTCCCTCCAGTCTCTGGGATCATCTCAGAAGAGGCGCCAGAAAAAAAAATATGAAGAGCCAGAGGTCAGAGAGAATTGATGGGAAACGGTGTCTTACAGAGATAACGGGTCTGATGCACACATGAACTCAACAACCACTGTGGTCGCCTGAACAAGATCAAGGCAGTTAACACTTCAGTAGAAGAGCAGCTTACAAGTCTCCCCCTTAATGAGGAGCCTATGGACAGGTGATGACTTCTGGGATAGAGAGTTAGTTCTAGTCAAGGGTGAGGCCCCTGGTAGGTTGATCAAGCTCCACACGCATGAGTGTGTGGGAAGTGCAAATGGGACTCTAGTGGGTTAACAAAAAAAAAGAGGACATGAAGTTGGAAAGGGGTGGAGATGTGAAGGTAGATCTGGAAGGCGCTACAGTGGGGATGAAAATAAATAAAATACACCACATAAAATTCTCAAACATTAATGAAGATTATATTTTAATATGGTAGCATATTATTTAGTAGCCACTTCTTTAAGAATTACTGGGCTGGGGCATAGGTCAATGGTAGAATGTTTAGTAAGCATGTACAAAGTTCTAGATTTGATACATTACAAAACACTAAAAAATGCACTACCAACACTTTGATATATTCATGTGACTTGTCTACATATAAACATATTTATGTTTTCCACAGAATTTGTGTTTCTACATATACTCTGTCACTTCCATGTTTCACACGTCAATAATTATGGTTATGAATTAACATTTCATTGTAAGGTACCATAATCTGTCATACTGCTTTGTGAAATTTATATTGTTAGCAACCATTTGATAATATTGCAGTCTACTACTAATATTGTTGGCATGTCATGATTAACTCTCTAGGAGCATTTGAAGGAGTACAATTTTGGGTCAAATTTTGAAATGCTTTCTTTTGCTTCATGATTAGGCTATACCAAAATGCACATAATCACATTTACTAGAAACTTCACAATAACACCACTGACAAAAATATTTTTAAAGCAATGAAAATTTCTAAGCAAATGCCCTCTAAGAAACAAATTTGTAAGCTAAGAAAAAGTTATGACACTCACAAATTTA
The DNA here is from genome assembly GCF_018167655.1 of Microtus oregoni. Classification (NCBI taxonomy): domain Eukaryota; kingdom Metazoa; phylum Chordata; class Mammalia; order Rodentia; family Cricetidae; genus Microtus; species Microtus oregoni. The sequence continues at coordinate 21,205,700 of NW_024543063.1, forward strand.
AATTATTACCTATTAATTTTATAGCCAAATAGATTAAAGAAAGCACTCCAACAGTCCTAAGAATAACAGTACACAAGGAAAGATCAAAAGGAAGAATTAGAATGAAGAAGGAAAGACAGAGAAGTAGATAGTAAGAGAGGAAAGAAGTACTATGAAAAACTATTTTCAGGAGAATTTAGTCTATAATAAATATCAAGCAATGAACTTGCACTAAGTGAAAGAAATAGCAAGCCACTGAAGAAAATCAATGTTCCATTCCTAGGCAACATTTGAAAACTAATAGTAGCAACACGTTATACTCTTTCTTGTTGTCTTTTTTGAAGAAAGACACATAAAAAACCCAAAGCCACGTGTTTACTGGCCATTTCTTTCTTTCCTCAAAGCTGGTTTCTAGTATTCCTTCTAATTTGAACTATGATTTCTTTAATAGACATGCTCATGCCCAAGACAACTATTTTAAATTTGTATCTATTGTAATGGTATTTTTTATACATTCTGGGTGCATATGTTTATGATTATACAAGAGCATATTAGTAGCTCCTTTGTCATTGGGAACATTTAACATTTGAAAGATGCACACACACACAGTGTTTGGTGGCTGATGTCATGAGAGAGGCAGCAAGGCAGGTGTTCACAAACCAAATCAGCCTGTCTTAGCTCATTTTTTGGCTCCATCACTCAACAGCTGCACTATTTTGCTCCTTTTATTTTCAATGTACATACCAAAAGCCAAGTGTGCTTCCTATGCTTCAGATAAAAAAAATTCATAAAGCATATATTAAGTTCCAGTATTTCTTTTGGCTAGCAGCATAAAAAGAGTTAGTTCCCAGCTGAGATTGGGAGTGTGGCTTGTCCTCCCATCTTTAAGTCAAACATGCTCAATAGTGAACTGTGCTGCTGAGCACTGGTGTTTGCCAGGTTGTGTGTATTAAATACATTTGTGACTTACAGTAGGATGATTTTCTTGAGATGTAGGTAATCATATAGCTCAAGCAGCACCCGAATGTAGTCTTATATTGTGCTTAGAGCACTATATATGAGTTTCTATTACATATAATATATAAATTCACAGAACACACATATATTTGAACAGTAAATACTGTGTGTTGTATCAATACAGTTATTAAATTTCTAGTAGTATACTGAAAGGGATATTGTAGTGCGAGAGGCAGGCTGCTTTCCTGCCGCCTGGCTCCTGGCTGCCTGGCTAGCTTATACCCCAAAATAACAACACACAAATTGCATTCTTTTAAACACTACCTGGCCCATTAGCTCTAGCCTCTTCTTGGCTAACTCTCATATCTTGCTTTTAACCCATTTCTAATAATCTGTGTAGCACCACGAGGTGGTGTCTTACCTGGAAAGATTCAGCATGTCTGACCTGGCGGCTGGCTCCATCACGTCTGACCTCACTTCCCTTCTTCCCAGCATTCTGTTCTGTTTACTTTGCCTACCTAATTTTCTGTTCTATCAAAGGCCAAGGCAGTTTCTTTATTAACCAATGAAAGTAGAAGGCCCACCTACATTAGGATATATATTCTTAATTCTGTCTTAATTCTGGCAATGCTGAGACTCTGAGACTCTTGTTGGATTCCTTGAGGGCTCATGAATGATAATGGACTTCATGGAATTAAAATGAGATACATCTGAAACCACACTGTAAGTCCTTCTCATCTCACCATAAATGCTATCAATATGGCAAATAGTATTACAGTAATGAGATGCATTTCTTAGTCTTGTTATTAGTAAAGAGAAAGTGACTCTTGCTGTAAATATTTTCACAAAGATAAAGTTTGGAAAAGATTTGTCACAGAGTTACAGAGAGACCAGGTTTGTGTTTTAACAGTGCAACGAAATGCAAAATTGGAAGGATCCTGTGCAACAAATGGAAGCCAGGGAGATGTCTAGCCACCATACCAAAGTGTGATGCTTTAACACGCTGTACATATAAACAAAAACAACAGAAAACAAAACAAAACAATAATGGCTGACTTTTCAGCCTCTCTCACAGATAAGAGGAGGGAACAGATTAAGTTGAACACAAAATTTACAAAATAAAAGGCTAAGCCAGGTGGTGGTGGCGCACTCCTTTAATCCCAGCACTCCGGAGACAGAGGCAGGCGGATCTCTGTGAGTTCGAGACCAGCCTGGTCTACAAGAGCTAGTTCCAGGACAGGCTCCGAAATCACAGAGAAATCCTGTCTCAAAAAAACAAAATAAAATAAAATAAAATAAAATAAAATAATAAAAATAAATAAAAGGCTATTAGTAAGTCACAGTTGTGCATTATTGGAAAAAGGCAACACTTGATGAGTGCAAAACTTAAAACACAACTAGAGATTCCCTTTAAAATGATTGTTCAATGAAGTGATTGTTAGCTCAGGTACTAGAGCTATGCTTCCCAATGGTCGGAGCTGTGGCAGAATATGCTTCAACTGTCTCAATAAAGAGGAGAAATAAAGCAGAACAAACTCCTTGGCAGACAGGCAGCATGCTCCACTACCCTCTACCCTGCCCCCATCCTCAATGAGTAAATCCAGGAGAATGAATGTAGAAATGTCTTTTCCTCCTCTGATGAGCCTGAAATGGCTAAGAGGGTTCCACAAAATGTCTGTCAGAATTCACCAGGACTTTTAATGTTAAACAGACTTGCACCAGTAAAGATAATTTGGGGATGGGAAAGAGAAAGCGAAAATAATTTTACAATTAGACCAAGAAATGGGCTAAAAATTATCTCTCAGCTTCACTACAAATTAAACTTCTTGCAATAACAGGGTAAATATGTAGGGAAGAGTTAGAGAGATGAACCACTGGGTAACACTAAGAAAAACCACCAATGATCTGGACAGAAAACCAATGTCCACACTTAGAATTGCAAACACAACAGTGAATCTTTCATTAGAGTCATCTAGAGCTCTGTTCTAATGAAGCAAAACATGCTACAGAGATTGATCAGTATGTGTGAACTAAGGCTAAGAATATGAAAATTATGAAAAAAAAGATTTGGAAAAGATATTTGGGGATAGTAATAACCATGATAGCAGCTTCAAAAGGAAGAAGAGAAAAGCAACATTTAAAGTAATAAGAAAACATCTTGATGGCAAACAATTGGGAGGTTTCAAAAGGACTCCCAATAGAAAACAGAATAAATAAGAATATTCTTATTATGTTCAGGGTGGTCAATCTTATGTCAGCTTGATGACATAAACATTGCCCTGGTAGCTGGTAATACACGATTTCCAATGGGATGACAGTGTTTCTGGGAGAGATTAGCACTTTATGTAACTGAGGAAAGCAGATGGTCTTACTCAGTGTGGGTAGGTACTAACAAGTTCGTTGGTACTGTTCCCCCTTGCCTCGACTGAGACATCTATGTTCTCCTGGCCTCAGGCACTGGTATTCCTGGTTTTGGGGCTTTTGTATTCTGACATGAACACCAGTCTATGGTTCTCAAATCTTTGGACATGGATTGAATAACTCTACAAACCTCCCTGTTATCCAGATTGCAGACCTTGTAACCATATGAGAATATGAGCCAGTTTCCATTCCTCCTCTCTCTCCTTCCATCCCTCCCCCCTCTCACACACACACACATAGAAACACTACTGATTCTATTTCTCTGGAGAACACCAACAAATAAAATATATTTGTATTTCAAAGATAAAGGGAACAAAAATCTACAAGATGAAGGCAGAAAAATAAAGAGATTATCTGCAATGATAAAGCCTTCATGTTATATTAATATTCTTTTCATAACATAAAATGACAGGAGGCAATGAAGCAATATTCACAGAGTTTTCATGAAAAATGGCTGTGAAATGAGAAATTTATTGGAATTTGAGGGAAGAGAAACAGAAAGATATTATCGAACATAGAAAGTCTTAGAAGGTATTTCAACCAGCTACATTTTCTGAAGGAAAAAATACAATGATTCCAATTACCTTAAAAAAATAAAGCATAAACAGCAATATTGTGTTAATTTGCTAGCCTTTATATAACACAGGTACATAGACTTAATGGCTTCAATGACAGAAATTTATCCTTATTTGGTCCTAAAACCTGAACATTGCAAACAGGAGACTGCAAGAATAGCTTTCTTCTGAGGTGCCTCCTTTTAACTGATGGACGCCCAGCTCTCCCTGTGTCATCATGTGGCCTTCCTTTTGTGTAGCTTGTGCCCTTTATTTTAACTAGTTGTTTTGAAGCATGATTAATATGTTAAAAGAATCATGATTAATGTGTATAGTTAAATGAATCTGGACCTATGCATACATCCATGGTTACATTTAAAGTAATGGACATTCTTTCCTCTCTCCAAGGGTTTCCTTGTGTGTTTTGTTTGGTTCTTTGCTTTGTCCTGTTTACTTGGTAAGAAAGTCTAAGATGAGATCTTTTCTTATACAAACCCCAGTCACTTCAATTTAAGCCCACCATTGAAATATCATTTCAATTAAACCATCCCAATGAAGACCTTATCTCTAAAATACATTTACATTCTGACCTACTAAAAGTTAGATTTCAGATCAGTTTTGGGGCAGAAGATACAGTTAGCCTATCCCAGACATAAACAACCAACAATGAGAGGGACAATGTAAGAAAAGCCATTTCAGTCATGAATAACTATTAACAAAAGCTGTATGTTGTTAGTAGGAGTCAGCTTGTGTGTTCCAGGCTGCCCAGACTCCTGAAATAACCACACAGAAAATATATTAACTAAATCACCGCTTGGCCCATTAGCTCTGACTTCTTATTGGCTAACTCTTACATTTTAATTTAACCCATTTCTATTAATCTGTGTGTTACCTCAAGGCCCTGGCTTACCGGGTAAACTTCTGGCATCTGTCTCTGGTGGGGCAATATGACTTCTCCCTGACTCCGCCTTCTTTCTCCCAACATTCAGTTTAGTTTTCCTCACCTAGCTCTACTCTACCCTATCACAGGCCAATGCAGATTCTTTATTAATTACCCAACAAAAGCAACACATATACAGAAGGGAATCCCACATCACCTCCCCTTTTCTATCAAATAAAAGCGAAGATTTTAAATTTAACATAGTAAAATTACATATAACAAAACAGGTATCAAGTAAGAATTACAGTTACAATATTTATATCTAATTTGTCTCTTATTATAACTAAGGAAAACTTTAACTATATATTCTTCAACTCCATCAAAGACCCCAGAAGGATACAATATTACCTAAATTAGCAAAAATTGCATTGTATGAAACTTCCAAAACTCTAGAATTGACAGAGACATCTTGCTGCCTAGACACCCAAAGTTCTTCTGTAACATTGGAGCATCCAGTCTTCAGCCTACAGGCCCATAATATCCAACAGACTTTTCCACAAAACAGGAAATTTCAAAGACAGTTCCCCTTATATTGGAAGTTTGTCAGTCATTTTTTTCTGTGTCCTGCAGAATGTCTAGCAGACTCTTTCATGAAACAGGAATGCTGAAGGACCAACCCACATTCTTTAGGCAACTTCAGCATTCCTTTTTTCTGTCAGTCCTGCATGTCCAGTCAAGCAGTCCAGGCAATAGCAGTTTCTTGCCCAATGGCTAACAAACTCCATGAGGAACGTCTTCGATACCCATCTTCCTCTTAAAGTAATTGGTGCTGCCGGGAGCAGATGTGTCTCACTGTCATAAAAAGTCCTAAATTTTCAAAACATTTCAAAGACCAGGTCATTGAAAGGTTTGAAGATTATCTGTCTAACTGAAATATCTCTCTCTATATATAGAAAACCTAACTAACATGACTACAAGCTTGACTATTACAGATGATTATCTATTAACCTATATTTCTCAATTATACATTATATTTTTAATGAGATACACAAATACAATACCTTCATCAAGAGCAGAAATATATATGTAAGAAAACTGACCTAAAATTTGTATCAATAAACCAAGATACATAGCAAGACAAATCTCTATAGCACATCCCCCTTTAAATATAAATAAACATTTATAAACAATATGTGGGAATATGGGCTTAGTTCTCTCCAAACTGCTTCCTGCTTTTTGTTGGGTGAAGTAATTTTAGGGGGTGTTCAAGGCACCCTTTCAGGAGGTTTTGGTTTATTAAACCACATTAGTCTGGAATTAATCCACAGGTTTTCATCTTCTGTGAAACAAAAGAAGAATATCTTTTCCAAAACAACAAATCCTTAGACCCAAATTTTGAAGACAAGATACTTTAAAAAAAAATATATATATATATATATATATGTTATTTAGCTCCTTCCCAGTCAACAAATTCAAAGAAAACACAATAATATATATAATTCAGACTCTTTGTATATATTCTATCTTTACATGTCTTATTTATCTTTACTCTTTTTAATCTATGACAGTCTGTACTCTGTCTCTTTAAGGATTTCACCTTTTTTAAACCTTTTATTTCTTTTTATAACTGTCTATATTCTTTTTCTTCTCTCTCCCAAGCCTACATACATTTATCCAACACTATGACCTGTTAGAGTTCTTTTATGTCTGAATCTGTCCTATAGTGTATCTGTAATCCTTTTCTGTCCTAGAGAACTTTTAAAATGGTAAGCAGCTTGGTCTTAGCATCCTTGGGCACTGGCTCCACCTCTCTCTGCTTTTCAACGTGGTGGAGGTACCATTACTGCCAGCTCTGGGACTGCCAGATAGGAGCTGCGCTCACCACTTTAACTCTGAGAAGGTGTGTGCAGCACATAAATTCTTTTTTTCTGAGTAATAGCTAAATATGCCATGCAGCACACTGTGTGGCCTGGAAATATCTCTATGTATGGTAGCAGGAACCTGCCATGCTCTCCTGCTTGTGCACACCTAGTAGACCTAATTCTATTGCTTGCCCATGTATGGAGCATTGAGCTGTTTGCATGATCTCAGCTACTTTCTTCCCGACCCAGAGTGGGCACATAAGCAGTTGGGCCCACAAACACCATTCAAGTGCTCAGCCTCCCAAAAGAGCCAGTGCAGTTTGTGCTGCCATTTTGAAACTTCAGAGTTTTTTTTTTTTTTTTTTTTTTTTTTTTTTTGCTACTGCCGCTGAATCAGCAAGACCTCTCTTAAAGCAGCTGTTGCACACTGTCAGCAAGTAGAGTCCATCCAAAAAGAATGCAGCTAAATTTTGGTGTGTGTGTGTGTGTGTGTGTGTGTGTAGCATTCCTTTCCAAGCCCTCTGAGGTTTTATGTGGATTTTAGTTGGCCACATTGGCACCAATTTGTAGTAGGAGTCCGCTTGTATGTTCCTGGCTACCCAGACTCCCGAAATAACCACACAGAAACTATATTAATTAAATCACTGCTTGGCCCATTAGCTCTAGTTTCTTATTGGCTATCTCTTACATCTTAATGTAACCCATTTCTATTAATCTGTGTATCACCACGAGGCAGTGGCTTACTGGGTAAAGTTCTAGCATCTATCTCAGGCAGGGCTACATGGCTTCTCCCTGACTCTGCCTTCTTTCTCTCAGCATTCAGTTTAGTTTTCCCTGCCTAGCTCTACTCTACCCTATCACAGGCCAGTGTAGATCCTTTATTCATTAACCAACAAAAACAACACATAAACAGAAGGGAATTCCACATCAATATGTGTTAAATATTAACCTCTTCAAAAGAAAAGAAAAGTAGGTTGAAATTAATGATGTTAAATGTGTCAAATTTTAAAATTTTACTATAACTTTGCTGGTGTTTTCTTTTCACTTTATTTTGATTTTCAAGTCACAGATAAGCCATAACTAGCAGAAGCTCTTTGTGATCACAGAATGAGTAGGAAAGCTAAGAATGAAGTGTGTTTTATTAAAAAAAAAAATAGGCAGGTTAGACTGAACTCTAGGCTGCCCTTACTGGGCACAGATAATGTCACTAGGGAATCTCAAGCATCAACCCCAACTATGTGAAGACCTTGTTCCTCAATGGTAATGGGAATTGACTAGAAATAATGAACAAGTCTTGACCAATCAAGCCTCCCTGAGAAATGCCATCATTAATTATTTTTCAAAGATAAAACAATACTCCGAGTTCCTAATTTTTTTGACAAAGCCTAGAAGGAGCTATCCAAAAACAGGAGTACTGAATAATTTTGTAGGATCCAAGAAAATGAAGTCTCTTTGAAATTGAAAGATAGTGGTTGCATTGGAAAGAAAGAATTGTGTTCACCAACCTCCAGTGAAATTCATATATTGAAACCCTAGCCCAAAGTACCTCTGCATATGATCTTTCATTGAAGATATCAGCTGTTAACTTACAAAGAAGTCATGAGGATGGGTGCTAATTCAATATGACTTGTGTCCTTATGAAAACGGAAAAGTTGAACACAATTACATCTGAACAGGAAGGCAAAGTTCGGAGTAAAACATTTTACCACCTAAACGATTGCTAGAAGCCAGGAGTAACACTTAGTTGGAGTCCATTCTCTCTCAAAGCCTAAGGAAACAAAAAAGCAATCCCTAATGATAACCTTTGTGTTACACAAGCCTCTAGGTTTGTGAAACAATCAGTTTACACAGCTGAAGCACCCAAGCATGCAATGCTCTTTGTGGCCCTCTAGCCAAGTAATGTAAAGACAGAGCACCAATGACTGAGCAGTTAGTAGTGTGGGCTCAATATCAGTGCTCGGATTCCATGCCCGAGGTTCCTCCTGCTTGCAGATGTCCATGACACCAGGTAGAAATGGGTAGGAGACCTGAATAAGGGTAGCATAAGTAACACCAGACTTTTAAAACCAAGGTTTAATCTAGTGTCACATCTGGTCTCAGCAAGTGAGGTGCAAACATGGTAGAAGTATTAAGAAAAATGTCTCTGCAGAGTAAGGGGTGGGAAGAAAGTACTGAGGCCAAGGGCTTTTCTGGCTTCATTGCTAACCTGACACTTGGAGAACAGTAAGGGAAAGGAAGAGCAGACTGGACTGGAGACTCAAGAGTGCAGAATAACATAGATAAAGTCCTTGCCAGACTAAAGATGAGCTCCAGAGCAAAGAAGGCAAAGGAACTTCCTATGTGGTAGAAATGTCCCAGCTCAAGTCTACCTGCCATACTCCATGACTGGCCAGGACCAATAAAAACAGACTATATACACCTCCTGAGTACTGGGGAAGATTCAAGGGCGGTAGCTGGAGAGTTTCTGCCACTACACTGGACCCAACCCTTCTCTCAAAGTATAACATAAGTAATATAATTTAATAGCTGCCAACATCTAACTTGTCATAGACACTCCCATCCTAAGTCCAGAGCACTGTTCATCTATTTTGCCTAGTGTCTCCCTTATGATGAACTTAGAAGGAAGAAGTTGGTTGGATAACTTGCATTCCTCATCTCTACTCTGGGCCTTGGGTATGTACCAAAACAACCAACTCTCATTTTTTGGGTCCTTGTTACCAACATAATCATCTCCCTCATTTTCTGTTGTATTTCCTTAGGATACCTTAATGGTGTACCTAATGGTAAGACCTAAACCTTTATATCATCATATCATTCTGACTCTGAGAGTGCTGAACAGGTCTGTTCATGGTTTGAATTTACAAAAAAGGGGGCACCAATGTGCACCCAAGTTAATTAGTTAAACGACAGACACATTTTTTCTTTTCACATTGTTAAAAAGCTTCATTTCTGCCTCCTCATGGCAGCTATGAAAGAAGCCTCTCTTCTCATCTCCCAGTCTATGGGTACACTGAGTCGGAGGTCCCCTGAGGACCTATAGAGTTAGTTTAGATTTAGTTTAAGAAGGACAATTGTACATCCAGCAAAAGGGAATGGATGTCCTTGAAGAATGGAACTTCTAGGTGGCAGTTTGAATGTAATTGGACTCCATAATCTCATAAGATGTGGCACTATTAGAGGGCTTAGCTTTGTTGGAGGAAGTATGTTACTGTGGGGGCAGTATTTGAGGTTTCTTATGCTCGGGATACCGCCCAGTGTCTCAGTCAACATTCTGTTCCCTAAAAGATGTAGTATTCTCAGCTGCCTCTCCAGGACCATGTCTGCCTGAATGTTATCATATCTCACTATGATGATAATGGACTAAACATCTGAATTGTAAGTGAGCCACCCAAATTAAATGCATTTCTTTATTAGAGTTGCCTGGTTGTGATGTCTCTTCACAGCAATAGAAACCCAACTAAGACAGTATGCAAACTCTTACTGGGTCATGGAGAGGAATGACAAATGGGACAACCCCTGTTTCCTTCCTTGGACTACAGGTCAATGTGTTCATCTTCCTAGAGGCACAAAAACACACAGTCCCTGATGCAGGGCACACAGAGTTATAAAAGATAGCATCTCATCTTACAAAGCATTGCCACATTTTTGAGTATGCCTTCAATGAGGAATTCTAAAATCTGATTGGACTACCTCTTGGGAGTACCCAATATCATCAATAGATCCACGGTCACAAACCCATTCCTGCACCTTTGGAATATGGGTTCCATGACTAAGTGCTTTGCTATGTGAAAATCTATGTAATTTTCTCACACTCCTCACAAGTGGTCCTGAGTGAGGCTCCATGGGTGAAAAAAGTAAACGTCTTCCAGAAGAGCTGCTGTGCCCATTAGGTTTATCACCTGGCTCTCCAAATAGAGGAGGCCCAAAGTAGTTATCAACTTGTCACTAAGAAGCCATGGAGGTTACTGAAGGAGGTGCTCCACGTACATAGCATCTAGTCTCCTACTAGCAGATACACTCATAGCTGTAGGGAGTGAGAATCCTTCTGTGGTCTCCATCTTCACCGTTAGTTCATGTGCCTCTCTGTCAGGCAGTGTTAATTGATTACCATGAACTTGCCAATACCTATGTCTGCTTTCTTGGGGGTGTTCAGAGGAGTGTACATTTTAATGATACATATCTCACTAGATAGCCATTTCCTGATCACCAGCTATATCCTCTATTCTGGACCTTCCTGTATCCCAGTCTTTTTTCTCTATGGTCCCATCATTTGGCCTCTGTGATAAATACAGTTGATTGTGAATTTGACAAGATCTGGACTCACCTAGAAGAGAAGCTGTGATACATTCTGTGAGCGATGATCTAGAATGAGATGGGAAGATTCACCCTAAAAGTGGGCATTGTCCTTTCCTGGACTTGAGTCCTGGACTGCACACAACATAGGCAGCTAGGTGAGCACCAGCATGCATCCCTCTGTGTTCTCTGACTGGAGGAAGAGTGAGCATCTGCCTTGAGCTCCTGCTTCCTAAACTTCCCTGCCATGATGGAACACATCCTGGACCTATGCAGCAGAACAAACTCTACCTCACTGAAGTTGCTTTGCTTGGGAAATTTCATCATATAAACAGGAAAAGGGACGACTACAACTGTTCCTCAACTCTAGCTACTACTTTTTCCACTCGGTAAAAGCCCCAGATTCACATTATGAGGCAAATTTCCTGACTTAATTTGGTATATTTGTACAGAAAATAAAGGAAAGGCTTCATTATAGCTTGACTCTGGGGTCACCTTTTGAGTCAACAGAGAGTTAAAATTTTTCCTGTTGTGGAAATTTAAGCAAATTAAAATGAATAACAAACCAACAAAAATCCATAAGTGAAGAAAAAAAAAAACAAAGCCAAAGCTCCAAACACCAAAAAGAGCTCAAAATTTAAAAAATAAAAGTTAAAAATTTTTATAACTTAGGAAGACAAGGGATTGAGGAAGACACCCAGAATTAATCTCAGAGTTCTATGCCACATGTGTATGCCTGCAAGAGTATCCACATGCACACACATGTATATGCATGTGCTATATGTGTACATGAACACAATATTTAGCACATCATAGTTCTTAAATAGAATTTTTCACCAAAATTCAAAGATATTTCTGCACATTATAGGATATTATTAGTGAAGTTTCACAGAATTGCCTGGTTACTGTGGAGCAGAACCATATATAAGTTTGCTTTCAAGGCTAGGTTAATTCTCTCACTGTGTGCCATTACATAAAATTTTCATTTTATTTGCAAAGTTTCTGGAAAATAAAAAGTCTCAATATTCCAATCTTTCTCAATTGCATAAAAAAGACTTAGCAGCTATTTCAAAAGAGAATTAAGAAATATCCCTGTCAATTCTTGGCATCTAGAAATAGTGCATTAAGAATTCACAATCGTTATCTCCACTATTTGAAGAACTTTGGCCAGCCAGATCAACCAATTCTCCCGGTCTGGCTCAGAACTACCTGTGTGCTATGACAAGCTCTATCCTATGTCGTGTGCATTGATAGCATCTGCAGCATGTCACCTGTTAGGGGTAGTATGGAATGCTTCAAGAGCTTGCCAAGAGTCTATTTACCTCTGAGAAAAAGATAGAAAGAAGTATGTGAATTACCAAGAAAGAGTTGTGTGCTGATATCCAGGAACTCTGGAGTTTAGAATAATAATGCTTTCCCTACGGATAATCAAAACATAGATTTAGTGTTCTGAAGCGTAACAATTTCCCTCAGGGAAAGTTTTTTCCAAACACAGAAATTCAAGCTAGTTGCACATCCATGAACCAAAAGGACCTGGAACACTCAACAATCTGGGTACAGGCTGAACCAGGAGAGCAAACTAAGCACACTTAAAAATAACAATATGGATAAGAAGGATCGCAGTCAAAATCTGCACTGAGAGAGGTCACTGTGACCACATCATGTAGTGCCAAATACCCAAGGCCTCCTTGGCCTGCTGCATTTGGGAATCTCTGGGCCAGGCTGCATCAGGCACTGGCCCCAGTGTTCACTTGCTTAACTTTAGTAGTTATTGCCAGGAGTTTGGGTTGCGAAGTTGCTTATATTTAGAATAACAGGTATGTGACCCAGTTCTAAGTCAGCTCAGTGCCGCTCTCCCTGCTGGTGTCTTTGAGATGTGTTTCATGGAGCTCTAATGATGTAATGAAGAAAAGGACACACTGTCCCACTTCATACTTAGCCTTTTACTATCCTATAGGGAGTATGTATCACAGCTTCTCCTCATATTCTTTCTTTGCATAATGCTACAAGACTTGGGGATATTTCATGGTTTGAACCTCAAATGATCCAAAGGCTCATGCTTTGAATAGTTGTGTCCCTACAAAAACCACTATTTTTGTAAGCTGAGGACCCTGTGGGAAATGAGTCCTAGTTGGTGAAAGCAGGTCATCAAAGGCCAGTCTGTGAATGTAGTGCCTGGCCCCTGGTTCCTATTTCACTTCCTCTGCTCCCTGGTTCATCACGTTTTAAATGATCTCCACCAAATGTTCTCTCTATCATGAACTGAGATACTCAACCATGCCTTCCCCACTATGATGAGCTGAGCACTGAAAGAAAGGTACATCTTTGTTCCCTTAATTTGTTTTGGGCAGATATTGTAGTCATAGTGAATAAAGGTGCTTTAAATAAGGTGTTTTGTACTGGCTCATGACTTCTTACAAAGAAAATGAATCAGAAGTTCTGGGTTTTAATAAAACTTTACTAGGAAACCAAGTAGCCTCTTCCCTGTGAAATCTGGGAAGAACCATAAGGTCTGTTTTTTAGCTTCTCCCTTCTGCAATATCCCAAGGTCATTGTGAAATCTAAAGGAGCTCTGATTTGCTTGAACTTTATAAAAAAAAAAACTATGTAATTCTACAAATGCAGACTACTGTGAAACATGCAAAAGGCTTTTCAAAAGTGAAATATGATCTCCAGTTGCAAACTGATAGGCTAGGTGAAAGCACGCCACGGGCAGCGACTGACATGTCAGGTACACGGTGGGATCCAGGGCCAGGTGTTCCTGCCAATGGCAGCTTTGCAGCCACCTTCTTCAGTCACTATCTTATTACTAATTCTGATGAAAACATAAGGAAGTGAGGGCCCTCAGCTGTGCGACCATGATGTCTTGACAATGACATCAGCCCTAGTAGTTGTTACCCAGACAAACATCTACATATTTGTATGGGAAGTCATGTGTAACGTCCCTAAGGAAAGTGGGTACCAAATAGAAAGCATCTCCCTGGGAAAAGAAAAAGGAAGTTCCATTCTCATTTAGACTTAACTTTTCTTTATATTGTAATAGCAATGATCATGAGTTGTTAAAAGTTACATAAAAGTGGTTAAACATGTTATAGAAAAACAATACTGAGTTTCCACAAACTAGTTTCATCAAAAATATCCTTTCTTAGACATTTTCTTTTTACAAGTTAAGTTTCCCCACATTACTTTGGAGGTACATGATAAATATTATGTGCATAAATGCATAACACATCCATCCTTGTCAAGCACAAACATTTGAAATGTATTCAAAGTTTTTTTTGACCAGTTCCTCTCCATTCATGTTTAAAATCTCATTAGTTGATCTCAAATATCGATTAGAAGATTGAAAAATATCACTGTAAAGGTACCAACTTAGTAGATATAGGAATTCTATCATCATAAATCCCAAAGAAGTAACCACCTTAATTCTTTAAGGCAGCAATTCCAGACTATTATCCAAGTTCATTTCTACTTAGTCTCTGCTCAGCAATTGTACTTGCCTGTTGCATTGCTCCCAGAGACTTCTGTGTTGATCAGCCTTGGATGGGATTTAAAGGAAGGCAAAGCTACAGAAGTCAAGTTAAGCTGCTGCTTAATTTTGTCTTAACATCCCTCTTCTCTCTCTCCCCAGAAGCAATCAATGTTTAACCACAATGGAAGGGAAAAGGAAAGCATTGTTTAATATTGCCTTGCAAAGGAAAACATCCAATTAAAGTAACTACCTGAATAAATAATTTGCTCAAAATATGCTGTTTTCAAAGAAGGAAAATATTTACTTCGTTCACTTTTTAAATGAGAAATATAAAAGGTTTGAATTACTCAAAAACAGTAAGGAAATAGAAATGTAATGTGCTGGCTTTGTGGGAGCCTAGCCAGTTTGGATGTTCACCTTCCTAGATATGGATGGATGGGGGACGACCTTGGACTTTCCACAGGGCAGGGAACCCTGACTGCTCTTTGGACTGGAGAGGGAGGGGGAGAGGAGTAGAGGGAGGGGGAGAAGGGTGGGAAGAGGGGTTCTCAATAAAAAAAGGGGGGGGGAAGAAATGTGCATTTTACCCAAACCATGATAAGTGAAGGAAACACACTCATAAGACTAGTGGGAATGGGAGAAACTGGTAGAGATTGAAAGCAAATATATGGGGAGGGAAGAGAAATAGAGAGATGGAGATTCAGATGCCTGTTTGTATTCTAATGTGTGAGAGAAAAATTATATAGATTTGGGTGACTGGGAAATCGGCAAGAGTTGGGGGAGGCAAACTATAATCAGACTATAGTGTATGGGAAAATCTACAGTCAATAAAAATAGTAAGAAGAGTAGCAATAAAAAAGAGAAAAAATAATACAGGAGAAAAGGAAGATAGAAGAAAAGATGGAAAGGAAAAAGGGAAGGTTGGGAGGGAGAGTAGTTGGGTGGAAAAAATAATCAGGGGAGGTAGGAGAGTAAGGGGGAATAAAGAAGAGAGAAAAGGAGAAGGAAGAAGAGGAAAGAAAAAAGGGAAGGGGAGGAAGGAAAGAGGAATGGAGAGATGGAATGGGAGGGAATAAGAGAATGGAGAAAGGATGGAGGGAGAGAGGGAAAACGGAAAGAGAAGGAAGGGGGTACAGAGAAAGGGAATGGTAAGGAATGGGAAAGAGAAACAGGAGAAAGGAATAGAAGGGAAAGGAAGGGAGGAGAGGGAAAAGGAGGTTGGAAAACTTGAAAGGCAAGAAAAAGGGAAGAAAAGGAGCCAAGTGAAGCTTGCGCTGATCTTAGTGTTCACAGATGTGTGCCGTATTCAGTTTGTAGTTGCTAACATTATCAGAAGCATATTATTCACTGGTGTCCAGGACACCTGGATCCTGATCACCCAGCCACTGTTGTGAAATTTTACATTTCTTTCATGATTACTGCATCTTAGAAGTCATTGTAAGCACTTGAGATGCAATCCTCTCTAGTCCCTGAGTTCTATTCTGTAATCATTACTCCATCATCTTCATTACATTCAGACTTGAGAAATCTACAAAGGTAATGAATGGCTGGCGAAGCTGCCAACTTCATCTCTCTCTCCAAGCTGATTAGTAATAAATTTCATTATTTATTGAGGTTTCTTTTAACCTTCCAGAAGATAAAAACAAGACTTTCTGCAAGCGTAAAGTACTGGTAGCAGACCACAGCATCTGCTGTAGGATTCAAGTTTATTTTCTTCAGGGATGTTTCAAGATAAGCTTTTGAAGTTTGTAAGTATATGGCAATTCCTAGTTGTTTCAAACTTCTACAGTTCTGAAGTCTTTCACTTTCCTTACTGCCTTGTTTAGAATGGTTAGAAGTGTGTAGCTCCCTGTTAACTGGGGGTTTTAGATATTTTTCAAAAGCATTTGTTTCTGCTTCAGATAAGGATATAATAAAAAATTGTTTTAAAGCCAAAAATAGCCATAGTGTGTATATAATAAATGCAGTTTTTTGCTTTGGTAAAAATCTTTCACGCAGTCATCACTAACTTGTAGAAAGCCCTTCTTTGAGTACTTGCTAGTAGAATGGCTTCTAAGTCGTGTTATGGAGATCTAAGGAATATTAACTTTCTGGGAGTCTGTATTAAGTTTATATTCCATTAAGAAAAACAGAATCTTCTACATGGTTTAAATAGGGCAGTAGTAACACAGGTTGTTCAAAAGGGATCCAGTTTTTAAAAGGACAAGGAAGTGATGAAGGAGCAAGCGAACATAGGACTGACATCCAAGAAACTGGGATCAGAAGTGCTACCCTGCCCACAGGTTGGAACTCATGACATAAATGTGCTGTTGAACTTCAGGAAAAGGTCCAAAGAGAGAGGGGTTGAGAAGACATGAACTCTTATCTGTAACGACAATGCTCAAACCAGGCTTCCCCCACAGTCGGACTGCACACCAGCCTGTTGTTCTACCTCAGAAGTTTGGGTTTGATACACTAAGTGACCTGTACAAACCAGATATCCCACCAAAAATAAGGAAAGGAAATATATATATTTAACTAGACGTATTTCATAATTGTCTAAGTCTTTAAAAATGAAAATTGGAAGAATGGTCCATTATCAAGAAGACATTTTTAGAATGCCTCCTATTCCCTCTCTTCTGTGTCTTGTTTTTGATATTGTTATTATCATCCTTAATTATTCTGCTTAATTTCAACAACTACTTTGCAAATTTGGCACTGTCCTGTATTATCCTTTGGTTTACAAGATAATAATACTTATTCCTTAAATGAATGGTAAAATTAGTTATTGAATGTTCGGGAGAGATTATTAAAGAATAATTTCCCTTGCAAAGAAGTCACCAAAATTCCAAGTCTACCCTCCCTGCCTCAGTCAGTTCTTGCTTAGAGAGATACTGTCTGCATGCTTTCTTATTGCTCTTACAGACAGCAGTTTATCTCAAGGAGACTATTTTCTTCAGAACTTTTCATACAATTTTAAGGTGGATGGTATTTAATTTTAGGCATGTATTTGGAAAGAAATGAAGTGGCTTGATTGATCATGATAGGTACTTTGAGGTTTTTCTCTTGTTGGATAAAAAGCATAGGTACTTAGGATTTGCATTACTTGATGTCATAAAATTAATTAATTAATTAATTAATTAATTAAACAAAACAAAATATGACCATCCAAACATTTGTGATAGGTAACACAGTGCCATTTTTGGAATTGATTCCTCTCATATAGAACGTCAGCTCTCTCACACTAACTTAGATCAATCATGAGTGACTCATATAGACAAGCTCATATCCCTGAAGTCCAAGACCTGAGATAAGACCATGGGAAAGATACATCTTGTCTATTAGCACTGTGGGGAATCTACTAATGTCATAGATTTCAAATTCTTCAGACAACATCTGTCTCTTTAGATGCTCTCCTCAGTGTACATATCTTTGTGCTAAAATGACAATCCTTTGGATGTACAAGAGTACAACTTCTCCTGGAAGTTCTCAACTTGTACTTCATAAGGCCAAGAAAATGTGGTATAGAGACTTTATTGTATTTCACTGAAGGGACTGGGGAGGAAAAATCACCTACCATTGATATCCATTTCTTCAGTAGGAAAAACATTGGCCTAGCAATTGAGAAATGAGCATTGTGAGTAAGGCTGGGATTATAGCAAACCAGACACAAGAATACAAAATAGGGGTGACTCTCATTTAGGATCTAGAAACTCATGCAAATTATACACAGGAAGCCTACTTTAAATTTTGGCTCTTTTATTTAGTGATTGTAATATTTGGGGTGAATTACTTAGCCATCCCTTCGGGCCTTATAAAATGAAAGTAATAAGAGCATCTATTCCAGTAGGGTTAGCGCAAGGATTAAATGAGTTAAACTCTGTCAAGAGCTGAGACTAGAGCCTGGCACATAGTAAGCACTGCATATGTGTTTGTTAAGTCAACAAATTCCAACCTGGAGACAAGCGCGTCATTCCTAACTGTGTACACAACACACACAAATGCCAATGGAGAAGCAATAAATCCTTCTGAGAAAGAAAATCACAGATTCACAGAGCCTCATTTTCAGAGCTGCTCGTGTTGCTTCCAGACATTGGCTACTTAATCCTTCCAGAACAACCAGAGAGAATTTACGCAAATAAACTTCTCCATTTACAGAAGAGAAAGCAACTACACAGTAAGATGGTGTGCTTTCCTTGAGTCAGCCCAAGGAGTACAGCAGCTCTCAGTGTTTCTTCCTGTCTTAGGTTCCCTTGCTTTTTAGCAGAAAAAAGAACAAACAACTAAAACCTTAAATATGCGATATCAAAGAAGGTATAGAAAAACATGTTTTCACTGTAAAATATTTACGCAACTTTTAGAAGCTAGAATTTTCCTCTGGCTGCTATGGGAAACTAAAAAAGTAAGGGCTGTCAACGAAACTACAACTTCCCATTCTGATTTCCTAAGACCACAAGGAGATCAAAAGTGAAGCTGGGTTTAAAATAATAGTAACACCAAGTGTGCAAGTTCTGTTTAAATTAATGCAAATGTGACCAGATTCTGGCAGCATATGGAAAGCTACTCTGAAGGTAAATCGGGAGAACATATAGCAATGAGACATTTGAGAAGAGGTTGACTACCCATATAACCAACACAGTTAAAAAGGAAAAATCTGTATGAGGAGGATTTGGGTAGAGCTGACCTGAATAGCATGTTCAACTTTCCCCTCCAAAGAGAGCCTTAATGAGTTTTGAGAAACAATAATCTTTGTCCATAAAAGTTTCTTCATGACAACTACTGTTTGTGCAAGAATTCTTGGATTTTATTCAATGTAGCAAACTGTCATAACAGGGTAATACAAGAATAGAAGGGAGAGGGAAGAAGGGAAGGTAACAGCAGAAAAGGTGAGAAATGGATATTTTAGTTATTTCCATAAATAATATCCATGTTAAGGCATATTTTGAAAATGAAACTTTGTAATTTTAAATACTAAACAATATGTTCTTACTGCACAAAATAGAGATTATATAATTTAGTAAAAAACGTAGAAGAAAATCAAACTCACTTTATTTATGCCATTCCAATGTATGTGAGCATCTTTGACATGCACAAACATATACCTATGCCTCTAAATTAGAACACAATCTTTCATGCTTTATCTTTTGAGAGTTTCATATTTATAAGCAATTTTAGCCCTTCATCCTTATCATCCTATCACATACCCATCTATTAAAACCCTTATTCTTCCCAACAAGTTTACTGTTCTCCCTTCTTTTATATAGTGTGCATGTGCATGTGTGTGTGGGTGTGTGTGTGCGTGCACACGCACACACATGTTCATATACTGCTTAATTTAACCAATGTTACCTGATAGACACAGGTGGTGGTTATTTCCTCTAGCATGGGAAAACTACCAGTGGTTACACTACTGAAGAGAGTGACATTTCTTCCCCCATCCAACCTTAGCTGTCTATACTCCACCTTGAATGATGAAATGTTGATAGGCTAAACAGTGTGCAGGTCTTTTTCAGACAACCACCTTTAAAGTGAGTTCATGAATTCATCTGCTGTACCATGTCCAGAAGACATTATTACACAGCACTTCTTCCCAACCTCTTGCTCTTACATGCTTTCTGTCCTCTCTCCCACCATGTTCCCAGAGCCTTTGGGGACAGAGGGTGATAAAGGTGATGACAGGTAAGACCAAGCACTTCACAGAGTTTTTCTCTACTTTGACCAGGTATGAGTCTGCATCCACTAAAAAAACAGAACCTTTTCCTGCAGTTTTCTTTCTTCGGGATTATGTTCTGTTTAATTTATTTTAAACTAATAAACAAAAAGCAAAAATTGTGCATATCTGTAGCAGTTCTGTTTGGTGTTTTAATACATAAACACCGAGTATAATACTCGTCACGATAAACATAGTTTTCTTCTCAAATATTCATCATTTTTCTTTTGAGTGAACACATTCAAAATCTTCTCTACCAGTTTTTTGAAATACACAGTATATTGTCATTATCCATAGTTACCCTGCTATGTCCTAAAACCGCTTATTCATATCAGAGTGTAAGATCAACCTCTCCCCATTTTGGGATTCCCACCTGACAATCTATTCCTATGAGCTCATCATTTTTTATATTCTGCAGTTGAGTGAGGTCACATGATACTTGTCTTTCTGCACCCGGCTGTTTCACTTAACATAATGTGTTGGTGAGTCTTCATTGTCAATTCAAATGGGTTGAGAAATCCCTAGGGCATCAGTGAGGCACACATTTGGCTATGTTCATGAGGGCATTTTCAGGGAGGATGAATTGAAGCAGGGAAGAGATGCCCTGAATGTGAGTGGCACCATCCCATAGGAAGGCAAAGGAGAAATCCAGACAATGATAGTATCCCAGCTTTCAATTTCCTGATTTGTCAAAATTTAAGAACATAGAGCCATGCTCCTGTAGCAACATCATCCCTGTCATGGTGGACTGTTCCCCCAAACAGTAAGCTACAATAAATCCTTCCTCTGCTTAGCTGAGTCTTGTCAGATATTGGTTAGCAACAACGAGAAAAGGAACCAATACTTGTAGTTATCTCAATTCCATCCATCAACATTCTTACAAGTGATGGGACTTCATTCTTTTTAGTGGCTGTATACTATCCCATGGTGCATTGCAATTAATTCCTTCAAATACTGTCAAATTCTATCAACATCATTTTCTCTTTATACTCAAGATAGATTTGTCACAGTACTATGAGTATTTCACTTTTACTTTTTATTCTTTGTCCTCTTGCATCTTTCTACTGTTATAATTTAAGACCTTGTTTGCATCATTTATAAAAGGAAATGTCAGTTCTTTAGCCTGGCTTCCAAAGCATTGGCAACTACATGAGCGGACACACAAAAACCTCTCGTTCACGAGAAAAGATTTGGAGTTAGAGATGTGTTGAATCTATATATGGAGGTCTACATGGGCAGGGCCTTGCATTATTCTCAAATAACTTTACTCCATTTAATCAGCAATTTCTCTAAAGTGCCCAGCTATTATGTTAGGGCAAAGTCAGAAACATCAACCAAGAGCTAGCTCAGGATAAACAAGGAAACACTGAGAAACTCAGTCTCTCAAGATCTTTATTCTTAGCTCTGCCGTGCCTGGAGACATGGTCTTAGCTTAAAAATCACATCTTCCAAAGCAAGGGCCAAGAGGTGCTTAAAATGACAGCTGATGCCTAGGGCCTCACAAAAGCCCCACTTATACCATAGGCTGCTCCAGACAGGTGCTGTCTGCACACAGGGCAAGCATCTGTGCCTTCATGCTTTGAATGCTTTACAAGGTAAATAAAAGAGACCCTCGCAAAGCTCTGTGACCTGGGAGAAGCAATTTGAAGGGTCTCACAAGCTTCCAACCAATTCCCCAAAGAAGCTCCCTTGACAGATGTCTCCTCTCTCTCCAAGGTCCCCACTTTTTCAGAGCTATGGTGAGAAATGTTTGCAGCTTTCCCCAGAGTGAGAGCGACTATCAAAGCAGACCCAGAAAGAGCAAGGAGATGAGTCTAAGAAGCACAGTAGAGACGGCTCCAGATTAGACACAAGCAGCAATTGTTCCAGGAGATGGTAAAAAAATCCCGCTAGGCAGAGGCAGTCCATGTGCTGTGACAAAGTACTCCATTAGTCTCCACAGTTAACCATGGGCCACTCTCTCCCTCAATTTATCTAGTCAGTATTGTTTACACTCCAAAAAAAAAAAAAAGGAAAACTACAATTCAGATTCATCCTAGCAAAAAAAGGGAAAGGAAAATGGAAAGGAAGAGGAGGAAGAAAAGAGAGGGAGGGAGGGAAAGAGGCGATAGAAAATGGGGGAGGAAGGTTGACTTAACAAAAAGTTCAGATTGTGAGCTAAAATGAGTTCACCATGGCCATCATCATGGCTCAGCCATGCCTCCCTCGACCTTCACTCTGGTATTCTTAGGTCTCCATAATGTTTTTTCATTATGAGACAGATATTTTTCCTCTGATTAAGAATAGGATTTTCAAGAGTAGTGCCCTAGGCTGGGCAGTGGTGATACACGCCTTTAATCCCAACAGGCAGAAACAGATGGATCTCTGTGAGTTCAAGGCCAGCCTGGTCTGCAAGAGCTAGTTCCAGGACAGGCTTCAAAGCTACAGAGAAACCCTGCCTCAAAAAAACTAGCTATGCCCTCATTCCCCATGTTCTTACCAAGCTCCAAAAGAAACATGATAGTTTTCCCCTGATATGTCTAAGAAACTTAAAAACTCTCTAGTTTGGGGTTAATTCCTGTGAGACCCCTCCACATTACCTGAAGTTCCACTTACTTCAACCAGATGTGAAGATTTGTCTTAGAGAAAAAGACATTGATGTTCAGAAAACAAGGGGCACAATGATGACAAACAACAAAATTTTAGTCAGGTCACTTCTGTATGGTTGGTGTCAACTGACAAGAGGAGTTTTAAAAAGCTGGTCTGTTTGGTTTGTGGGATGTTCCTTCCCAGCTTTCTCTACCAGCACAGTGTTTTGTTTTTGTTTTTGTTTTGTTCTTTTTTAATTTTTTTTTGAGACATGGTTTCTTTGTTTTACTGTCCTGCCTGTCCCGAAACTAGCTCTCATAGACCAGGTTTGCCTTTACCTCGGAGATCTGCCTGCAGCTTTCTCCCTAGTGCTGGGATTAAAGTTGTGCACCACCACAGCCCAGCCAACCAACACTAGCTTTATCTATGGACCTTCTGATAAGCCACAAGACATGCCAATCACAAGAATGTGACGTGAGTTAGCGAATCAGCTCATTGGTGTGGGACCTCCTTCTATGTGTTGCTTTTATTGGCTAATTAATAAATCTGTTTCAGCCAGCGGCTTAAGCAGAACAGGGCAAGGAGGGAGTTCCAAGCAGATAGAAGAAGAGAGAGTAGGCTGAGTCTGAGAGAAAGCCCTGCCAGATACAGCCAGCAAATGGAACCTTGCTGGTAAGCCACAACCACATGGCTATACACAGATTAATAGAAATTGGTTAATTTAAGATAAAAAGAGTTACCCAGAAATACGCTTAAGCTATTGGCCAAACAGTACTGCAAATAATATAGTACCTGAGTGATTTTTTTCATGGTCTGGGAAGCCTGGAACAAACAAGCAGTCTCTGCCAACAGCCAATTGTTCTGGAAATTGTAGTTCTCAACTCTGAGATAGGAAAGGTAATTGCACTTGGGTTACCCAACATCTGGCCTCCAAAAGGATAACTTGCAGAGAGTGATCCTTACTTCCAAGATGTCTGGTTCTGTCTTGGTTTGGTCCTTCCTCTTGTCCAAGCTCCTCCCTCCACTCATGGTTTATTCAGTACATGCAGAGAGTTTCCTTTCTGCACATTCTGTAGTAGTGGGAGCTGCGGGGCTGCATCCCCGGCACCCGGCCGCCCTCACGGCTAGCTTTACCCGAAATAATTACACGGAAACTGTATTCTTTTAAACACCGCTTGGCCCATTTCTATCTAGCCTTTTCTCAGCTAGCTCTCGCACCTGGACTAGCCCATTTCTAATAATCTGCTGAAGCCCACGAGCTGGCTTACCAGGAATGATCTTAACTTGCGTCTGCCTGGAGTGAGAGAATCATGGCGACTCCTTGACTCAGCTTCTTTCTCCCAGCATTCTGTTCTGTTTACTCCACCCACCTATGTTTTAACCTATGAGGGCAAAAGCAGTTTCTTTATTGCTTAACCAATGAAATCAACAGATTGATATATGACACTCCCACATCAACATTCCTTATGAGTGGAGCTTGGAAGTGTAACTACACCCAGGCTAATATTACAGGTTCTCATAATAAGCCAATTTGCCTTAGATGTACATGACTAAAGTCATGCTTTTACTAAGACCTGGTCTGACCTTGGGAGGAAAAAAATGACATTACTATTTCTTTTTTTAAATTGATTTTGTTGAGCTATAAGTTTTTCTCTGTTTCCTTCCTTTCCTCTCCCCTCCCCTTCAACCATCTCCCAATTTACTCAGGAGATCTTGTCTTTTTCTACTTCTCATGTAGATTAAATCCATGTATGTCTCTCTTAGGGTCCTCATTGTTGTCTAGGTTCTCTGGGATTATGATTTGTAGGTTTATTTTCTTTTCTTTATATTTAAAAATCATTAATGAGTGAGTACATATGATAATTGTCTTTCTGGGTCTGAGTTGCCTCATTGAATATGACGTTTTCTAGCTCCATCTATTTGCCTGCAAATTTCAAGATGTCGTTATTTTTTCTGCTCTGTAGTATTCCATTGTGTAAATTGACACATTTTCCATTTCCATTCTTCAGTAAGGGGCATTTAGGTTGTTTCCAGGTTCTGTCTATGACAATCAATGCTCCTATAAACATAGTTGAGCATTGTCCTTGTGGTATGATTGAGCATGCTTTGGATAGATAGCCAAAAATGATATTGCTAGGTCTTGAGGAAGGTTGTTTCCTAGATTTTTGAGAAATTGTTATACTGACATCCAAAGGAGATGTACCAACTTGTACTCCTACCAGCTAAATATAACCCCAGTAGCACAGACACTGAGAGAAACAATTAATAAATGGGATCTCCTGAAACCGAAAGGTTTCTGTAAAACAAATGAAAGGTCAACAAGACAGAATAACAGCCTTTAGAATGGGAAAAGATCTTCACCAACCCCACATCAGACAGAGGTCTGATCTCCAAAATATACAAAGAACTCAAGAAATTAAGATCAAAAGAACAAATAATCTAATTTTTAAAAATGGGGTACAGTCCTAAACAGAGAACATTCAACAGATGAATCTGAAATGACTGAAAGACACTTAAGGAAATGTTCAACATCCTTAGTCATCAGAGAAATGCAAATCAAAAACAACTCAGATTTCATAATATACCTGTAAGAATGGCCAAGATTAAAAACACTGATGATGCCTTACACTGGAGAGGATGTGTGGTAAAGGGAACACTGCTATTTCTATGGAAGATAAAGCACTGGGAAAAGTTTAGGACCACCGAACACACCGTCTGTGAACTGCCCTTAAACGACACCAATGCCATATTCTCCTTAAATATTCATTTCTTAATAAGCCAAAAGCATAGCTCTCACTTTCCCACTCATCAAAACATATTTTCATTGGCAATGATCATTTTTTTCTCTTTCTATTTTTTATAAATTTGTTTATTTATTTTACTTCTTGGCCACAGTTGCCCCTCCCTATTTTCCTCCCAGTCCTTTCCCACACCCTTCATCCCTGTTCCTACCCTCAATCCATTTCTCCTCTGTTTCTGTGTAGGAAAGGGCAGGTCTCCCATGGATATCAACAAAACATGGTATATCAAGTTGCAGTAAGACTAAGCATCTCCCCATGTATTAAGGCTGAGCAAGGTCACCCAGTATGAAGAGTAGGGTCCTAAAAGTCAGTAAAAGACCTAGAAACAACTACTGTTTCAGCTGTTAGGAGTTCCACAAGAGGACCAAGCTATACAACCATAACATATTTGCAGAGGGTCTAGGTCAATCTCACTCAGACTCCCTAGCTGCCTGTTCAGTCTCTTTGAACTCCTAGTTGATTCTGGAGTTTTCTTGTAGTGTCTTTGACCACTATCCTTTCCTACTATCCTTTCTTTCCCTCTTCTGCGGGATTTCCCCGAGCTCTGCCTAATGCTTGGTTGTGCGTCTATATTTGTTTCCTTCAGTTGTTGGATGGAGCCTCTCTAATAACAATAGGGCCAGGCACCAATCTATGAGTATAGCAGAATATCATTAGGCATCAATACACTGAAATTTTTTTCTCCAGATGAGTTTGGTTCTATTTTAACTCTCTGGGTCATGTGGTGGTGGTTCATGTCTTTAATACCATCACTCAGGAGGTGGAGGCAAAGACAGGTGGATTTGTGAGTTTGACACCAGCCTTATCTACAATGTGAGTTCCAGTGCAGGGCATGTGAAACATAGAAACACCATCTCGAAAAACCAAAATAAAAATCATTTCTAAAGCATTGAATTATGCCACTCATTTAATAACCTTGGAGACATCATTATGAGCCAAGATAGACACATTCCTGGGTCCAGTGGTTTGACAGAAAGAATCCAGAAACAGAGAGACAGACAGACAACAAAAGCCAGTATCAAATTTCCTAGGGAGGTCATGATTTAAGAAAGTTATTAACTGTTGTCTTAAAACAATAGAAAGTCATTCTGTCATAATTCTAGAGAGCCAATATTAAAACCAAGATTCCACCAAAAAAGTTACAAACTGATAAAGCAGAGACAGCAGCCTTCCTGCTAGGCAGTGTTCCCTTGTAAGTACTGACTTCATTGGCACTAACCTAGCCAAGGGATCATGTGCAGAGAGATTCAGGAGTTGTAGGGCAGAGGATGACCTTTGGTAGAATGACTAGACAATTTATCAACCAAACAGCAATAGTGAAAAGGTGGCAAAGATTACACCAGTGAAAGACAGAACTTTCTATCCAAAAAAAAAACTGGCTGTCACTTTGATCTTTTAGAACTCCAAACAATGGCCATTTACTATTCCCATGAGAATGTTGGGCACCAAAGACACTCTACTTGGAGCTTGTTTTCTTCTTGGCAAACTGGCCTTGGGCAAAGAACTGCCCATGCCTTGACCACTGACAAAATGCATGGTGTCTGGACAAGACAAGCAGGATACAAGAAAAAAGACTGCCAAACCTTGCTAAGACAGGGTAAGATGGTTTAGAAAATTTTCCTGCCTCTGGAAATGGTCTGTCAGTTACTCTAGGCCTTGGCCAAACTTGGTTGCTATAACACTGCAAATGAGACTTTGGGTGATTGCCCAGGCAGCCAGTTGTCTCTGTCATTTATTGCACATTTTGGAACATGTTTGATTGTATTTCTTCTTTACTCAAGCAATATTATTTCCCTTCTCAGGTCTTTGTTGGAGTGGAAGACTAGATAGTTGTAGTTATTTTCCTCTCATGACTTGGCCAAGCCATTTCTAATACAAGACTTAGACTCCACAGGGCGGCAGTGGCGCATGCCTTTAATCCCAGCACTTGGGAGGCAGAGGCAGGCAGATCTCTGTGAGTTCGAGACCAGCCTGGTCTACAAGAGCTAGTTCCAGGACAGGAACCAAAAAGAGCTACAGAGAAACCCTGTCTCGAAAAGTCCAAAAAAAAAAAAAAAAGACTTAGACTCCTTAGGATAGGATAGTTATTGAAACATTTGGTATGTTTCTTGCTTGATATTGTTTATGCTGGTTGTAATTCTAATTTTTATATTTGATCTTTGTTCTTACTGCATATAATTTTGTTTTAGGCATAGAACTCTCTTATTTAGACAAAAGGGGAGGTGCTGTGAGAATTCCTTCAACAAATAGCCTTTAAGGTATCAGCCCACTTGGGTGTGGTCTCTTATATACTATGAATGCAGCCTTAAAGCTTGTTCTCTCTCTGTCTCTCTCTCTTTCTCAGCTGCTGTATTTGGTACCCACTTGTTCAAAGGACTGTGATCTGTGAGTCTTCCCCTAAATAAAGAACCCTTTATTATACTCAGTTCTGAGATAGTGTGAGATTACTTTATAGCATCAACCTACAACCAACCACAAAAAAATTTTAAGTATATTTTCAATAAAATCACTTTCAGGTAGCTTTAAAAAACATTTTTAAAATCATTTTGAGACAAGGCCTAACTAGCTGGGAACTCACTGTATAGACCAGGTTTTCCACACACATGTGGGTGATCCTCTTGTATCTACCTCCTGAGTCCTGGGATTCCAAGTTGCACTACTACACCTATTTTAAAATAACATTTTTGTGCATGTTAACAATGTATCAACATTCTGTGCTTAGAGTTAATAGACTTGAGTTTAGCAACTAAGCTGTCACTAACTGTTATTCTGGGATATTGTTCTTACACCTCAATTTCCCTAGTTTATTGAAATGAAGTTTATTAATGTTTCTGCCTTAATTCAATCCATGGGAATTCCATTTCAGTGGATTTTTGAATAGCATACCCTTCTTTGTGGATGTGCAAATTTCAAACTATTTCCTGTGGCTTTACATTGTAATAACACAGGAAAGAAATCTGATACGACAAATAAAAATTCTTGAATGAACAATGGTGAGAATTGTTTTGCATGGGTGCCATATTGTTAAGGATTGAAGTTGCTTAATCAGAGCATAAAGCCTGGGCTGTGTCTTCTATCTCTGTGGACAAAGGCTGGTTTCTGTAGGAAGATGGGCAGCTGTTGTTCAGCTATGCTCTGAGAAAACAAAATTTTCTACTGATTTCATGGGGGTGCATAGTCCACCCTTCTCCAATTATCAACATTTCACCCATTCCTTGAAGCCTATCTCAGATTCCATGCTCTCATGTCAACAGCTGGTGATGCTGCCTCAAGCTACACATTGTATGCCTTTCATGTGTATCTGTGATGGGTATTTTATCATGTAATTTCATGTCCAATAAGTGCTTATTTTGTAGAACATCCTAGTTTTCTGTGAATTCTTGCAACCAAACCCTCATGTGTAACAAATTGGGTTAATCTGCTTGAAACCTCTTTGGGAGGCTCTCACTGCTGATGAAAGGTCAGGTAGCCAAACTTTATATGTCAGGGATAGAGGGAAAGGGCTGTGTACTGGCAGGAAAGTAAATCTGAAATTGTGTACACTAACACACCTAAGGACATAAAGGACAGCAACCAAATTCCAGGTTGTCCAGTCCTGTTCCATATACTGGAGTCCTTAGAAAAGATTTTTTTCTCTCCTTTTTTCATTGCAAGCCTACTTTTGAAATTCATCTTAACTTCAAACTTTCCTAAAGCATATGTAGGTTCATTCTAATATTGATCTATTATAAGCTTGTCTTTTTATAAGCTTTCATAAATAAAACTTTATTGACAAAAACGGGTGTTCAACTAAGTTTAATACATTGATTACTCTGTTAATCCTTAGCCTAACTTCAATTTAACATAGAATTCTATCAGTGTGTAAGGTTCCCATGAAGAACCAATTGTTTGATTCATAAAATATTATTTTGTATTACTTTTACTTCCTTCCCACATGAGATCTTCAATCTTTCCTAATGCCCCAAGGTCCTATTTGTCATAAGATCTGTCCTACAAACATTAACACCTTTTATGAAGGAAAAAGTAACCCAAACTCTTTTTCTTTTCTGGATACACGAGCACTTATGCAGAAGAAGGTTGAGGTTTTGAGCCTCTGTAGCAGCACAATAGAGGGTGTCACCCCAATTTCAACATGTTTGCCATAGATCAGTTGACAAATTAAGAATTGTGTGAATAAAAGATTTGCTGTCTCTTTACTAGTGCTTTCCCTAGGAAGCCAGTCTTATGTGACATCTGAATCTTTTTTTAAGGAAGTGGGCAACATTTTGTAGGTTGCAATGAGCTTCTACAGGAGTTGTTTGCTTGTATTTGAAGGGGCTCTCCTTGGGCAGTCTTCCCTAAAGGACCGGTGACTCTGGAGAACTTTTGCATTTGTCCTGTCTCAAAGGAAGAATCCACATAATTGAACTGCCAAACTTCCTCCAAAGCCCTGGAGACTTAATTTCTTTTTCATTCTGCCTAGATGACTGAGCTCTCAACGTTAAAGAGATATCATTTAAAATAGTGAAGAATTCTCAGGATTATTTTCTTGAAAGCCTCATGACCTTGCCTTCTTCACATATCAGACTATTATTCATTCGCTATCTCCTGTGTTTAAATGTGTATTTTTTTTCTCCGTGTTGCCAACGTGTTAATCCCATCACATAACCCCATTCCAATTAGATTCCATCCCCGTGATTCACAAACACTGCCCCTCCACATTCAGACACTTTTCTTACAACACTGGATGGGCTTCCACCTTTTAATCACAATTATGCATATGTTAAGATTCCTTATAATGATTAACAGCTAGGTTGGAACAGAACTTATTGAGAAAGAGCACAAGCCCCAGCGCCACATGTTGATATAACAGCAAAAGAATTACACAAAGAATTCACTAATCACTATATTATTCACTACACCAGCTCTCCTGTAGGAGCTGCTTAGTTTTAGGGTCAACATTGGGCCATCCTTGTCACCCTTGCCTTTAATAATCTACACATATCTTCCTGCCACTAAGCAGAAATCTAACAGTAACAGCAACAGCCCCTTCCCTCACACAGAAAATATAAAGCGAGAGCCATTTTGAACTCCCTGTGAGAAAAAGAGTTAGTGGGGTCAAATGGGATTGAGACCCAGAGAATTCTAAGCTTTCTTGCGAGATGTAGAAGTTGCAGCATGAAAGGAATTCCATAAATAACAGTTATTAAAATGCCAGAAAATAGTTAAATGATAGCCATGTAAAACAGAGCCCCTGTTTAAATTTTAAAACAAGTCACCATCACTTTAATGGGAAAAATATGTGTTTGCTAAACTCATGGGCCCAATTCTGTTTTCAGTAAAAACCTAGAATTTCTGCTTTAGTCAATGAAGCCCATGTGGGGGCAAGGGGTGTACGTTCTGAGGGCAATAAAGGGGACAGAGATGGGCAGAATTGTAAGCATTTCAAGGAAAATTTAGAAGCAGGAATGAGGACTTCCCTGTGTTCAGCGAACATACAGCTCAAAAGTTTCACACAAATCTTTAAAAGCAGCGTGCATCCCGAGTAGCTCATGTATTCCAGGATACTCTGCTATTTAATCACATCATAAAAATGAGCCTCAAGTTTTCTATTTAAGTCTAGGTCCAATTAAGTTCACTGTCCACTTAAATTTCTTGTAGCGCATCTCAAAACCAACTTGCTTTTTAAGGATTGCTAACCTCACTGTACCAAGACCACGCTCAGTCTCTTTCATAATAATAACATGTGATCTTTCATATTGTCACTGGCATTTCTGACAGTTTACCGACTCAATGTAGTATAGAGTCATCCAGGAAGGAAAAATTTGTCTAGATCAGGTAGGCCTGAGGGTGGGTCTGTGAGGGAATTGTCTTCAATGCCTTCACTGAAGTAGGAAGACCAACCCACTGTAGATGGTACTGCTCCCAGGCCAGGTATCCAT
Organism: Microtus oregoni; assembly: GCF_018167655.1. Classification (NCBI taxonomy): domain Eukaryota; kingdom Metazoa; phylum Chordata; class Mammalia; order Rodentia; family Cricetidae; genus Microtus; species Microtus oregoni. Next base: position 21,237,097 of record NW_024543063.1, read on the forward strand.
CTTAGCCATGTATTCATTCATTCTCTCTCTCCCTCCTTTCACTCTCCCTCCCTCCCTCCCTTTCTCCCTTGCCTATTGGTTGCAGATTAACTAGCTATTCCAGGTTCTTGCCTTGACATCCCTACAAGGATGGATTGTAACCTTAACCTGAATCTGTAGCCAAAAAAGCGACTTTCTCCTCGCAAGCTGTTCTTGTCAGCGTTTTATTAAGGCATCAGGAAACAGAACTAAGACAGCATAAATCACTGAGTTCAATGGTCAAATGTCAAGTGACATGAAACAATGTTTTCGCTCAAGGAAAGAAGATAGCTTGGAGTTCATACTTTAGATATAATTTCATTTCGGGATAATAAATTAATCTGCACCACAAAGTTTTGTATTTTAACAACTTGACTATTTCAAGAAGGAAAGACATATGCTGCCAAATATTCAGATCGGTGCTACCAAGGACCCAACTCCCTAAGCCCCATCCAAGAAAACACTTGGTAGTTTACCACAGTTGCATGTTAGAAAGGAGGAGCATTCTCTCCCTGTGTCCATGACAAGTACCGAAGGTCTGAATACAGTCAGTCCTCCCTCCCTCCATGGCTCTGTAGAAGTTCTGCACTGTGCCTGCTCTCATGTTTCTCAATCTGGTAAAGAGCAAAGATGACTTTTTCCTGTCGAAAATCAAGCCATGTTGGGCGGGCATATGTCAAAAGCCAGCTTTGCCATACCTCGTATGGTTCGAGGGTAGGAGCATGAGGTTTAGAATTATTAAGCAAAAGAAACAGAGATATAGGAGAAATAAGAGCATTGAGAGGGACATTCAATGAATACTGAATCCACCTCGTTTATTTTTCCACATGCTTATATACTTCACTCGTAGAGGAGGGAACACATCTGCTTCTACATCCAAAATAATAATTAACCACATTCTAGATCAGAATCTCTCATTTGTAGCCACACCTGTTGTCAACAACTTTGAGAAAGCAAAATACACTCAAACTCTCTGGCCACCAGTCAAGGTAGAACAGGCTCACAGCTCTGTGGGCCCTCACATTTTCCTTTCAAGCTTTAGTTACTATTCAGGAGATGGATTAGTACTGGCCCATCCCAGGCGCTCCATTTGAAAGATTTGAAAGAAGATAACTACTCGTCTTAATAGTACCTTTAACTATCTTGTTTATTAAATCTTTGTGCTTCGAAGGATGTGGGGTCTATTGATAGATATTGGTATTTTATATATTGAGTGATCCTGTCTGCTATAATAGCTACAAAACCAATGGAGAGGAAGATGTGTCTCGAGAAGTGAACCACCAGAAGTGAACCCTGGAAGCAGACTCCATAGGTGTGAAAAGGTGTTGATGCTCACTGACTATTGATGGTGAAACCAGTATTTAGCATCTCCAGACCCTAGGTATTCAGATGACGGGCCTCTTTCCACAAACATAAAATGCAAGCATTAAACCCATACTAATAACTCAAATCCATGCCTAATACTTAGAAAGATACATATTTAAATAGCATACTTAGGTAGCCATCCTCTTTAGTGCTAAATCTCCTGCTTCATGGGAGTTATTAAAAGACAATAAGAATATACCTCCAGGATAAAACTTAGCAATCTTCAGTGGGCACAAAATACCCACTGTTCTCTGATTCGCCCACCTAACCTGGCCACACCAGCCTATTGCTAGCCTTCCTGAAAGTAAACCAACTTTGATATCAAGCCTATAGGCTTTGTTCTTCAGAAATCTCTACCTGTAGTATTTTTCTGTGCATGCATGGTTTACACACATTCTTATGCATCGGGGAGGCCCCAGCTTCTGTCATTTTCTCTGCTTTTCCAATGGAAGCACAGATTGCTCTGCCTGGTTTTATATATGTGAATTAGAAAACAATCACTGTATCAAATTTCTTTCCTTTTTTTCACAAGTTTGCTTCTTTCTGTTTGAATGTAAAAGGAGACAATGTTTTCATGGATTTTCATTTTGTTCTTTGAGCCAGCATGAGTAGGCGATAGTAGGGATTTGGGGAGATTAATTTTCCTTTGTTTCAAGCTCTTCTGCATTGAAGCATGAAAAGTGACTGCACTTTTCCATCATAGAAAAAGTGTTGGCATCGTCAGCCTCACATGGTCTCACATAGCAATGTCGTTGGGTCAGAGAGGTTATCATCCGTTATCCTCTGAATGTTGTAGTCCTTTGAAGAGATTCCATCTACTGGTTTGGTACATAGCCCCACCAGTTCTAAAGATAATATAAGCTTTCATATCAACAGAATTCCCCTCTTTATTTTAACAAGTGTTATTAGTCCCTAGACACAGCTCCTGCAAATCTTGTTCAAAAAGGACCTTGTTATGGCACACAGTTTAAATGCTGCGTGCATGATACCTCCTGCAGTAGAAAGGAAATATTATAGGGCTGATCAGCTCCTTCATCTCTGCATGAACATTTCCAACAGACTTCAAAAACCTGTCTTCTTTGCATAATGTGATTTATATTAATGTGTTATGTTATTACTTAGAATAAAAAGAGGTTTAAATTTTATAATAATGTATTTATGTATATAGTTATATCTGTCTTCAATGCAGTTCTTGCTAAACTAATATTTTGACATAACAGCTCCTTTGATTATTTTTGAGGGGTGTGTCCACAATTATAACCTAGGAAAAAGTGTAAAACCTACCAAATATTTGCTTGGCAAAGTCTTTGCAATTTCATTTATTCTAGGCAACTTGAAAACTTAACATCTTTATAATATAAACCTAAAATCTTTTTGCGCTTCCCTTATCATTCAAAAGTGAAGGGGAATAAACAACCTGTTCTTCTCCAGGGAATTTTACAACAATGTTTTCCTCAACAACACCAAGGCAAGTACACCAAAAATACCCCTTACCTTACAGACTGTGCATTACGTAAAAACCCTGAAGGGAAAAGGCTTTAGAAATCCGTCACAACAAATCAACTGCCTGTAAATTTTACAGTAAGCTGCATCCTTTCAGAATTAAAAGAATAAAACTGACTTCATTAGTGAGCAATGTTTCTGTCTCTAAAAGTAATGTAATGGTAATTCAATGAGCAAAGAAAAACACCTTTTACATACATGTAAAAATATTTTTTAAAAATGCATACATACTTTTGATTTACTTGATTTTTGAGTAAGAATTAGGATGTCATGACAGTCATTGCAATTCAGTTTTAAAAATATAGAACAAATCTATCAGGGAGCTTGTTCCTGTAGAGGACCAATTCTCCTTCAATCAGCATCCATTAATGGCCTGTATTCTTCATCTATGGATTTGGTACTGAGAGATTTCTCCCATTCATATCCATGTCAGTGTACCAACTGGAGTTGTCATTCTGCAGGTCTTGTTTAAGTGACCATATTGTTAAGATTTCATGAATATGGCTTCCTGTCCATATAAAAGACACTTTACAGCTGCAGCTGTCCTGGTCCTTTGACCCTTATAGTCTTCACTATGTTTCCTGATACTAAAATGGAGAAATGTACCAACTGCAGATGGATACATCTGATCCTCAGCATATGAATAGCACTAATCAGGCTCAGTAGGTAGTATTTGTGTATACATGTGGATATATTCATAAATATTTAACAATAGTTAATGAAAAAGAAAGTCTAAGGCTTGGAGGAAGAGGGAGCAGATGAAGTGAGAAGAATGTGGGGTGAAAATAATGTAAATACAATACTCATGGGTAAAATTCTCAGGAAAACAAAATAAATGTAAAAATACAAGCTATATAATAAAGCCATGACATTCGAAAGATTAACCAAGATACATTCAAGAACAGTAAGACAAAGGATTTCATAAGAATCAGTAAGCACACAGGCAACAAGCACCACTGTCTTAGGGCCATACAGCGGATGAGCAAGAGAGAGTCCATGCTGATCCTTGCATGCTATGCTGAAGGACGAGGGTTATTTCTGATAGAGTAGGAGGGTAACAGTATTGACCAAAGAAAGACTGTAGACAACGATGTGCAGCTAGAGGAGTATAAATCAGTCAGGACTGGGGAAAGAGATCTCAAATCGATGATCCATGGACCAGATTCAACACATGCTTTGTTTTGTCCTAATTGGAATTAATAAATACTTGTTAAACTTCATATATAAGCCCAAATGACTAACTTTTTTAAAAAAAAATTAAAGGTTTAGTCATCATTTACAGCTAACAAATATTTTCCCTTGAGCAAAATTTAGCTGAGCTTCAAAGTATTTAGACCCCTTCCTCCTTACCACAATTCCCACCTGCACACTTTACCTATAGTAACTCATGTTCATTCTACACATGACTCAGAAATACTGTGTCAGTGAATATTGTCATATACACTAAATCACCACTATAGAATAGAACATATGCCCAGAGAAGCATTGAGAAGAAACCTTTGAAAGTAAGTTGGCAAGGTTATAGACAACATTGAGTGTCATGCTAAGGTTTCCAATGAGTTCACAGAAATCAGTGGGCAAAATTCACATCTTAATGAGTAATGATCAGAATGATATTTTAAATACCTGCACCCTAGGGCATGAACAGGGTTTCTGAGAATGTAGAAAGAGGAAGCTAGGAATAACAGTAATTAAAGCTAACATTTAATTCTGCCGAGTTACAAATCTATCTTTGTACTTTGCTTTAAAAAGCAACAACTGATACCTTATAAAATGAGATATGCATGGGTTGTTTACCTAGCTATAATCACCGTCTTTGAAAGCTACATAATCTGACACTTGACTCTCATAGGTCAAACCTTTGGATAACCTGGTGCAATGACAGCCTCATGTTTTTAATAAAAAAAAGTCCTTTCATCTTGAATGTACTATGCTAGAAGAAAAGAAAAAACAACTTAGATTATCTGACAGACTAAAGCTTCTTAAAACAATGGGTCTCTGTACTTTTTCCTTGTCAATCCTATTGTATAGCTCAGGGTCTTCCCTGAGACTCTACATTATTTATAATTTATAAAAGAAAAACACCTTCTCAACAGAAGAAGTTCAAATGGCCAAAAGACACTTAAGGTCATGCTCAACCTCCATAGTGATCAGGGAAATACAAATCAAAACAACTTTGAGATACCATCTTACACCTGTCAGAATGGCTAAAATCAAAAACACCAATGATAGCCTTTGCTGGATAGGATGTGGAGTAAGGGGAACACTCATCCATTTCTGGTGGGAATGCAAACGTGTGCAACCACTTTGGAAATCAGTGTGGCAGTTTCTCAGGAAATTCAGGATCACCTACCCCAGGATACAGCAATACTACTCTTGAGAATATACCCAAAAGATGGTGTATCATACTACAAAAGCATTTGTTCAACTATGTTCACAGCAGCATTATTTGTAATAGCCAGAACCCGGAAACAACCTAGATGCCCCTCAATGGAAGAATGGATAAAGAAAGTGTGAAATATATACTCATTAGAGTACTACTCAGCGGTAAAAAAACAATGACATCTTGAATTTTGCATGCAAATGGATGGAAATAGAAAACACTATCCTGAGTGAGGTAAGCCAGACCCAAAAAGAGGAACATGGGATGTACTCACTCATATTTGGTTTCTAGCCATAAATAAAGGACATTGAGCTTATAATTCATGTTCCTAGAGAAGCTAAATAAGAAGGTGAACCCAAAGAAAAACATACAGTGATCCTCCTGGATATTGGAAGGAGTCAAGATTTCCAGGCAAAAATTGGGAGCTTGGGGGTGGGGGTGGGGGTGGGGTAGAGGTAAGGGGAGATGAGGAGAGAGAAGTGAGAAGGGGAGGATGAAGACAGCTTGGGGGAATGGGACAGTTGGGATGGAGGAAGGGTGGATATGGGAGCAGGGAAGTATATATCTAAATTAAGGGAGCCATTTTAGAGTTGGCAAGAGACTTGACTCTAGAGGGGTTCCCAGGTGTCCAGGGAGAAGTCCCTAGCTTTTTCCTTGGGCAGCTGAGGAAAGGGTGCCTGAACTGGCCCTATCCTATAGCCATACTGATGAATATCTTGCATGTCGCCATAGAACCTTCATCTGGCAATGGATGGAGATAGAGACAGAGAACCACATTAAAGTACTAGACTGAGCTCCCAAGGTCCAAATGAGGATCAGAAGGAGGGAGAACATGAGCAAGGAAGTCAGGACCGTGAGGGGTGCGCCCACCCACTGAGACGGTGGGGCTGACCTAATGGGAGCTCACCAAGGCCAGCTGGACTGGGACTGATGGAGCATATGATCAAACCGGACTCTCTGAACATGACTGACAATGAGGGCCGACTGAGAAGCCAAGGACAATTGCACTGGGTTTTGATCCTACTGAACGTACTGACTTTATGGGAGCCTAATCTGTTTGGATGCCCACCTTCCTAGACCTGGATGGAGGGGGGAGGTCCTTGGACTTCCCACAGGGCAAGGAACCCTTGCTCTTTGGACTGGAGAGGGAGGAGAAGGGGGAGTGAGGGGAGGGGGAGGGAAATGGGAGGAGGGGAGGAGGTGGAAATTTTTAATAAAAAAAAAAGTCAAGTTTATTCCAAAAAAAAAAAAAGAAAGAAAGAAAGAAAAAGAAAAACCCCTAAGCATCCCTAGTGTATGCTCCAGTGCACTATAGGTTAGGACTGTTAGGGATTTCTGAACCTTGGTGTAAGACCATTTTCAGAATCCTATTACTGTAAAAGTGAATTCCCTCAGGTTAACCCTACGATGTCTTTCAAGAATATTTAACCACAGAGCCCTCTCTTTCCCCTTCTAAGCATTTGTCTGTTCTTTCCTTCCATCCTTTTATTTTTAGTTAAGCCTATGAGACAACGTCTGAGGACATGGATGTCTGCAGACAAGGGATGTCTGCTCCAGGGCAGCAGGCATCATTGGTTAAGTCTCATGAGCACCTGCTCTCTGGATAGATGCTGTAAATTTTCCAGATGTTTCTTTTTCCCTCAATTCATTTATTTGAAAATTTCCAGCATGCTTACAAAATTATGAAGATCTGACTCTGCTCCCAGGCAAAAGTAGAGACTGGTTGGATTTATATTTGCTCCTCAAACCCAGTAGATTGAAGGAAGTTTCCCTCATTTTATAAAGAATTTCAAGTGGAAACCCTTTCATTTTATGTTCTAGAAAAAAGTTTGTCAGCAGGGCAATGGTGGTGAACACTTTTAATCTCAGCACTCAGGAGGCAGAGGCAGGTGGATCTCTGTGAGTTTAAGGCAGCCTGGTCTACAGAGTGAGGTCCAGGACAGCAAGGGCTACACAGAGAAACCCTGTCTTGATGGGGTGGGGGAAATGTCCTTAGCAGTCAGTTCAAAAACTTACCACAATCTACTTTATAATATAACATTTAAATTGTAAGATATATTTTAATTTGTTTTTATGTCTCATCTTGGTATATTGTGAACATACCCATTTCCCAATATAAATGAAAATGAAGAAAAACAGTTTCAAATGCTTTCCTAACAGCCCTTTAACTTAAAAGCATAACTTGGGATTCTATTTGGTAAATGAAATACTCTTTTTTTGCCTGGGTTGTACAATTGTGGAAATGCATAGGCCCCTGAGTTTTTAAATGATTTACCAACTGGTTTTCAAGTTAAGTGATTTTTTTCCATGAACATTAAAAAATTTAAGTTGAGTGTCAGTTCACAAAATTCATAAACTTAATAGGAAAACTCTGATAGGATTTGAGTAATATTTTCCACCCAATGACTGCAACAGACAGTGGCTGAGTAAGGCATGACCAAAAATAATATGCAAATTAAAAGCACATTTCTGGATCTTTAGCTCAGGCTGGAAACAGATGTTTTAATTGATTTCATTGACAGCATTTCAAACCCACAACTCAATCCTTCTGCCGTACGCGTCATCTTGGCGCACGATTCTGCCAAAGCAACAAAATACCAGGAATAAACTCCTTCACCTTCCTGGTCTACCTCCACAGAGTCCAGGGCCATTTGTTTCTAGTGCCTTCCTCTCATCAATCCTACCCGCTTACTGAGACTACCCGTGAAGACCTAATTTGAACTGAACACCCTTACCGCTATGATCCTCTCCCACTAACACTTTCTGTACACCCACTGTGCCTTTCCTTCTCTCCAGCAGATGTCATTCTGTAATACATCCTTCAATTCACTTCCTGGTTACCTGTTGCCATCACGAAATGATAGTGTACCAACAGTTTTGCTATGTTTCTGCCTGTGCAAAAGGCCAGATCCGACCAGATTAAAAATAGATAAACGTAGAGTTACTTGAAGCAGCTCTCTGGTAAGTTCACTGGTCCCAAAGAAGACAGCAGAGAATTCATGCACCCAGGCTAAGGCAAAGAAAGTTTATAGATTGTAGTCAATGGGTGATGAAAGTACAAACCAGGAGTTGATACTGTGCCCAGGAATGGTCAAAAGTTAGATTCCTGGGAGGGCACTCGGGTGCCATTTCTTTGATCAGTTTTCTCCGTGGGAACGGGGTTGGAGGAAGTAGAGCGGATGGGTTTCCCAACTTGTGCAAGGAAAAGTGGGAGTTTCAACCGAACAAGTTTGTCCCTGCCTTTTTAGCACCAAGCACAGTACTAGGCATAAAGTTGGAGAAGAAAGTATATAGTTTTTCAAGACCTATCCCAATTGTCTCTGGAAATGGGAATGCTGACATCATTCATCTCTTCTTTGGAATATTCTTCTCTAACTTAGCTTAAAACATATACAATCATCAGCTACACCCTGGAGTATCCAGGGCCTCCTTCTGCCCTTCCTCTGCTTTTGTATTCAGATCAGTATCTGTGGTTGCACCTATTTCCAGGTCATTCGCACAACTTTCTTTACTTCCTTTGTCTTTCCTACACTGCTGGAATGCATTCATAACTTCAAATTAACTCAGTAGTTTACCTTTTTCAATATTTGTACTCTCAGAGCAGATCTCTGCTGAGGAAAATCATATACAAAATAAATTGGAGTAAGGTTCATGATAGTCAACAATATATGGACACTCAAAACCATACTACATTTCTATGAATGCTGTTTCTCTTTACACAAAGGGGTTTTCAATCTTTTCAGATAGGTTAGATTCTTACCTCTCACTCACATTCAAGGAATGGATCTGTCTTATTTTTTTGGACAGAGCTCTCTTATCTTCTCCAACCAACTCTGTAATAGACAGATTGAATTAATGGCTCCAATTCCTCCCAAGTCTGTATACACTCACATTGCCATGCATCTTGTTTGCTCTGCATTCTGAATCAAACTTTGACCATGAGAATTGTTTGGTCAATAAGAACTTACCAAATATCTTATAAGTGAAATGTCTGAGTATTCAGACTATTGTTTTGCCTTTTGCCATCATGATGAAATGATTCCTCAAATTGACTTCTGGGAGATGAAGAACATGTAACCTACCAGCTTCCATCTTTCAATGAGAATAGTCCAAATATCATTAGACATGTGAACAAGTACAATTGAGAAGAGAAACAGCACCCTGAGAAGTGAAGTCTGCATTTGCTTCCTTCTTCTGTTTGCCCCAAATCAATAGACAAAGATTTCTCAAGACACAACATTTTACTCAGCCCATACCAATGATTTGGCTTGTTTGTGTATGCTACCATCTATTGCTGTCTTTCTACCGAATGTTTCAGAATATATGCCAATATATTCTACTTCTTTCAGTATTCAAGTAACAAATAAATCCTTTGAAAATACACACTAGCTGATACCACTGCATTTCTCAGCTTTCTTGCATAAACATGTCTTAGTTAATTTTGTTGAGATAAAATACCTTAGCAGAAGCAGCCTGGGAAAGAAAAGGTATATTTTAGTTCACAGCTTTGGGAGGAACAGAGTCCTTCACAGTGTGAAAGGCTTAACAGAGAGAAGTATGGTGGCAGGACCAGGAAGCTGCTAGTCACATTTTCATCCATACACAGGAAGCAGAAAGGAAAACAGAAAGTAGGAGAAAGGTATAAACACTTAAAACCAACTCTCATGCTTCTTTAAGCAAGGTTGTTGTAGGGTCTGGGTCTACCCTTGTTCCTGGGGTTCATCTTGAGGACAGTTTCTGGTCAGCTAACTAAAGCATTCTGTTTGTTCCTGTGCTCCCCCTGCCCTGCCTGGTGATTAGCTGTAGGGCATTATTGACTCCATCTTTGGCATGGTAATTTCCCACCTGCCTGGGTGGAAATCCTTATGCAGCAGCGAGGTATATAAGGATTTTCCCAAGGTTGAATAAACAGCATTCGGCTGATCACCTTTCGAATGACCCGGGTCTCTTTGTGTGTTCTTTCAATCTCCAGGCCCTTGCCCGACTTGCCTACGGTACAGTGACAAGCGAACTGTATCGAGGGGGTAACACAGAATTGGGTGTTACAGGTTGTACCTACTCCAGATCCCATAACCTTCCCTAGACAGCACCAGCACCTGGAAATAAAGTGTTCAAAAACGTGAGCCTGTCCGGAAGGAACGTTCTCACCAGGACCACACTGTATTTTTCCCTTCCCTTCAGTCTTTACTTCCTTCACATCTGACTTCACCCCCATTTGTCTCCACTGAAACTGCTTTTGGTAGTGTCCCCGGTGAGTTGTTTGTTGCCAAAATCAATGAACATTTGTCTGTCTTCATATTAAAATTCCGAGAAGCTTGGGAGAACACTCCCTTCTCAGAACGCTTTGGTTTCTTTGGCTTTTCTCTGACTTCCTGGTCGCCAGTTGGTCTCATTCTCCCTTGACAGTGATTTCTCTTCATCCCAGACTGAAAAGATTGCAATTAACTTCCTTCACTCGTCTCTATGCTTGCTTCTTGGGTGTTCACAACATTCCTATGGCTTTAAATAAAGCACACATTCATAGCCAAGTTCCTATCCCTATCTTAAATACCTCCTCAGAATATAGGCTTGTAATTTCAAATGGTCATAATGTATGTCTAGTTGAATGTTTCATACTTAGCTAAATTCAACATAAACATCATAATGCTTGCAATTTCCACCCAAAGAGATCACCGCTGCCTAAGCTGCCACACTGTGACTCTAAGAGACAAACTATTCATTAGTATACTTGAAAGTGAAAGGAAGCTTTGACTCTTTACTCTTAATCTTACCTAGTCCATTACCAAGTTCTGTTTCCTATCTGAAGAATATTTCAAATGTGTTTATTTTTTTAGTAACCAGCTAGCCTCTCCCACTCCCGAAAAATACCCATAATTTCTTTGTGTGACTTCTTAATAGATATTTTGTCCATCTTTTTGCTTCTGTTCCTTGTTATGGTTCTGTGCATCGCAATAAAGCTAATTTTTCACAAATGTAAATTACAGCACATTTTTTTTCTGCTCATAAAGTATTTATTTTTGTTCTCCTGAAACCTCCAGAAACACTGTTGAGAGCTACAATGCCCCCATAGGATTGATGATTTGTTCTCCATCCACTTCTCAAGTGCCATTCCCTCTTGTCCCCAGGCCGATGTCATACCAAGGTCCTCAAGATGGAAATGGGTTCTTTTCCTTAGAGATAAAGTTCTTGCTGGCCTGGGCAGGTGGCCCAATGGAAAAAGACACATACTAGGCTTATAAAGGACTCATGTGTGTTTCCTAATACCCACTCAGGCAACTCACAAATCTAGGAAATCTGATGCCTCTGGCCACTGCAGGCACCTGCGATTATCTCATGTCCACACACAGATACACAAGAATATATACTAGATATTAATTGTTGGGAGCTGTGAATACCCAGATCCTGAATTTCTTGTAAACAACTTGTTTTCCTCTGCTCTGAGACAGCTTGGAGCTGCTCTGAGCACAAGACCCCCAGGAGTTCCTGATGGCAGGGAATCCTTTCTGGTGGATTTGGCTGGGACATGGCTATCAGTGAAGGCTCTCTATATAAGTGGCTGTGGTACACAATAAAGGGGGCATTCCTGTTTCAGGCATTCTGGCAGCAAGGACGACCCAGGTCCCTGTCTGTGAGTCTCTGTGTGTTTCAATCTCCAGTTCCTTGCCGGGTTCACTAACTGTATGGTGGTGCATAGAGCGCAGATGGGTGTGGTGTACCACAATTAATTTTTTAAATGGTTAAGTTGTTGATCCTTAAACTTGTCGTATCTTCACCTTCTCAGGATCATTTTTGCAACATCAAATTGTGCTTCCATGAAACCCTTCTAGCCACTTATCTACAGTGGATGCCCCCAGAATCTCTTAGCCGTTACCTAGGTGCCTTGTTCATTAGGTACCCAGATCTGTATACTAAAGTTATTTTTCATTCGTTTAATAGATGCTTACTAAATGCCTACATTTTACCAGCCATCAGGGTCAAAAGATTGAGCATCAGGGAATAAATCAGGCAAAATTATCCGCTCACATGCAACATGAATTCTGAGGTAAAATTGAAAATAAACAAAAATAATTTACTAAAATATATGTAGCATGATTACGATTTGCAAGTGTATTGGGAAAACTAGAGCATATGGCCATGAGTCAGCATTGCCAAAGGAGGGCCTGCATCTCAATAGAGTTTCCAGGATACCCTTAGTTGATATTTAGGCAAAAATCAGTGGTGAATGTAGAGTCATTATATTTGAAACAGGACGCCGTGGGAGAGAATAATAAAAGAAAAAGACAAAATTCGTAAAAGGTAGAATAACAGAGAAAGCTTAATTTGTGTTGAAAAGTAAATCTGTTAGAACAGGACTCAAGCTGTTACTTGGGCTAATCCCATGAGAAGAGACGATCTAGACAAGGAATCATGCTTTAAGCAGAGGCAAAGGCCTTTAGGGACCTTCAAAGTGCCAACAGTTTAGCCACTGGAGAACTGAAACAAAGCCAATGGCTATGGCAGAAACAATATAGAGACCTGAAGTACACAGAAGTTAAGGAGTAACCAGGGTTCATGCCACTTAATGTCTAATGAACAAAAATGTAAGAGTACAAAATTGTGTAAAGCAGGAGTATAGGTTACAGAATGATTTTAAGTAAGCAGGCAATATTATTCGGTCAATATTTAAAGACTACAATGTCAATGACACATTTTGAAAGAATCTATTCAAATGTGAATTCAAACTTCAGTCAGTTAAAGTCAATAAAATCGAACTACTTATTTCTCTGCCCTCCTCACCAGGTCAGCCAAGCAAGAGGCTAGTGTCAACTACCATGTGGCCATATACACTTTTCTCTCTACTGTCACTTGAGAAGAGGAGACAAATCCGAGTTTATATCTTGTTGCAGAATGTTAGTTTAAGATGTGTTATAATTCTTTGTGCTGTGGAATATTTGTTTAATGATGCAAAGATGTGTTGCATTCTTTTATGTTGCATTTGTTTAACTCTGTGAAGCTGTGTTACTTTTCTTGCCTAAAACACCTGATTGGTCTAATCAAGAGCTGAGCAACCAATAACTAGGCAGGAGAGGGATAGACATGGCTAGCTAGGCTATACATTGATAGGCAGAGAAAATCAATATAAGGAGAAGAGAGAAGAGTGAGGAGAAAGAAAAAAGAGAGGAGAATGCCAGAAGCCAGTCACCCAGCAACACAGTCAGCCACAAACTAAGAAGGAAAGAACGATATAAATGAATATATCGATATATAAATATAAAAATAAAGGTAAAAGCCCAGAAGTAAAAGGTAGATGGAATAATTTAAGTTAGGAAAAGTTGGCTAAAAAGTCAAGCTAAAACCAGATATTCATAAGAATAAATCTCTGTGTATTTATTTGGGAGCTGGGTGGCCAATGCCCAAAGAGGAAAGAGTAAGAGAAAGAAAAAATACAGTATTTTGTGGTTTTGAGAGATGTGACGGAAGTAGGAAAGCTGTGGGCATTTTCCATTTGCAGGAGCCAGAACATTCTTGAGGTCTGTCCATGAATTTAGTGTCAACTTGATGAGAGATGGCTACAGAATTGCCTCATGCAGTCAGCTGACTCTGAGTTCATGACTGACATACCTAGTATAACATTGTAACTTTGTGTTCCATCTCTGTGGAGTGGAGTTCCATTAACAAACTAGATTCTCCTCTTAAAAATATATATGTGTCTTCTGCTGATATAATATAGCTTTATTCTGAAACTAATGGACAAACAGAAAGCAACAAATATATTGTACAGTTACTATATCAGTTTGCAAGGACATTGTTATACTTAATTCCCACACCTCCAACTCTTATAGTTTAACATAACTGAGATCCGTATTTTATGTACAAGGATGATATGGACTATGTAGTGACAGTGTGGGGAAGAAAACTCTAAATTCCTCCCATCTTAAACTTCACTAGGTCCTCAGAGGCATCCCTATAGTTTTTTTTCTATGTATACATGTGTGCACTTGTGGGTGTGCATATCCACATAACGCAGTATAAATACTAAAGGAAGATGTCATTGGGTGCCCTGTTATGCAATTCCTCACCTTTCCTCAACAGGATTTCTCACTGAACCTAGACCCAAGCTGCCTGCTGCCAAGTCCCAGTAATTCTCTGGTCCCTGATAGGGCTGGAGTTATGGACTCACATGTAGGCCATGTCTGACCCTTTGCATAAGGGTCTTGAAGTCAGGTCCTTTGCTTATTCTGCAAGTGCTCTTACCCATTGAGCTATCTCCTCAATCTGACTATCCCATCTTGACAAGAACTGGAAGGGAGTTTGAGGTTTTGTGGTCAAGGCCTATAATGATGCTCATAGTTTTTTTTTTTTTAACCAATCTCATTGAATATAACCCATTCACCTGACCGTCTGTATGTACAGGTCTAGAAAATAGCCTAGATTTGTAATCAGAAGAATGAGGATATAAACACCAGTGAACCCCAGGAGCTCCTTGCAGCTACTTCAGTTCATTGGATTCAACAGCTGGTAAAAGGATTGTGACATCATCTTAGTTAGATTGTAATTATTTTATTTTACATTTTACACAACATTGCAAAGTCCAAGATCATCATTTTATTTAAAGCCATTGTAGTGATGAATAAAGGCTGCAGATTGTTAACAGGACTGCGCACAAAATAACAACATTCCCTGACTTTGGCCAGTGATCTGTAGGGATAGAAATAAGACAGGAAATCTGCTACAAATTTTAGGCTCTGCGTATCACTGTCTCTCTCATCCCTGCAATCTCTAGCTTCTATCAAAAATGCACATCCCAGTTGTGATGCCTATTTTGGGTTGTCAAATTGGCCATATCTGGAATTAAAAAAAATCCAGAATTGGAGAGCACCTATGTGAGATTTTTGTTTAATCTGAAATAGGAAGATCCACCTTTTTTTTTTTTTTTAGGTGTAGAGGAAAGGGTTTATTCAGCTTACACTTCTATATTACTGTTCATCATCAAAGGACAGGAATTTAATTTAAACAGTGCCGGGACCTGGAGGCAGGAGCTGATGCAGAAGCCATAGGAAAATGCTGCTTACTGGCTTGCTCTTCGTGTCTTGCTCAGCCAAATTTCCTATAGAACTCATGACCACCAGCCCAGAGATGGTACCACTGACAATGGGCTTGGCCCTCCATTAATCACTAATTAAGAAAATGCCTAGATTGTATCAAGTTGACATAGACTATTTAGCACAGACCCTTAGTTTTATTCACTTTTATTTTCTACCTTATTTTTTAATTGATTTTTATTGAGCTCTACATTTTTCTACTTTATTTTTTACATTGATTCTATCATGAAGTTTCACCAAATCTACTTTCTAATTTCCTCGCATGTGCCCTTCTGTCTCTGAACTGCCTCGTCTTAGATCTCATTGCTAGCTTCTGGTTGTTATAGGAATGGCTTACAGGTTTCTGTAAGTTCACACTCATCACCTGTAGTGACTTACAATCCCCTGAATGCGTCATTGGAGGAAATCAACTTCTTTCTTTTGCCATAGAAAACACATATCATTTATTACATGGACTTAGAAATCAGCATAAGTCAATGTCAGGCATTTCTTAATTATGCACTTTGAGAAATGTCTACCAAAGAAAGATTCACTCATTGGGCAGGCAACACCAAAGAAACTCACTCTTCCATTTTAGGAACAGTACAGAGTTAGAGAATTGAAAAGATAAAATATTGCATAATTAGCCCGATTGTATCCTGTTATATTTTTCCCCCTTTCAAACAATTTTAGGGTTAAATACAAGCAGCCATTTCTTAAGCCTCCAGTGTACTAAGGAGGATCAGGCTGTGTTCCTGGCACCCGGCTAGCTTATCCCCCGAAATAACCACACAGAAATTGTATTAATTAAATCACTGCCTGGCCATTAGCTCTAGCCTCCTATTGGTTTACTCTCACATCTTGATTCAACCCATTTCTAATAATCTGTATGTCACCACGAGGTCGTGGCTTACCGGGAAAGATTCAGCATGTCTGACCTGGCAGCTAGCTCCATGGCAGCAATCTCTGACCCTGCTTTCTTCCTCTCAGAATTCAGTTCTGTCTACCCTGCCTACCTATGTTCTGCCATATCAGACCAAGCAGTTTCTTTATTAATTAATCAATGAAAACAACAAATAGATAGAAGAACCTCCTACAGCACTCTAGCATGCTAAATTCTGCTTTCCCTTACTCCACTATCATGGACTGCACTGCACCTGCTTTGAGGAGTGTGGCACATAGTTTTAGTTTAAGTAGCATCCTGAACCTTTATTTTCTATTACATCTGATTTTACAGAAACACAGGAAGGTTGATTGCTATTTTTCTTCCTTCCTTCCTTTTTGATATTCTTGTGCTATGTAGCCTTAGTGGCTGATACTAGCCCAGGTTGACCTTGTACTCCCAGAAATTCTGTCTCTCATTCTTGAATGTTGGAATTACAGACTTACATCACCACATATCGCTTATTTTGCTACTAAAGCGCGTTTCAGCAAGATTTTGGGAGGGACATCAACTTCTAATCAGGATCTTGAGTCTTGAAAGCACACCTTTAATCTGGACCACACCTCCTGCTGGAAACCTAAATAAGGATATGGAAGAAGGAAGCGTTTTCTTGTTACTTGTTTCTCTCAGCTTGCTAGCAACTCTATTCTTCATAGCCATTAGAGACTTTTTGAGGATTCTTTTTTTTATTTTGTATTCTGTTTATTTTGAGTGGAATTTTTGAAACATTTTATTTATTTATTTATTTATGATTTCTGTCTCTTCCCCGCCACGGCCTCCCATTTCCCTCCCCCTCCCCCAACCAAGTCCCCCTCCCTCCTCAGCCCAAAGAGCAATCAGGGTTCCCTGCCCTGTGGGAAGTCCAAGGAACCCCCACCTCCATCCAGGTCTAGTAAGTTGAGCATCCAAACTGCCTAGGCTCCTACAAAGCCAGTACGTGCAGTAGGATCAGAAACCCATTGCCATTGTTCTTGTGTTCTCAGTAGTCCTCATTGTCTGCTATGTTCAGAGAGTCCGGTTTTATCCCACGCTTTTTCAGACCCAGGCCAGCTGGCCTTGGTGAGTTCCCGATAGAACATCCCCATTGTCTCAGTGTGTGGGTGCACCCCTCGCAGTCCTGAGTTACTCGCTCGTGCTCTCTCTCCTTCTGCTCCTGATTTGGCCCTTGAGATTTCTGTTCGGTGCTCCAATGTGGGTCTCTGTCTCTGTCTCCTTTCATCGCCTGATGAAGGTTAATATTCAGGAGGATGCCTATATGCTTTTCTTTGGGTTCTCCTTATTTAGCTTCTCTAGGATCACTAATTATAGGCTCAATGTCCTTGGTTTATGGCTAGAAACCAAATATGAGTGAGTACATCCCATGTTCCTCTTTTTGGGTCTGGCTTACCTCACTCAGGATAGTGTTTTCTATTTCCATCCATTTGCATGCAAAATTAAAGAAGCCCTTGTTTTTTACTGCTGAGTAGTACTCTAATATGTATATATTCCATACTTTCTTCATCCATTCTTCCATTGAAGGGCATCTAGGTTGTTTCCAGGTTCTGGCTATTACAAACAATGCTGCTATGAACATCGTAGAGCATATACTTTTGTTGTATGATAAGGCCTCTCTTGGGTATATTCCCAAGAGTGGTATTGCTGGGTCCAGGGGTAAGTTGATCCCGAATTTCCTGAGAAACCGCCACACTGCTTTCCAAAGTGGTTGCACAAATTTGCATTCCCACCAGCAATGGATGACTGTACCCCTTTCTCCACAACCTCTCCAGCAAAGGCTATCATTGGTGTTTTTGACTTTAGCCATTCTGACAGGTGTAAGATGGTATCTTAAAGTTGTCTTGATTTGCATTTCCCTGATCGCTAAGGAAGTTGAGCATGACCTTAAGTGTCTTTTGGCCATTTGAACTTCTTCTGTTGAAAATTCTCTGTTCAGCTCAGTGCCTCATTTTATAATTGGGTTGATTAGCCTTTTACAGTCTAGTTTCTTGAGATCTTTATATATTTTGGAAATCAGACCTTTGTCAGTTGCGGGGTTGGTGAAGATCTTCTCCCAGTCAGTAGGTTGCCTTTGTGTCTTAGTGACAGTGTCCTTTGTTTACAGAAGCTTCTCAGTCTCAGGAGGTCCCATTTATTCAATGAGGTCCTTAATGTCTGTTGAGGATTCTAATGTATGCTGAAGACCAGCTGAGACATCCAGCTTCATGAACTGAGCAACTTCTGGATTCTTGGACTTTCTGTTCATAGCCACCCATTGCTGTATTTGGACCACAGCTTGTAAGTCATTCTAATAAACTCAATAGATAGATTAGATAGATGGATAGATAGATAGATAGATATAATTGAGAAAGATAATCATTCTATGAGTTCTGTTACTCTATAGAACCCTCATTAATACACAGTGTTGTCTTCTTCCTCCCCAATTATTATATAAAACCACACCACTGATCAATCAGTCATCTAGTTGGGTACTCATCATCAGCTCTCATAAGAGTTCTTTCATGAATATCTGTTTGAGAAAAAAAATGGTACTGGTTTCTTCCACATGCTCCCAACATGCTCTCTCTATTTAATTGGCCCTACGTTCAGATCATTCTTGATTTAATTTTTTAAGACACCTTCCATTTCCACAGGATGAATTCTTTCTTACATTCCACTCAAGTAATGACTACTTGTCTTCTCACTCTGAAATTTTAGAGGGCTCCAAGGAAGGCAGGGATGGAGAGTAAAGTGAATGGGTACTTGCTGCCCCTGGCTGTGTGTTCAGCATTGTTTGTCCCACTGCCTAGAGCAGCTCTATCTTGTTATGATTCTTAACATCAGTCCTTCTCACTGCTCTCTGCTTCTCCTGTTTTTCTGTTCACACCAGCTAATAATTATTTCATAGTCTTTCATGAGAAAAGAACCGTAACTGTTGTTTTGCAATCAGTTTGGATGACACTGATGTCTACTCGTGGGGGGCAGGGGTGGACTTACTATCTAGTTAAGCTATTCATTGACTTCCATTCCAATAACATCTATCTTCACATCTTAGTTCATGAGAATTAAGACATGTCCTATAAAATGTCATGTATCATTGCATAAGTTTCAATGGCATGGAAATGGCCTACCACATACTTTTTCTCCCACCCCCTCTGATCGCCAGTCTCTTAGGCACTATCTGGATATTGCTCCTCTCAATGTTTCTAATTGTCTCCACGTTTCAGACCCCTCACTCCCTTCTGTTTGATTTTCATTTGCCTTGGTTCCTCACTTCAAACCTTCCTTGACATTTCCTTAGAAACCATGTACTCCCTTGATTTTTTTCTACCACACCATATTTAATAACTCTCATCTTGCTTCAGCTGACCCTAATAGCTGGACAATGTCACCAAGGGACCTTGAAACCAGAAAACAATATTATGTAATAATTTCGAAGTTCACATGTTAATGACTCTGTCAGTTCTATTTATTCCCAGATCATTCATTCTTAACATGTTCCTCAGCAACAGTTAAATTTTTCAGTTATTCCTATAAGTTTTAAACCCACTACCTCTCTAGATGACTCATGTAAAATCCCTTGAAACTACTTGAACAGAGAAATAAAATGAAGACAACAATAAAAATGCAGAAACTCTGGTGGAGTTTTGGGGGTCGCTTATGTACACTATCATATCATCTGCAAATAACGAAAGTTTCACTCCTTCCTTTCCAATTCGAATCCCCTTGATCCCCTTATGTTGTCTTATTGCTATTGCTAGAACTTCAAGCACTATATTGAAGAGGTATGGCGAGAGTGGACAGCCTTGTCGTGTTCCTGAGTTTAGTGGGATGGCTTTAAGTTTCTCTCCATTTAATTTGATGTTAGCTGTAGGCTTGCTGTATATAGCTTTTATTATATTTAGGTATGACCCTTGTATCCCTAATCTCTCCAATATTTTTATCATAAAGGGATGTTGAATTTTGTCAAATGCTTTTTCAGCATCTAATGAAATGATCATATGGTTTTTTTCTTTCAGTTTATTTATATGATGGATTACATTGATAGATTTTCGTATGTTGAACCAGCCCTGCATCCCTGGGATGAAGCCTACTTGATCATAATGGATAATTTTTCTAATGTGTTCTTGGATACGGTTTGCCAGTATTTTGTTGAGGATTTTTGCATCGATGTTCATGAGTGAGATTGGTCTATAATTTTCTTTCTTGGTTGAGTCTTTGTGCGGTTTTGGTATCAGGGTAACTGTAGCTTCATAAAAGGAATTTGGCAATGCCTCTTCTGTTTCTATATTGTGAAATACATTAAGGAGTATAGGTATTAGTTCTTCTTGGAAGTTCTGGAAGAATTCCGCATTGAAGCCATCTGGTCCTGGGCTTTTTTTGGTAGGGAGGTTTTTGATAACCTCTTCTAATTCTTCGTGACTAACAGGTCTATTTAGGTTGTTCACCTGGTCCTGGTTTAACTTTGGTATATGGTATTTATCTAAAAAAGTGTCCATTTCCTTTACATTTTCCAGTTTTGTGGCATATAGGCTTTTGTAGTAAGATCTAATGATTCTCTGAATTTCCTCTGTGTCTGTGCTGGCTTTGTGGGAGCCTAGCCAGTTTGGATGTTCACCTTCCTAGGAATGGACGGAGAGGGGAGGACCTAGGACTTACCACAGGGCAGGGAACCCTGACTGCTCTTTGGACTGGAGAGGGAGGGGGAGAGGAGTGGGGGGAGGGGGAGAAGGGTGGGAGGAGGGGGAGAAGGGTGGGAGGAGGGGGAGGGAAATGGGAGGCTGGGAGGAGGTGGAAACTTGTTTTTTTTTCTCCTTTTCTCAATAAAAAAAAATGGAAAAAAAAAGAAAATGCAGAAACTCATGGGAAATTTTAAAAATATGTCTATGTGGTTGAGCACTAAGCCTTAAAAGGGACCTTTAAACTGTCCATTTGAAGTTTTAAGGAACACTGTAGAATAAGGGGGAAATATTTTGGTAGAGAACACAGAAGAGGACTGAACAATTCTGGCTTCTGGGCATGGACTAATGACCTCATAGCAGCTACGACTGCCTGCAGGAGACACGGCTCCTGAAGAGTAAAGCACAAATCAGGGACAGATTTACTGGCATCCTGCCAGTCATTGCTTTCACTTGTGTACCCACTGAGAATCCTCCCAGACTCCAGGGAGTAGCTCCCAAACCTGTGGTCCCACAGATCATCCTGGTTAAACTCAGTGGGTCACATAAACAAAATAAAGCAAAAAAAGAGGTGCAAGACCAACATCAAAAAGCCATGGATATAAGAAGGGAATTGTTGGGATTGGGAGAAGTAATAGGGGATAGAGTGATTAAGGGAGGTGTAATTATCAGAATACACATTATAAAGTCATGAAACTGACAATGAACAAACTCCATAAAAGCTTAAAAAGCATTTCTGTGAATTTATTCTTCATTCTGTTCTATATCTGAAGAAAAAAAACTAAAAATTAAGAATTCAATTCTAACTTTCAATGAGATAGTTCTGTTTCTACACAAGAGACTTTGCTCATATAATCAAAGATTACAAGAGCTTGTACCATTTTCACAATGGTCAAACACTCTTCTGGGTGCTTTGTGTGTGTGTGTTTATCAACTCATTTAACCCACAAGAAAACAGGATGAGAGCTGCTTAGAAAATAGTTTTTTCTAAACACGTAGAGTCCCCCAAATTACAGAGACTTCATTTTTCTATTATAATGGTGATCCCAGAACCCTGTTCTTGCTTTCATTCACCCTGCATGTGTTACATTATTCTGAAACTCCTCTGATGATGTTCACAATACCAGGTAAGACAAACACCCAAAGCTGTCTTACCTTCAGCTCTGTCTGGGCTTGGCCAATGAAGAAAATCTCTGCAAAGAGCATAGATGTCACTTTAGAGCACTGGAAAATATGCCATAATTACTAGTAATTATGCAATTACTCTCCTCAGAACAAACTGTAACTGCTAGCAACAAGATCTGGACCATGACCTGACGCGTGGGGATTCCCACTTGGAACCCAGAGATGTGTGGTGGAGAACATCTAATCCATTGTACAGCTGGAGGTTGATCTACGATGTTTAGATGACAAACTTCTATTCCAAATTTTATCTTATTTTACTATTCTGAATTATATCCAGTAGTATTTGCACTCCCCAGAGCACATCTGCTTCCCTCCTCTGACCCATGCTAGCTAATGATCCCACAATTCTTCTGAATTACCAGTCTTAAATCTCATAACCACTCAAGCACATATCCTTCTAATTCTCTACTCTCAACCAAAAGGTCATCGAATGGAAACAATTCAATCTTTCCTGTAAGTTCTTGCATATTTTCCCAGAAAGTCTCATCGAAATTCATCAGGATCATCATAGAAGACATCTCTACCTCCACCACCAGAATAAGTCCTTTTGTTTAATGTTTCAAATCCTTCATTGACACCCCATAGATCAAGTTCAAACAATGTAGGTGAGTACGTAAGGTAGTCACGGTGTATCTCTAATCTTGTGTCACCATACTACTTCTTATAAGTCCCTGTTACCAAGTTTATTGAATACTTTTAGTCATTCAAATTTAGTATCACAGCACCAATCTCTGATCCATTGCACATGCTGAGCCTTTGATAGGACATCCTCTGTACAACCAGAGCTAGGCTAGGTCCTATACTCTTCTCTGTATTGTTGCACTCCTGGAAAGTCTGTCTTTAAGGTGGTTCTTTTTCTTTTAATAACACTATATATCTTTGTATTTCTTAGAAACATATGGAAGGTAAATCTGCAATCACTTAAAGCCATTAGCTTTTTATTCTCCTCTGTGTTTCAATGCCTACTAAATGGGTCAAACAAAAACAGGACTAAATAAATGTATGGATGATGAGATTTTTTGCTTGAGCTCTAACCATGACCCTTTATGCAAAAATTGGGAACAGTAAACCTTCCAAAGTTTATAAATATATCAATTATATGACAGTAAGAAGCCTGGACATAAAAGGAAGAAATCAAATTGAGTGCCTGTGGCAAGGCAAAAAGCCAAAGTATAATTATTGTTGCGTTGGGACTTTTTAAATCTGATTTAATAATTCAATTATTCAACGCCCAAGTATCCCTTAGGTTTTCTGAATGACTCTATATTAACTTGGACACGGAAATTCACTGACTCCCATTATCAGCAACAGCAGTAACAATGAAGACTACATTCTCAGGGTGGAAGAAGGAAGATGCACACAGGATGCTTAGTGGCAACTTTAACTTCGTAAGAGTTTCTTCGAAGTTTATAAACATTTAACCTCAAGCTATACCATTGAATCCACAGAGAGTATATCCCATGGTGAAAGTATTAGCATATATTTTGTATGAGGTCTAGTTTGCTTTCTATTGCTGTGATAAACACCTTGCCCAGAAGCAACTCAAGGAAGCAAAGGGTTTATAATACATAAAGGTTACGGTCTGTTATTGGGAGTAGCCAAGGCAGGAACCAAAGCAGACATCATGGCAGAACTCTTCTTACTGTGCTTCCTCTGACTTGCTCAACTACCTTCTTTGTAGAAACCAGGACTAGCTGGGCCTGGATGGCACTGCCCACAGTGGGCTGGCTCTCCTACATCAATTAACAATTTAGAAAACACCCACATGGACATGTCCACAGGCAAACCCGATGGAAACAACTCATCAACCGCGCTTCCTGCTTCCCGTGTGTCGAACTGACAAGTGAAGTTAACTGTCAACAGACAAAGAAATGACAATGGAACACTTATTACTACAGAGAGCCGCAGTTGTCTGGTGCTTATGAATCTATAGATCATCACTTACCACTCATTAGAATGTCCTCACATACATAATAATTTCGTCAGGAAATATTCCAACCTGTTACTTCATTTAAAAATAATAGAGGCAGGGCTGGAGAAGTAACTTAGTAGTTCAAAGCATTTACTCTTACAAAGGACCCCAATTTGGTTTCCGGGATCCATATGGCAGTTAACATCCATCTGTAATTTCAGTTTGAGAAGATCCTACCCTCTATTTTGGCTTCTGCAGGAATCTGGATGCATGTGACATATATGATGCATATACGTGCACTCAAGGAAACACCTATATAAAATCAAAATAAATAACCCTTTTAACTACTTTTAGAATATTAAGAGAAGTTGTATAATCTTAGTGAACGAATTCTGCAGAAGGCTCAGTCTGAAAGCTACTCTCTAGATATTAAATCTCCGTGGCCTCAACGCCCTTATCTACAGAACAGAGAAAATTAATAGTATTTTCATTGTAGGATTAGTCTGATTGTTAAATATGTACGGTAATTACAATAGCCTTTATAAAGTAAATGTTAACTATCTAATATATACAAAACACTGATGATCCCATGTAAATATGGACCCAACAGAACAAGTTATGCTTAACGGGTACAATTTTTTCCAATTAAACAATGCCACATAATTTAATCTTACATTCCAAATTAATAAAACTTCATACTATCATTTAAAATATGGAGCAAAAATGGGATAACTTAAACAAGATTTTTTTGTTTTTGTTTTTTTTTTGTTTTGTTTTGTTTTGTTTTTCGAGACAGGGTTTCTCTGTAGCTTTGGAGCCTGTCCTGGAACTCCTTTTGTAGACCAGGCTGGCCTCGAACTCACAGAGATCCGCCTGCCTCTGCCTCCCGAGAGCTGGGATTAAAGGCGTGTGCCACCACTGCCCGGCAACAAGATTTATTTAAATGTGGGTAACACTTTGTACTCTTATAAACATAGTATTTAAAAATTTTTACTCGTATTTTAATCTCTAAATAAATAGTTTGCGAGCTACATTCGTTTTCAAAATTATATCTTTATAGCAGTAAAAATGTTTAGTTTTAGATGACAAATATCATAGAATAAGAGGTTGTAGTGTTGTTTTTCATAAAAAATGTGTAAATGGAAATACGTTAAAATAAGGTATGTGTAAAGACTAACTTTCTATTTCATTAAGTTCTATTGTTTATGAATTAATGGCAATTTGGAAACATTAAGTCAAATTTGATATTATCAGAAGATAAAAAATATTATTAAAATAGAAAATATTACTAAATACAGCCACATAATAAAAATATTTTAATAACCTAAAACTCAAATAACTGCATTTGCTTATAGACTATTACACAAGGTATAATTGTGTATTTACCTAAAGTGTTAAACAATCATACTGGAATTAAAATTTTAATTTTTTAATACCTACAATATTGAGTTAGTAAGACTTAAGTGCCATGAGCACAAATTGTGAAATGGAGGTTGAGCTCTCTGAGGCAATGGGAAGAAGGGGATGAGAAAAGAATGCAGCCACAGACAGAGCCAAGAGGTCATAAGGAATGAAGGCACAGACAAATAACCATTTCAAAAGATTATATGAGCTCTCTTAACTGTACAAATATTCCTACCGAGCAACCATGGAGTTCTCCTGAAGTCATGGCCAAAATACCCAGGAGATAGAACAAAGTGATAGATATTAATCTAGACATTCTTACTCCATGGATGGGAAACTGGTGGTGTTTTCCCCATCAGGGGTCCAACCACCCTGAACAGCCATTCCGGAAGTGCTTTCAAAACATTCTGGCTATTTAATAGAGCAGTCAGTGAACACATTTCTTCACTATAGTAACTCAAACAAATGACTCCTTTCAAAATATGTTTCCTCCATACTCTCTCTGGTCTCAGCCATCCGACTTAGGTCATTGAAGATTCAGTTGCACTAGGCACGAAATGCAGTAATATAGTTAGTATTTTAAAAATTAAGATTGACAGAGCAGAATAATGACATAGCTTTCTCAAGAGCTAACAAAACCTGGGGGTTTTTAATTTATTCTTTTTATAGCAATTGTCTTGCAAGAACAGAGACCATCCCTTTTACTCAGTATGTTCTTTCCACATTATCCTGCTGAAAAGTCCTCTTTATTCTTTACAGTGTGGCTCAAATGTCACTCTGGCAAAAAGTCGTCTAAATTCTGCAGGCAAAATTAACCAGGTCCTTCCCTGTAAGTATCCATACTTTTATTAGGACATTTGCCATATCGCTGTAATTATTTCCAGGTACTCCAAAGGATGGCAGGTCCAGGGAGTGAATGAATGAGTAGCTGGATTCTGGAAGTGAATGAACACACACATTTCAAAAGGACAAGTTATTACTTTTAGCTCATTCAGCTCCCAGATTAGCCTTCTGTTATCGGGAATTTCTAAAGCTTTGGGTTTATTTATTTTTTTAACTCAAATAATTGAGGTCAGCAGGTGGTTTCAGTTTAACTCCCTTAAAATGCTCTCTTCTGGAGGTGAGTATTCCTTTCTTCTTTCTTCTTGGTATCAATAGCCAGTTTTGGATCAGTGACCCCTTCATGATGAGAGCAAAGGTCATTGAGATTTTTATTAAATCCTGTAAATTTGCTCTTTAATGTTCATTTCGCTGCCTTACTAGGTCCTTGTCCTTGGTGGGGAGGCACTCACAGGCTTTTCTCATCCTGCTTGGCAAGTTAAACAACTGGTAATCTGATTTGCTGGAAATCAAGAAATTCTGCTTAACATGTACTTCCTCT
This sequence comes from Microtus oregoni, assembly GCF_018167655.1. Lineage (NCBI taxonomy): Eukaryota > Metazoa > Chordata > Mammalia > Rodentia > Cricetidae > Microtus > Microtus oregoni. The sequence continues at coordinate 21,263,904 of NW_024543063.1, forward strand.
TGAGTTAAATTTAGAACATATGAGGAGAGGAAGGGGCGGTTAGCCTCTGAAAGTCCAAATTATTCTTAAAAATCAAATTGATGGAAATTCTAACTCATGGAAAAACCAAACCAAAACATTTTTTTCTTTGTTCCTGCTTCATAAGCAAGACACAAAGAAGGGCAGATGGACAATGAACCTCTTGTCCACTGTGCTAGAAAGAATACAATTTCTTGTTCATTAATGTTTACAAAGTTAAGATTGTCTTCACGTAAAATCATTAAGCTACATATCGCCTTAGAAGCACTGTGATTTTTATTTCACAAATACATACCCCCTTTCCCTCGAGCTATTTTAAATAACACCTTATGAACTGTTTTGCTTAAGTTTCTTTGTAAAAGCTCTAGTGTGCAGAATGTGTGTGCTGAACAATAGCCAAGTAAAGATCTGAGATAGTTACTGATTTTGCCTTAAATGGCTAGATTAAGCGGACAAGTTTCTGGAATATTCCTTTATTCAATTATAAATATTTACTTCATTTTACAGTATGGCAGACACACAGACAGGGTTCTAAGAATTCCGCAGAGAGAACAACACATAGTAGGAATTATTTCTGGTGTCAAACTCACTTAAGTCTTTGGCTTAAAATTTATAATCTACTGGTGAGAATCAGAAAATAGAAAATAAAGAGAAATAAGTATATGCATGATATTGGATGCCAATTAATTAATAAATACCAAAGAGAAAAGCAATAAAGGCAGTGAATAAGGAAGTTCAGATGCTTTATTTTGTTCTAAAATGTGCTTTTAAAATCACTTGTGGCATGGAGAGAAGTCATTAAGACCACTTGTTGTCCTTGCAGAAAAACCCAGGTTTGATCCTCAGCACCTCTATCTGGCAGTTTATAACTGCTTTAACTCTAGCTCCAGGGATCCAACACTTTGTAGGCTGCTGTCCTCATGTGCTGAACAAATATTTCCTCATGCACAAATTCACATACACATAAAATAAATGAGTCTTTTTGAAGTCACTTCTATCTTAAGAATATACATATAAAGATCTAGTTATATTAAAAACTAGTGTAAATATGCTAACTGTGGGCATTTATTTTAGGAGATTGTATCTGAGCTTTAAGTTTTAATGAAAGGAGAAAAGGGAGTAGAATAAGAAATGGTGCCTATGGCCACTGGTTGTTAAAGTTGGACTACGGCTTCCATATTTTTTCAAATGTATCTTTAGCAGCCTGCCACTAAATTTGATTAGCTCCTGACAGTACACAGCCAGTCAGAAACAGTCATCCTTTCAAAAGGAGACCTTTATCCTCCATAGCATGATGTCAACTCAAAGTTATAACAGAAGGACTTAGTCATAAGAAACATAGGAAGAACATTTAAATCAGGATAATTATATCCTGAATGAATCAACTAAGATGGGATTTCAAATATTCTACTCATCGAGGAATGTGTTTTAATCATATTTCTTACTACCAATAATACTAATTAAATAAAATTTTCAAAGCAAAATTACTGAACTTTTCGACCTTAAAAGGTAGAAAATTTTAAATCATAATGCTTGATTGAAATTTACAAAGGAGGAAATAAGAATGATATGAAATCATATGCGTAAGATTATAAAGAGTAAGTGGAGAGACAAACTCATGTTCCAATTCCAGTTTCACACACCTACTGAGTTTACTGTAATGCTCATCCACTGAGTGATTTTTGAATAGTGAGTCCAGGATGGTGCTTCAGGGACATGGCAACTAATAAAGCAGGCAAGATCTCTTCCCAACAGAGATCCCCTTACTAAAGAGAGGAAACACGACACAAAAGGAAAAGGAAATGATTTCAGACATAGACACAAAGCAAGGTGCTAAGAGAAAGACAGTATCAGACAAGCTTAGATGATACCAGAAAGCATCATTGGGGAAATGGCAGTGGAAGAAAACTGGGAATAATATTAAAGATTTGGGACTTAAGTACTCTGAGAAAAGGGCTGTTAAAAATAAAATGACTTGAGCCAGTTAGATGGCTCAGCAGGTAAATGTACTTAACAACAAACTTGTTAGTTTGACCAGCTCACTGAAGGAGAAAACCAGCTCTTGAAAGTTGTGCCATGACCTTGTAGTACAGAATTGTACTCAGAGGCAAACGACATCCATCTTACAGAGCTCTTCTGGGCTGCTCTCAAAATATCACCACAGCAGAACCTACTGACTATTTACTGTCTCTCATAGAAGAAAAGGATGAGGAGGGTCATGGGACACTCACATGAGTTTCCAGGCACCATTTCTGATGGGCAGAATGCAGTGCTTTCCTAATGGCATCTGGGAGGAGTTGAGGGATGTAATGGGGAAAGATGAAGGGAGATAGTTGCATCTGCACATCCATATGGGGTGAGTCATTATCCATGCTTGGTATAGACCTTCCTATCTGGCCATTCTGAGGTCATGCATGCTTCTGTTTGTGACCCCCACTCATTGGTATATAAGTAAACCCAATGAGCGCATTGGTTCTTCCAGGAAATTTGGGGAAAGAACACCTCAATTTGTTGTTGGGACTGTAGGAGGAAGGGTAGATATTGTTTATGTTTTCCCAAGAAAGGAATATTTAGCAACAGACTGCCATGATCATGTTTCTTAATTATACAGACTAAAAGAATGATCAATTTTATTGCCAGAATTATAAAACAAATAGCAGTCTTTTATGAACTGATGATTCTGTGTCAAAATAATGTTAAAGAGGATACAAAAGAAGAAATCCCCAAACTGGAATGTCACCTGTCTTCTAGGAATCCCTATATCTGATGTAATGTTCAGGGCCATGTTTCTTTTAAGAGAAATAATATAAATTTAATTATTGTTACGTGGTATCCTGAGACGTAACCACTAAGTGATGAAGAAATAGAAAAGGGGTTTAAGGGTTAGCAGAGCTGAAGTCTTTAGTATCCACACATGATTTATGTTACAAAAAAAGCAGCCAGCTGTATTAAAAGCAGAATGAGCTCAGAGTGATACAACTTTTTCCTAATATATCACAATTACCAAAACACCAATGATAAATAGCTAGAATCTTGGAGTATTTAATAGCTCTCACCATTTGTTGGTGTGTTGACTGTTTGGTTCTGTCCTTTAGAAATTAGTGTTCAACCATGACGCATTACCACCGAATTGTGTAACTTTGGCCTCACAGGCTAGGGAATTTATAAAGAGTCGCTGTTACAAACAGAACTGGAATGATAGAGAAAATTCTTTTTCTCAAATCTATCAGACACAGGACAAAAAGAAGAAGAGCTTTGAGATAACTTTAGATTAAAGGAGGTATGTTTAAAAGCCAAGAACATCTTTGCAAACAAGATAGTGGTTTTCATTTTCAATAGGAGGGGCTAAATAAGTTATCTAGGTGTCAAAGAAATATAACTCAAAAGAACAGATAAAAACACCAGTGTTATCAACACATCTAATCAAAATGTTCTTACATAGACCTTAATTTTTTTCAAAAATTTTTATTTTATCTTTGTAAAATAATTTCGGTGGTATTTTTTCTCCCCATCAAAATAAACATCAGTTTTTCTATTTCCCAGATTATTTGCACTAAAGCATGTAACTTGCAGATGGTATAGAAAATCATAATCATAGAAAAGAGAACTCATAATTAAACAGTGACTGTGAGTTATCAAATCATAATTCAATCAACAGCCTCTTTATTTTTAGTATGTTCCTTAAAAGATTTAACTAAAGTAGTTCTCTTTTTTGAAATTTTATTTGTTTATTATGTGTATAAGAGTGGTCTGAGCACCACATCCATGCAGTGATCATGGAGACTGGATGGATTTCCTGGGACTGAAGCTGCAGATGGTTGTGAGCTGTCATTTGGGCACTGAGAAGAGAGTCTAAGTCCTCAGGAAGGACAGTCAGTGCTCTGCACTGCTGGTCATAGCAATCTCCCCAGCCTCTAGCCTGTTTGTTTTTTTAGATGAAGCTAAAGTGCATTACTTACCATCAGCTTTGGTTTGACAAAACTGACTATAAGTCCATATTGCAACAAGATTTCTGTTTCTTCCAGTAGATGGACCTTGGTTTCCACAGTTTTCTATACAGGTAGTTTCTCAGTCATAATATATGAGATCCAATTCATAGGAACAGCCAACCTTTTAATTCTAGTCCCTCTTATTCTCATTGCTTCAGTAACAATTACAGGCAGGAGAAGGGGCTTTTGAGAAAAAAAAAACTCTGTGTGTGCGTGCATGCATGTCTTGTATAGGTGTGCGTATCTGTAGTGGAGAATGAACACTTTCACATGCTTGTGTGGAGGTCAAAGGTTGACACAAGGTGACTCGCACTATCAATCTCCACTTTCTTTTGGAAAGCAGAGTCTCAAATCTTTTGGAAAGATTTGAGTAGATTAATTGGTGAGCAAGTCTCCAGATCCTCATCTCTCACTCCCTAGCATTAGCATGCCTTTTGTGTGCATGGTAAGAACCCAAACTTGGGTTCTCATCCTTGTGAATCAACACTGAGCCATCTCTAAAGAGTAATGAACCAATAAATCGTACTGCCAGCTGCTGTTGCTCTATGTAACTGAGTGAAATAAAGCAAAGCTTCCAGCAAAACCTTTCCTGAGCAGATCTGGAAATACAAAAATTTCTTGTCATTTCCATGACTGTTTGGCTGCCTTTTTTGTTTAGTTTGTTATGTCGCTACATCAATTTGTTATGTGACAAGGTGGCAGAATCCCGCCTCATGATCACACAGTTATTGATCACTTGGAGTGGGCTGTACAGTTTTATGAAGTTGTTTTGTGCTTCAGGTTTGTTCTCAAATTTTCATGACACTCTCACCTGTAGCAAGAGCCAGTCATCCATCCCGTTCCCAAAGTGGACACACTTTTATTAATTCCCATTGGCCACAGAAATATGTCTCTATTTGAGACTCACCTCACTCCTATGATTTATAAACCTCTAACATAGATGAAACAGAAACCACAGAAAATGCATATTTGAAACAACTCACTAAAACTCGCTGTTTCTTTCTGTGGTGAAATAACCTCTCATCTCATTCCCTACTCTTCCTAAGACATGCAGTCTCATTGTTCACAAAAGAAACCCGTAAGTGGCACATGCTTTTTTAGGATACCTAGTTGCTAATTTTCCATCAGTAATTTTTTTATCAATGCAAAGAAACAAGTATGTCTTCCTTGGAAACTTACTTTCTGTTTTCTCTGTTTTTGCATCATTGCCACTTTTCCCACCATGCAAGCGATCTCTCCCATCATTTCTCATGTATCCTTGTTGAGATCCAAACTTAACTTTCACCATCTCTTAACTTCCAATCTACTGCCTTTGCTCTTGGCTAGTGTTGGTAATAGCTTGAGGTGACTTGTCTATAGATGTCAAGTCCTTGATCTGTTCCTGAACCCAAATTTAATTGGTTGACATGACTCATTAGTAACAGAATTTATCAGCTTATGTCTTTCAGGCTTTTGCTTATCTTCCTAAACTATGAACTTGGAAGATGTACATGAATCCCTGCCTGCCGGTGCTAGAGAAGATATTAACATGCATCTGTCAACTATGCAACTCTCTTTATGGCTCCAAAATTAGCATATTATTGTTTCCCAGTTATATTTATTTCAATATCATGACTTATTTCAAGGAGAATTCTTTTCCCTACTATATTTGTTTGGGATGTAAACAATTCCCAGACTCAAAAGCCTTTCCTTAACTATGAAGATAATGGCTCCTAAGAGAGTCTATCAATTTGGGGTTCTCTAGAAAAAGACAGAGAGAGATTCTAGGAATTGGCTCTTGTGATTAATGGGGCTGGAAAGTCCATCTGCCACCTGTGGGCTGCAGATCCAGAACTGTTCGGATACTGAGAACCAGGGAGTTGCTGTAGAACTGTGGTTTGAAAGCCGGAGAGGACAGATGCCCTACCTCATCAAGGAGGCAGAAGGGAAGAGGATAGAACCCTCCTTCCCTATTGGTTTCTATTAGGTCCTCGGTGTATTGGATGATGCCTAGCCACCATAGGAAGAAGGCTTCACTCCACTGGGTCCAGTAACTCAAATTTCAGATAGTAATCTCATCTGGAAACACGTTCTGAAAGAATCAATCTCAGTACCTTGTTGCTCAGTCAAGTTAACACATGAAATGAAATTAATCATCACAGGAAGTTATTTCATTTTTATCATGTGCTAAGATTTAGGTATCATCCCACCACCCCCAATATTCCTTAAGAACATAAAAGGATGCTCCTATTGTTCACACTCAGCCATACCAGATTCTTCCTGATCTGCCTGATGTTCTTCTGGATTCCCCTGGGCCACATAAAGTGAAGTCTATAGACTGTCGTTTATGACTATTTATGACTAAATCTACCTTTATAATCTCTTTATTCATGGACTTTCAACTACAAACCCACTTTCATGAACGTCCTAAATGAATACCTTCTTTCAAGCCTCCTTTACTGTGTAGTAGATAGTTTGGAAATTTACCCAATACTCTGCACTTTAACCTGCCATTCTTAAATGCCCCACACAATCTCGCTGAATACTTTTTACATGGCAGTCAAGCAGCGAACCTCTGTGTCAGGCCAGACAAATAAAGGACTTGAGCTCCAGCATGTCTAACATCTAATCTTTTTGCTGTGAGTAACTCTCCTTGCTTTGTGCACTACTCTCCCAGTAATTATTGTACTGAATGTGTCAATGTGTTATATTCCCGGTCTCTCCCACTGAATGATCAGCCTCGTAGGGACTGGATACCTTAATTCTTACAGTATCTTGAAAAGAGTTGTATTTGTAGATGATTTTCCTGGAATAAGTAACTGTAATAATGCTACATAGAAGAGCTGATACTGATCTATACCCAACGGAAACTTAATCCAAAATTTTACCCCATTTATTTGGTTCCAAGAAGTTTGTTCAGAACACTGGCATTCATTGATTCGGTTTTCTCCCTGAACAGTCCTCTGAAGTTGGAAACATGACTCCACAGCTATAGAGGAGGAAACTGAGCAAGAGGCCACCCAAATTCCTACATTTGGTCAGTGGGAAAGTGACATCATCAATATAGAGATCAATAAAATGTAGAGACATCTGGGACATCGGCGTGCTGCTTTCTGGTAAGCATAGATTGATTATTTCTCTTACAGCCAGAAAAATAAAAAGCCATCCAGGTAGGCCGCATAATAGCCTATTCAGAGGATGAAGTTTTAGAGATGAGAGAATCAAAATCCATGAGAAAGATCCAAAGGACTTTGGGTAGTCATTTGGAAAATGGGTAACATTGGGCAGACCACCCCCACAATTCCCATTTTTCCCAATACAAAAGTAGGATGATTTTGTTACAATAAACTTGTTGGAAAATCAAAATGGAAAGTAAACTAGAAAGTATGTAATGTTAGCTGTTTGCTGTGTCAGTAGGAGGGGTTTTTCTTTATAGCCTTGGGGAAGCACTGACTCCCTGGTGGGGTTTAGGCAAGGAACAAGAGTTAGCACAAAGCTTGAAGTGGCCTCCACAGTCTGATGGGAACCAGCTTGAGCGAGGCTAATATCTTTGAAGAGAAGGTAGATGGAACATACTTGAATCCTGAAGTTTTTGGATGGACACCCTCCTGCTGTTTTCATTACCTATTGAGAACTTGCTCCAGTGAATAAAATGATTTCCATCTGAGTTTAAAATTAAAGCTCATATTTTGTTCCTTTTGTTTCCTGAAAAAGTTGGAGAATTACAGGACAGCTGAAAATATTTGGAGTTCTGAGAAAAGATCTCCACAGGGAAGACGGAATCATCCCTAGCAACTTCCATCTCATTACATGAGAGCTGAGTTTTAGCTGCAGCCCCTGCTTCTCCAGCTTGCTTTAGAGATGAACAGGAACAGCTGGTTTGCAATCTCAGAATAATATCCATCCATGGATGTATTAAATCGTCATGCATATTATCTGTGTTACGTATTCTGAAAGGGGCAGGCTGTTAGCCTTACCAGCAGTCGTTTCTCAGTCTTGTGCAAAATACACCCCTGGGATCTCAGAGCACAGATGCTTGGTAAAATTATTGAAAGAACTAAAAAAAAAAGTCATTTTCCTGTTGTGAATCCATGGTGAGTGTATCATTCAGAATAGCATCCTGAACAAGGCATCTCAAAGCCTCCCCAAATTAGGGAAGGACTCATTTTGTGGGTGCCTTTGTCCAAGAAACAATGACATCAACTAAGTCTCAAAGAAATCTGCCATCTCTCACAGGGAAACAAGTTCATATCATAGTAATTAAAATACTGATTTTGTTTGGTTTTGTTTTTAAAACCAGGATCAAATCTTATGTAACAACTCCAAGCAAGGATCAGAGAGAGAGAATGGGGAGAAAGAGGAGCAGATGCAGAGGAGGGAAAAAAGGAAGGGGCAGGAGGGACAGAGAGAAGAAAAACATTTTCCTATTGCATTGATATAAATGTGTTCCCTGCACAAGTCTAGTCCAGACTGTGTAATAATGTAAGATAATGGAGGCTTTAAAGGGTGACCCAGCACCTAAGTGCTCATTCCTTCATGGGTGGGATTAAGGACTTCCAAAAGAGGCTTCAGTTTTTGAGAAAGCACCATACTAATGTGTATAAAGGTTATTTTAATTCATTCCCATCAAAAGTGGAAAAAGACTCCCCCTTCCCAACATCCTTTTTAGCATTGTTTTCTTAGTACTAGCCATTCAAACAGGTGAGCTGGGTTCCAAAACCAGTAAATTTGCATTTTTCTTATATCTATGGATATTGAACACTTTTATAAATATTTAAAGGCTGTATAAGTATCTCTTTAATTGATTTATTAACTGGAAAATTTAGCGTTTGTTTGGCTGCATAAGCGGGTTTTGTTGCGTTTTCTGGTGTGTGTGTGTGTGTGTGTGTATGATTTCAATAGTTTGTACAGTCTAAATATTCATTCTATGTCTGATGCACTGCACATTGTTCATAGATATTTTTCCCCAGCCTAAAGGCTGCCTCCTTTGCTGTACACATGCTTTTAAATCTCAGTTTGTTAATTATTGGGGTTCTTTCCTGAGCTATTACAATTCTGTTCAAAAAGTTTTTGTCTATAGCTTTGTCTTGGGGTATGTTCCCATATTTTCCTCTATCAATTTCAACATTCATGGTTTTAAAATTAAGGCCTTACAACTCATTGGAATTGATTATTCTGCAAAATGAAAGATATGGATCAATTTTCATTCTTCTACATGTGGACATCAATTTTTTGCCAACACCATTTGTTGAAGATGCATCCTTTATTCCAGTGTACACTTTTGACAAGTTAGTCAAAACTTAGGTGGCCATAGCTGCATAGGCTTACTTCTAGGGGCCCGTATTCCGTTCTGTTGGTCTAGAGTACTGCCTTTGTTCCAGGTGCAATGTTATTCCCTAGCATAAGCTTAAAGGCTCCATACCCCACCACAAAGACACTGCACATTTGTATTTATTGATGCATTATTCACAATAGCAAGGAAATGGATCTTGTTTAGATATACATCAGTTGATGAATTCATAATGACAATGTGGTACACACACAATTGATTTTACTCAACTGTAAAGAAAATTTTGGGGAAATGGATGGGTTTTGAAAATATTGTACTGAGGTCACTCAGAAAGAAAAAAAATGGAGTGTTCTCTTTCATATGAAAGCTAAGCAGATCTTAGCTTATGAAGTTTATGTGTGTGTGAGGGGGGAAGTGTGACTTTATGTTACAACACTAGAAAGGAGACTGATGACCTACAACCAACTCCAGAGAGAACCTACTCAAGCAGGTTGTTCTCTGACCTCCATGATCATGCTGTAACACACATGCACCATGTCACATGAAAGCCCACACTCACCCACCCCACACACATACACGCTAAATAAAATTTTAATTTAAATTTTTAAGAGGATTAGATAAAAGAGTTCATATAGTTTTTAGCCAGTTTGATGTTCTGCCTTCTAACATCTATTGTTCTCATCTGGAGGTTGTAGAAATAAGGCATCATCTTGGGAAACACAGAGTAACTGACTTTAGACAAATGAACTTACTAGCACCTTAATCAAACTGTAGCTCTCAGGGCTCACAGCTGGGGAAGATCAATGCTTTTATTCTCCACTTGTAACATGTTTAGCACCTTCCAAAATACATAACTCATTGCTGATGCTGCACTCTTTATTTGCTGCACTGTTGTGTTGAGAACACATACTTAGTGCTCTTGTCTGAGAGAAGAACCTGAAGCCACATAGACCAGAGGTCCCATGGGAGACCCTACTCCATTTATTCTACTGAATAGATAGAATGCTAAATTGACCCCTAATTACTTATCACTATACCAGTAGATCAGTATTTCTTCTTGTAGTAGATGACAAACAACTCAGAGATCCACAGCTGGTAAAGGTGCAGAGAATAAAAGTCTATAGAGCATTCAGCTCTAAAAGGGACACCAAGTCTCAGGGATCATTGCAGAAGAGGAATAATGAAGATAAGGCCAGTGATATGTAAAATTCAAGACAGTTTTGATGGCATGTATAAGACCCACACAAGCTTAAACCAGAAAAAAAATCCCTTCATGGAGAGAGGGAGATTAGCAGGAAGTCCAGTCATAGATGAAGAATTATTGGCAACTAATAGCTTCTGGGGGAGGAAGGGACAGTTTTATGTAGGAGTGTGATACTGAGTAGATTACCAACCCCAAATGGTACAGCAGGGTACCACAGTCCATTTTCAGCATGGATCATGGATGGCAGCAGCTGCCATGGGAGACTAGGCAGGCAAGCATAGCTCTGCAGTGAGCCAGAGGCAGCAAGTCTATCATTATGAGCAAAAGAAGAACCATGGACCTTCCCCATAGTTACCTTCACCCTTCTCAACAACCTGCCAATGGTACCTTCCTTTTACTGTGCACTTCTACTCAACCTTCCTGGTGGTTCATAGCGAACACTGATCACGGTCACATGCTGTCTCCACCGGGGCCCAGAAGCACAACACTAGACACAGAAAACAAAGCAATGTCTACAGCTGCAGATCTGATCCCTGGGTCCAGACCCACTATGCTGCGATTCTATTGCTGGGTTTCAAAATAAACTTTATGTGTGTCTCATGTATTCTAGAGCCATGGGGTTTGCTGAGTGGCAGGATACATATGTCAGGGTTACTGGCACAGCAGCCTGGACTTATCAGGGGATCTTTATCTGCTGAGCATTGATAAAAGACCTACCATCACCCATACCTCCCACCAGATGAGACAAAACAGGACTTTCAAATGTAGCATATGCTAGAAACTGTAGCTCCCTAATAGCTACTGTGATTCTTTCCTAGCCATAGCAGAAGAAAAGAGCCATGCGTATTGTCTTCTTAGGAGGCCATTCTCAACCTGATTGATGTGACAGGTTCTTGAAACTTGCTCATCTTTCCTGTCCTCTGGGACACATTTATCTATCTAAAGACTCCAAGCACTGGCCATTTAGTATTTAATTACTCTGATACCAGGATCTCTCTAATACAGGAGTCCAATATTCTAGATTCATCAGAATGCCCCAGTTTGGTTCTCTCTGAACTATTACAAGAGTTGAGAAAGCCAAATAGCTCTGAAAAAAAGATAGCAAATGCATACTATCATTTTTTCTCATATGAATGCAAATTGCTCCTTATCCTATTTTCTGATAAAGATAGGGAAAATAAACACTTTGACCAGAGCAGAATCTGCATGCCTTGTGTGCAGGATGTTTTAATCTGCTTTAGTAGAGTAACTGACATGGTTCAGTGACTCAGTGACTACACCTAGCTTATTACCGCATATCAAGCCTCCTCAACTGAATTCCAAGCTTCACCCCTAAGTCCTTATGGTGAGTTATTTAACCTTCTTGGGCCATTTTTTTTATACACAGCAAATGGAGACTGCCACTGTACTGAATAATGGTGAGACAGGAATTTAGCCTCCTTTAGGCAGTGAGAGTAAAACTCATGGAGACCATGAGTTAGTCGAGGAACACGAGGAACACTCCCTTGGATGGAAGGGGAAGTCTGCAGCTGGACTGAGGAAACATGCAGAGGACATGGGGCCCCCTCCCTGGTTCAATTTGCAATGCATTCAAAAGTGACCAATTCAAATAAAGAGTGCCTCAGTTGCCATCAGTAAGACCCATGAAGACCCATCTGGTAGGACACTGTGATGACAGCCCTCTCTGAAAGTCCCTCCCATTCCCCAGTTTTCTTACATTCTCTTAATCAATCTATGTTCATTCTGTTCTCTTCACATCCATGCTTTCTTATCCTCTTGGAGAGTTGAAAAAACTTGGACGCCACTGGCTCTGGGTGACTTTGGTGGCCACTGATTGTCTGGAATTCTATCTCCCTAATACATTCACTAAGAGCCAAAATAAGTCCTGTCACTCTCAAAGAACCCACATCAACTGGACCCCTATGTGAATTGAAATTATAAAATTCATACAGAGCATTTACAACTATGCCTGGCACACAGTAATTACCAAATAAACGCCAGCTTCCATCCAGGGCAGAGTCACAGCACAGCTTGATTTAATAAAATTCTACAAATACAGTTTTCTATTATATAAAGGATTTCACATGAAGTGAATCTACCATGCATGTATTTTGGGGTACAATCATAAAGAAACATGAGACAGGATTCATTTTTATACCACCAGCATTGCTGTGAGTCACAAATTATTCATGCTCTTAATAAACCAAATACACAATTATTAAGGCAGAATGGTTGCTCAAGTCTTCACTCTGCACCATTTGCAGTAACTGTGCTGCCCAGAGTGGAATGGACCATTCAATGCTATGACTGCCCTGATGTCAAACTCCAGAACCGCTGTCCAACTGCCGGTCCGTTCGTTATGAATATGTATAGCATGCTTCTTCAACTAGGACCACTTTATTATTTCATTCTGCCCACTATGCCAGAAACTCAGTTACATGACAAAAAGAGCCACATACATACTGCATAGAACAGGAAATGGCCTCTTGCGGAACATTCACAACCATGTCTACAAAGTACTAGCGAAGGAAATAGTCTAGGCTTTCCTCCCCGTTCAACAGCTATGGGACTGACTTTACATGGGGAAAGCATACCCAAAATGAGAGCAACATTTTGTGTTAACGTGTTTGTCTTGTGACCTGAAGAGCAACTTGTGTGAACTAGTTGGCTTTCTGGCTCACTGATGGCAGTAGAATACTGACTATTCATTGGTGTTGAGCATGCGACTTGCAGAGAAGCTAATTTTGCGCAGCAGTGGCTGTGTCCCTGGCTCTGTTTTGAACTGCAGGGGACAGTCACCATGTGCTGTGCTGCAAAATCACAATGGAAAGCTGTTTGTAACCAGTAAATGAATGGAGGAAGCTTTTTTTAAAGGAGGTATCATTAGAGAAATCCCACCTGATCATACTTTAGCCTTTCCCACTGTGTTCCTCTCTAGGAGAACTCTGAAATAAGTAATGTAGAAATAGCCTCTTTACAGAGACAGTCACACAACACACACACACTCACACACACACACACACACACACACACACACACACATGACAGAGAGACATCATGGAGGTGAGCTAATACAATCAATTTAAGAGAAGTGTGATTTGCAGGCTGATAGGTATATTTCCTCTGAAATTGCTGAGCATCTAGGCTTTATGTGAATGTTACTGATGAATATCTCCCAGCTCCACTTCATTTGCAGTCCTTGAGCCATGTGCATGTATTTTCCCTATTTAATAAAGCATTTCTGTGAAGTGAAAAATCTCCACTGGGTCCTGCATGAATTCGGAAGTCAATTGTTTACTGCAGATGCAGCCAGATAAGACAGAACTCCATCCCAGCTCCAACCCACCACCGTCAAGCACCTTGTTGGTTCTGTGCAAGTTTCTGAAAGGACACAGATCTGCCACGCTGTAGTGTAATTCTTCAGCAGGTGGAAAACCTAGTGAAACCACTGGGGAAATTAGTTTTAATCGGTGTATCTAAACTATAAATCATCCCGCAGCTGGCCACAAGTTTAATCTATTTTCCAGTTTCTCTGTTGTTCTCCTTTACAAAGCTTATTATCAAAAAATGACCATAGTTTATAATTCAACCACATATACACACACACATACACACACACACACACACACACACACACACACACACCTCATGCACAAATTGTTGCCAATTTGAAGGCATCAAGCACAAAACTATACCACTTTTTTGTCTCTAAGCACCTTCAAGTAAGTCTCTTCCAACTCAGCATGCTGCCTTTCACTCCAACATTGAACATAGTGGCTCTCACATTCCACCTCCCCTAATCTTTCAAATCTCTCTTTCCACTACTCACTTCTACATCCCTGGAATACACTAAAAATTTGGCAATTAAGAATTTTACTTATTTACATTGAACTGCTCTGGGATACATACTGCTATTCTATTACTCATTGCCATTTGTGCTCCTTGGTATTAGATCGAGGTCACAAGGAAACCCAGGTACAGGAGGAGCACAGTCGAATGTTTAATGTGTCAAATTTAGCAAACAAAAATATAGGACATCCAATTAAGGTTGAATTCCAGATAAATAAATATTTATATAAGAATATCCCATGTGATATGTAGATTTAAAAATAAATTTCTTATGTGTCTGAAATTCCAACTTAATTAGATACCCTTTATCTGGTAACCTGTAAGTTTGGCTTTACCCAGATATCCAATACAAATCATTTAAGCTTAGCATCTAAGGTGAATCCTTTTGGCTGTCAGTCACCTAAACAAGGCTGCTGTAGGATAATGCTTTGTACACTATAAAGATTTTTCAGTTGTATTCCTTTAATGAAACACTGATTGGCCAGTAGAAAGGCAGGAACTATAGATGGAGCAACCAGAGTAGGAGAATTCTGGGGAGAGGAGAAGCAGAGAGACAAAGTCACCAGCCAGAAGCAGAGGAAGCAAGATGAGAATGCCTCACTGAGAAAAGGTACCAAGTTATGTGACTAAACATAGAAAAGAATTATGAGTTAATTTAAGTTGTAAGAGCTATATAATAATAAGACTGAGCTAATAAACCAAGCAGTTTATAATTAACATAAGCCTCTGTGTGTTTTATTGGGACTGAATGGCTATAGAACCAGGTGGGATAGAAAAATCCATCAACAAATGGTGCTCACCATGGGGCTTGACCCACAACTCTGAGATTAAGAGTCTCATGCTCTTCTAACTAAGATAGATAAGATAGGATAAAAGGGTAGATTATTGAATCTACTCTGAAAAGAAAAAAGGGAGGATATAGATATGATAAGATAAAAGGGTAGATTATTGAATCTACTTTTAAAAAGCAACTACCAGTTTTAAATGTTTTACATTGCCAAGAGTGTTATTGCTGGGTCCAGGGGTAGGTTGATCCCGAATTTCCTGAGAAACCGAAACACTGACTTCCACAGTGGTTGCACAAGATTGCATTCCCACCAGCAATGGATGAGGGTACCCCTTCCTCCACAGCCTCTCCAGCAAAGGTTATCGTTGGTGTTTTTGACTTTAGCCATTCTGACAGGTGTAAGATGATATCTCAAAGTTGTTTTGATTTGTATTTCCCTGATTGCTAAGGAAGTTGAGCATGACCTTAAGTGTCTTTTGGCCATTTGAACTTCTTCTGTTGAGAATTCTCTGTTCAGATCAGTGCCCCATTTTTTAATTGGGTTAATTAGCATTTTAAAGTCTAGTTTCTTGAGTTCTCTATATATTTTGGAGATCAGACCTTTGTCTGTTGAGGGGTTGGTGAAGATCTTCTCCCAGTCAGTAGGTTGCCTTTGTGTCTTAGTGACAGTGTCCTTTGCTTTGTAGAAGCTTCTCAGTTTTAGTAGGTTCCATTTATTCAATGTTGCCCTTAATGTCTGTGCTTCTGGGGTTATACATAGGAAGCGCTCTCCTGTGCCAATCTGTTGTAGGGTATTTCCCACTTTCTCGTCTATCCTTTTCAGTGTGTTCGGGCTGATATTGAGACAGAGACCCACACTGGAGCACTGGACTGAGCTCCCAAGGTCCCAATGAGGAGCAGAAGGAGGGAGAACATGAGCAAAGAAGTCGGGACCACGAGGGATGCACCCACCCACTGAGACAGTGGAGCTGATCTATTGAGAGCTCACCAAGACCAGCTGGACTGTGACTGAAAAAGCAGGGGATAAAACTGGACTCTCTGAACATGGCGAACAATGAGGGCTGATGAGACGCAAAGGACAATGGCACGGGGGTTTGATCCTACATAATGTGATGGCTTTGTGGGAGCCTAGCCAGTTTGGATGTTCACCTTCCTAGATATGGACGGAGGTGGGAGGTCCTAGGTCTTACCACAGGGCAGAAAACCCTGACTGCTCTTTAGACTGGAGAGGGAGGGGGAAAGGAGTGGGGGGAGGGGGAGAAGGGTGGGAGGAGGGGGCGTAGGGTGGGAGGAGGGGGAGGGAAATGGGAGGCTGGGAGGAGGTGGAAACTTGTTTTTTTTTTCTCCTTTTCTCAATAAAAAAAGAAAAAAATGTTTTACATTGGATTGAATTTTTGTGTATTATATACAAATTTTGTTTATTAAGATTAATTTTGTTAGATCATACTTGCATATATTCCTACTCTTTTTCAAGGTATTGTACCTATATAACTCATTTAACAATGTAATACAAGTTTCTAGTTCTTGAAAATTATTGTTACCAATTGTTTAGGATAGTAAGGAAGTTCAGGTTAGTAGTTAATCACCTAATATAATTGAAGTTGTAGTCATATTAGGTATATTTTTATTTTTTATTCTACATTGTATTAAGAGCACCCGACATCTGATTTGACATTAGTTTCTTTTTTCTTTTTTTATTACTTTATATATAATACCAATCAAAATTTCCACTTCCTCCCCTCCTCCCACTTGCTTCCTGCTCCCCCCCACACACCCTTCCCCCCACTCCAGTCCTGAAAGAGGGCAAGGTACCATACCCTGTGGGAAGTCCAAGCCCCCCCCCCCCCTCCATCCAGGCTTAGGAAGGTATGCATCCAAATAGACTAGGATCCCAAAAAGCCAGTACATGCAATAGAGACAAATCCCGGTGCCATTATCACTGGCTTCTCAGTCTGCCCCATTCAGAGGGTCCAGTTTAATCCCATGCTTGTTCAGTCCCAGTCGAGCTGGCTTTGGTGAGCTCCCATTAGCTCAGGCACACTGTCTCAGTGGGTGGACCAACCACTCCTGGTCCTAACTTCCTTGCTCATATTCT
Organism: Microtus oregoni; assembly: GCF_018167655.1. Classification (NCBI taxonomy): domain Eukaryota; kingdom Metazoa; phylum Chordata; class Mammalia; order Rodentia; family Cricetidae; genus Microtus; species Microtus oregoni. Next base: position 21,281,115 of record NW_024543063.1, read on the forward strand.
CCCTCCTTCTGGTTTTCAAGGTCAAGCAAACATAAATTTTAGAAAGACAGGTCATCTTCAAACACTTCAGGGATCTACAGAATATGACATTCAAGATGTTTTAATAACCTAGATTCTTCTTTTTAATAACAATGAGACATGTCTGATCCTCATAGCACCAATCTACTTCAGAGAAAATAATGGGTATTGAAGAACTCCACTTGGATTTGCTTTCTTTGTGGCAAAAGTAAGCCACTGTGCTAGAAAATGCCCTTGCTTCAACTACTGATGGAATGCTATCCTAATTGGATAGGCAGGACACAACAGCAAGTTACTGTCAAACATTGTCAAGACAAAGAGGGCTTCAGAATATCCTGCTTCACAGAAAAGTTTTTTGGATATGCTAAGCACGTAGATCAAAGATGGATGCTCCAACATTGCAGAGGAACTTTATGTGACTGTCTAAGCAGCCACTATTTCTGTCATTACTCATATTTTTTGGAAGTTGCATGCTTGCACTTCCACTTATTCAGTAAATATTATATCCTCTTGAGGTGTTTGATAGAGTTAAGGGCAGAAAGTTATGGATATAGTTTTCCTAAGCTATGATAAAAGATAAGTTTAGATACAAAACTTGAGACTCACAGAGATGATAAGGGTATTTTCTTTAATTTTGCCTAATACAAACAGACTAAATATTGTAACTTGAATTCTTGCTTGATACCTGTTTTGTTATATGTAACTTTACTATGTTAAAATTAAAAGCTTTCCTCTTATTTAGACAGAAAGGGGGAAATTGTGTGGGATAGTTTTTTGTATATTGAGAATATGTTTTGCTTTTATTGGGTAATGAATAAAACTGTTTTGGCCAGTGGTTTAACAGAGTAAGTAAAGCTAAGCAAGAAATCGAGAGAGGGGAGGGGGTCGCAGGTGGAGCCAAGGAGATGCCATGTAGATTGCAAAGAAGAAAGGTCTAAACATTACTGGGAAGCCACGAGCCTCATGGCAAAATATAAACAATTAGAAATTGGTTAATTTATGGTTAGAGCTACCCAGTAAGAGGTCTAAGCCAATGACCAAATTACTGTAACTAATATTAAGCCTTAGAGTGGTTATTTCACAAGTGGATGTCGGATCTAACAAGCGGGGTCCCAGTGGGTAGAGACAAATTGATCCAGACTGGGTGAGACATAGAAAATCCTTCCAGCTACACAAGGCCTTGGGTATAAAACCATGTAAATCTATCCATGCTCAGCTCCAAGTCATGTCTAAGTGGGTTTATCTGCATTTTTCAGAGTGATGGGGGCATTTCTTTTTAAATCCATTGCCTTTAATTGCCATAGGCTGTCACTGCCATGGCTAGATGGTTCAGGTGTGACATTGATCATGGTCTTAAAAGATGGTCAAACTACCTTGAGTTTACAAAAACTGCACATGTCTTCTAGCCCAATGGTGCTGTAAATCATATACTGTCATTTTCACATTCTTTCAAAGACTATATATTGGACACCTCCTGAAAATCACTAAAATTCACCAAGAATCATACCACCAACTAAATGCTTACTTTATAGAGCATGCAGAAGATTATAATTTAGGATGAGCATGTAATGCTGACAAGGTTACTAGACTCTAATGAAACACAGCTTGCACAATCCATGCCATCTTTAGAAAGTACATTTGGTTATGAATGTGGTCCCAATATGGTTACGGCTTCCAAATGCTACCTACTTATGAATTACTTTTGGCTTGGCTTCTTTATTTATACTGTACGTTGTTTTAGACTAGTTGGTTAACCCCAGAGTGTGTGGACATATATGTTTCTACTGAAGGCATTTAAATACCACAGTTTCACAATCACTAGACCTTGATGCATGTATATATTGTGATTCACATGCCAGTCATCTTTAACCACTTGGCTTGGGCAAACCACACACAAAAATTATATAGTTACATGGTCCACTTTATTACTGCACTCCCTTCCTTCCATAGAGTAGGAATGAATAGAACAAGTGGTTTATGGGGTCCTTTGCTCTACCAGGCTGCACAAATAGTAAAAAAAAAAAAAATCAGGTTGAGAAATTTCTAGAATGGTCCCTAACCTCGTTCTGGTCATACTAAATGCTACATTTTATCTATTTAATAATAGCGTATAATCAGCTTTGTCTCCTATCAAGAAATATTCCATATCAGTAAAAGTTAGCCAAGTGTATTGGTTAATAGTTATAGTATCAGCTGTAAGGAGGCAGAAGCAGGAGGACTGCCACAAGCTATAGACCTGCCTTAGCTATATAGTAAGTTATGGACCAATCAGGGCAAAAGAGTGAAACACTGTCTCTAAAAACAAACAAATAAAGAAAACAAATATTAATTTATAACATACAATTTTAACCAGAAGCATAGAACTAATTTCATTTTCTTTTTCATTATTCAGCTAAACTTTTTCCTACATAACATCAGAAAATCTTCATATATTCATTTTTATACTTACTGGTACTTTGTTGCTAGAAATTAAATAATGCCAAAAACATTATATTTCTGAAAATGTGGTGAAAATATTAGCTTTAGACTAAATAGTTGTTTTCAATCTCATTTATTTTTCTCCTGCAAACTGAGAACATCTCCAGCGTTTCATGACAAAGTTTCTATCACTTTGGATTTTAGGAGCAAAATTCTCACATACAAATTTATTAGTAAATAATGAAACTGATAGTGTGAATGCTGATTTTTTTTTTAGAATGGAAAAATCCCCTATTTGTCTGTCTGTCTCACTCTCACTGTGTGTGTGTGTGTCTATCTGTCTGTCTATCTGTGTGAATGTAGCATTTCTCTTATGTCACAATATAAAATGTCTTTGTTACCACGTGGGAAGGTCTTAGTCTAAATATTTGAGAAAGGGTCAGGGAACGCAAGTCACTCTATAAAGTGTGTATGATACAAGCATGAGGACTTGATTGCAGAGCCTTGGAATGCGAGTAGAAAACAAGGGACCAAAGCATGTGCCTGTAAACTTGCTTGTAATCCTATTAAAGTAAAGAGGAAGAAACAGGCAAATCAGGCAAAATGGGTGACCTCCAAATTCAAAGAAAGAGATCCTGCCTCAAAAAAAAAGTGAAAAAGAAATAAAAAGGTGGAGAACAATTGAGGAAGAAATCCAACTTTGGCCTCTGGAAGCACACACACACACACACACACACACACACACACACACCATCAAGCCCTCTCATGTACGACGTTTGAAAATCATTGCTCTAAAATGATGTTTCTCAATCTTCAATAGGCATAGGAGTTTGATAAAAAGCACTTTCTGACTCAATAACTATGCAATATATTCTCACATTTTACCCTTTAGGAAAATTCCTAAATGACTCTGTTGCTGCTCTTACTGGGGTCCACACTATGAACACGGATATTCTAAAGAACCAACTCATGGGAAGATAAGTCTATCCCCTTCTGAGGAAGGGCCCTGAACTTAGGCCTGGCTGTCACATCTAGTCACGGAAAGAGCCTGTAGACACAGCATCTGCTATAGCTGTTCTTCTAACAGAAAGCTGGGTCCAGTTACCTTCCCCGCTCTGCAGTGTCCCTGCTGCTCTCCATTTAGCATGAGTCATTCAAAACTGGGACAAGATTGTTGGCTGCAGATCACAGACATCAAAGAATTCAAAAGAGGTGTAGCTAATCCAGACACACAAGGTTGATAATAACTTTAGACTAAAATTACCACAAAATCTATTTTCACTCAGCCATTGGAATGAGCTAGTCTGGACACCAAACTGGGTCTTGCCATGCTTAAAGCTATTTGGATTTTCTGTGAGCCCTGCAGATAGATGATGTTCTTGGAACAAGCCCTGTCTACTGCCAACTGTATTCTCTACCATTCCAGATCCCAGAACCTGGGTGCAGCACCTGTATAGACCATGCATCTATTGCCTGTTTGATTGAAGTTTCTCCACCAAGATAACAAGTATTCAGCCTTCTTGATGTCCCTCAGGAACCTGCCTAACTGCTCGTTTCTTACCACAATTGGTGTGGGATTCTAAATAACAGAAATTTATTTCTCCCAATGTTGAGTCTGGGCAGCACAAAGACAAGAACACCAATAAGGCCAGGTTCCTCAGAGAACTTTCATTTTGCTGGCAAGTGGGCTGCTTGTTTTCTCTAAGGGCAGCAAGTGTTAAGGGTTACTTGCATCTCTTCTTTTATAAGGATAGCAACTCAATTCATGAAATTCCTACCCTTGTGACTTTCTCTCTCTCTCTCTCTCTCTCACACACACACACACACACACACACACACACCATCAGAGATCACGTCTTCATGTCCTCACACTGGAGCTTTAGATTTCAACACTCATAGTAAGAAAGATACACTCATTCAATCACACCATATCACCTTCATGTGTACATGCACAAACACGCACACACACACACACACACACACATGTGCACAGAAATACAGCTGATCAAATTGCATGATTCTGTTCACACTTTAGTTCTACCTTGCATAGTTTTGAAAAACACAAGTAAAACATAATAATACTTGAGGTCTTCCTTCATGAATTTTAGGTTCCCATATTATTCTCTCAAAGACTTTTTAATAAATTTTAGGTTTTAGTCAATTATATTTAGATTTTTATATTTTATTTGCCTGTTTAAGTTTTATTTGTCCTTCAAATAATATTCTAGCCAAATGTCAATGTCCTTTACAGTGAATTATTGATTTGTCTTTGAACATAATGGCTATATATGTCCTTTAAGTGATGCCCTGCAAGTGTCTACCCATGGAGCATGATGTTTTTGTTGTTTTCTTAGCTATTTTGGAGGCCACATTGGACACTAATTTGTTGGCATACAAAAGAGTTCTACAGTAGCCCATATTGGAGTATAACAAAGGCTTATTTATTTTGGAATAAACTCACAGTTTATCTCCAAATAATAGTGATCTGCAGCCCTCTCTACCCTGGGAACTGGAACTGAATCTAGCAGTCAAAAGACCCACATACACTTTTCGTCTGCATTTATAGTACATGAGACCATGCCCAAAGTGGGCCCGTATCTTAAAGGTTATTGACTGAAGGAATTTCCACCACACCTGGCAATATCTGAACCACTCACAAAAGCGGTCTGAACAAGGTATGATTACTGTAAATGACTAAAAATGGCTGAAAAAATTATAACTTCATTATGGTATATCACTCACCCAAAATATGCTTTCTCTTTTGACAGAACAGACACTTGAAGCAACTTGTATTTCTATGCTGTGTTTACTACTCTTTGGTTAGAAACAGCACAGCTTACATGAGATTGGGGTTTTTCAATTGCTGTTTGGCTTTTGCTTTCAATTTTTAGTTCTCTTTTAGTGAATACCTTATTTTTTTTCTCTGGAGATAAACTTGTTATCTTATCAACTCCTTCACAGTGCATTTTAGGGCACAAGGAGACTACAAACTCATAGGAATTGATGAGAAATAAATGCAACTCAGCAAGGGGTTTCAGGTCAGAATGCCTGGTACCCCATCCTGTTTGATCATTAACCACTTGTGTGAGCTTTAGCAGGTGGCTGAACACCACAGTGCATGGGTGCCATGATCCTGAAAATCCAGAAACAGAAGTCCCTCTCCCACCTATAAGCCTAGAAAATCCTGATGGACCTAATACTTGGCCCTGTCATCACTGTTTATCTGGCCCTGCCAGAGGCATCATTGTCACCGCACTGTCAAGTGCTAAATCTTGGATGCAATGCCTTTCTTGCACCTCGCCTGCCTATCATTTGCTGTAGATCATCAGCCTGTTGTCTACAAGACTGGGTACCACTAGAGAAAAACACCCAGTCTTCACTTTCCCGAAGTTTACTACCAGTCTTGGGATGTAACCTGAGTGGGGTATGTCTATTACTGGAGAGGCACATCTATTCTCTCACAAAAGTATTAGTCTTTGATGAACTAGAAATGAAGAACAGCCTGGTCCTTCACACATTCACTTTGAGAAACCCGATTAGGTGTTTCTTTATGCTCTATAAGTGGTTCCCAACCTTCATATACTGTGACCCTTTAATACAGTCCTTCATGTTGTGGTGACCCCCAACCATAAATTTACCCCGTTGCCACTTTATAAGTATAATTTTACTACTGTTATGAATCATAATGTAAGTATATGACATACAGAATGCTTGATATATGTCCCCTATATGAAAGGATCAGAGTCCCAGCCTACAGGTTGAGAAATGCTGATCTATTACCTCGAAGCCACCATGGGTGTCCCTGGTGATGAAAAGAGCTATGCAGAAAGGGCTACAGAAAAGAAGTGTCAGCCTGGTTGTTTGAAGTCTTCTTGAAATCTTCCCAGAATTAGCTGACCATGAAGGGAAAGACCATGGCCATGATTACCCAACCAATAAGCACTGGGGAATACATTGGCATTTTTGTTTTTACATTATACCTGTATGGCTTGGAAAAAATAAAGAAAATGGTGATTTTTTTAATTAAATGATACTAAACTCCTCTTCAAAATTAGAAGAGTTTCAAGGCAATTTGAAAGCAGAGCAACATCAATAAGCAACATCAATAAACTAACATCTGATCCACGGTTTCAGTTGGTGGGAGGGGTAGGCTTTATTTTGCAGGCTCCTATCAAAAAGAAATACAGAGAGGGCGAAGGTTCCATGGGCAGGCTGCTTTGAGAATTTTCAGATAAGCATCTAGAGGGTCAGAGGTTATCTGAAGCAACCGTTTTCAGTAGTTTCCCTTCAAAGTCCTAGTCCTTTCTTGGTGATGCAAGAGAAAGTTCATAAGATAGACTATGTATGACCTAAAAGTGTCCAAATTACCAATAAAAGTGTCCCTGTTGGCAAGGCTGTCTGTGTCTCGTAAAGTTCTGGCAGTTAGCTAAAAGCCAACCAGCTTAAAATATTAATTTAGTGAACACTACAAGATCTTGTCAGAGAACTCTGCAAAATGATTTTCATTTGGCAGAACAATTCAATTTTCCTTTTAGAGTGACACTTTCAAGTAAATTTAAATGTATCTTAAGTAAACATAACATCCAATAAGATATGGTTTGGATCAAACTAGAGCTAACACTCATTGGTACAGCACTTGTCCAGCATGTATGGGATTCAATACCCAGAATCATGAGAAAATAAAATAAAAAATAAAAATAAAACATATTCATTGATTTTGATATTCGGAAGTAGTTAGAGTTGGGATCAGGAAAAGTTTCAGTAACTAAAGCCCTTGATGTGCGAATTCGGGAGTCTGAGTTCAAACTCCAGAGCCCATGTAAAATGAGCAGCATGGTATCATGTACCTGTAATCCCAATACCGTTGAGGCAGAGACAAGAGAATTCCTGGAGCTTGATAGACAACTGGTCTACCAAATCAGCAAAGTAAAAGATTCAGTGAGAACCTGTTTTTTTTTTTTTTTTCGTTTTTGTTTTAAAAAAAAAAAAAGCAGAGAGCAATACACTTGATTGAGAAATACACTTGCTATAAACTCCTGGTCTCCAATGCATCCACACACATATGCATCCACCCCTGCAGACACTTAAGCATCTGCAAAGAATGAAGAATGAATAACAGAGCTGCTCAGATATGCAAGCCATCCCCGTTGGCCCATACCACAACTCACATTGAAGTAAACATCTAGAATTCTACTCACTAAAATAGAGCATCAATAAATGAGCCATATTTAATGCTTCTACTTGGATAGACACCAGGGGCTTTCTTGAACAGACTAGACATCTAGACAGACATGTTTGTATTTTGTTACCTCACTAATTCAAGCCTCAAAATGATATTTTTAATACTTGGAGATATACCTTACTAGAGAATTGGACAACACTATTGAAGGTTTGTCATGTCAACAACCACCATCCAAAATTACATTTTAGGATGTACTTGCAAAGCCTGATGTTTGACTAAGCACCCAGACAGAAGACTGCTGTCTAGTCTAGCATTGGCTGGGAGGCATTGGGTTCTTATGCAATGTGCCAGAAATCTAAGGAAAGAAAAACTGTACTACTCTTGTCTGTGTAGATTCAGTTAATACTGCATGGAAAGAGCCACATGGTGACATAAGGATGTGTTGTCCTTTATGTTAGCAAAGAATTTGTTACCTTCAAAAAGTCTACATATTTGCAAAGCCTAAAGTTTAGAAAAAAACATATGGAAAACTGACCTGTACCAAATGATATGAAAAAAAATGAAAACCTTGTAAACAATTTAAAGGCAGAAAATTGGTGATGCAGTCAAAAGGTGTCTACCTTCATAGAAAGGTCAGTAATTTGAGAATCCATAAAGACAAGCCTTTAACACACTTGCCAGTTACCTAATACAACTATGGGTAAACTTGAAAGCATTGACATGCTCCCTTATTCCAAGTGTTGAAAATATCCTAGTACAAACTGAAGTGACACATTTTTTCAACTTTTTATTCTTTTTGTTTTCTTTTTCAGCAGCCTTTTAGAATACAGCATGTGTCTCTTCCTCCATCTTCTCCTCTTTCTCTTCCTTTCTCCCTTCATTCTTCTCCCAATATTCTTACAAATATTTTCCACTTTGAAAATACCTACAGCCAATGACTGTAACTCTGGAATGCATAAAGTTTGGAAGTCAGAGGAAAGTCTATTGCATAATCTAGAATATTGAGCAAGAATTCATAGAGGGTTATAAACCACCCTTGCTCGTGCTAAGCTTCAGAATACCCCTGCTGGGTCCCTAGTACTTACAGCTGCTTCCTGGGGAAGTCCTTTCAGCTCTTTTCATTGTAATGACATCATAAGTGACCATGGTCACCATCTTTGACACACCTACAACTATAGATTCCTTCCCCTCCTAATCAATACGATCCCATCCACAAAATAGGGAGGGGGAATTAAATAAACATTATACTTTAATATCATTCTTTACAGATATAGAATATCTATAAAGCTCGGAGACTATATGTTATCCCAGACAACAGGAATAGGAAAGAAGAAATAAAATAGATCTTAAAAGAAAAGGAAGGCCTAAGTTTAGCTATGTAACAAATTTTGAAAGATTCTGAGCTTGAATACATCCATTTAGTTTCCAAGTTTAAATATTGCCACTCAGATTGGAAGGATGAATTCAAGCTAGAGCTAGCACGAGAACCCTGCTAAGGTTAGTGTTTCTAAAATGCTTTACACTGTATAAAAACATCAAGCTGACAAACATTATAACTGTTCAATCTTGCCATGTTTTAAATTGACCTCTAACCTTTGATACAACAGGGTATGAAATCAGCCTTAAGGTCTATGGAATATCAAAGTAGATGCATGTGGACAAATTTCAAAAGCTTCGTGTAGACAAATTAAACTCTATATACCAGGGTTTTATAGTTAAACCAAAAGCAGCAAAGATTTAAATTGCAGTGTGTAGAGTGTTGAAAATATGGTCAGTCCCTGGAAAAGTGTAAAAGGGAGTTTACTCCTGTCCACAAATTAACTCTTCAAAGAAGCGAGTTCAACCCACAGCATGTATGATCTCAGCCTGTCTCCCAAGTCATCAAGTTCAGCATGAAAACATTAATAATGATAATTAGTATAAATAACTTTTAATGGGCCCTACATATGTTTGCCTGCAATAAGATTAATGTTTACTTTGTATTTCCTCAAAACTGTACAACAAGAGGCCAACTATTATAACAGGAATACAGGGGCTAAATATATTGATTAGGGTCACACAGAGGATAATCAAGGAAACCAGAAGCCATATTCATACTCCCTGACTCTGTGTAGCACAGACCACTCTAAAAGATTCATTTTGGGGTAAAGATACTTTGTAACTAGAAGATGGAGAGTAGAATGTTGCAGACACAGCATTTCTCTCACTCTCCTGACACGACCACCCTCCAGCATCCTATATGTTCTTAGAGCTAAAGATCAAAGAACGAAATAGGAGTGTGCTTTGCATATGATTCGCTAGTATGCTTTGTACCGTTTCTGCGAACACACTCAGTGAAGTTCCTCGTTCTCAGCCTGGTTCCTGTGGTTCCAAATGTTTTCTGGTCTCTCTCTCTCTCTCTCTCTCTCTCTCTCTCTCTCTCTCTCTCTCCTACCTTGCATGCAGAGGAAACAGAACTTGCTCTGCTTAGACAGACAGCACAGAAAGTGCTGAGGAAGACAATTACTTTCAGAGGAATTGGCCAGTGACCATCTACTACTACTAGCTGAGTGAGCACAGTCTTCTCCAGGCTTTTCTTCAAAACACTGTCGTCACTGCCCAACTGGGACCCAGATGCTGCTGAAGTTTTAGAAAGGCCCTTGAGGAGTACTGTTCTCGGTCCTAGATTTACCAGCATCTTTGCCTCTCTTTTTATTTTCAAGGGATTCTAGCAAAACCTCTTGTAACTACAAAGCTGGCAGCAATTTCCATCTAAAAGTTTACCAAAAAATAATAATAATAATTAAAAGCAAAAGTAATTACCTGTCAATTTAAGGAAAAATATTTCAAAACAAAATTTTTGCATCCAGAATCATTTTCTTCCTCTGTCACAACATCCCTTCAGTTAAAAATGTTTGGGATTCCTCCACCCCCAGTTCTTCTCTAAGCTACAGAGACCAGAAAGCAAAGGAAGGAGTGAATCAAGTCCCACCCCTCACATTCCTTACAAAGAGTGGCAGAGAAGCCACTGATCATCAAAGGTCACCACCCTGTTTACGCTGCTAAGTCATTTTCTTCTATAGTAATAAGTTTTACTACTACCTACTCTCCAGTTAAAGCTCAAAGCTCCAGGAAATGTGGGAGACCAAACCAGAGATGACTGGATTGTAAGCTACCCCGATCAGGCAGACCAGGTAGAAAGTTCTACATGCCTCTAAGAGGCCCAGAAATGCAAGAGCAAAGGTCAGAAGAAGGGGGAAAACAGAACAAGAAAAAAGATACAAAAAACCCAAAATGGAGAGACTAGACCAATAACAATAATAAGTTAGCCTCTGTTCACAACCCAACCAGATGTCAAGGTCAGACAAACAGGAATAAACGCAGATCTGACCCCAGAAGCACAGCTGGAATCCTGGGCTCTAGAAAAGCAGAAATTGCATGTTTTTGAGGACTTCTGTCACAGAAGGATGTGTGGATTCTTTCTAAAATGCTCCAGTCATGGTACGTGGAATACACCTTCCACTGATTGTTAGGCTTAGTTGGACCTAAGTGAAGACAGAATCCCAGAGGCCAGAGTCTCCTCTGTGGCCTCTTCTTAAAAACAAATATGCCAGTACATTTCCACTTAAATGCTTAATACTGCATTTGCTAACTAGGAACACGTCCTATGTTGTGGATGACTTCATCTTTCACTTTTAAGAAATACTACCCTTATACTAGGAAAGAGCCCTGTTCCTTTAGGACAGTCTTTGGGGACTCCTAGGGAAAATGTTTGGGTTCTGGTTTGACTCTGCATAAAGTACTCTTGTTTATACAGACCAACTGAGCAAAGGTGTTCTGGCTTGGGATATAGCGCCTGGGTGTTTGTCCATGAAGAACCAAACTTTGATTCTACTGACATCAGCTCACCATTGTTCTCCAGCACGAGAACACAATCTCCGCCTGCTCTAAGTTGAGCATGACTTGAGGGAAAAGTATAGTAGACAAAATAATGTTTACTCAAGTTGTCCATGCACTTCTAAGTGCGTATTTCCTTATATCACTTATTAAAGAAGAGTTAAAATTTCAGATGGAATGAATTTTGTTCAGCTGATCTTGAAATGAGAGAGGGGCTTATCCTGAGGGATGGGTTGTAGGGGGAGAGGTCTTTTTATTGTTGCTGTTTTGTTTTGTCTTTAAAATGGAGTGAAGGGACAGAAAAGGAAGCAAACACAGAGATGCAGTGATGAGAGCCATGTAATTTGAGAAAGATGTGATATCCCATTGCTGACTTTGAAGATGGAAGACAGCCAGGAGGCAAAAAGAAAAAAAAAAGTGGGACACATCTGGGAGCTGGAAAAACACAAGCACGCATTCTTCATAAAGGAGCACAGGCTTCCGTCACCTTGAATTTAGCCTAGAAAGACCTTGCGCCAGAATTCTCTCCTGCAGAACTGTGGAGGGGAAGTCGTCTAAAGCCACCAAATCTGTGGCAATTTATTAAGCTTGCATAGAAGAGGAATACAAGAAATTCCAGGTGATTCTCAAGATTTTGAGCCATCTATCAAGTGTTCTGCATGCAAAACAGGTGGAGGTGCAGTCTGCCATATACAGGGATTTTTCCACACAGAAAAGCAGCCTACAATTGCTGACTTGCCACATGCATGGGGTAACTGGGACACTAATGTCCTTCAGGGTAGAAGGAGAAAGTGGCCTTGTAACTTGATAGTGAAAAGTCCAGGTTGAAAAGTGAAATTTTAATTACTCAGAAATGATTGCTTGCTGTGTATTCTGAGATGCCTGTTTTCTCTCTTATTTCTTCCTTCCTTCCTTCCTTCTTTCCTTCCTTCCTTCTTTCCTTCCTTCCTTTTCTTTGCTTGTTCTTTTTTCCTTTCTTCCTTCTAGACAGATTTAGCTCTTTCTGATCTAGAACTCGATATATAAACCAGACTGGCCTCAAACTCCCACAATCCCTCTTGTCTTTGCTTTCCAAGTGCTGAGGTTAATACTGTGCGACTATACCCAGACTATGGATTGGGTAAGAAATGTAACTTTTCTCCTTTATCTCTAACGTATCTATTATTATTTCCAATTCGGACTCACATCTTCCCCTGTGCACAGGCAACAAGTTCTAGCAGTGGGTTGTCCTTGCTGACTACTCTCACTAAGTCACTCACTGCTTTGCATAATTCACACAACTGAAACTCTTCAAAGCCGAGAAAGTCATCATTCCCAACACATACAGAAAGATGAATAGTGAGAACTGCATTCAATATTAGAAGCGCTACCTCTCAAAGAACACCGGCTTCCCAACATGTCATCATCTCAATTTTCTAATTACACGAATGGAAAAAGAGGTGGAAGCAATCATAGAAAATTAGTTGTGATGGAACTCTGCCCCTGTTTGTATATGTGCGTATGTGTGCACGCTTGTGTGTTTCCTATACATTAAGTAAAATCATTTGAGCAATGTATTTTTAATGAGCATTTATTCATTTTACCAAAAATTTTCCTTTCATCATATTAAGCCTTTTCTACCAAATAAATACAGAAAAAAATGAGTCAGAAATGCATTTCAAAGAAAAACGGGGGGGGCGGGCAGAAGGAAATTCACAGAGCAGGCACAGTAGTGCCGTATGGGCTGCATAAGGCCCTTTTGTATTTCAGGGGCATCTGAGGAAGCCACGTGTGCATGTTGCAATCTAATTGCATCATCATTTCTCTGAAATGAGGGCAGGGTTTTGCTCTGCATAAATTGTGGTCACAGAGGCTAAATTCATCTCTGATACATTCATGTCCAGGAGCATCGCGTGTGTAATTTTGAATCACTGTTGGCCATGCATGCTCACCAACCCTGAAAATAAAATCAGGCATTCATCAAGATCTCCAAGTACACATCCCTCAAAGGCACAGAACCTCAAGAGTGTAAATTTGGGAAGTGAAGAACAGACCTTCTCCTAACATGATTCCCCGAGGTGTGTGGGTCAACAGAGTGGGGTGTCCTCCCCAGCACAACAAGGAGTAGGCAGTGTATCTGAGTGGAGTGTCATAAATAAAAGACCACTTCAGTCACTTCATGCATTGACAACAACTGCTTTGGCACCTAGTTCTGGAGTTCACAAAGGCTTGCTTTAACAGAGTGAATACACAGCAGGCTGTGTGTATCTGTGTGCGTGTGTGTGTGTGTGTATTTAATGACCTCCGTACAAGCCACTATTTTATAGAGGCTTCCAGCAGAGAGGGGAAAAACAAGATTCAGCTATAGAAGCTGTCTATATTTAATATTTCTGTTAGTTTTCTGTCTGCCAGTCTGGCAGATTGGCTCAGTTGGAAAAACAACATCTATGATTGCTGAAATAGTTCCTGGCTACATTTGGCACCCTTAATCACCGAACAACACAGAAATCCCTGTCTTCAAATCCAAGGCAAAAGAGGCCACCCTTTGTATATCACCAAGACTTATCTGTTTGTCTTTATTTCAAAGTCCAGATTCTAATGTTGTGACTCAATTGAACAGCATAGCAGTCCACAACATTTCACAAACACAATGAAAACTCTATACAAACCCTTGGGTTAACTGGATGACAGTAAAGGATGAATCCGTCTCCTGTTTTCTGTTTTGTTTTTCTAGGTCAAGAAGGAACTTCTATTCCCTCAAACTTTATTTTAGCAGTAATGAAATTAAAGCAAATTTTCTCTGTGTTGATAAGCAAGCAAATAAACAACAAAGAAGCCATTGATAACCATGTGTTTTAAATGACTGCTTGGCCTATGGAGGGGGGGGATCCTAAATGTTGTTAAAAAATCCTTTTTAAAAACTGAATCTGAAATGAGAGGTGCCACGTTTTAATCTTGGTCCAGTTCTCTGTAGCTGAGTGAGATTTGACAGTTCACCCAGCCTCGAGTCACTAGATCTTACATTGCTGAAAGCTTAAATAGGACACTACACGGAAAAGCTGTAGCCAATGACAGTGTTATTGGAATGAAAATTTTTATTTGAGAAAACAAAAAGGGAGTGTGCTATACAGTTATTATTCAAATCAAACTTAGCACTGACTAAAGGAATAGTCGATGAAAGAGAAAACAAGGCTTACAGTCCAGTTTCCAACCACCGCCAAAGCTCATTGGCATATTTATAGAGTGTAGAAAGTAGGATACATTTGGTCTGATGTTTAATTAGGACCTGAAAACTTAGCAAAAAGTGAATGAAGTTTTATTTCCATTCAATGATTCTTGCCAAGGTAAAAGTCTTTTTTTTTCTCAATATAACGACATTAAATACCAAAATCCACATGTACGAACCGCCTATGGGGGTAGATGTTTCCTCCTTAACTCCATAATAGGAGTATGTGTTATCAACAGAACAGAATGGCTCAGAGCACAGGTTGGGGTAGGAGAGTGTCAGGGGACTGGGAACACGTAGGGTGAGGCTTTTAATGGGGTACAAGAATAAAGGATTGTTCAGAGATCATGACAGAAGAGGAGACAGAAAGAGTGTAAGAGCTAGCGGTGACATGCTGAGGCAAGGAAACAGTGTCGTCTGATCACAGCAGGGCAGCCGTACATATAAACTTTATGCTTGTAAGAGCACACACACTGCCTGTGCAAAGCTAAATCAGATGAAACCCCAGCAAAAAGAGGGAATCTGGACACAAAATCAAGCCCTGGCCACGTAGCTCTTGGCAGTTGTTAGCTGTTGGGAGATGGGAAGTCACTTTCCTTTGCCAGTATAGCTGTTGGTTGGTTAACTGTGCTCCAGGGGAAGGCCATACACCCAAGAACATTTGGACAGAGTGAATTGGTCTTGGTAGGACAAAAGGACACAAAGTTGTGTGAATGGGGAGTGGAGGGCGTGGATCTGGGAAGAATTGGGAAAGAGGGAGAAATAAAATCAAAACACCTTGTATAAAATTCTCAAAGAATGAAGAGGGTTTTTTTTTTTATTTAAAGAACAAAGCATGATCTTTAAAAATCCAACATGTAGTAATAATCCACAGGACTGTGGAGTGATGGAGGAGGGTCATCTGTCTATTTGATGCTTTCATTGGTTAATTAATAAAGAAAGCTGCTTGGCCTGATAGGGCAGAATTTAGGTAGGCGGAGAAACAAAAACAGAATGCTGGGAGAAAGAAGGCAAGTCAGACAGACGCCATAGCCTCTCTTCTCCAAGATGGACACAGGTTAAGATCCTTCTAGGTAAGGTACTACCTCGTGGTGCTACACAGATTATTAGAAATGGGTTAAGCATGATGTGAGAATTAACCAGTAAGAGGCTAGAGCTAATGGCCCAAGCAGTGTTTAAAAGAATACAGTTTCCGTGTAATTATTTTGGGTAAAGCTAGTCGTGCGGGAGCCAGGCGGTGGGAAGCGGCCCGCCGCACCCCACAACAGTGGAGTCTCTGAGTTTTAATAAGATAATTTAACAAAACTCCCTCAGAAATAAGAAAGCACATTCCCAGTAAGTGGTTGATACCGTCTAATCATCCATAAGTGTTCTGAAATATCTAAATGTCTGGAAACTCACTAGTCTGGAATGGGAGAATGCATGAGCTTACAGATGAGGTATTTATACATGCTTGATCCAGGATAAATGCAGCTTAAAACTCCCTTCCTTTCCTTCAATTGTACTTTATTGAAAGTTGGAAAGTAAATTCATGCTAACCTCATTCTCACCTTCTACATCCCATCAGTCTTCAGAGTCCATCAATATGAGCCACAAAGTCTTTCCTGGGAACCACTGCTCTACTCTTCCTCTGCCAGCACCTCGCTCTGGACTCCACCATTGTCACTGCCAGACACAGTTCTTCAGTCTTCTCTTCCGCCTGTGTCTCCAGGCTCCTCCTCCTTCTCTTTTCAGGTTATATTTATATATTTATATACACATATATAACAGTAACAAATATGTAAGAATATACTAATTATATATGTGTAACAAAAATAATTAAATAAAAAGAGGCCATGAATTTAAAAGGGATATGGGAGGAACTGGATGGAGAGGGAAGGGAAATACTGTAATTTGATTTTTTTATTCTATAATATTTTAATGATAATTTATATTTTTCCATTTTATTGAAAATAGATTCTCTTCTCATATAATACATCCTGATTATAATTTCCTCTTCCTCTACTTCTCCCAGTTCCTCCCATCTGTCTCTCATAAGAAAATAACAAGCTTCTAAGAGATAATGACAAAATGCAACAAAATAAAATATAATAGCATACAATAACAAAAGTGACACTGAAGTTGGACAAGGTAAACTCGTAGAAGGGAAAAAGCCCCAAGAGAAGGCCCAATAAGAGACTCACTCGTTTACACACTCAAGGGAACCATAAAAATCCTAAACTGGAGCCTATACTATATGCAGGAAGTACCTGATGCAGACCCATGCAGACTCTGTGATTGCTGCCCTCAGTTTCTGTGAGTTCGTTTGAACTTTGCTCAGTTGATCTAGAGGACCATGCTCTCCACCGGGAGTTGTTGGTCCCTTCAGGCTCTTATGCTCTTTCCACCTCCTCTTCCACAGGTCACCTGAGCTCTGAGAGAAAGGATGTCATGGAAACGCCCCATTTAGGGCTGTGTTTTCTAAAGTCTCTCTCTTTGCATAGTGTCTGGCTGTGGGTCTCTGTATTTGTTCCCATCTGCTGTAGGAGGAGGCTTCTCTGATGATTCTCTGTGAGTTCAGCAGAATATCATGAGAAGTCATTCAGCACAACTTATTTTTAATTTAAAGGCTACTAGTATTTGGTTTTACTCTACATCCCTGTACTATCAAATCTCTGGTTCTTGGTCACTTGAGCAGTTGGGTTGGGTTTCTTCACTGGAGTGGGCCTTATGTCAGTTCAGACACTGGTTCTTCAACTCATCATACATTCAGCTACCATTAATATTAATGAGTTAAAATAGTGAACTGGCCATAGAGAACGGAATCTTCCAGCATGTCTTAGTAACAAAAGAAAAAAAGCAACTGAAGCGCCTTACAGCAGGCTTGCTTTTGCTGACTTCCCTAGGCAAACTTACAGCTTCACAACCAGGCATCCCCTCCTTCTCCCCTCTTCAGCACCTGAGAACACTTTCAGCAGGGAGACATTTCAGCAAGATTGGCTCCTACTTCAACAGACACCAGATGCTCAAGTGTGGAGCCTGACATGAATTGGCAGAGAAAATAATCAACCTGGGCTTCTAGAATCATCTCCTCTACTTTGAGCAGATTAAAAAAATAAAATAAAATAAAATAAAATAAAATAAAATAAAAAAGAATGGGCCAGAGCATGGTGAGATGAAGCTTTGGAAATGCCTGTTTTCTGAGGGAGCTGTTTCCATGTGGCATCTGATCCCCAGGTACAGGTTTTATTTTCTAAACTGCCCCTACAAAGGGCTTATTGCCCAAGCTACTAGAAACACTGGTGGTCCTCCCCCTACAGCTGCCAACCCTGCCAAATTTCTCTCAGGTAGAAGAAAAGAAAGAAAAAAAAAACGTTTTATCCAAAACTCTGCCTGCAGGGAATCCAGTGTTAGAAGAAACTGATCCACCAGTCAGCCAGGGAGGTCAGCTCAAGCCCCACCACCCCCATAGTGCCCAACTGTCTTGTGCTGTCAACTGTGAGGCTCTCAATAGCCATGGCCCACAGGTCCTTCCACCCTCTACTTCCTCCGGACCATTATCATCCCGCCCAGAGACTCATCTCAGTAAACTCAGATAAATAGTTCACCTCTTAATCTCATAGAAATGAGTCTTCAGAGAAACCAAACCAGCGGTATAGTCTTCTAGTTGTTTGTTGTCAAATATGGCCTGGCACCCAGAACAGCGGCTGAACGTGTTGAGACGGCACATTTCAAGATGATTCTAGATGCCACATGAAGAGATAGCAACAATGATATTAAGAAACATGTCCCTATACGGAAGAAAGTAAATAAAATATGGCAACGGCGCTTGAGATACTCCGGCCATGGTATAAGAATGAATGACAGCAGGTACCCAAAAATAGCACTGCTTAGAGGGGTGCAAAGGGATGAGGCAAAGAGGAAAACCCCCCAAAAAATGGTAGATAGACTGTAAAGGAAGACTGTGGAACCTTGTGTATAACAATAACAAAAGCATCTAAGACTGCCCAAGATGAATCATCATAAATAGGCTGTCATTTCATGCTTAAGCATTGCTGGTCATAAATAATGATGATGATGATGAACTAGGCTGTAAGTGTCCTGAGAGAGGAGATGGATCTTAATCATTCTTTGTATTGCTGATATTTGCATAGAATACAGATCATGAAAGTTGGCATGTGGTTTCAGATCAATACAGGAAACTTTCTATTTATTTATTTATTTATTTATTTAAGATTTCTGTCTCTTCCCCACCACCGCCTCCCATTTCCCTTCCCCTTCCCCAATCAACTCCCCCTCCCTCGTCAGCCCAAAGAGCAATCAGGGTTCCCTGACCTGTGGGAAGTCCAAGGACCACCCACCTCCATCCAGGTCTAGTAAGGTGAGCATCCAAACTGCCTAGGCTCCCACAAAGCCAATACGTGCAGTGGGATCAAAAACCCATTGCCATTGTTCTTGAGTTCTCAGTATTCCTCATTGTCTGCTATGTTCAGCAAGTCTGGTTTTATCCCATGCTTTTTCAGACCCAGGCCAGCTGGCCTTAGTGAGTTCCCGAAAAAACATCCCCATTGTCTCAGTGTGTGGGTGCACCCCTCGCGGTCCTGAGTTCCTTGCTCGTGCTCTCTCTCCTTCTGCTCCTGATTTGGACCTTGAGATTTCTGTCCAGTGCTCCAATGTGGGTCTCTGTCTCTGTCTCCATTCATCGCCTGATGTAGGGTAATATTCAGGAGGATGCCTATATGTTTTTCTTTGGGTTCACCTTCTTATTTAGCTTCTCTAGAATCACTAATTATAGGCTCAATGTCCTTTATTTATGGCTAGAAACCAAATATGAGTGAGTACATCCCATGTTCCTTTTTTTGGGTCTGGCTTACCTCACTCAGGATAGTGTTTTCTATTTCCATCTATTTGCATGCAAAATTCAAGAAGTCCTTGTTTTTTACTGTGGAGTAGTACTCTAATATGTATATATTCCATACTTTCTTCATCCATTCTTCCATTGAAGGGCATCTAGTTTGTTTCCAGGTTCTGGCTATTACAAACAATGCTGCTATGAACATCGTAGAGCATATACTTTTGTTGTATGATAAGGCCTCTCTTGGGTATATTCCCAAGAGTGGTATTGCTGGGTCTAGGGCTAGGTTGATCCTGAATTTCCTGAGAAACCGCCACACTGCTTTCCAAAGTGGTTGCACAAGTTTGCATTCCCACCAGCAATGGATGACTGTACCCCTTTCTCCACAACCTCTCCAGCAAAGGCTATCATTGGTGTTTTTATTTTAGCCATCTGACAGGTGTAAGATGGTATCTTAAAGTTGTCTTGATTTGCATTTCCCTGATCTCTAAGGATGTTGAGCATGACCTTAAGTGTCATTTGGCCATCTGAACTTCTGTTGAGAATTCTCTATTCAGCTCAGTGCCCCATTTTATAATTGGGTTGATTAGCCTTTTACAGTCTAGTTTCTTGAGATCTTTATATATTTTGGAGATCAGACCTTTGTCTGTTGCGGGGTTGGTGAAGATCTTCTCCCAGTCAATGGGTTGCCTTTTTGTCTTAGTGACAGTATCCTTTGCTTTACAGAAGCTTCTCTGTCTCAGGAGGTCCCATTTATTCAATGATACACTTAATGTCTGTGCTGCTGGGGTTATACGTAGGAAGTGGTCTGTTGTGCCCATGTGTTGTAGTGTATTTCCCACTTTCTCTTCTATCAGATTCAGTGTGTTCGGACTGATATTGAGGTCTTTAATCCATTTGGACTTAATTTTTGTGCATGGTGATAGATATGGATCTATTTTCATTCTTCTACAGATTGACATCCAGTTTTGGCAGCACAATTTGTTGAAGATGTTCTCTTTTTTCCATTGTATACTTTTAGCTCCTTTATCAAAAATCAGGTGTTCATAGATTTGTGGGTTAAAATTAGGGTCTTCCATTCGATTCCCTTGGTCGACTTCTCTGTTTTTTATGGTGCAAGGGTCTCTCATATGGGAGGCTCCTCATTGTAAAAGACTACTGATTTTTTTTCTTCCTCAGGTTACTATGAGAAAACGTTTTTGTTTGTTTCTGTGTTTGTTTGTTTGTTTGTTTGATTTAAACCTTCTTAATCCATTGCCTCTATCTCAATCCTCTCCACGGAGGTGGAGTTACTTGCCTGCTCTCTGAGCAACCATATGACTCAAGGACACTAACTCATTTTCACAAACATATTGGAGGAGACTAGTAAGAAGGAAGATCCTGTCCTCTCTCTAACCTTCTGCTATGGTAATAGACTTACTTGGGCATCCCCACACCTAGCGAGTCTGGAAAAAGGAGCCAGGCCAAGTTTAGCTCAGTCTTTCCGTCTTTCCTCTCCCACCAGTGGCACAGAAGATGACTTGCCAATAGCATTATCTTTCCTCTTCCTATGTGTGGCAAGTTTTATCAGTGTTTCCGTTTTGCTATTATCAGTATTCCTGTTCTGTTGCTGTGATAAGACACCATGACCCAAACAACTTTGGAAGGAAATGGCTTCTTTCAGTTTACAGTTTATAATCCTTCGTGAAAAGGAGTCCAGGAGAAACTCTAAGGAACTAAAGGAGGGAAAATGGAGGACAGGATTGTTCTCTATGATTCTCTAAGCTTGATTTCTTATACACTCCAGTACCCCCTCCACAGAGCTGGTGCTGCCTGTAGTGGGCTGAGCTCTCCCACATCATCCGTCAATCAAGAAAATACCTCACGGATTTTGTTGTGAGGGAAGTCTAATGGAGGCATCTCCTCAACTGGATTCCCTTCTTCCCACATGACCCTAGATTGTGTCAAGTTGACAAAAAGTGAACTAGCATACAGTATGTCATTGATCAGCACCATTAGAGACTAGGCAGGTAGGTAAGTCCATCTCAGGGTGTTAGTTAGCCTATGTCATGACCAATCAATAACCAACCAAAAGCCCACCTGTATTCCTCTCCCTCTGCTTAGAAGCAAGTCACTTGGCTTAACAACTCAAGGCACACCTTTATCATCATCTCACAGTGTTTATTAACTAGAACTGTGTGGCTTGGCTCCTTCCCTACTTCAGTGTGTCCTATAAGACTGCCATGAAGCTGAGAGGCAAGGGAAAGTTTCCAGGCAAAAGCACAACTAGAGAAAAACCCATTTCTCAGCATCTGTGGCTCTTGATAAGTTGGTTTCCTTTCTTGGAAGACATTAGACAGAAGGTCAAAGCTCTTTACTGGGTTGTTGACAGAAACTTCTCTCAATTTCTTGCCGCTGGAATGTCTCTGCACTGCTGCTCCTTCAAAGCCTGTGAGAGTAAGAATAGAGTCTGGTAGCAAAGTGGAAGCTACCGTCTCGTGTGACATAATCACAGAAATGATATCCCAGAACAGCTGTCTCCATCCATCCATTTGAAGCAAATTGTAAGGTCTTTCCCACACTCTGGGGGAGGGGATTACACAGAGCTCACCAGGGCTGTTATATCATTGAGAACTGTGTCAAAAGCTGCGTTTCCAGCGAGCCCTGGTAGGGAACTAGAATATTCTCCATGGGCTCATGTTTTTGCTGCTCCATTTGCAGCTGGTGACCTTAATTCAGGAAGCTGTGGTGCTGGTAGGAGATAGGGACTAGGCAGTTAAAGGGTGAGTGTTTGAAGATATAGCCCCTCCCCCAAACCTATGTCTTGTCTAGGCAATGTAAACAAGAGTACATCAAACACACCTGCTCTCAGAGACAGGGCTGCCTCACCTCCCCAGCCATATTGGACTTTGACCCCTTAAAACTGTGAGCCGAAATAAAGTCTTGAAGTTGCTTCCCTCAGGTTATTTGGCACAGAAAAGAGCAAAGTAATTAATGCAGCCCCCAACCAATTACTCCCAGTGTCCCTCCATCTCAGTTCCCATATGAGGAAGAAAGGCAGTACTATCTACAGCGTTCCCTCAAACAGCTACCAACTGTCAGGGTTTTGATTCATTGAGTGGCTTCTTCACGCACAGAATCTTGCTGAGGCTATTAACCTCACCCTGCAGCCCATCTTCATGTTGTCTTTCCTTGTGGAAACTTGAGAGAATTCACCCCACGTCCTAATCGGGGCCAGTGATCTCACATAACCACATGCTAAGGCCAAATGTATACTTGTCATGCCAGCTCTCCAGAGACAGAAATACTGAAGACTCATGTGACTCTGGGCAAATGGCACTGGAGACTATGTGGCGCCCAAGTCCAAATGGTGTCTTGGTCACAGAGGCGCACTGAGAAGTGTGCCGGGTGCTTATCACCATGTGGGTCCTTTTCATACTGAAGTGCATCCAAAGGGTAAGATGGCTGCATTACACAACACTGCCTGTGGTCGGGAAGCAGGCTCAAGTGCCGTGCGTAAAAGAGTGACATTTATATGCTGCAGAAAACGTCTCCAGGGCGAAATTGGAAGCAGCACCGGATCACTTGTAACATTTGCCTTACCCTCCAAGACATTAAAATTCATAATAGGCTCCAGTAAAATAAGAGCTAATTGTGGCTAGATTGATATGTCACCAGGACTGGTACATGGCCATATGTATGGAAAGTTTTATAAAAACGTGTTTGACTGCTAAGTTTTTATTTGCTGTTGCTACTTTCATTTGATGATTAACAACTTTATAAATATTGGGTGTTATGGGCTATTTGTATATTGTGTGAAAATGTATTCCTGTCGTTGATGTAATAAAGAGCTGAACAACCAGGGAGTATAGATATAAAGAGAACTCTGGGAAGAAGAATGCAGTGTTGCCAGCCAGATGTGAAGGAAGCAGCATGGCAGTATGGAGAGATAAGAGCCCCAAGACAGAATGCAGATTAAAATAAATGGGTCAATTTAAGTTATAGGAGCTTTTGGGACAAGCCTACGCTAAGACCAAGCTTTAGTAATTAATAATAAATCTCTGTGTTGCTATTTGTGAGCTAGTGGCCAAAGGAAAGTCTGACTACATTTGGGTCTTTGCCTATAATGCCCGTGGTGGCATAAGAATTACAGATTAAAAAGAAAATAATCTAAGAAACACAAATGCTTTAATCACAGGTGTCAAGAGCTCCAAAGTGAGAGCTCAGCCAGCATCTAAAATGAAGAACCACACTGTGTGTGCCCTGAGTGGTGCTGATGTGGTAGGCATAAGATGTGCAAGAGGCAGACAATGGACTCCAGAGAAACACCATGCGCTTTAGATTAGACCATTGCTTAGTCAACGATTATGTGCCTTCTAAAACATGAATCCTGGCAAATCATGCTACCTTGAAATTTCTAGAAGGGTCTGCAGCAATGTATTCAATACAGAGTTAAACTTCCTGTCTTCCAGAGTGGAGTTGACCCATGATTGTTTCTGAGATTATGGAAGTGTTTTTGCTTTGTCTGCTGGATGTTGGACTCATTAGCACTTTCCATGTGTTAATGAGCCTGAGGAACCAACACACACACACACACACACACACACACACACACACACACATGAGTGTGTGTACACTTATGGTGCTGTATCTGCCAATACAACTAGAGATTTGCTGCTCAAAGTGTGATGTGTGGCCTGAGCGACGGAAGCTTCTGCATTCCCTGCAGTTTATCTCCTGATGCACGTCTTTGAGAATGCAGAATCATGGATATAAGCATTGTCTCCATTTAAGAATATTCACAGGTGAGTTACACACGCAACAGAATCTGTGGGATGCTGCTTCAAAATATTTCTTTCTAAAGCTGATTGGTGAGTCCAAAGACATAAGATATCGGTATATATACTAGTGAGTAGTAGTGGTGGTCCTGACAGAGAAACTAGAGATTGCAATATTATTCAGGAATCTGCCAGGAGAGATATCAAGGCCGAGGAAAGGCCTAGAACGAACACTTTTTAGTCCCCCTAAAGGCAGTCTGTGTCCAACTCCAGATATCTTTTCCCATGGGAGCTGGCTTTGAAAGTATATTAGGCAGATAATTTATTACCAACCCCAGGAAGGGGCCTCCATGCTACACCAAATAACTCAGCTAGAGCTCTTGTTGATGTTGAACTGGTTTGTTAATTATTTCCCCCATTAGAAATAAAAAGTGTATCTCCTCACAAAGGATATACAAAATCTGCAGTAAGCTAGTAGACACAACAGCAGTTTTTGGAATTAAGGGAAAGCTGAGACTGGGCATCCCTCTAGGCACAAAGTTGGAGAGAATTAAAACAACAGAAATAACAAAAGAAAGATGAAGAGGACACCTGGTACCCACAAGTATGTTGTGTGGGCAGGATTCTGGATTGACACACACTCTGTCCCCAGATTCTATCCTATGGAGTAGTATTCGCTACTTAGGCAGATTTTAGATTATAGAATTCTTGGTATGTATATTACAAAAATCTGGGAGCCTCTAACTGGTACCCATACTTGTTATCCTCTTCCAGCCTAAATCATCCATGGTAAGAACACTGACGTATTCCCTTCGTTGTGGACGTTGATGTATCTGCTTACTTTCAAGACTGGCATACATGCTCCCCTTTCAGTTTTACCAATAAAGTTTGGTATGTGGGCTTGTTTACCTTCTAATTAAATTCTAAGGCAGATGCATCCAAAGTACAGTCCTTCCTCTCCAAAGTCGAAAAGAGCCAAAAGCTAACCATTAACCTAGGAATAGTGAGGCGTTCAGAGAACCGATCATAAATTGATTGAACGCAAACTGAAACACTGACGGTGGCTGGTTGGGATTCTAAGAAAAGGACTGCTACTCTCTTTATTTGGAATTTTAAGTGCAGAGTGGGGATAACTATTTGAAACCACAAAGGGAAGTCCTGAATAGAATTGAACTTAGCATTAAGTTTAGTTTAGTGACCAAAAAGCCATGCCCAAGTTCATATACCTCTCTGAATATCCATCTCAAGCCTCACCTGAAGCCAACCTCTAAACCCAGTGCATTCTAGGAGGCAAATAAATAAATAAATAAATAACTCACTCTTCTGCCCAGGAAAACAGGTCCTCAACTATGTTGCTTAGAACCAACTGAGTATTAGCAAATAAATCGATTCTCACATGAGTATCCTATGAGAAAAGGAGAAGTTTTGGCTTAAATACTGGCAAATAAAGAAACAATACATAAAATTGATATAAAATTGATATATAAAAGTGATATAAAATTGGGCATAAATCCTCCTCAGAAGGCATGTACTCCTTTCTTCTTTACATACAAGCTTCTTCTTTGTATACAAGCTTCTGCAGATGAACATGGAGCACAGAAATAAACTTAACTATGACCTCCGTAGTCGATAAAAATTTGATTCACCTATGACCATGATAACATTATCCACTACTTAGATAAAATGTCAAAATATTTCCAAATGTAGCATGTAAATATTCACATATTTTACAAATAAATATTAGATTTTATTAAAGAAAAAACAGTGGAAACTGTAGCAGGACTTCTTAAATACCCTGTCTTATTGTTAAAATCTGATTTCTATAGACAAAGACATGAGAAGAAAATAAATGAAGGGGAAAATTAAGTGGGACTCTTTAAGATGCCTGGAAACAAAATTTAATAGCATTAACTATAATCATTTTAGACGCATGCGAATGTCTGTGTCTTCATCACGAGTGCCATAATTTTGGGAACCAAGACTACTTTACAGAAGAGATTAGGTGTGTACAACACACAAGCATCGAGAATAAATCAGTGCTAAGGTTACTGACAGTGTATAATGTAATACAAGGCATAGAGTGGCATCTGTCCCCAGCCACATGAGACACTTGCCACCCTAAAGGAAATGCCAATCACAGGTCCCAAATTACAAGTGTCCACAACACCAGAAACTTCCAGTATGTCATTGCTTTTTGGAGACTCTGCAAAAATCTATCTATCTGTATATGGACTCATTTTAACACAGGTCCAATTTTTTTTTAAGGAAGCTGAGTGTTCTGTAGCAAATCAGGAATGAGAGTTGCAGCCAGTAAAGATGGGAGAGAAAAAAAAAAAGATAGCTTATCCCTTACTGCTAACAAAGCCAATTAGGCATATCTTTGTTTCGTGACAGCTATATAAAGAATTGGGGAGCTGAGAGCGTGGGCATTTGATACGGATGTACAAGCTAATTCTTTCTATTGGCTCACATAAACAACATTTCATGGAATATCCAGTAGATGTTTTTTTGGCGTTGCTTCCCCAAACCATGTAAGGCAATGCAATTTAATACAGGCAGTGGTTTTCTGTCTTGTATCCAAAAAAAAAAAAAAATACAAGTGCTTACTCAAATAGAAAATTTGAGAAAGGCTAAAGTGGCAGTTCTGGTCTATTGGATTATTTGATCCGGAACTTAAACCAAGCTCACATTTGCTTTGTGTCCTTGATAGCTTTGTCTATCTGAATTTCTGTCATGGATAGACAATATGCAAACTCAGCTCCAACATGAACTTCTTAAGTCTGTAATCATTTATTTCACTGCATCTATGCTGTTACAATGCACTTCTTAATCCTTTTCTTCTCCTAAAAATTGAGTACCCAGAGAGCCAGGGTTTCATGTGTACTAATGTGGGCAGCTCTAGACACATACACTGGAAACTCAACTTTTCAGAAAAAAAAATAATATTGGCTTTTACACAAAGGTATATGAAGAATTTTTATTACTATTTGGAGGCACTTCTACAGGCAAGGTTGAGTATCCCAGCAGATGCTCATCTAGCAGGTAAAAAGTCTCTAAAGCCCAAAAACTATAGCAATCATGCTCATAGACCATCCACTCTACATCATACAGACACTAACTCTGCTGAGCCTTTACCTCTTCCCATTCAGCCTATGAAACAGCGATACACCATGCAGCAATCACAAATAACAAGTGCTTAACATACTTGGCATTTGCAAGGTCACACATTCCAATACTGAATCATCACTCTGTGCTGGGAACATCCAGTGTTCATGTGTCCATGTCCGTGAGGTGATGCATAGAAGGAAGTCAAGACTTAGATAGACAGCAGGTAGGAGGTTCATGCCGCTTACAGCTGTGACTTCCGTGCTTTTGCTACATAGAGTTTTGGTAATCAACTCCATAAACCCATTCAGTCTGATGGTAGCTGTGGGAAGGAGTTGGACGGGATCTTAAATAAGGATATTAGCTGACCCAGGGGGGTTGACAAGAATGAAACAATTAAACCAACAAACTTCTTCTGGCTTCCTGAGGGAACGATGACATAGAGGGGAAAATATGAGCATTTTCTGTGACAACTGGGCACGCTTTGCTAGACAGCTGTTACCCTGAACAGGCAAGTAATGGACCTACAAAATAACTTAGCCTTTTTATAAAGTTACAGTAACTTTATTAATTATAAAGGATTGTGTGACATATAAAATGGGGAAAATGATTCTTCCAAAAATAATCAAGGAAGGGCATGACTTGGCATAAGCTGAAACTGATTTTAATTTTGTTCTCCAAAGGCTCTTATTTGAGCTGAAGAGTAAGCAAATAGAAGGGGACACCAATGAGGGGAATACCAACAGGGCTGCCTTTAGGAAAACATTTTCAAACCCTTGACCTGTTTTCCCAAGAGCTTTTTAAAAGATACAGGGCTGGAGGAATGCTTGGACTAGTTGTCAGAGCAGGGAGACCGTTAGAGCCAGCTTTCAAAACCAAATAGCAGGAAATAACTCCTCAAAGATAATTTCGGAAGAAAAAAATCTTCTGCTGTCATTTCTAGCTCTTCTCATATTTTTCCTGACAAAACCCGCTTGAAAAAGGAAGTTGGTGAACATCTCAGAAGCTATTGGTTTTGCGATTTGAAGAACATTTCTTCTAAATTAATACTTGAAGCCAGACATCCATAGCCACATGAAGGACATAGAGTACAACTGGAGAGTGCACTCCACAGGCCACACAAAGACAACAGAGTGGGTCCATGGAGCCAGTGCTATGAATATGACTGTGAGATGATGCAGGGCCCATATCTTCACATCTGCAGATTCCTTTATATCATGTTTTACACTCATGGAAAGTCAATTTCTGATCAGCAATTTATACATTTTCTTATCATCCCAACATCTTTTTAAGCTTGTAAGCCTTTTCAGCCTATTATAGATGGAGGAACTATGCTGCAGAATATTCCCAATGACAGCTAATATCACACTCATAATGTAGAAAATACCTGCAAAAGCCACATTTGCATATCTTTTTCACTGAATGAGGCAATTTCTCAAACCTTTAAATAGGAGGAAATGCTCACACTTCTAAATCCCTTAAAATGACTCCGTGGCGTGGATACTTCTGTCATTTCCCTGTAAAACAGTCCTAGGGATGCCTGTTTCTGTTTGACACTATCAAAATATTTAGGCATCAATATAGAACCAAGAAATCTTATATCTGCATGTTGCATAAATTTTCAAGTCAGTCAAAATATTTGAATCAGCAAATGTGTGTAAAACGTAAATAGGTGACAGGATACACGGTAAACACTGGAAGTCCTGGAGTTGAAATTAGAAAAATTGTACTTCTTAACACTGCCTCTATTTGGGGCTTTGGGAGAACACTTGATTCCTGGGGACCTATGATGGTTTGGACATGCTCACACAAGGATTCATGTGCTAAAAGCTTGAACCACAGTGTGATGTTATTAAGGTGTGGGGAACTTACCAAAGGTGATCTTACAAAGCTTTACTCTTGGGGGACTAATGCTGGTCACATGCAGGGGGGGTTGATCTAAAAAGAATGGGCTGTTTTAGAATGATACGAAGCTGTATGAACTTGGCACTTTTGTTCCTTTTGCTTCTTTGTCAGGTAGTGACTCAGGCAGAAGGGCTTCACCAGAGGCCACATACACAGAGGAGTTTCCTTAGAGCTTCTACCTCCCTACCCGTGAGTTGATTGAACCTCTTTGCTATTTGAGTATCCCGTTTCAGGTATTTTGCTATAGCAGCAAGAAATGGAGCCCTATATGTTTTCCTTCGACTGTAAAAAGAGGAGCAAAATATTTTGCTCCGTCTTGAAGGACTCATGTCTTTCCTTTTGTTGTAGATATTTAACCATTCTTTTCAAACTAATGTGGGCACCCCTAAATATGAAAAATCAAGTGACAAGAAAAAAGTTTACCATAAAGAGAATGTCTCTGGTGAGCCAAACACCAGAGAGTGAATAAAGAGTTAGTTTATTTTCTCACACCATGGTTAGGTTCTGGTAAAAGCCATCTTCCTGACTCCAGGGGAGGTTCTGTCATAGGAGTGGAATGAGAGAAAGGTTTGGAGTAGAGTGGGGGTGGAGAGAAGAGAGAGTAGGAGGTGTTTTCTTCCTCTTTCTCTTTTTCCTCTTCTCCCTCTCTCTCCCTCTCCCTCTCCTTCCCCTTCTCCTTCTTCTTCTTTTTCACCATATATCTGTGGGATTTGGTTCTCGTCCTATGGCCTGTTTAATCTAATCACTTTCTAAGCATGTATATGACGATGCATTTACTGCAGGGCTTAGGACCTTGGTGGGGGAGTTTTAGAGGAACATGAGTTATGGTGTAAAAATGGACAACTGGCCATTTACTTTCTGTATCTTCAATCTGTTCACAAAAGCCAAACTTCTCCCCTCCCCCCAGCTACTTAACTCTTCTAAGAGAATCTTCCAGGTCCACAGTGGGACTCTCTTTATTGCCAGCTTTCTGCTGAATCTTCCAGTGTTGAAGGTATGCATGTCAGGGTGTGGGAGCTTTTCTCTGGAGTACCAGCCTCACCCCACATTGTCTGCTATACATTGATCCAAGTGCTTAAATGCAAGTCTTTAGTTTTGGGGAACTGACTGTATCACTTTATTTCCTCCTGGACAATAGAGGATGAATATGACTTGGATAAAGCTTTTTGCTCTACACACAGAATTAAGCCAGTCATTCTATTTTTTTAAACCTTTTTTGTAACCTAAGATTTCGTTGTCCCTGCAGTTTCAAAGATCTGCTTGTCCAGTGCAGAGTGGTCAGTCTTGAAACCAGACATGATCAAACAGAGATTCATCAGGTCTCGTGTGTGTGTGTGTGTGTGTGTGTGTGTGTGTGTGTGCATGCATGCACATACATATATGTATGGAACGATAATGATTAAAGAAAAAGAGACCATCAACTTGAAAGTGAAGAGATATGGGAGAGGTTTGAGGGAGGGTCTCTGGGAAGGGCTGGAGATTAGAAAGAGAAAAAAGACAGTGATATAACTTTGTTTCAATTAAAAATACATTTTTTTAAAAGATCTGAATTCCTTGTTGGCCGGATCTTTTATGAAACTTTTTAAGTCTTTAGTTTTTCTGCTGTTCAGTATCCCATAGTTCATCAAGATATCTTATAAGTGATCTTGTTTGATTAAGTTTATCCATTGATATACTGATTTTTCTAATATCATACTTAATTTTTATTCTGCTGCTGTCAATTAAAATATTGACAGTATTGCATTTTGCCAGGTAGTGGTGGCACAGGCCGTTAATCCCAGCACTCAGGAGGCAGAGGCAAGCAGATCTCTGTGAGTTCGAGGCCAGCCTGGTCTACAAGAGCTGGCTCCAAGACAATCCAAAGCTACAAAGAAACCCTGTCTCTAAAAAACAAAAAAAAAATTGCATTTTACTATTTTACTAGGAATGGGGTGTGTGGCACTCTGTGTATGGCGGGTCAGGGTCAGTTCTCTCCTTCCCCCATGTGGTTCCTGGGGTGTACCCCATTCTGTGCATAGGAAGGCCAGACTTGGTTTGCTCCTACTTTATGGTGCCTTCACCAAATGAGTTACTATTATTTTTATTCTGCCTTCAGAGACAGAAGAAAATAAATACATGTGTTCAGTTCATCATCCTCAATGGAAACCTGTTTGTACTTGATAATAGAGAATTTATTTAACTAATATTCATTCTACATGTAATAAATGTTACTTAATATTTTATAACTAGCAAACACTTCCTAAGAGCCTAATAAGCATATTGTATATGTATTCAATATTTTTTAAGTCAGATCATTGCTATGGGCCCAACACTGTAAAGGTGGAGGAGGGAAACCCACCTATATGATTTAAGGTCTTGGGACACAAAAGCAGATAGCCAAGAGGAATCCTGAGTTCTCTACTCCCAAAAGAGAAAGATGGAGAAAATATTTATCTCCCTCCATGTCCTGACTATAACAATGTTCAAAGTCTCTTTTAACATCAGTGTTCTGAGAAATGCCACATGTTTTGGAAGATGAGTGACTTGGAAAACCAGGTGCACAGAAGGGCGAGGAAAATTGACTAAAAGTCTTCCACCTTCCCCCCACCCTGCCGAATGGGAACGTAACTTCTGCCTTTGTTTGTAACTGGGATCACAGGCAAGCTGCTGACAGCCGCATTTGCAGCCTCCTTTGTGGTGGAATATGAGTGAAAATTTTCCATGCACAACTTAGGAGGAATAAGAGAAAATGCCTAGTGGTAGACCTCCTTTCCAACCATCCCAGGAGCTACAAGTATGGATAAATCAACACACATCTTTAATCATGCCCAATTGGACAACGATGCAGTTAACAGAAGAAGAAAAGGTGTGAATACCAGGCCCTTGGCCACCCAGAAGGCAGAGCTTCTCCTCTAGGCTAGGCTCAGCTGATGTTGCACAAAGGAACACAGACTTCTTTCTTATGCTAACCACTGTAGTTTGAATACCTCTTTCAACATCTCAGACTTTCCCCTAAATAATGCAGTAACCCAGCTTTACCAAAAAATTGACAGCAGATAATTTAAACACACACACACAGTCTTCTACACAAACATACACATGTACGTGTGTGTGTGTTAAATTTTAAAAATGGTGCCAACAAGGCTGAAGGTACATCTCAAAGCAGCACTACCTAGCATATCCAGCACCCAGATTCCATCTCTTGCTCTGCCAAAAACAAAATGAAAACAAACAAACAAACAAAAACTTGTTTTCAAATATGTAAATCACATCCAGTCAGGACTTCTGATGCCGCATTTCTAAATAAAAACCAGAAAGCAAAGGCACAGAGTAGGGTTGCTCTAATCTTGGACTAAGATAATGAGCAACGGCAAAGCCCCACCATGACTCAGACACCACTTTCAGCGTCTTCTCACATGTGTTTATCTTGAGCATATGAATCCATAGCCTGACTCAGTGGGGTGGAGAAGAACAAGCCTTCCATGGAAAGGTTTTATGCCAATGTCTAAATACAAATACTAAATAGGAACACACAGGCCTCCTACAAAGATGGACAGAAATAGCTAGGAACAATCACACAGCCTCTACCAGAACCAAATAAAGCAGACTTTACGTGTGGAACAAGAACTTAAGTGACTCAACTTGATTTGTCTGTCTTCATTGTCTTTGTGCTAAGTGATTCTTGTAACAGAGGCAATGTGTTGTATTTATTTGGGGCAGATGCTAGAGAAAGCGTTCACACTATCACCTACTTCCTGATCTTACTGCTTTACTTCTGAAGTCTACAGGACTCACAAAAGCTTGCCATAGAAAATAATCTCATTTCACATTAAACTTTATCTATGCCTCCAATAATAGAACTCCTAATATGCTATTCACTACCTTTATTCTATTGTAAAATGGGAGTTCAGTACAAGGCCTTAGAAAATAATTCCACAGCTTACTAAAAATATCCCCTGTCTTCATGTTTTAGAAATAGGTAACACATATTTCACTCTGAATTTCTGTGTACAACTAAGGTGAAAAGAAACTCTCTTGTCTTTCTGGGAAAGGCAGTGTGTGGACATGTAAACCACTCGGGGAAAAATCTGCTTTTCCAAACTAACCACATTAACAAAGCAGCACGCAAATATATCTAGCTACTATTTTTGTAAAATCATGTATATTAACTAAGTTTAAGCGGCTCCAAATAAAATCTTCACCTGAAATATGAACAACAAAAGGCAATTCTGTGTTGGTAGCGTTGTGACCTATGTTCTTAAAATTACTTGATTCGTCATTTGAAGAAGCAGGCTCACAAAGATGGGCTATTTTTGTTCAGAGAGAGGACAAGAGACCTTAATACTCAAAACAAGTAAAATCAGTTTTCACATCATAGTATCCTGGCCCCACCCAAGATCTGAATACCAGAAAGTTATGAGTATTTTATAAGAAATACAATTATGACTATTCTCAACACTAATAAAAGATTTGAATAAAGTTCTAAATAAGCAAGTGAGAAGATATCCAACTTCCTTACTCCTTATTCAAAGGTAAAGCCACAGAGAGCAACCATCACTCATCTAATGTGGTGGCTAAAATCTAAGAGTAACCATACCAATTGTTGACAAGCATAGAATGACCAGATCTCTTAGGGACTGCTGGTAGAAAAATAAAATCAGGCATTCACTTTGAAAAACATTTTAGCAGGATTTAGTCATTGGAGTCCTAATATTCACCCTAAGAAAAACAAAATTCTGAGTTCATGTAAAGATCTCTAAATGAATATTGAACACACACACACACACACACACACACACACACACACACACTACATACCTCAGATTCCCTTTACATGAATCCCAGAAGCAGCAAAATCACTGTACAGAAATAGTCAGTGAGGAGATGTGATTTGGGCAAGAAGGAAACAGACAAGGAAAGAACATGACTGTCCTTTGGGGTGATGAAAATGTCTTCTAAAGCGCTTATTTCCACGAATACATGTTTCAAAAGGCCTCAAGCTCATACTGGATAGTCTATTACATGTGAACTATGCCTTGATGGTTTAAACAGTAGGTCATGGAAACATGAAAACCCTCAAGGTTTCTGTCAACTGTTAATGCATTGATAGAGAGATCCAGCATGCTATCCTGTCCATGTGAGTAACCTCCACACGTGTTTAGGTACCTCAGAAACTCTCGAGGAAAATGGGAAGACCTGATTCGAAAAAGCAAATAAGCAAAAATATCTCAAATGAAATACCAGATAGAGGGAATAAAGAAACAAAGAAGTTTCCACAAAGCTGCTGAAGGTCAATGTTTCCTTCACACTCAAAATATTGTTGCTTGTGCCTTTAATTCCAGCTCCCTGGTATCACACATTATTATTTCTGTCATTTGAAAATAACTAATTTCTCTGAGCCTGTGTTCTGAGGAAACTGCTCACGCTCCAGTCCACCCAAACAGACATGGCGCCTTGATGAGCGATGTCCATGTTTTGCCACTATTACTCTGAAATAAAAGTGAAAATCAAAGCAGGATTTCTTTTTTCGAATGTAAAATTTAAAAGTCCATTTCCCCTGCTGATTCAAGGCTGTCAGTCAAAATAACTGTGAGTCCTCAGAGAGCTGTGTCAGCCAGAAAGAAGTCCCAAGTGCCCACATAGGAGATGCCTCTCTTCCTGCTGCCAGAGCCCCATGCGATATAAGACTCACTGAGGAAAAAGTCAAGAGTCCCCTCTTATCTGCTTTCCTGACTATCAAAGTCACCAAAGAGGAGAAAAAGGTCAGGCACAGATAGCCAGCAATTCAAATGAGTGTAGAATTTTGCCAAAGGACATAGGATGAGGAGAAACAGAGAGAGGAAGGTGAGTGAGCAGGAATCCGTCGGTGAAGGCATCTGCCCTGCAAAGATGAGAAATAGATTCTAAACTTTTGAAATTAAAAGGCACAAAGCAGAACATTGTACATCTTACTTTTATTCCTTTATTGAGAAGAGTGTGACTTTCTTCAAATGCTGAGAGCCCTTCTTTATTGATGCTAAAAGTCAGAGCTAATTTCCATTTGGACATACACATCCATTTTCTCTTAGCCCTACTCAGTAGCAATCCCACCAGGTGGTTCCCTTTGGAACATCTAGGTGTTCCCTTTGGGATCTCTACTGGCATGCCTGCTGCTTAATTCCTGTGGTTGCCAGTCCATCTTTCACTTGCTTGACTAGCCAATCTAACGTAGAACCGCTTTCTCTTCCAAAATAATGCCTTGCTGTGTCTCTTCACATGTTTTTCCAGTACCCACCACTATGATGCCCCTTCTCTGTGTCCCCCTCACCATTCAGACACTATGCACTACAATTTCTCAGTTCTCAAACATTACTTCTATTTTCTTTTCATTTGTCATTTGTTCCTTTGGTGATTCCATCAGAGCCTTGGAACAACTTTTTTTTCCAAATCCCCTCTACATTCGTGTCTGTGGCCCAGGTTTTTGTACACACTCTATAATTACAAAATTAGCTGCATACTCAATAGTCACAGGCCTAACAGACATCAAAAGCTACAAGTCAAAAATTAAGAAGTGTGCTTGCTGTCTCTGACTAGAATAACTACATGTTTTTTTTCTATGTCTCACACCTTATATCCAATCCATCAGTAATGCTGTTCCCTCTGTCCTCCTGAAAACACCTCAGATCTGGTCAGACCTTGCTAATACTGCAGAACCTAAAACATACCATTGCTTCACTGAATGCAGGAGGAACTACCCAACATTACTGCTGTTGCAGAAGGCAGCTTGTTTTGTTCCTAGCTGCTTAGCCCCAAAATAATCACACAGATACTATATTATTTAAATCGCTGCTTGGCTCATTAGCTCTAACTTCTTATTGGTTAACTCTTACATCTTAATTTAACCAATATCCATTAATTGTGGCCTACCAGCAAAGTTTTAGTGGAGGTCCCATGGCTTCTCCCTGACTTCACCCTTCTTTCTCCCAGCATTCAGTTTAGTTTCCCCTGCCTAAATAAGTTTTGCCCTGCTTTTGCCAAAGCAGTTTCTTTATTTATTAATGGCAATCACAGCATGCAGAGGGCAATCCCACATCACACTGCTTCTTTTATGCTCACACAAACAGCGGGATCCTTTA
The DNA here is from genome assembly GCF_018167655.1 of Microtus oregoni. Classification (NCBI taxonomy): domain Eukaryota; kingdom Metazoa; phylum Chordata; class Mammalia; order Rodentia; family Cricetidae; genus Microtus; species Microtus oregoni. The sequence goes on from NW_024543063.1 coordinate 21,317,509, forward strand.
GAAACAGATCCAGGTCTCTGATATGAACTCCATACATCATCACTTCTCATAAAGTCAGAAGTTCCATGTCCTTCTTCCCATTGGCCTGCTGCATGATGCAACATGCTTGCCATGATTAATAAACAAGTTGCTTTCAGCCAATGGCTTAAGAGAATATAGCCAGGCTGGAAAAGATATATGTAGAGAGAGAGTAGGTAGAGTCAGAGAGAAGCCATATAGCTTCCACGGAGACAGATGCCTCCACTGGAGCCCACCAGAACCTTGTTGGTAAGCCACAGCCATGTGGGAATACACAGATTAATAGAAATTGGTTAGTTTAAGATATAAGAGTTAGGTTGAAATATGCTTAAGCTATTGACCAAACAGGATTGCAAATAATATAGTTTCTGTGTGATTATTTTGGTTCTAGGCAGCCGGGAATGAACAAGCAGCCTCCCTCAACACTCAATGGTCAAACTTACCTGGATACATCTGCCTCTAGGGGTTGCATAAATCACACCAGGCATTTTCAGACCTTAGAGCCTTTGCATTTATTGAAAGGTGTGGCTCACTTATTTGCCCTCTTCAAGCCCCTCCCACATGCCATCTTCTCTCTGACACTTACTTTGCCATTCCTTTTTCAAACTCATGTCTCCATTCTGTGTCTTGCTTCTCTCCATCATGTCTATCCTCTAAAATTCTATGCAATGTTAATAACAGGAGCTCCTCAGAGGTAGAATGGTCTGCTTTGTTTGGCCTTGAATCCCAATTACATGGATGACCATGCCAGAACAAAGTGGTCATTTAGTATATACTTCTGGATGAAAGAAAAGTAAGTCTTTAAGGTTGACTAAACATGCAAGATGCTTGCTCTAGATCAAAACAGGCCACAAAAGCTCATGCTGGGGCCAATCAAGGCTCATTTCCTCTTTTGAGAAATTTTAAACAAGTTGAAAGCAATAATTGCTTCAATTTCAATTAATTCCAACAATTAATATAATAGTCACAGTGACTGTAGAATTATAGGAGATTTTTATTATCTTTGCCATATCTTTAAAGGTTTATATAATAAAAATACCATTTATTTTCTATATATTCAAAATATATCCTCAAAGAATTTTATTTTTAAAACTTCTCTAGAAATATGAATTATTGCATTTTTGAGAAAGGCTTGGAAATGTATATGAGCCAAGCTCTAGAATCAACAAAGCTATAAGATGTTCAACATTTTTAAACTAGAAAAATGTAAAATGTGTTCCCCTATGGTGTGCTTCTAAGGGCAGCCACAGTCCAAATCAGTTGTCTGATGTCTCCAAATTTCAACCACTGATCACTAGGCCTAAGCATTTAAGAAGGTGCCCAGTGTGCCTAGCCCTTTCAACACAACTTCAGGCTCCTGAATTTTAACTCCTAAACTTAATTTCGTTCTGCTTTGTTATAAAAATATATATTAATTATTTTAATATAAACAAAAACAATACACCATATGGTCATTTCCAATACATGATTGATTCAAGAAAATGGGAACAAAAAGCAGAATTTCTCAGGGAGTCTTTTAGGTCTTTCCAAACTTTTTCTGCAAAGGATTGGAAAGTTAACGTTAGATAATTAACACCTTAACATCGTGCCCATTATGGTCTCTGGCATGATCACTCAAAGTCACACAAGCACAACCAACGTGACCGTAGATTATGGAAAGAAGCATGTGCTATATTATAACAAAACTTTGCAGGAACAAGTAATGGAACAGATCTAGAAAATGAGACTAGTTTTTTCAACTCCTGCTCCATGTGCTACCTATCCAAACAATGAACAATTAAAGGGTTGCCATTTACCCTTGGATGTATAAAGTCACGTATACCTTTGTTATTCAGAGAGCTGTTTTGGCAGACGTAAAGATACTGTTTCAGAGTTTGTGGATTCTGGGTTGTGCTTAAATCATTTCACTTGTTCTCCCATATTAAATACTGAATAACTGCAATGGCTGATCTTGGTTGGTTGTCAACTTGATTATATCTGGAATTAACTCAAACCCAAATGAAGGAAAACACTTTAATAGGATATTTTTTTTCTTAATTTGAGGTGAAAATACCTACCTGTCATCTCAATCTTCCAATGAAAAGACACACCTTTAATCTGGGTCACACCTTCTGCTGGAAGTCTACATAAAGGACATGGAGGACAGAGCTCTGCTCTGTGCCTTCTTGTTCTCACCTCACTCCAACTCCATCCTTTTACTAGCATTCGAGTCTACTTATTTGGTGTTCCAGCATCTATTGAAGACCAGCTAAGATATCCAGTCTTGTGAACTGAATAACTCATCGATTCTTGGACTGTCTATTCAAAGGCAGCCATATTTGAATTAGTAGCACCACAGCCTATAAGTCATTCCAGTAAAGTCCCCTTTCTGTATATAGAGAAAAACCTTATTATATTCTATAGGTCTGTTCCTCTAGAGAATCATGACTAACACAAGAACATTAAGAATTAACAAATGGAAAATTGCTAAGTATTCTGTTACTCTGTACCTAAAATTAAATGTGAGTGCAAATCTGTGTATCTAAAGATATATAGATATACAATTTCTATACCATTCCAGATTCATTTCTGTTGCTCTGAACAAAGACCCTGATGGAAACTGACATATTGGAGAAAAAAATGATTCTTAACTCAAAACTGAAGGTTATAGCCCATTATCGTGAAGAAGTCAGGAGGGCTTGGATTGGTTAGTACATCACACCCACAATCAAGAACAGAGGGTATAAATGCATACATGCTGCTTACTTGCAGTTCTCAGCTCCATTTCTCCACTCTTATAGTTTAGGTCCTTCTGCCTAGGGAGTGGGCTACCCACAGTAAATGGGATCATCCTACATCAATTAGTTTGAGTAAAACAATTTCCCACAAATATGCCCCCAAGTCAACGCAATGTAGACAATCCCTTACTAAGATTCACTCTTCAGATGATTTTATATTGTGTCAAGTCGACGATTAAAGGTGTATATATCTTTCTATAATTCTCTTTGAATATAATCTTTAATACTTAGTATTAAAAAGACAATGATCAACCTTGCTACCTTAAAAAAAAACCTAAAGAACAGCCAATATTCCAACCAGAGGAGACTAGCTGAGACTTGAGCTATTAGGGAATGCATCTGTAGCTCATATTTGTATAGACTTTCAACAATAATCCATGCTTCCTTCAACAATAATCAATTAAGAGTCATCTTTAATTAATAAAATGTTAGCTCATCGGAAGAAAAACAAAGAGTTCAATAGGAAAATTTAAAAAGAAAATTTTTTTTAAATATTTAAAAGGAAAAAAATTTAAAAAATATTGCCAAAATATGGCCAATGAGAATGGGGCGAGGGAGAAAGAGAAAGAAAGGAAGATTTCAAAGGAATGTAGGTATAGTTTTATCTCAGAAAAGAGACATTTTTAATTACAATAGAAGGGAGGACATGGAGGTATTTGAAGCAGTGAAGCCCCAGTGCTTAAATCATTCTCTAGTCAGTAGGCACAGGATAGAAGCCTAAAGAGTGTGGAAGATGTTTGAAGCATCTGTTATGGAGAAGTCACCAAGGTCCCCCAAAGAATAGAATCAAAGGACAGTTCAGGGGCCAGCTGGAGCCAGGTGGCTCAGATTTATAATTGACCCAAACAATTATGCATTCTGACTCCAGCAAAATGTGCCAATTATAAACCGATTATCTATTCATTAAAGCATTTGCTCGAATGACCCATTAATCAATTTCAAGTTAGTAATTCAAAATTTATAAACCACAACCTTTTAAAAATATTTTAAATATATGAATTTTCAATAATCCAGACTTGTTTTCTTCCCAATCATTCTGTCTTCGATATTTTCTTTACTTAAGTATCTCATGTATAGATACAAATATATTCAGATTTTTGACTGATCAGAAATCAGGCTATATTTTATACTTGATGATGAACTCGGAAGCTTTCTTCCCAAGTGCAAAATAAAATAATGATGCATATGCAAATTTTTGGCATCTTAATGGACCATGTTATTTGCTTGTCTACAATTAGCATGAATACTTCCAAGCCAAAAGAAGGCTAGAGACTTGTCACTACCCAACATTATTATAGCTTACACTTTAGTACTATCTTGTACTCACTCTACTTCTATGATGCAGATTTTTATCAAATTTCTTGCACAAGTTATTGGATTCAGAGAGTAATGGCTTCAGAAATGCTGACATTTGTGCAATGTTGCTGGATCACAGTCTGCTAGTGTAGCTCAGGCCTTGAAGAGTGGCCTCTTTTGCTCTGACTTCTCAGCATGCTCACTCATAGACCTTTATCTCTTAATGTAGTGTTGACTGCTCTGAATTTTCACTGAGGTTAGAAGATATTCATACAACATTCAGTTGTTACTGGCCATCTTCCATTCACTAATGTAGAGGACATGGAAGAGTCTTAACTGAGCTGTGCTCAGTGGGTAAGAGTGTTTGCTGCACAAGCATGAGAACCCGGGCTCAGCTCCTAGGCACTCATGTGAAAAGCCAGGTATGGGATGGATGCCTATAACTCAGGCATTCAGGAAGAAGACCAGCAGGTGCTCCTGAGAGCTCAAAAGCCACTACCAGCCTACCAGCTCACTAGATGGTGAGCTTCAGGTTCAATGAGGAGCCCCTGTGTCGGGGTAATAAAGCAGAAAACAATAGAGCAAGACATCAACATCCTCTTTTAGCTTCTGGTGCTCATACCTCATACCTGCAAATGCTTCAAGTGGATGAAATGGGTAATCTATGAGAGTAAACAGAATTGGAAAAGCAGCGCAGCCCAGATTCCCCACCAAAGAGTATAAAAATCAGCAAATGCTATGTGAAACAGACACACACACATACACACACAACATATACATATATATATATTGTTTATTGAACATTCAATTTCTTATATCAATTTTCACTATAGGTTTGAGAACACCCAGAAATTCCTGTTTCTTCCTTTCTCTGGCATCTTCTCAGCCTTCTTTTTCTCTTTGGGTGCAATCAGACCCCAGTTTCAAGTTCACCCTGCTAATCGTCCATTTGTTTCAGGAACCAAGCTATCAAAACAACTCATATTCTTTGGCCAAGGAGGTATTTTGAAGTTTGTTTGGCTTGTATGGATATCCAAACTGGCTTGCACTCTGGTCATCCGAGGACAATATATCATTTTGGCAGGCCCACTGTGTTCTGGGTACATGAAGATCTTGTGATACCAGGGAAGAAGTGTGGTTATTACAACCTTAGTGAAAATTGATATAAGAAATTGAATGTTCAATAAACAATATATATATATATATATATGTTGTGTGTGTATATATGTGTGTGTCTGTTTCACATAGCACTTGCTGATTTTTATACTCTTTGGTGGGGAATCTGGACTGCATTGCTTTTCCGATTCTGTTCACTCTCATAGATTACCCATTTCATCCACTTGAAGCATTTGCAGGTATGAGGTATGAGCACCAGAATGTCTGCAATGATGTTACATGGGCCTCACTGACGCACAAATGTTATAACTCTCCTGCTCTAGTGAACTACATCTCTGTTTCAAACACCCCCAGTTCCTACAGATTGCAGGATTTCTTGGCCTTGGTAGGTTCAAAGTAAAGTTTAATTCTGATGAAGTTATCCAAATTCCTATGAGCTGTGGAGCACAGATCATTTACTTTGCCAGGTTTTTACTGCTGTGGGAGGTCCTTCTGTCTATGTGTTGCTTTTATTGGTTAATGAATAAAGAACTGGCTTGGCCTATAGCATGGGAAGAGAAGGGTGGAGTTGGAGAGAACCATGAAGTCATGGCCAGAGTCAGACATGCCAGAACTTTGATGACAAGCCACTGCCACGTGGCAATACACAGATTAATGGAGATGGCTTAAATTAATATGTAGGAGTTAGCCAATAAGAAGCTAGAGCTAATGGGCCAAGCAGTGATTTAATCAATACAGTTTCTGTGTGATTATTTTGGGCCTAAGATAGCCGGGCAGCCAGGAACCAAAAAGAAGACCTCCTCCAACATTTTACTGGGATGATTCTGTCTTAGCAAGCTGTCAGCACATCTGGAGGTCTCCTCTAGAGGACACCCAGCAGGGTTTGGGTTAGATTACTTGGCAACAAATATTCTATTGCAGGAATAGCCACTATCAACACAGCCATTCTCAAAACAGCTCTTCTTCAATGGCAGAAGTCAAGTTCCAGGAGAGAGGAAATGGAACAACAGATGTGTAAAACACAACTATCATTAAAATAGAGTTTGGGAATCCTTTCAAGGCAAAGGCCCAGACGCTGCTGTCACTCACAGCTGAGCCACTGGTGGAGGTAAAAAGGGACATGCAGAGATGTCTTCTTTCTGTGCCTAAGTATCATATCCCAGAAACCCCTCTACAAAGGTTTTCTCCTTGAATAATTCCATAGAAGTCATCCTTGCTTCTACAGAACTCAGTGTCAACAGACCTAAGGAACAGGGGATTTTGCTACTTTATTGTAGAATGACTTCTCCAGTCTCTCTTTACAATGTCATGCCTCTTTCTGTTCAGAATCTCCAACAACCAACTCTGATAAATGCAGCTTACATATAATTTAGACAAACTGTAATTCCTAAAGCTATGTCTGTGGCCTCTTTGAAAAGAAGCTTCTCCTTTAACGCTTAGAAAAATAAAGCCTAAAACCAATTTAAGTGACTGAAAATTCTAGAAAATACCACAGATCCGTAGGCACATAGAAAAGTATTCTAACCATATGAGCAGACTCATTTTTCTTTAAGTACAAGTAATGAGTTTATCTTTGAACTTTAAGAGTAATGGATAACCTGATAGCTCATATTTTAAACAAATCATTTTGGGATAACTCTTAAGAATTCAAGTAACTTGTACAAGAAAACAGCGACAAACAAACAGGTAATAGAAGTAGAGAAGGCAACAGATTGCCAGCCCCAAAACAAGCCAGAAACTTAATTATTACCTTTACTTAAGTCCAAACACCCAGCTTCTTGTTCCAGGGAGACTTACTTAGAATATTTTCATGACTAACCTTGTGTTTGTGACTGAAGATTAAAAACTAAATATTATTTGACAAGTTTTTTATATGACGACATAGAGAGGTGGCAAGGGTTTGCTGTTGACCTAAACGTGGCTGCCAAGTTCCTTTGCCTGCCAAAATATAGCTTCAATAAGCACACATAAATTTTATTTTTAATAAATAGCCACAAAATGGCTTCATAAACAGACTAAACCCTGCATAACCGTCGCTCACAATGAGTATGTGTTACAGCTTCGCATACACAGAAGACTCACAGTCTGAAGCTGGACCCCATGTCTCCACCGTATGGATTGATGACAAACCAGCTCATGTGGGGACACCCTGGTGATTTTCTTGGGTGGAGGCCCATGTGCTAACTACTTGGGCTCCTGCCTTCCTGCAACAGCCCTGTGGTTTGTCTATGCAGACCTCAGATTTCAGAGTACTGAGGGCTTAAAAGGGTGGCTGGAGTCTCCACTCGGTTTCCCAAAGGCGACTCTGTGGTAAGAAATGTACTTTGTGCTTTCACTAACATGCAGACATCTATAATGGGTTAATGTGAATAAATAAAGGGCATGAGGGGGCGCACTGACGTGATGAGAATAAACTGTTCTTTCTTGCTAACTTTTCTTGGAATTTCCATGTTCCTTTCATTCAAAGGATCCTTTGGGGAGAGTTCTTTGCCTTTTCCTCTGTTGGCAACCTTGCTTCATTTCTTTTCTGCTTTAAATTTTTTTTTTTTAATTTTGGTAAGTCAACTGATTCCTTGAGAAAAGCAGAAGCTTATTGAAAACTTAATGAACTTCTTTTCTCTTTTCAAAATCAGCTTCATTGCTTATGTTTTTTTTTTCCCTAAATTTGTGCATTCAGGAACCTCTCTCATACCCCAGTGGAAAGCAGCCTTGGAAACTCACCCTGCCAGCTTCATCTCCCACCTCCCCCAAATTTTCCTTCACTTCACATAAACCCCAGAAAGTAGAAGGAGAAAAGTCAAAGAGAGGTATTTTTTTTTCTTAATGTCTGGAGCCGCTCTCCTTTTGAAGATGAGAGCATTTATCTCTAGAAGAAACAGACCCTCTCAAGGAAGAGGTGATGACTGATCAAACAGGATTCCAGGCATGCCAAGATAGCAGCAGGTTAAACACGGAGATGACTCAAAGGTCCCGACAATGTTCAAAAATAAATACAATTATTCTGGCAGTGTGGTCTGTGTTACTGTTTATATGCGGCTATGCTTTATTCTCTACCTGTGGCTGCCTGTCTCTCATTCCTCACCTTACACTCAAATTCATGTTGATAGACTTCACAGAAATATTCTTTACCATATGCAATGACTTGAGTCCCTGGGTGGACATATGCTAAACAGAGTGTATAAAGTAGAAAGTGTTGTAATGACCACGAACAGAGCCCAGTTCAAGAACCCAAAATCCCGCAGGACTATGATTGAAGTAGCTTGTAAACACAGTGGGAAAGTGGCCCGTGCTGTTGGAGGCTACCTCCATTAGGAAGAACACCCATGGTGTTTGGTGACATGTGAAACATTGCCTGTCTGTGGGGCTGGCTCACCACTGTGTTCTGCCCCTCTGAATGCTGGGATGGATTGCCCATCCTCATCTCTGACCTGCCTCTAGTCTGCCTTCTTCTTCTTCTTCTTCTTCTTCTTCTTCTTCTTCTGCTTCTGCTTCTGCTTCTGCTTCTGCTTCTGCTTCTTCTTCTTCTTCTTCTTCTTCTTCTTCTTCTTCTCCTTCTTCTTCTTCTTCTTCTTGGATTTTCAAGACAGGGTTTCTCTGTTTCTCTGTAGCTTTAGAGCCTGTCCTGTAACTTGCTGTTGTAGACCACGCTGGCCTAGAACTCTAGTCTGCCTTCTTTACGATCATCCCCAACCTCCAGCAAAAGCCCTACGAGCAAACCCATCCTGAAAGCTTAAGTTATCCAGCATTTCTATTCTTACATCCAATTCAGCATCATGCTTCCTCTCTGTTTCTTGTTTCATAGCTGCATGTAGCAAGTGGTAGGGGATACAGAGACAGAGGTCTTTGACCACACAGTGAATCACCCCATACTAACCAAGTCAGATGCAGATGCTCTAGAATTGAGTTCTTTAGAAAAACTGCTATAGAAGAGGAACAGGTGAAATGAAATCAATAGCTGAAGTATTGAGGAGTGTGGGGTAGGTCATGTTGATTTCACAAAGATGCGTTTCCTGCGATGTCAGGATGGTCTAAGCCTCCGGCAAACAAGGAGATAAAGACTGAAGTAGGTCAGTGTGGTTTCTATGTAGAAAGCTCACAAACACCTCAGAAGAGCTGGCAGCCATGTTAGCATACATCAAATCAAAAGATCAAGAAAAGCAGACATTGTTCTGTGTTTAATAGGGGCTTTGAAACTTTCGGGAGATAAATAAAAAGGCACATATACCAGTCTGAGGGTAGGAGGAACTCCTTTAGCAGAGATAGTACTGGAGTGGAAAAGATGAAGTTCGAGCTGGAAAAGATTCCGATGGCCCAGCTACCTACCAATAGGATGAATCACAGAGAGTAGAGGCTCTGGGGAGGCTGAAATGAATGCTTTCCCAATGCGCACAAACTGCTACTGCTTCTCAAGCTCCCTCCTTCCCTGCCTTTTGTAACAACCAGTTAGTTGGTCAGTTGGTAGAAGGCTCAGCCAACATGCATAAAACCTTGGGTTCGGTCCCAAGCAACACATAAACTATGCATGGTGTCACACTCCTGCAACCACAGTGGTGATTAAATAGAAGCAAGAGGACCAGAGGTTCAAGGCCATCCTTGGCCACAGAAAGAGTCCAAAGACAGCCTGGAATATGTAAAACTCTGTCTAGATAAATCAAAATCCAAATAGTTGGTGAGAAAATAATTTAGATGTTAATAAAATTTAATGGCCACACAGAAGTCCAACAGAACCTTCCACCATAATGATCTTGAGCACTGAACATGTAATCAATGAGACTCAAGGAGCAAAATACTTTTTGACATTTGAATGAGTTTTAACTAATACGCTATAGTTATGAAAAATAAAATTTCACAGTATCGAGACATTCAGTGTATTTATAAAAATTTTACAATATTTTTATACTGCTCATCAGATATCCACAGCCTTACTGAAGTTTCAAAAATGGCATCTGCTTATCCAGCCAATGCTGCATGCAGACGTTTTGTAAGATGCAGTAACAGTCTTTAGCTTCATGTACGGCGAAACTTCAAGAATGACTTTGCCTCCAAAAGGGATCCCTTTGGGCATGGTAAAATGCTTACTATACCAGCACCTAACTTTGGTCTTCAGAACCCACATTTAAAAAAAAAAAGGTGAGTGTGGTCGTATATGCTTATAATCTCAGTACCTGGGCAAGAGAGACAAGTGGATCCCTTGGACTTGCTGGCCAGCAAGTGAGTCCCAGGTTCCAAGGAGAAACCCTAATTCAAAACACAAGGTAGAGGGCACCCATGTGATAAGACCTAAGATTGACCTCTGGCCTAGACAAGTACATGCAAAAACAGACATACATGGAATGACATGAATTCTCCAGATTATCTCATTGCCAGATCTAAAAAAAAAAAAAAAAAAAAAAAAAACAGGAAGAGGCTGACCATACATTCATACCTCCCTGACTACGAAGACATTATCACCAACTGCTGAAACATTCAGACTGAGCCATAACCCCTTTGCCCCTTATATAACAAAAGCATGATAGGATTGGCTATGTTGGGCTGTTCATTGTTTTTAGAAGTTTATTTGTGGCCATGATCCAGATCCTATAAATGACTTTATTCAATATTTCTTTATTCTGTGGGTTTGCACTCGAGCACTAAGTTCACAAGACTAATTTTGAGTTCTTCAAGCAGTTATTTCAAAACATCCTTTATAATTCTTGGAAAACTGATGGCTTGTTATATGAGTTCAGAAACATTATATGCTGTGGCTATTGTTCAACTATTCAGACACATGATGATTTAGGCACCTTACTCGGTAAAACCACTTATAAAGTATTGTGTTGGTTCAAGTAAAACAAGAGCTAGCTTACTTACTGGTTAATTTCCCTCAAAATATACAAGAGAAAGGTTGAAAGAAATGTAACCACAAGAGCCATTAAAAATAACATTTGATTTACACATTGATTGTTTCTAATGTAGTATGTGTTTAGAACATGGCTTTAATAACACGAATCTCTGATCCCGTAGAAACAGGACATATTGTTTCAAGGCCACAAAGAAAGAAAGACATGTCCACAATGCCACTAGATGAAATAGTGCTTGCTGAGGTAAATGTCACAGCAAAGTATGTTATACATCAGTCTGATGGAATCCAATATAAGACATGGAGAAGGTGCTATGTAATTGTTTGTCACATGGAAAAATCTATTTAATAGGAAATTCCAAACCCTGCTGTCAGGTAATCGGTACCTCTAGAGTTCTCTGTCCAGTCACCCTCTGGAAAAACTTCTACACCATCTCCAGCACACCTATAACCTGCTAGAACACCGTCTTCCTTCTCTGACAGCACAGGAAGGACATTGATTCCTTCCCTGCTCTTCTTTGTTTCTCTTAAGTCTCGCAAATTTTGGTTCTGACCCATCAGACTGATGCATTTGAAAGACAATGCTGACAACCTGGTTACTTCCTCAATAGGCCTAACAGACCAGACACCCAAATAATGATCTTGCTATAAAAACTACAGCAGCTGTATGAAGATACATTAGTAACACCTCAGAAAAGCTTGGGCTTGTGCGTCACAAGGCAGACCGCGTTGATCAGGAAACCTTAGATAGAGAGTCATCCGATGTTACCTGGAAGAGAAAACAATGGAGTCTATGATAGGGTGGTAGGGCTGCCCTGAAACATCGCCTCTAAAGGATAAGATGCATTGTGTACTATGCCTACCATGGGGGGTGAAATTCTCACCTCATCCCACATCTTGGTCCAGCAGTAACACAGACTTCAAATGTAGGACAGTGATAAACTTAAGATAGGTTACTTTTATTGCTTCTAAGTTGTTGTTACCTAGGTGTTTGATGTGTAGGTTTTTAGAGAGCAATCTGCTTTAGATGAAGACTTGGTCTCAAGGGAGTCAGAGTCGTAGCTGCTGGAGGAAGAATCAAAGTTGTGTACGTTACAACAGGACTGGGGCAGTCTTGCTCCAAGAACTTCCTTTTCGTGATATGATCAAAGCAAACACTAAAAAATAAAATAGCACATTGTAAGCAAATCAAGAAATTGGGTCACACATTTGCATACTTAACAGTTTTTAGAGGGCAGGCATCATCTAACTTAATTTCACACATGTAACATTTACTTTAATTGGAGGAGGGGGTTAGAAATTGAAGCACAGTGTAAGAGGCATATATGCCACGAATAATCACAAAGGAAGCCAATTTAGGCAGCCTGTGTGTGTTTTATATGCATGAAATTACAACGTCAAAAACACTAGCCCAGAATAAAGCACCTCATTATGTTTTTTTTACTTATTTTTTTTCTTTTTTTTTTTTTGGTTTTTCGAGACAGGGTTTCTCTGTAGCTTTTGAGCCTGTCCTGGAACTAACCCTTGTAGACCAGGCTAGCCTTGAACTCACAGAGATCCCCCTGCCTCTGCCTCCCAAGTGCTGGGATTAAAGGCGTGTGCCACCACCACCCGGCTTCCGGGCAATTCTTAAAACACAGATTATTAACCAATTGTTGCATACTATCACAGAAATCTTGATCATCACTCTAGGTTCAGGATGCAGGTAAAACTAAAATTTTAATTGCTTTTCAAATAATGTCAAAAAATGAAAATGACCTATGTATTTAATAATTTTGCAAATCCCTGTAGAACTACCGCAGTAAAGATCTTATCGTTGCCCTGGGATGCCATCTTACTGCACCAAAAGTGATTGCTGTTGTTTCCACATAATGACTATGATTTGAAAAAGAGAAAGTAGAGAATAACATTCCCAAGCTTTACCACAACACAATTATATTAAAAAGTTAAAGACTCAGACCAGATACCTATCAAAATCTTAAGGTCATGAAAGAAAAGAGCATGATGATTATAAGTGTCCATCTTAAAAAACTTAAAAGTCAAATTGACTCCAAGGAATCATAACTTTTTAAGCAGTTTAGGAGATTTCCAGAGTGGGCAAAGTGACTAGGAGTGGGTTCGTGTTTGGGCTTGCTTTTATTCTTTAAGAAGGAACCTAGAAATGCATAGGCCTTCGAGTGAGTAAGCCACAGTCTTTTCCATGAGCCCAAATGTGACATGCAATGTTAGATTTTTATTTTTTCAAATTGTTCTCTACCTTGGAAAGGGCACATATTTCCAGGTGCTTTTCTTTTCTGCAAGACTTCAATTGTCTACCTGTTTACATAACAGAAGCCTCTGTAACTTAATTTGTACCACAAAAGACGATCATTATGATTAAATCAGGCAGTGGTTTAACAAGGTACACCTAATAGGCACCTCTGCTGATCAGATCGTGGACAAACAACATTCTTTCATTGAGCAATATATGCAAAGTAGTTCAGCTCAGACTGCAAGAACAGATGTAACACTACTCAATATCATAGCAGCAGTAAAGGTTCATTAAGAGGAGACTATTTCCTTCTGGTCCAGAGGGTGAAATTTCTGATGTGGGTGTAAAACCTAACATTCCACTTGGGCGGGACAATGACCTGGTTAAAGGACCACCTCTAGGAAGGCCAGTTCACTTTAATCCAAGTTCATCAGGTGGGAGGAATAGTTAGCCCTTCATAAGATAATGGACTTTTTCCTTCCCACAATTCTCAGCCTCTCTCATAGTCCCTTTATGGCACCAGGAAGTTCTATTGAGTCTGTCACCTGAGTCCTGACCCAGGACACATAATTTTTCTTTTTTTTTCTTTTTTTTTATTATTTAATTTATTTATTTATTAAAGATTTCTGCCTCCTCCCCGCCACCACCTCCCATTTCCCTCCCCCTCCCCCGATCAAGTCCCACTCCCTCATCAGCTGGAAGAGCAATTTGGGTTCCCTGACCTGTGGGAAGTCCAAGGACCACCCACCTCCATCCAGGTCTAGTAAGGTGAGCATCCAAACTGCCTAGGCTCCCACAAAGCCAGTACTTGCAGTAGGATCAAAAACCCACTGCTATTGTTCTTGAGTTCTCAGTAGTCCTCATTGTCCACTATGTTCAGCAAGTCCGGTTTTATCCCATGCTTTTTCAGACCCAGGCCAGCTGGCCTTAGTGGGTTCCCGATAGAACATCCCCATTGTTTCAGTGTGTGGGTGAACCCCTCGTGGTCCTGAGTTCCTTGCTCGTGCTCTCTCTCCTTCTGCTCCTGATTTGGACCTTGAGATTTCAGTCCGGTGCTCCAATGTGGGTCTCTGTCTCTGTCTCCTTTCATCGCCTAATGAAGGTTAATATTCAGGAGGATGCCTATATGTTTCCTTTTCCTTCTTTTCTGTGTTTTTCTTTTGGATACGGGCCAGAGCCTAAGTGTGCTTTTTCTGGGATTTTTTTTACTTCTTTATTTTAAAGCTCCTTCCTCATTTGTGGTTAACTGATACCATGTGGCTGACCTCCATGCCAGTTTAACTCAAAGGCCATGGGTTCATCTTCTTCTCCATCCTCCATCTTTGGAAGCAGGGAAGACACAGCTTATTTGCCCTGGGGTTGTTTTGTTTCATTTCATTTAAACTCAAAGAAAAAAAAAAGTCTTTGAGCTTCTATTTGAGTCTGCTCTTAAGAAGGAATACAGATTCCCTCGGTATCACATGGTGACCACGAAGGGACACCCTCAATTTCCAGTAGGAACGCTACTTCGAGAACACAGCTTCTTACTGGAAAGCAAAAGAGACACCGTTCTGTTCCAGGGACTGTGGTCTCTGTTCACGGAGTCTATATGAGAACAGGAGCAGACATTTTTTCCACTGTTTGCACTCACTTTGGGTTTTTTGGTAGACCACAGGAATGAGGACATGCCTCTCAAAGCACATAGTGAGAAGAATGTGCCTCAAAGAACACACTTTTTCCAAATATCTTCCCTGTATGCTTGTTCAAGCTAGCCCATGTGTACACACACACACACACACACACACACACACACACACACACACAAAGTCTTATGAAGCTGTAAAAGCCTAAAAAAGAAAAGCAATGCCTTTAAAAGAAAGAAAGAAATGTTGAAGGGGACCCTCTCCAGCATAAGAAATAACCCTAGAGAAAATGAAATACTTAGAGCAGAGGGGGAAACTATATCGAAAGAAAATAGTAAGCAAACAGATAAGCAGATCCAGCAAAATTGCCCTTCATGAGTGAATTTATGAAATTATCTTTACTTTCAAGCTCAGGGGTGGAACCACTGGGCCAGCTGGTCCCTGTGGAGTATCGTGGCCCTTCTGTGTTTTGTCATCATATCTTACATTGTTTGTCTTTCATTTCTTTCAATCTGCTTCCTTCTAGGAAGAGGTGAGTAGAAGGTGGGCCCTAGATAAAAGATTATCATCCTTTCTGCTATGAAGAACATAGATGAAGAAGGATGCTAGGAATTCCAAGCAGGCAAGCAGCATTAGGCTGTCGTCTGGAGAAGGGAAAGCCTGGGAGGAGAATAATAGAGTCAATGTCCTCTTAGTTATTGGCACTTGTAGTTCCAGTTTGGCGACAAGTTTGAGGATAAAGACAGAAACAAGAGAGAAGCAAGGGGATGTGATGGACTCTGGGATCATCACCCCGACTCAGACCCGTTCCAGTGTGTTCCTTTCATGTCTTTCAGGTTTGGGAAGAGGTGAAGCAAACACATCCTCATATTTTTCAAATCCTTCCTTCTGCAGGAAATCTTCCAACTCTTTCATTCCACACTACACAATCCCACAGAGGTTTGTGTCGGAATGCATTTCTTCCTGCAGGCAGTCTGTTGCAGTGCATAGATTAGAAAGAAATTGTGCAAAAAGACGTAGCAGGTATTGCCTGAATTCCTATTAGAAAAGAGAACCCAGATAAAGAAGTTGAGTGTGTGTGAGTGTGTGTGTGTGTGTGTGTGTGTGAGAGAGAGAGAGAGACAGAGACAGAGACAGAGACAGAGAGACAGAAAGGGAGAGACAGAGAGAGAGAAATACAGACAGAGATAGAGATAAAGACAGAGAGAAACCTAGACAGAGGCAGGAAGAGACAGAGGATAGAAATCTCTGTGAGTATAGATACTTGAGCAATGATATACATATTTGCATAATATATGTGTAATTCATTTTCTCATTTTGTTTTGTAAAGACTGGTGCTTGTTCTGTATTTAATCTGCTCATTCAAATATAATATTTATAGCTTAGTATCAAACACTTACACATAGTAAGTCATCCAATGTTTCTTATGGATTCACAGTGATCAACACAAGACCCAACTTTTTTTAATTTGGCCCTAAGAATAGGCCAAGGCAGCTAATCATGGGAGAGAAGGGCATGCAGCCACAGGAGTTTAGACCCTGGGGTTAATCTCATTGTCATGTGGGTCCCGACTCGAACAGCTCATCTGCACTGACTTGGAATCTTCCCATCCCTCTCTCAAACCCCAACACTCCTTCCTGACTTCACTCTCAGAGCAGTTGTCTTTCAGGAGGTTATGGTGGTGCTGATGCTAGTGCTAATAGAGATGAGACAACGGTGATGATGATGGTGTTGCTTGTAGTGCAGATCCTGATGACTACAACAGGAATGACAAGCAAGAAGCTAAGCTTGTTCTATGGAATATCTTGGTCAGTTTTCACAACAACCCTTTGAGGTAAAATCTTTACCTTCTCAGCAGGTGAGGTGCAGAGATGAAGTGCAGAGATGTTGTGTGTGCATTGTATCTGTGGCCACACAGTAGTGAGAGATCCCAAGTTTGAACCCTGAAAACCCGACACCAGGATAGCAAAGAAACCCTATGGAGAGTTTGGGTTCATCTACCCAGACCAAGCACAGCAGGGAGTGGGTATATCAGTGCCTAAGTGTGAAATCTGTACTCAGCTGACTGCATTTGGATGAATCTAGGGCCAATTATCACATAATTGATTGGGCTATGGAAGGATCCAAAACTGAAAGAGGCCAAAACAAGCAAACTGTTTCACAGTCTGGTTACTCCTTTCACACAGGCAAAGCCAGAATCCCCATGAGTGAGGCCAGCCCCATGGCAAAGCACAAACACCTCCTGAGCAGGTTTGTTACCTGCTTCAGTGATGCACCTGAAGGACCCAGCATGAAAGACATACGTGGTCATTGGGGTCTTTATAATTTACCTGAATCCTGAAACAAGTGGAAATACAACATACAAATCAATGCAACAAGGGAAAGGGGGTAAAGGCTTGGAATGTTTGATATTGGAATGTTCTAGAAAGCCCAAGGTTCATAGTACTCTTAATTCAATTTCTTCATTCCTATTTTCATTCACGAGAGAGGCATGGGTAGTGGGAAGGCTGCACTTAGCCTCCAAGACAGTAGCCAAAAGTGGAGATCAGTAGGCAAAAATAGTAGGAAATATTTCAAATGGGCAATGTAGTAATAAGAGTGGCGGGGCTGCATCCCCAGCACCTGGCTAGCTTATGTCCCGAAATAACAACACACAAATTGTATTCATTTAAACACTGCTTGGCCCTTTAGCTCTAGCCCTTACTGGCTAATTCTGATATCCAGATCAACCCATCTCAAATAATCTGTGAGCACCGGTCTTACCAGGAAGATTCTAGCCTATGTCCATCCTGGGTCGGAGTGTCTGCCAGGGAGCGGGGCATGGCATCTCTTCTGAGGCATCTACTCCCAAGAGGAGAGCTGTGGAATCTGAGCTCACTTCCTCTTCCTCCCAGCGTTCTGTTCTGTTTACTCCTCCCACCTATTTTCTAACCAATGAGGACCAAGCAGTTTCTTTTTATTTAACCAATGACCTTCCTCCATCAGGGCAATGAATATTTTTAAAAAGGAGCTGTAAGACCCTAAATGCCACTCTATGGCTCCAGAGTGGCCGTTCTGGCTGTAAGAAGTTCACTGAGATGGAGAGAGTTTGGTGCTGAGCAAGTGTTCCATTGACTTCCAGAATTAGCTGTGTGGTGTTTTTTCTTTGTGTGTTAATTAGAATAGCACAATTTCCTTTAAAAAAAAAGATTCTTCCTTCTTATGAGCAATCTTTATTTCAACAAATAATGAATTTCAACCTTATGAATGTAAGTTAAGATGCTGTTCATCTAGGGCAGGAGGTAGATAAGTGACAGAACAGCAAAGATTCGTCTCTTTTCCATCTTTCCAGAAACAGCTATGTGTTTTGCATTAGTGAATGATCAACTTTTAGATACAACTAACTTGTGTGTGTGTGTGTCATTGTTTTCCACTTAATTTCTTTGTCTAACACTGAGAGAAAGATGACTACAGCAGATCACAAAACAAATTTAGAGGCATGGCTTTCCCTTGCTTAAGATGAGAATTAAAAATCATTAGATGAGAATTTTACTATTTTTACTTTTTGTGGGTATGTATTCCTGTCTGACCAGGAGTCAATATTGCATGTCTCCCTCAATTGTTACCCATCTTATTTCATGAATCAGTATCTCAATGAGCCTCCAGCTCATTAATTCATCTAGAAAGGCTGCCCAGCAGGCCCAGAATCTGACCAACCAGTTCCACTGTGCTGGGATGACAGGCAGGTAACACTGGACCCAGATTTTTCGCAGATCCTCATACTTGCATGGCAAACACTTTACTGACTGAATCATCTTTCAAGACCAGAGAATTTTATTTTTTAGACAAAAGAGAAAAAAAAAGGAAAGAGAGAAACACTCAAACCCATTCCCACTAATAAATCTTTGAAAAGGTGGTATTCACCACATTAATTGTCTGAAGATTTCAACATTGACTTAGTTAAGAGATTAAACACCCTTTAATTTACTCTGATCTTTGACCCCAGGTGGGGTGAAAATCTGCCATTAGTAAGGCTCACAGCTCATGGGAAGAATTGTAGCTTCCAGGTCTAAGTTAACTCAATGATGGAATAAAGGTGTGGAATGAGGGTGCCTCTGTCTCTTGCCTCTGCCCTTGCCAACAGTGCTGGGAAGCCCTGTATGCTGGTGACTCCTGACATCCTGTCACAAACAACTGAGAAGAAAAGATGCTCCTTCTTAGGAGCTCTTTGTGCTACTTCCATCTCCAAAGCAAAGCCTCCCTTTGCTTGCTGGATGGTGTGCTGGATGGCCATGCCCAGGTCCATGCTGTACAAGGGGTATGACAGCCTTCCTGAATCACACCGGCCCAAAGTAGATGCAGATGATCCCTCACAGAGAAGGAAGAATATCTGAAGCCGAGACTATCCAACAGATGTACACCACACTTAATTTTATTGTGCTTGGCATTGATCAGAAGAACCATAGGCAAGAACAAGAAATAATCAGACTCCATGCAGAGAGCTTATCTAGCTGCCCCAGTCTGCTCTGGAGACATGGTCTCACTATAGACACTGCCGACTCCTGTCTAGAAAACATGTAATAGTTAAATTAATTACTTCTCTTCTTTTCAGGAGCAAATACTAGACAAGAAGCAACTCAAAGGAGAGGGTTTATGTCAGATCCCTGCCCAAGAGATACAGTCCCTTAGGATGGAGATGTCTTAGAGACAGGAACATGGAGCTGTTGAGCACACTGTCTCTGGAAGCAGAGGAAAATGAATGCCTTGCTCAGCTCATTTTAATTCTTATTCAGTTTTGTTCCTCAATCTATAAGTTATGTCACCCAAATTCAGGGTGAGTCCTTCTTTGGTTAAAGATTTCTGGAAACATCTGTATAAACACCTCAAAAGGTATATTTCCATGGTGATTCTAGGCCAAAGCAAGTTGACAATGAAGGCTGATTATTACATTAACTCTGAAAATATTATTTGATAACAAGGTGTAGAGAAGGAGGAAAGACTAAATATTTACTAATGAATTTATTTCAGGGCCTATCATGCTTTTAGCTATTAGTGAAGCCCAGCCTATGTTCTACAATCATAACTATTAAACATTCAAACACCCAAACACACATGTTCTTGATCCCATCCACTACTTCTTTCGAAAATAAAAGAAAAGGTTTCTGGGCCCGGGGGCTGTGCTACTCCCAACTCTCTTTAGAAATAACTGGCCTTATATATGAACTGTAGCTTATTATCAGAAAAAATAGCAGGTCCTTAATCAATATTTCTTAGACATATTAGCAGTCCAGAATGAGACATAGGTTGCCACACTGAGGCAGAATGTCAGAATTTTCATTAAAATGTATAGAAGTCGTTATGAAGAAGAACCAAGACTCAAATACCATGGCAACCATAAACAAAGTTGTTCTCCTTAGATCAGGAGAACCAGTTGCCCTGCACATATCAGGACCCTAAGCAAGGCACTTCTACTTTTTAAATCTAAGGTTCTACATTATGTTATAAAAAGAATTGTCACTTATTAGCTGGTGACAGTCTACTTAGTGGCCTCAGAAATACATGGACTCTACTCTCATGGGTTTCAAGAGATGAGCCAAGCCACACAATGTTGTCAAGATTTTTAAAAAGGCCGTAACATCTTTCATCTAAACTTATTTTCTTAATTGGTTACATAAAACTTCCTAATTCCAAAACTGAAAGTCTAGTTGGGCGATATCTGTAGCAGCACTTAGCTAATCTATTCATACTGGATCCTTTCCAAGTTTCCAAGGCTAAAAGACTCATGACCAGTCACCAGACAAGCTTTGGTTTTCAAAATATTTCTTTTGCAAGGAAAAAAAAAGTAAGTAAAGGGCAGAGTACCAATTTGGATCTTTAAAGAAAAAAAAAAGTTTGCCATGTATATTCCTGGAATCCTCCTTTGTGCTCTGTCTCTTTTCCCCTTCATTTAACATTTATGTTAAAAGGTACATTGTCCAATTGACAGGGCTATTCCTATGTTCCAAGGCATCACCATTTACCATTCTAGAGAATATAAGGAGCAGAGTCTATAACAATACAGCCTTTCACGAGCCCAGCCAGTTCTTACCTTTAAAGCCATGCCTTTAATCTTCCTTCATTTCCTCTTATACAGACTTTCCCACAAAACATAGAATTCACACTCTGTGCTGATTTATTTCAATGTGAAAACAATGTCCTTGTTAATACTCCAGAGTCATAAAGACATGATCCCATCTGAGCAGCAGCAATATTATATCTGTGGAAAGAAATTGCCTGTATTATGAGGCAACATTTTGAGTATCACGTCATCATTTTACTCAATGGTATACTTTGATACTCCTGCTGTGGGGTAACATTCTTGTACACTGTAACTATTTGTCACTCATATTAGTTTAATAAAACACTGATTGGCCAGTAGCCAGGCAGGAAGTATACGCCAGGAAACCAGACTAAAAGAATTCTGGGAAGAGGAAAGGCAGACAGTCAGTCACCAGCCAGATACAGAGGAAGCAAGATGAGAATGCTGCACTGAGAAAAGGTACCAAGCCACATGGCTAAACATAGACAAGAATTACGGGATAATTTAAGTTGTAAGAGCTAGTCAGTAATAAGCCTGAGCTAACAGGCCAAACAGTTTATAATTAATATAAGCCTCTGTGTGTTTCTTTGGGAATCAATGGCTGCAGGATTAAGAGGAACAGAAACTTCTGTCTACACGTTCCTCATCAGGCAGTGTTTATAAATGAAATAATTAAGCCAGATAAAGAACTATCTTACCACTAACTGATAAAATGAAAGGTGGAGACCATTCCATGCCTTTGAAGCATATTCAATCTCTTCTCTTTTTCTCTCCTTAACTCTCTCTCTTTCGTGTGTGTGTGTGTGTGTGTGTGTGTGTGTGTGTGTTGAGTATGTAACTGTAGGCACCAGTTCAGTCAACCACCCTATGATTCTTGAGACATCAGTGGTCTTTATATGGGTGGCACGGAGTCTGGAAGGAACCCCTTGCTTTATGGATAGAATCTTGTATGGGTGTGCACTAGCAGCCAGTGTTTTTTCAGGGGCATTTCCAATACCTCAAAGTTTGCTGTTTCCATCTCCTGAATTTCAGACCACTGTTTCTGATATCCAACCCATCTAGTCACATGCTTCTGTGTAAGTAAGTTCAGAACAAGTAGAGTCTTCCCTTCAATATATCCTAAACTCCATTTCAGAACCTAATGCTGCAAAATCATCAGTAGGTTCCCAGGAAGCAGTGTGCATGCTGTCCTCTCACCTTGTGAACACCATGGCTTTTGGCTATACCTACAAAACAAGTGTCTCTGTCATGGAAAGCAGATGCAAGGGGCTATAGCTCTATAAACTGCATTCTGTTCCCAAAGTTTTCCTTAGTATTATGGTTCTGGGCAAGAGAAAATATATAGTATGCCCTGAGGTGCTGAGGGAAGGGACTCTACCAATGGCTACCAGAGACATCCCCATTCCATTGGAATTGTGCCACACTCAATGCCTACTCCAGGCTGGTGACACTGACTCTTCTCTGCCTGCTTTTCTTCTCACGAAGGAGCTCAGGAGGAAATCTACCTCCACACCCCGTTCTACCACAGAGGTTTCAGGAGCAATAGCACATCATGTATATTGTCAAAACTTACAAGAGGCCATTAAGCTTAAAAAGAAACTTGAGAAAGGCAGCGAAAGGTGCATCAGTCTCTTTGCCATAGCCAGGGCAGCCCAGGAAGCAAGGCTTTCTTGTTCTCTCTCACAACTGGTCTCTCTGTTGGAACCAGACATGTCCTTCTTGTCCTCTGCCCTTCTGTTCAGAGCCGCTCCCCTCTGGAGTCAGACCACATGAGACAAGTGGCTTTCAGAAGTTTAGAATTATAAGTTCATGTGGGAGCTCAGCGACATCCACCTCGTGTCCACAAATATGCTTGAGCCACTCTCTGGACGGCCCAGAACTGTTTCTGAATTGATTCAGAGTCTGTTGTAAGGAATATGGAGGTGACCTCCACTGACTCCCCAATTCCAGAGCCTCCAGTAAGAAGGGGAGGGTCCTTCTGCTAGTTCACAATGTAAACTGAATGCTCACAAGGCTGGGTCATAAGAATCAATGAGAGTTCAAAGACAACTGGATTAAATTATGGGATTGAGGACAACCTGGGATATGTAAGGAAAACCTTTTCAAAAATCCAGTGATGGAGGAAGAAGAGGAGGAAGAGGAGGAGGAGGTGGAAGAGGAGGAGGAGGAGGAGGAGGAGGAGGAGGAGGAGGAGGAGGAAGAAGAAGAAAGAAGGAAGAAGGTTGGGGAGAGGAGAAATCAAGAAAAAACAAAGCAAAAGAAAGGGGAAGTTGAAACTAAAGCCAGTGTTTTCGTCTTACTAGCCTTGCCTCAAGTTGATGACATTCAGCATGGAAGAAACAAAACGTAACTGCCCTGTGTCTGACTAGCGAATGAACAGACACGTAGACAAGATCAAGGGTTACAGGTAGTTGGAAAGAAGCCAGGAGTTACTGTTACTGTTACTGCACCTAGGGAGGGCAGGCTGGCCATAAGCAATTTAACGTTATAGACATTCAGAGCTGAGTCTCTACTTCCAGTAGACTTGGTTGTTCCTGGCTTGGTTGTTCCTAGCAGTGTGACCTGAGACAGTCTCTACCTGCTTTTTGTTTGTTTATTTGTAGCAGGAAGATTTTCACAGCAATGAGTAAGAAGTCTTTGGAATGCTTTGTCAAACCATCAAAAGGATTAGCATGCTGGTAGCTCTAGCTGAGATGAAGAGCAGTCTGTGATCTAGACAAAGGAAATGGCAAGGGCTCACCTTAGAGCAGAACACGGAAATCGAGGAAAGTGTCTAGGGCCACCTGTGAACACAGAAATGGCACCACTGCCTACAGGCACACTGGACCCCATGCCAAACTGCCATCAAGCAAACCTGGTCAGCATTTCTGTTCCTGTTTGTCCATTTATCCAGCAGGCCCAGATGTACATGCCGATCCCAGGCAGACAGCTCCTGGCTTTGGGTGAACTCAGAGATCTGTGTCCTTCACCTCTGCCTTCTTCGTTTGGAATATTTAACTCGCGATCGGGCTGGTCATCCCCACCTTGTTTTCAGGTTACACACCACATACACATACGATACACACTCAGGCATTTTGGAAAACACAAAGTAATATTTGGTTATAGAAGAGCCAAGCAGGAGGAAGGTGGGACGCTGAAATCAGTATGTAACAGCTGACTCCCGTACAGCCTTGCTCCGCCAGGAGTCTATGCCCCTGAGGCGTATGCCCAGAAGCCCCAGAAGAAACATGAAGGTTTTTCTCTTGTTCTGCTAGCTCTAGGAGTTCACATTTGTATTCCTGTTTGGTATGATATCCAGAGGCGATGGTGACATTTTTGCATATTTAATCACGCTAAAAACCAAAATCTGAGACCAAGTGCACATCACCTATGCTGAATCTCTCCTCACGTGCTCACTCACTTCTCCTCCCCCTCATACGCCTCCCAGGCCTCCACATCGTTCCTCACACTTCTGTGTAATTTATTCATCTGAAGATGCACTTCTGTCTCATTTAATCATTTAAACAGACCTTCGGTGCCTATTTAATTGATTCTTCCTGGATCTTAATTTGCATCTTTGACTCTGCCATCCTGATTTCTTTGACTATCTCTATCTCTGCATGTCATATGTTTATGCGTTAACAGGTTTCCAATATTCTGCAAGACTTCAGAGGCCAAGGATAAAAAAAAAAAAAAAAAGAAGAAGAAGAAGAAGAAGAAGCTATTTAAAATAGAGTCCTGATTGGCTGAGCAAAAACAAGAGTGAACACTGTAAGTTATTCAGAGGATGCACGGTCAGAGTCATCTGTGGAAGTCCAGGTACCCAGAAACCTCACCATCTGGCATCCCCTGCCTGGAAGGTCTGAGGGAACAAGGAGTCAGAAACGCTTAGGGTCTCCTGTGAAGGATTTCCATTTGATTTTGCCTCTCTGTGAGGAAGGGACCTTGCATCTACTTCTCGTGAATTTAGGTTTTCATTTTGGTTCGGGAGCAGGGAATTTCTGAGAGTGTGTCCAGAAACGATGAGTTAATGAATTGGTAAATTTAGGAAAACAGGAAACAGATAAGCCATTTAGTAACAGTGTGTTCTACCACACCTTTTGAGAACAGATTTGTGCTGTTGATTCTATATAAATCAAACGTGAATGCAAATAGATGAGGCTTCCTACACATGGACAGGACAGCATGTATGAAAGGCCTGTGTATTAGGAAGAAGGGGGTGAGGGGCTATATTTGATTCTGACTTCTGCAACCCATATTACATATTCCCACCTCCCTGGAATCTTACACTGGAATTTAATTACTCAAGCGACTGTCTTTTTTGTGGGGTCCTGTCATATACCTAAACCCTTTGATTTTCATTTCCTTATTGATACAAGGAAACTATATGGTGGGAAATAATCTTTGGCTCTATAATGGAAAGGAATTAACGTTTTTTAAGCACAGAGAAAATTTACAAATGTGATTAAAAAAGTGCTTGAAATAATGGGTACCACGTATATTTATTATGCTCTTCAAAGGGAAAGAAACATAACTTAAGTTTTAATCACAAGCATAGAATCATTAAACTTGCAATGTGGGTGTGTAATTTCTGCCAAAAACGAACTAAAAAAATATTCCAAGTCTTTCATTTGTTTTAATGAGTTTCAGAATCAACAATTGGCACCCAGTTTTCTTATCAGGCCAAGGGTTTTAATATGGAACTATCTTTTTATCGTTATATTTAAACATCCTTTCATGAGAAGTGACAAATTTATTTCAAATGTACAATATTTTTTTTTCTAACTAAACTAAATGTTGTCACAAATGAGAGTTTGTCTTAACGTTTTCTCTTTTGTGATTTTAAGACCAAGATGCTGAGTAGACATACACAATGTTAGGATGAAAAATGAATACTTCCACTATGTTCAGCGAGTCCGGTTTTATCCCAGGCTTTTTCAGACCCAGGCCAGCTGGCCTTGGTGAGTTCCTGATAGAACATCCCCATTGTCTCAGTGTGTGGGTGCACCCCTCGCGGTCCTGAGTTCCTTGCTCATGCTCTCTCTCCTTCTGCTCCTGATTTGGACCTTTGTATCGGCGTAAATAAATGCAATGCAGATACTAAACAATATTCACACTTTAATGATAAACTTACAGAACCGAAGTTCCCGCGTGTCACAGGAGGTAGGAAGGAAAAAGGGCCGAGCCGCCTCTCTGCACGCCCATTTATTGGCAGGCATTTGCCCGAGGCAAACCCCGCCCCCTAAAGGGGCTGTCTTAACCCTACATCTCCCCCTTTTGTCTAAATAAGACAGAACTAAACCAAATATAACTATAAACAATAATAACAAATGATAAATATAACAAACAATATTGAGAACAAAAGTTTTGCTAGAGAGTAACTACAATTAAATAATCTTCAACTCCATCAAAGATCTGAGAAGGGAGTAAATATTACTTAACAAATGAGAGATATCCAAAATGTGCAACAAATGACAGAGACAACTGACTACCTGGACAATCACCCAAAATCTCATTTGCAATGTTGAGTCAACCAACTTTGGCTAAGGCCTAACATAACTGACATACCATTATCAAATGCAAGGAACTTTCTTAGAATTATCCTACCCTGTCTTGGCAAGATAAGACAATCCTGTTTCATATCTTAGTCAGTAGTTGAGGTATGGGTTTTTCTTAACCCAAAGGCCAGTTCTGCCAAGAAGACAAGCTCCCAGTGGAGTGTCTTTGGTGCTCAACGTTCTCTCGGGAGTAGAGTGGTATTGCCAGGAGTAATTGTGTCTCGATGGCACAGAATTCTAGGTTAGATTAAAGGCCATTTTCTACAGCTCTTCAAAGAGGCTGAAGATTATACTATCTATACTAAAAATAATCTCTATGTGTCTAAAAGACCTGATTAACCTAAAAATAATATGACAAACATATAATTCTCAATACCTATCTAATTTGAAAACTAAGAGAATAAACAACTGTGCAATATATGAAGACAATGATCTTCACCTGTAAACAATGTCATTACATATCAAAATGTAAACAATGTTATTACATAAATAGTACCAGAGGTAGAAATGTACATTGTGATATGATAGATGTATCCATACAATATAAGCATACTCTTATACAAAAATAGAGGTAGGAACACTCACATTCAATATTCAATATATCAATATACAAGAAACAGTACCAATATAATTTTCTAAAAACAGTAAGTCACAAATACCAATCATCCCATCAAACCAGTTAATCCCCCTCTTTTTTTTTTGAATATACCCCTAATTCCATACAATATCTCCCTATCCCCTCAACCCTAAACCAACCACTAAAAGATGTCCCTAACCCTGTGGGCAAACTTTGTTGGGAGGGGGGACGTCGTCCTCTTAGATTGCTTCTAGCAGACATGGGGGCGACATTCTTCTTAGGGGCCCCTGTGAAAGCAAATGATGGTAAAATTCCCAAATTAACCTTTGAGTTAAAAAAATTATAACTAGTCTCTGAGTGTTTTGAGAAGGTCCGGCCAGAGTGTTGTCAAAAATGTGCATCATTCGAAATTGTCTCCTGCAGTTGGTACCAAAAAACAGGTCTAATATTAGCGCTTAAAAAAAAAGAAAAATTCATGACGTCATAAAAGCCAGATTGAGTTGATGTTGTGGGGCCCCATTTTCATCCTGGAAATTTCAAATATTACTATAGAAAAATATGCTGCTTGTTATGGGAAATTTAAACATTAACAACAAGGACATATACTGACATATAAAGAAAGACACAGATATGAGGAAAGGCAAAGAAAGTTTATCAAATATAAAATTATTCTTATTCTGTCCCATTTCATGGCTCCTGACCTGAGACAGAAACTCTGAAATATCTCTTATCAACAGGCTTGGAATTGAAGAGGGACTGAGCCATAGTCCAACTCCAAAACCAGCTCTACACATTTATAAAGAAGTGTTCAATAAAACATACAAATATATATAAAAAAATCAATACTTACAATATGTATAGAATTTTATTGTTGATGTTTAGTGCGTCATAACTATTTTCCATCCATCAGTAATTAAATATTTAGGGTCCCTTAAATTCTTTGGAGATGAATATTTTCCTGTGGAGATAAGAAAAGAACCCTGCCCCCATCCTATCTGTAATCCTTACCATCTGAATGCCAGTCATCCTTGTGAATGAATTGTTATTTATCTTTTCCAAGTGACTTCTCTTCCTCAAACCGAACCTTTATTAATTTTGACGGTATCCATAATTTTTCCTCACCTGTGGAGATAAGAGCAAAACCCCTTCCCCAACGCAGCACATCTCCTGGCTTCCATTGTGAGGTCAGCACATCCTTGAAATAAACTGGTTGATTTAGTTCAGCAGACTTTTCCATTATCCAATGTCTTTCTGCAGCTGTCGTTCCCTTCTCATTAGCGTTGAGAAAATTCAAGGTTAACAAAGCATTATGTAACCTATTTCTGGGGGTGTTTTCCACCCCTTTCTGTTTGTTCAACATATCCTTTATATTTCGATTTGATCTTTCTATGACTGCTTGACCTGTAGGATTGTATGGTATACCTGTAACATGCTTGATATTATAAAAATCAAAAAACCGTTTCATTTTCCTAGAGACATAAGCAGGACCATTATCTGTCTTTATTTGTATAGGCATACCCATGATAGCCATGACTTCTAATAAATGAGTGATTATTGAATCAGCTTTTTCTGAACTTAAAGCAGTTGCCCACTGAAAGCCTGAATAAGTGTCAATGGTGTGATGAACATACTTCAATTTGCCCAATTCCGCAATGTGGAACACATCCATCTGCCAGATTTCATTCCTATGGGTGCCCTTTGGATTAGCCCTGGCTGGCAGTGGCGTTTGGTTATAGAAAGAACAGGTAGGGCATTTCTTTACAATCTCCTTAGCTTGTTGCCATGTAATAGAAAACTCTTTCTTCAAACCTTTGCTATTAACATGATGTTTTTTATGAAATTCAGAGGCTTGTAGCACACTACCAATCAATCATTGATCAATTTCTGCATTACCTTGTGCTAGAGGACCTGGCAGACCCGTATGGGATCAGATGTGTGTTATGTACATAGGGCAAAGCCTGTTCCTGATCAAATTTTGAACCTGGATAAACAATGAAGTTAGTTCTGTATCATCAGGTATAAATTCAGCAGTTTCAATATGTAAAATAACTCTTTCTGCGTATTGTGAATCAGTAACTATATTAATAGGTTCTTTAAAATCTCTTATTAGCAAAAGAATGGCATATAATTCTGTCTTCTGGACAGAATCATAAGGACTTTGTTCCACCTTACCCGAGTCTTCTGATTTGTAACCTGCCTTCCCTGATTTATTGGCATCAGTATAGAATGTACGGGCTCCAGTTATTGGAGCATCACTGACGATTCGAGGAAGGATCCAAGAAGTTCTCTTTATGAAGTTAAGCCGCTTGCTTTTTGGATAGTTGTTATTAATGTCTCCCAAAAAATTAGCACAAGCTCTTTGCCATGGTTCATTATCTTCCCATAATTTCATTAGTTCATCAGGAGTGAAAGGCACTATAATTTCTGCTGGGTCTATGCCTGCTAGTTGACGAAGTCTCAGCTTGCCTTTTATAATTAACTCAGAGACTATTTCCACATAAGTTTTCAGTTTCTTACTTGGTTTATGTGGTAAAAAGATCCATTCCAAGATAATATCATCTCTCTGCATTAAAATTCCTGTAGGAGAAATTTTTGATGGTAATATGACGAGAATACAATCGAGCTCTGGATTCACTCTGTCCACATGTGCCTGTTGTAATTTCTCCTCAATCATTGTCAGTTCCTTTTCTGCTTCAGCTGTTAATTCTCTAGGACTGTTTAAATCTTTATCACCATTCAAGGTTTTGTTCAAATGAATTATTAGATCAGGTGTTATTCCGATAGCTGGTCGTAGACTGGAAATGTCTCCTAACAGTCTTTGAAAGTCATTAAGAGTCCGTAGGCGATCTCTCCGAATTTGTGCCTTTTGTGTCTTAATTTTTTGCAAACCTATTCTATAACCTAAATCATTAAAAGAATCTCCCTTCTGAATCTTTTCAGGAGCAATTTGCAATCCCCATTTAGGTAACAGTATCTGTATTTCTTCAGTCTGTTCAAGGTATCTATGTTTGAATCAGATAACAATATGTCATCCATGTAATGGTATACTATAGATTTGGGAAATTTCTTGTGTATTATTTGCAATGGTTGGTTCACAAAATATTGGCACAGGGAGGGGCTATTTAACATACCCTGGGGTAGGACGGCCCAATGGTACCTCCTCGAAGGTTGAGAATTGTTATAAGTGGGCACTGTGAAGGCAAATTTTTCTCTATCTTCTTTTTGCAAAGGTATAGTGAAAAAATAATCCTTTAAATCAATAACTATGAGAGGCCATCCTTTTGGTCATAAAGAGGGCAAAGGAATTCCAGATTGCAGAGGGCCCATAGGTTGAATAACCTTGTTGATAGCTCTGAGAACTGTCACCGTTCTCCATTTACCTGATTTTTTTCTTAACCACAAATACAGGAGAATTCCAAGGGCTGGGAGATTCTTCTATATGTCCAGCATCTAATTGCTCTTGTACCAGCTGTTCTAAAGCCTGTAACTTTTCCTCAGTTAAAGGCCATTGCTTTGTCCATATTGGTTCTCAGTCAACCATTTTAGAGGCAAGGCTGTTGGTATCTCTGAAGGGACAACAATTACTTGTTCTTGCACAGCCCTAATGGCTGGTTTTCTCCGTTTGTAATAACTTTTAATATTATTTTCAGAAATATAGGCTCTAGAAGTAGCAGGAATGTTAATTTGGGTATTCCATTGTTGTAATAGGTCACGAACCCATAAATTCATTGCAATATTGGCTACATATGGCCTTAATTTTCCTATTTGTCCCTCAGGTCCTATACATTCAACCCATCTTGTGCTCTGCCTTACTCGAGATAGGGTTCCAATTCCCAGGAGCTGAACATTTACATTCTGAAGAGGCCAATACGGATGCCAAGATTCTGGGGTAATGATACTTACATCCACACCTGTGTCCAGCAGGCCAGTAATAAAAATGCCATTTACACACACTCTCAGCTTAGGTCTTTGGTCATTTATAGAATTTTGCCAAAACACACGTAACTCATCTTTCTGATTACTAGTGCTTGTAACAGTAGGCCTGTGGCTTCCTAATTGTCCTGACGAGGCATGTTCTCTGCAGAAACTGGAAATGACTGAGCCATGTTTGTCATGGGGGCCTGTGAGGCCCCCCCTCTCATGTTTCCCATCTGTATCAGATTGCCTTGTCTATCTCTTGTAGACCTGCATTCATTCGTCCAATGCCTGCCTTTTCCACATCTTCTACATAAACCTGAAGGCTGAGTCCTTCTATTTCTGTTATTTCTAGAAGATGCATTATTATTATTTCTGAAAATCTGTTGTTTACAATTCCTTTTCATATGACCCAGTTTGCCACAATTAAAACATTTGGTATTCTGGTGTCTCCTTTTACCATTGGAAATTGCTTCTTCTACCCATGCTTCAGTGCCATAGTCAAATGTGTCAACATTTAGTGTATGCAAGACCTATTCTTCCAAGGACGCTGATCTGAACTTAAAGGCCACAAGATCTTTTTGCATTCCACATTTGCATTTTCGTAAGCCAAAGACTCAATTATTATACGTCTTGCTTCTGGGTCAGATGTCCCTATTTGTACAGCCTTAGTTAACCTTTGTAAAAAGTCACTAAAGGGTTCTCTCTGACCCTGTTTAACTGTGACAAATGATTCCATTCTCTGTCCTGGGTCTTGTACTCTGTCCCAAGCCCTTAAGGCTGCTGTAGTACACATGGAGAGTATGTTTTCATCCAAATTAGCTTGTTCCTGAGGGTCGGAAAAGAGCCCTTCACCTAGAATTTTATCTAGGGAAATGTCAATTCCCTTCGTCTTTTCCTGCTGCTCTAAAAGTCTAGCCTCTTGCCTGAATAAACATTTCCATTTTAATTGCGGTCCACTCTCAAGGACCGCGGAGCTCACCTGGAGCCAGTTCGAGGGGGTTGCTCTGCTTGTTGTGGCCCAAGATTTTAGCATCTCTTAACAAAAGAGGCGTGCATCCCAAAAGTCATGACGGCCTGTTTAATTTCTTTGAGATCATTCATACGGACAGGCTCCCATGTATCTTCCTTGATAACCCTAGGGTTTCTGAAACCAATCACCTTTTCTGTTGTTATTACTGGAAAGGCATGTAGAGCTGTAGGTAGAGCTTTGTGGAAATTGTCCCGGAGGGATTTATCCACAGATGTAGTTAAAATTTGCCTTTCTACCCTTTGCTCTTCTTCATCAGAATTTAGAAATTCCTCAATCTTTTCAATTCTATTCACCATTGCTTTTTGTAATGTCTGAATCTCCTGCCCAGAATTATGTTCCAAAGCCTTCATTGAGGATTCTAAAGTATGAAATTTGTCCATTAGAGATAACTTGTCATCTTTGGACATAATTTTTATGGCATAAACCGTGCCTTCTTGTATTGATAATCTTTCCACCAATCTGTCATAAGCTTTAGACAAAATTCGATTGTCACATTCAGCAGTTTTGATTCTCTCAGTTAATGTTTCAGTTCCTACAGAAAGGGACTGATTGAACTTACTATCTAATTTAGCTGTTCCTTCTTCCATAGTAATGAATTTCTCCTTAACATCAGCCTGTACCTTTTCTAGATTTTGCTCAGTTAACCGAGTCATGTTAAACAAAGATCTGTTTTCTTCCTGGAGAACTTCAAACCGATTCTTGAGAAGATTGTTGTCATTCTCAATAGTTTTTAAACGTTCAACCTCTGCCTTAAGAGATTTGATCATTTTCCTATTATCAGACCAAATAGTGCTAAGGAAAATTAAGAATCCCAGAAATATCCATAGATGTGGGGTGATAGACACCTCTTATAAAATCTCCCAAATGGTGCACTCAAAAAAGCTGTTGAAATCTGAAATTGTCACGTTCTCAGACATTATTTATAAAAGAAAAAGAAACCCTGTCTCGAAAAACTAAATAAATAAATAAATAAATAAATGAAAAAGAAAAATTCTTTTACCTGTAATGACTGGTTCCTGCCAGTGGTGGCGAAAGAGTCCAGTTGAGTCCACATGGCCTAAATCCGAAATGAATGACTCAAAAACAAAATTGAAACAGACACCAGACTGATAAGTAGCAATTGGGCCAGAAAGGGAATAAAGAAAAGCCAGCAAAGTAAACAAATCAAAGAGATGCCAGCGTTTTTGTGCTGGGGCTCACAGGGCCGCTGTCATGTGACCCGAGCGCTGGCGGAGGTGGGAGGGGAACAGAGAGTGATCAAGCTGTTACAGAGGTGCTGTAGATTTCAAACCCGGGGAGTGCTAGCTCTCCCATCCCGCTTGATTCTCTAGCAAGCAGCAGGGAAAATCGAGTCGCTCAGAATCTCAGCCGCTTCCGCGCACACCCAGAGAGACCGCTGCAGCGGCCCGGGGTGTAAGAGACTCCGATTTGGGCCGGTTCTCAGCAAAGCCCCATGGGGAGGGCGCCAAATGTATCGGCATAAATAAATGCAATGCAGATACTAAACAATATTCACACTTTAATGATAAACTTACAGAACCGAAGTTCCCGCGTGGCACAGGAGGTAGGAAGGAAAAAGGGCTGAGCCGCCTCTCCACACGCCCATTTATTGGCAGGCATTCGCCCGAGGCAAACCCCACCCCCTAAAGGGGCTGTCTTAAACCTACAGACCTTGAGATTTCTATCCAGTGCTCCAATGTGGGTCTCTGTCTCTGTCTCCTTTCATCGCCTGATGAAGGTTAGTATTCAAGAGAAAATGTTAAGACAAACTCTCATTTGTGACAACATTTAGTTTAGTTAGAAAAAAAATATTGTACATTTGAAATAAATTTGTCTGAACATAGTGGACAATGAGGACTACTGAGAACTCAAGAACAATGGCAATGGGTTTTTGATCCTACTGCACGTACTGGCTTTGGGGGAGCCTAGGCAGTTTGGATGCTCACCTTACTAGACCTGGATGGAGGTGGGTGGTCCTTGGACTTCCCACAGGGCAGGGAACCGTGATTGCTCTCTGGGCTGACGAGGGAGGGGGACTTGATTGGGGGAGGGGGAGGGAAATGGGAGGCGGTGGCAGGGAAGAGACAGAAATATTTAATAAATAAATTAATTAATTAAAAAAAGAAAGAAAAATGAATACTTCCTTTATATTTTAATAAGATACAAAAGAATTAGCAAATATTAAAATAATAATTGTGAAATGGACCCCAACAAGTCAGTGTACCCATGTTTTCCAACAACTTTCTTCTTAGAAATACAGTTTTCTATCTATGGTTCTGGGAAGTGTGGTTGATTACTCCTGTCATGATTTGGTGGCCATTTCGGTAGCTTTATGATTATTCTTAAATTTATTGTTATGGTCAAGATAGTAGTGGAGCAGTGGTTCTCAACAAGTGGGTCACATGTCACATATCCTGCAGGATAGATGTTTACATTGTGATTCACAACAGTATCACGATTATAGTTATAAATAGTTTTATGGTTGGGGTCAACATGGCATGGGTCATAGCATCAGGAAGGTTGAGAACCGCTAGAGTAGAGTATGCCAAGGCTAAGGAGGCTAGATCTGAATTTTCAGGAGATAAATAGTTACAGAGTTAAGAGAGGAAGAAATTAAGAAAGGAAGGAAGGAAGGAAGGAAGGAAGGGAGAAGGGAAAAGGAAGGAGGAAAGGAAGGAAACAAGGAAGAAAGAAGGAAGGAAAGAAGGAATGAAGGAAGGAAGGAAAGAAGGAAGAAAGAGAGAAGGGAAAAGGAAGGAGGAAAGGAAGGAAACAAGGAAGAAAGAAGGAAGGAAGGAAGGAAGGAAGGAAGGAAGGAAAAAAGGAAGGTAGAAAGAGAGAAGGGAAAAGGAAGGAGGAAAGGAAGGAAACAAGGAAGAAAGAGAAAGGAAAAGAAAAGAAAAAAGTAAGAAGGACTTAAAGCTATTCACTAGGCAGAAAAAGGAGCTGTCTAGGCTTCTCACTCTCTACTATGTTCACAGCAGAAGACAAAGGTCAGCAGCTACGTGGAGGTATTTGCCCATTTACCACTGGAGGCATACAGGAATACAGCCACATTCGTCTGGAACAGGGCCCACTTTCAATTAGACAATTGCTTATGATTGCATATTTTGAAGAAGGTTGCTATACTCCAGCCTTGGACCTTGAGTCTCATGGGGAAAACTTTAGAAGCGTTGAGTCTGAGCTGCTGGCCCAGAGTTAAAGTGATAATTTAGGATAAAAAGAAAAGACAATAGACAGTGGTCAGGACAAGAATTCTTGGCAGAAAGAAGTAAAGGCAATAATAAAATGCATTGCATGTTCTGGGCACAAGGTTTAGACAGGTAAATGAGGGCCCTGTACAAAGGAAATGTCAACATGTAGTAGAAAGATAGACATTCGTGCAAGACAGTCTTGGTGATGTACCCACTACGGACAGAATCTAATCTTCCTACATCCTCTCAGCCTACTGACTATACCAGAAATGACAGTGAGTGAGCCTCAGGGTTGAAAGGGAAATGCTGAATGGTCTAAACACCATAAATGAGGTAAAAAGGCAATATATTCTCACAGAGAAACGAAAGAGCCCCAGTTCAGTATCACTGTAGAACAAGAGTCAATAAGCTTCTGGCTGTAGAAAATGCTTGGTAAATTCCCTTACTATGGAAAAATCAATTCCAGCATAACACAGCAATATAGAAACTACTGGAATTTGGAAGGAAAAGGAGGTACCAAAGTAGAGTTTATTCATTGTTCCAGTGATTCAGGCTTTGGCAGACAAAGAGACAACTGCCCACAACTGAAGACCCAGACAGTGGAAGAAAAAAAAGAGGAAAGAAGTTACAAGCTCCAGAGGAGCAAATTCTCCGGTAAAATTAATAACAATGGAACATATATACCTTTAGACAGACTCTAATATACAGATACTTACAGGCAATTCAGTAAAGTCAATAAAGGTGATTAGGATAGTCACCGTTATTTTGTGAGAAAGAGAAAATATTCATTGTATAGTCTTATAGCAATTGTTCAAATTCATCCACTCACAAAGATACATACAAAGAAAATGTCAAACAAGAATTTATGATAGAATAACAAAATACCACACATGATGAGAGAATTTCAGGGAGCCTATTTGGAATAGCAGGGTTCTTTGGTCCAGCAGTATCTTGGAACATGACTGTGTTGGTCACTTTTCTGTTAATATGATAAGACACAATGACCAAAGTGAATTAGAGAAGGAAGAGTCCATTTGGGCTTATGATTCCAGAGGAAGAGTCCATAATGGCAGGAAAAGCAAAGCAGCAGGAGACCAAGGCAGACAACTGAGAGATCACATATTTCACTGTGAGCATGAAGCAGGGAGACTGAACTGAAAGAGCAGCCTGTGACCTCATAAAACCTAGTGCCAGGGATGTATTTCCTGCAGCAAAGCCATACCTCCTAACCCCCCCCTCTCAAGGTGTCAACCAACCAGAGACCAAGGGTTCAAATGCTGAAGAACATTTCTCATTTAACCCACCACGATAGCTCTGTACTTTTCCATGAGAGACAAAAAGAGTTTTGCACTACAAAAATAAAAACGAGGGTTGGAAAAATAGCCTAGCAGTTAGTTCTTGAAAAAGACCTAAATTAGGTTTCCAGCGCCTGTGCAGGGTGGTTCAAATCCACCTGTAACTTCAACTCCAGCGGATTCATCACCTTCTGACCTCTGCAGGCACTGTATATATACACACATACATAATATACATATATATACACAAACATATATATAAATAGAAATATAAGTCTTAAAGCCATATGAAGAATGACTTGTGTACAAAATATTTTTAATCTCTAAAATTTCATAGGAAAATCTCACACCTAGATAGAAAAATGAACAAAAGAACTAAACAAGGATTTCATACTATAGAAATCTATAAAATCAACAAATATTAGTTTTAATGGGAATGGATCATAACAGATCACAGTAAGATCATCACATTCCTATGAAGAAGGATTAAGACTAAAAATGCTCACCATGCTGAGGATGCCATAATGCGTGGCAACTGCAATATTCAAATACTAATGGGGAAAAAATAAAGTGAAGTAGTTGGTTGGAGGAGGAACAAGAAAAAGAAATAAAACTATCTACTTAACCAGAAGCTATTACAAATACTAAAATCTACCTACTCAACTCCTAACCACGCACTGCAAGCAATGCATGGTCGTAGCATCTCCATTCATAATGGCCCGAATAGCAAACAGCAACAATGTCCACCAAAATCAGAAATGATAAATGTTAATATAACCATGCCATAGACTGCTGCACAGTAGGGTCAAACTACTGCTACTCACATTGCGATGAGTTAACACAACAGATACACTGTAGAGCAAAGGAAACAACAACACATGATAATTCCCTCAGACCAAGCTCAGAACTAGGCAAGATGAATGTGTAGTACTCAAAGTCTAGAATTTGTCACCTTAGGTAAAGAAGATTCATTAGTCAGAGAGCCCTAAGGATGCTTCATGTCTGTCGGATATGTCCTACTTGTTTCCTTTTTTTTAAAGATTGACTTAGTTGGATTTTATGTCCTTTTGCCTGTAAGGATGTATTGTACCATATGCATACAGTGCCTGAAGAAGAGGGCATCAAAATCTGTGGAAATGTAGTTTAAAGAGATTGCGAGCTGCCATGTTGATGCTGGGAACCCAACCCTGTTCTTAACCAATGAAACATTTCTCTTGCTCCTGGTATCATATTTCTCGACCTTGGGAATAGTGACCTGGGTGGACACCCTTGCAGAAGTCATTGAGCTGTCTACTTATGATATATGAATGTTTCTAAGTATATAATATACGTTAAGTTTTTTAAAAGTCCAGAGCAGACCAGCTGCTTGTTCAAACTTTTCCGTTGTCTGGATTGTCCACTATTTTTCCATCCTGCCTTTCTTACTAGGAGTGGTTTTTGCCTGTAGGTTACATAAATGGGATAGGACTGTGCTAAAGTCCTTTTTGCATCTCTGCAGGTTTTTAACTCCTTGACCATAGTTGACCTTGCCCAGTAACAAGACTGATCAGCCACCAGGCCTGTGCATGCAACAGCCACTCCATGAAGTCTTTGCACTGTTCTCTTTCTGATGAAACATGTGTCTGCTTGATCAAATTGCTAATCAGTTCACATTCTGAAGTTGTTCAAAAATTACAAATATAAAAATAGAAATGCCTCTCATGTTCCAATATTTCAATTGCAGACACATTAGGCCAAGAAAAAATGGCCCAACCTGTTGTTGTTCACAATTAGTATAGAACTAAATCATTTACCAATTATCTCTGCCACCCTTTCTTAAATAGAACCATCTCTAAAAACACAGAACGAAGGCAGCCCTCACGAATGGCAGCCACTCCATAGTAGCCTAGGTAGCTCTGAGCTACACTCCCAGATGGCCCTGCTCAAAACTATAGTTATTGCCATCAATCATCTGCTCTGCTTTTTCTTTTCTTTCCCTCTTGGATTTCACATATTAGAGGCCAAAATGAGGCTAATAATTCCAACCTAGAATATAATTTGAATCTCTATTTTGAATTTTATACAAAAATATATAAACCCAAGGACCATTCTTCCACTATGGTTCATGTGCTGAAATCCTCAAATGCTATCAGACACCCAAACACTAGCATGCAGCCACCCAATGGCTTAAATAACAGAGTTGGAAAAGGACAGCCAACAATAATAAATTGGCCTCCCCGGTCTAAGCCAGACTCAGCAATGTAGAACTACTGAGCTGGAATAAATCACACCCCTGATGAAAATGCTAATAAGGCCATCTGAAAAATTCAAAGAATAACTTCAAGAAAAAGGCAGGAAAGCTTGCTCTGAAATTACTAAAATTCAATATTTCCAAAAATATCAGTGCTTCAGGATAATGAATGGTATTAAAACGCTGGTGGTATGAAATGGAAAGTTGATGTAAAAGAGGAAAAGATCATTTTGAGTCAGTCTGAGAGAGGCTGACTTTGAGACAGAAGAGCTGCATATACAGAGAGGTCTTGTACAGAGTTTCTCCAGAAGCACCATAAAACGAGAGGAACTGGAAACAAGAGCCCTCTGCTTGATCGAAGGACCCAGCAGAGAGTAGCATGCCATGGGCATCAAATGTCTTGTAGTCTTTGTGTTTATCCTAGAGCATTGGGCTCATGGTTCGTTGTGTTTTAGCATACATATATATGAGTATTAAAGTGGTGTGATTTATTTAGCTTAGGGAAACTTTTTCAACATTTTGCTTTTGAACTTTGGTAAAGAAAATATAGGAGACATACCATCTCAGTCTGATGGATTTCTCAATTGCCAAACACACCCCGCATTTTTATGGGAGCCCAAATGGATCAAGCTAATAAACACAGTTTCCAAAGAATTCATATATTCCCTAACTTATTGACAAGCAAGTACTAACTGATTACATGAATATAACATTAGAAATCTGCTTTCAGATATGCATATCCCTTGAGTATTCATTAGGGAATTGATTTGGTGCTAAAATAGAGATTTGAAGTAATGGTGGATTGTACAAGATGGTTGCTCCTTGGTCCTCATATAAGGGTCTTGGCTGATGTGGCAGCCTATGTGGGAAGTTAGACCCCATCTGCCGTGATCTGCCATCCTCCTGATTCCAAGGTCAACTCCTACAGTTCCTGCTGTTGTGACCACACCCATAGATTGCTATCCTTTCCAACAAGTTACGTGTGACATTCTCAGATACACTCACATTCCCAGAATTCAGTCACTTGTCCACAACTTGAGAAAGAAGATAAGAAACTGCTTATTTAACAAAGTAACATCATGTTGTCCTCCCAAGAATCCGCAACTACGTAGCAAAGGGGAAATAGATACAGAACTAGAAATATTTGCTCACTCATTGGAAGTTATAAGGACAATACCACATCCTTGGTATTCAAGGGGAAAAGTAAAGAAATTGTTTGTTAGATGCTATCTCTAAATAGACACCTGTAGTTACTAATATTCCACATAAATACCAGGACATTAGAAAATCTACCATGAAGAAGTTCAAATGAAGCTTAAAATGAAAATGTTTAGTAGTTGAAATTAATGAAGTCAAGCATTACATATACTCTAAACTAAGGGTACACTAATAACAGAACTGCAGAAACTTGAGACCCTGATCACTGGAAGAAAATGTCCCCATGAAAAGCAAAAATATCTGTTATGTTATTCTCAGATGGATCTTTCCTTGGGTACTTTGCTAAGATAAAGTGAATCAGAAAATAAAATTTGGGTTAGGGAGATGTCAGGTGAGAGTCACAAAAGCAGACTCCTGGGCACAGGGGGTGGCTTAAAAAGTGACCTTGAACTCACACCTGTGAAGAGAGTAAAAGAACATGAAGTGCAGGAGGGGCAGGTGACAAAGAAAGTTCTAACATGTTGGCCAAGAGCTGTTGTCTGGTTGGCCCATCAGAGTTGTCCCAAGCTGGAGTATGGATGACACATCCTGATCAGTCCTGGTATGTGAGTTGTCCCCAGATGGAGAAATAACTATACCTAAGAAATGTCCTTCAGTTAAAACAAAAATCTTAAGGAAATTGGCATTTGATGACTGTTGACTAGTAGTGTTCATAACTCCTGGGAGAATATTTTTTTCAATACTTGCAAGTTTGTTTTTCTAAGACACAGACTTGGAAACACAGATTAGCAATAAAAGCTGTCTCAGAACTATCCTTCACTACCTGTTGAAGGGAGAGACTAGGATATATTACCAATGAAGAAGCGTGCAAACCCTGTGGACCCTCTGATTTCTTCCCTAACAGACAGAAGAGTCTTGACACTGTCTTAAGCAGTCGCTGCTTATAAGGCATCAGGAACAGGCTATGACCTTGGGGAGGGGAGGAATTTCCTCAGTTCAGGCAGTCTCCAGAGTGAATTGACAGCCAGAGACCACCTCCTGGCTGCATGCCCAGCTAGGAACACAGCTTCTGTCCAGACAAGGGACTGGGATAAATATCGCAGGGTCCAACATATGAGATAAACTTGAAGTTTAGATTCTGTGGCCAAAAACACCAGAAAAATAAGTTACTCTTTTTTATAGTAAGTAAATTTTATAATTTATGTGGCACTGACAACCATTGTTACTTTGTCTTTCTCTCTAAAGTAGATCTGGTTATAGTCACATAAATTAAATACATAATTAATGATACTCAATCATGCAAATATTTCTGCTCCTCTTATACCTTTATTCTTTGTTTCCCACCATTTCTTGACCTTGCCTTACTGAAAAGAAAAAGAAGAAGCAAGAAAGGAATCATGAAGATCAGGTCCTTCACTTACCCTCAGTTAAGCTCAATTCCAAATTCTAAGATGTCAACTCCTTCCCTCTCTTCCCCGCATAGTTCTGATTGTTATCTGCATGGTTCAGCTCCTCATACTCCACCATACTTCCTGTCCTCCCAAACTCCCTCCCTCACAATTCAGCTCCATGTTCCCCATGTTTCATGTTTACTATTTTGAGGGTAGTTTTGCCCAGCTTTCTTCTTCCCTCATTGCAGCCGTGCCCCCCTTGTTTTCTCTATCAGGCTTCTTAAACTCCCAAGAGGCCTTGGACTCATTTCGACAACCCCAGTTCACCCCCTTACCCTCTGCAATCTTTCTTCTGCTCACTTGGCCCTGCTTGAATGTATACCCTTCTAAAGAAGGCTGAGTTGTTCATCAGCCAAAATTAAAGATGTTTTCACAGCACTCAGAATGAACATTGATGTCAGTTGGGCCAGTGCCCAGGGCACTGGACCTCAGTATCTAACTGACACTGTACCTGATAGACAGTGTGCTTCTGTTTTTCCTATCTGCTACTCATGTCTACCTTGTTTTCCTTACTTCCCCACACTACCTGGGAAAATTCTCCAAAGCTCTCATTGGTCTTCCACTTCAGTTAGAATCCTATCACTACGGTCCTTTGTTATCTTTAGCATGGCTCCATTCTGGCTTCTTGGGCAGTTTTAACTGAAAGCTCCTCCTGAGACAAGGGACACTTGTATATGATAGGACACCAAACCACATTACCACATCACAGGACCCCAAACAAGTTCACCATCCACAGAAAGCAAAGCCTATTTCTCACTGTCTTTGAAGCTACCATTTCTTTTAGAGGTGGGGAGGGGTCCCATTTCTTATTCTTCTGAAATCCCACGTTAAATCATTCACTCCCACTGCAGAGGCAGGAACTGAGTAGAGCAAAAAATTAATCTCAGCTTGTTGCAAGCTCCTTAATAATATCTTTGGAGGTCATTGAGACCTCAGCTAATCTGGGCTACCAGAAGCAGGACCTGCATATATAGGAAGGTCAGGAACCTTAACAGGACACGTCTTGGTTCACAGTGAGTGGGCTGATTTCATCCTTAAAGTTTTCACGGTCATGCTAGCATCCTGTACTGTCTCTTTTTTTAAAAAGTCTCAAAAACAGAAGACATGAACAGAGAGACAAATGTGAATAGCCCCGCCATCCATTTCTGCACCCCAATTCTGGTATCATCATTTAGAGTGCAGTGCTATGAGTGCTTTCGACTCCTGTTTAGTTGAAATGTCGTTTCCAAGTTTGAACACACTCCAACTTTTCATTCTCCTGAAATAAATTCATCAGTGCTAGACTGGACTAGAATCCAAACGTACAAGGCTGTCCCTCGAGGCCGTTCTAAAATTGGTCTACCTCACCACAGTTCAGACTAATTTTCTACCATACGGCCCATCAATTCATTATCCTTGTTTATCCTGAGTAGAAATGCTCACCCCTATTAATTAATGTTATTGAGACCTTTCCTTCTCTGAATCCATAACAGGTTTAAAGCGGAAGCTCACTTGATCTCTTCTAACCTGGTGGGAGATTGCCCCTTCTCTCCATTTCTACCCACCCCAGGAGTCCAACAGGAACTGCTTTTTAGGGAGACTTATTTCACATGAAGATATCTTGTCTTGGCATGCATCTGGTGATGTCCTCAGAGCACATGGGCAATACATCCCGTGTATAAGGACAAGTCACTGCAGACTTTCAAAATTAGGATTCATTTTCATCTCATGTACCTGTGTGTTACTGTTACAAGAATAATCTGGTAGGAAAGCAGAATTTCCTGCCCAAAGTCAAAAAACAAAAATAGAAAAAAATGAAATCACACTTTGTACTTTTAAGTGGTGGGAACAAAAATGTGAAATATTATAAAAAAACGTGTCCCCCACCAAGTTAAAACTATTTCTTTGTAATTGTATAATTTTAGTTTATTTAAGTGAAATATGGCCAAGTTGTAGTTAAGTAGTCAGAGCAGCAAATGGCAGAAAGAAACATCCTCTTTCTCCCCCTTAGAACTCACCGGCCTCTCATGGATTATTCTCAGGGCTCAGCACACTGCCAGATAGATGTGTATGTTTTCCTTGAACAAATTCTACTCAGTTTTTTTTATGTATATAGTTTTTGTTAAACAAGACCACACAAATGAGTAGGAAAAAGAACATTTTGTCAGCCTTATGCTCGGACACTTGCACTAAAACATTTTTGCCAAGAGAAAATAGACTAAACATACATCAAGCCAAATGGCGAGGCCAGCGTTAGTGACTAGAGGTACTTCGTATGATTTAAGACACTAGACCATAATTTGAGTAATGTTTGGAAAAAGCAAGCAAGGGCTGCATGTGAGTCACAATCACTGTACGAAGGTCTGTATATCTGAAAGATTATGCAAACACATGGAAGTGGCTGTGTTAAGTTACATTTTAGTTTTTTATGTATAACATTACAAACTTTTTGAGGTCAGCATCAATCTTCTTATTGTTTTAG
This sequence comes from Microtus oregoni, assembly GCF_018167655.1. NCBI lineage: Eukaryota > Metazoa > Chordata > Mammalia > Rodentia > Cricetidae > Microtus > Microtus oregoni. The sequence continues at coordinate 21,361,337 of NW_024543063.1, forward strand.
TTTTTCCATATATTTTCATTTGAATTATTTAAAATAAACTGTAATCCTTATTCTACATCGTCTACATCGTCTCTTCTTAGCATTTCTCGTCCCAGAACTGGAAACAGATTTGTAAAAGTATCTTTGTTCCGCACATACTGTCAGGCATAGCTCCTTGCCATGGTCTGAGGCTGAGGCTTTCAAAAGAACCAGTTTATACAGTCACTGGAGCCTTTTCTAAAAGGGAAGGATTGGGAGAGTGATGAGTGTCACATGGTCATTTGATCTATTTTTTTTTTTTAACATTTGCTTTGGTAATAACTGGAGAGTATAAGGGGGGAAGAGAGAAAAAAATAGAAAAACAGACACACAGAGAGATTATACTCAATAAATCTTCACTAAAACGGATAGGTGGACATCAAACAATTAGTTATATGACCATTAATCGTGATTATGGCAAGTTTTATATGGTAGAAAAAAGAAATCTTAACAGTTAGAATTTTCTTTGAAATCTGTCTCCTCTGGCCCTTATTGTCTACTCCTTTGTACCTACTTAGTTATTCCAAGAGGAGAGTTTGTGTAAACAACTTGTAAGGAGTGAACTCTGGGGTATCGCTAGCAAATGATTCAGCATGACATTGCAAATTTTTCAAAGAGATCAGAGTACAAGATTTTGAAACCCAATTAACATGTTTTGACCAAACTTACCCTATGAAATTCAACCAGCATGAGTTAAATATAAACAGGTATCTGTAGGAGTAAACATACATTAGACAAGTTAAAAAATGATATACGGTAGGCTATTCTCAGCTTAGCCTCTCCCAGCTTCTCATTAAAAACAGGGGCAGTCTGCACAAACAGGACATCAGAAAATGCACACAAGAGCTATGATTGAGAGTGAGCCTAAAACCAGGCTTGAGGAGGAACTTGAGTTAATTATAAGGGAGTTGGATCTAGATGGAGAAATATAAAACAAGGCTTAAACACATGGCATCCTGGATGAATAGAGACTCGATCTTCTACCACTCATTCCATTGCCGCCTGGATTGAAACATGAGGTGCCCACTCAGCACAAAACAGGCAGGTGACATTTGAGGCCCTGGGAATTGCTCAGAAAGACTGAAATGTACTTCAGGAAAAAGTAAAAGAGAAGAAATCAGTGACATGACACAATAAAGCTCTTTGACTTTGTGGCTACTCTGTCTCATTGACCCCTCAAGATATTGCTTCCTTTCCATGATGTAGTATTTAGTGTACCAATGTACATGAGCATTCTTGAAAACACATGCACATGTTGAACTTAAAAAATCAGAAACAGTATATCTCACATGCATCTAATTAAGTAAAATATATCAGCTGGTAAAACTAGCATGTAAGATTGGTTTCCATTATGATGGTGAATGACTGAGAAGGACACTTTGATACCTCACAGGATGGTGGAGCTTCTCTTCCCTAACCTAGTGAGAGTTTGTGGATACACTCTCTGTGAGGATGTAGCAAGCTGTACGCACAAACTTGTAGTCATGTTAGTTTGCCTTTTTAGATATATAGAGATATATTTCAGTTAGATAGATTTTCTTCAAATCTTTCAGAAACCTTCAGAATATGGCATTTAAAATGTTTTAATAGCTTAGGACTTTTCATGACAATGAGACACATCGGCTCCTGGCAGCACCAATTACTTCAAGAGGAAAATAGGCATTGAAGAGGCTCCTTATACCATTTGGGAAAGAAACTGCTCTTGCCTGAAATGCTTGATGCTATGCTGTACGAACTGGACATGCAGAACTCACAGAGAAATGACTGCTGAACTTCCCTAAAGGTGAGACTATCCTTCGGGGTTCCTGCTTCATGAAAGAGTCTGCTAGATATTTGGCATGGCACAGAAAAATGTGACTGACAAACTGCCAATATAAGCAGAACTGTCTTTGAAATTTCCAGCTTCAAACTGCCAATATAAGCAGAACTGTCTTTGAAATTTCCAGCTTCATAGAAAAGTCTGCTAGATACTATGGGCCTATAGGCTAAAGATGGATGCTCCAACATTACAGAAGAACTTGGGTGACTGTCCAGGCAGTGAGATGTCTCTGTAAATTCCAGAGTTTGGGAATTGCTTACAATACACTTCCTGTTAACTTAGGTAATATTATATCCTTCTGGAGTCGTTGATGGGGTTGAAGAATAGACAGTTATAATTACAGTTTTCTTTAGTTATGATAAAAGATAAAGTAGATAGAAATATTGTAACTGTAATTCTTTCTGGATACATGTTTTTGTTATATGCAATTTTACTATGTTAAAGTTAAAACCTTCCTTTCCATTTAAACAAAAAATGTGAAATGGTGTTGGAAGATCCTTTTGTATATGTGTTGCTTTTATTGGTTAATGAATAAAGAAGCTGGCTTAGCCTGTGACAGGGCAGAGTAGAGCTAGGTGGGGAAAACTAAACTAAATGCTGGGAGAAAGAAGGCAGAGTCAGTGAGATGCCATGTAGCCACCAGAGGGGAAAGACGCACGATTCCAGTTGAAACCTTGTCGGTAGGCCACAAGCCTCATGGTAAAATATAAAATAATGAAAATGGGTTAATTCTAGAAGTAAGAGCTAGCTAGCAACATGCTTAAGTGATTGGCCAAGTAGTGATTTAAATAATATAGTTTCTGTGTGATTATTTTGGGAGTCTGGGTGGCCGGGAAATGAACAAGTGGTCTCTTACTACAATCTTTGAGTGTTACTATATGTAATATATCTGCTAAAGCTCTGAACCAAAATCCTGTCTCAGCCCATTTCTCACCTATCCCATAAATTGACAGATATTCTAAGGGGAAAGCATCAGAGAATGCCCATCTCCCCAAAATATATTTCCTTTTCTGAGATTGTAATTCCCTATACCTCTGTGTGAGGGAGCATCTGATGAAAGTTATTCTGTTATATATAAGGGCCAGGATCATGTGGACTGCCTGGTTGCTTTCTTAGGTTTAAACAAAATAACATATTAAATAATTAACAGAGCAAAATACATATAATATCGAATTAACTGTATTAAATCAAATTAACTATATGACTTATAAATCTAGACAAGATACTGCTGAGAGTCAAAGAAGTCACTGTTAATAAGCATATATGGTGACAAATATACATTAAAATCTTTGCAGGCAAGCTGAAAAGTATGCTAGAATAAGCAGTGTATAAATAATGGCACCTGTGATATCCTTATCCTGAGAAAATGCATTACCAGGTAATGTTTTTAAAGATTATAAAAGTGAGGGAGATTCACTGGAATCAAATGATTTATTTAAGTCATCCTTACTACAGTACCATTCATCTCTGGAAATGATGTAAGATTTCACTGGCACTCAAGAACAATGGTCGCGTGGAGAGAGCAGTCGTACCTACCACCACCCAGAATCTTTGGAAGGTTGTATCTGTCTGCATACCAGGGCTTTCCCAATTCTGCATATTCGGGTCAAAGAGCTCAACACTACTGCATCCACTCTCAAACTGGAGAACTTGTGTAGCTCCCCAAATTCATATGCTAAAACTTAATCCCCAGTTAAATAGCATATGCAGGTGGAGCGCTTGGAAGGGGATTGGATCATAACAGCAGGGTCCTGATGGAATTAGTGCCCCAATAAAGAAACTCCAGGGAGCTCCCTCATTCTTTCTTCTATTAGTGAACACATGGAAAAAAACAAAACAAAACAAACAAACAAACAAAAAAAAAACAACGATCTTTGAACTAAGGAGCAAACTCTATAGAAATACTCTATCTTCTAGGATTTTTATCTTGGTCCTCCCAGAAACTAAATGCTGTTATTTGTAATTTCTTCTGTGGTATCACTCAACACAGTTAAATATGAACAATATTTAAATATTTATTTGTAAATTGAAAACATGGTATTTCCAGTAGCAGGAAAATTCCAGGACATTGTTACAAATTCCATTGCATTTTACAGACAAATGTTTGAGGCACAATTTGCAGCTACTTGGCGCTTTGAACACAAATTCTCGTGTTTACACCTAACTGCATTTACATCTTCCCCTGCTGACACCAATCGCCTCTGGGTGGGCCTCCTAAATTGATGAGCATGGGTGGCCAGCTGTGGTAAAACAGAAAGGGCTGGAGAGAAAGACAAAGGCAAGCTTGGGTTCCACATGTTGCACTCATTTCCTGGATACTCAATATACTTGGACTTCATTTCCCTGATGAGCATAAACACATTTTTTCCCACCGTATTCAAAGAAGACAACACTAACGATGGGGCAGGGGTCCCCTTTTTCCAAATTAAGGAAAAGGTTTATGCTGCTCCTGGCCCCTCTTCTAGGCTCTCTGTCATTGTAAGAAGCAAATCTCTATGGAATAACGTCTTGCATGAAGTCAAGTGGAGAGAAAGTTGGATGAATTTAAGTGTTCTTTCTCCGTCCTTCAGTCCATCTTAGAAAGGTTCCTGCCTCCCAGAAATGCAATAAAATTCAGCCCAACTATAGTATTTCATATTTTGCCAAGCACCCAGCCCCACACTTAACTTCCAAAGCAGATCCATTGTGAAAAACTCCCACTTAACTGGCTCTTCTCCTCCACCTTCAACACTCTGTTCTTGCTGCTAGGAGTGTAAGCTCCATGAGGGGAAAGTGAGCCTGTGTTCCCACCCAAGCAAGACCTACCTGCTAATGGAAATAAAGAATAAATGAGTTAAGTAGGCAGCAACAGGAAGACACCAGGCCTGGCTGGAACACAAAGTCTGAGTGCACAGACATGTGAATCCCATGAGGCTGAAACAGCCAGCCACTATGGTCTCATTAACAGCTAAACTTTCAAAAACAAAACAAAACGATAATTTAGGGGAGAGAGGGCAGTTAGTGGAATGTTTCTGTGCTTTTGGATTAGCCCAATAAGTCCAAAGTTTTCTGGAAAAATCCAGAAGTGAAAGGTAAACACATAGAAGGTCATGTGAAAGTCTGGAAGCCCAACAGGCAAGGACATGAATGATCTACTTTATAATGAATTGCATATCAACCCATTTTGCGTAGGATCTCTCTATACAGAACTAGCTTATTTATACTATACACAAATGTGTGTGGATGTCTCTGTAATTGAGAAATATAGTCTGATTTGCCATTTGATCATGCATAATGGTCTATCTTAAGGGGTAACTGTACCATAATCCAATTAGCGAACTTGGTTCAAAGCAATTACCTAGATGGGCCTTGAAACTGAACATGCTTTAACTCATAAGTCCTTGTTGCTCTGGCTCTCCTCTAAAATGATACCTGACTTCCTGAAATAGAGGTAACATCAATAGTATCGTACAACAAAGACAAAAAGAATCCTTGGGTCCCACATGCCTCTGTATCCCTCGGAGTTTTGCAGTGGAGTCTGATTTACACACCCCTACAGGAACCTGAAGCCTCATCCATAGCCTTATCCTTGAGCATCTCAGTGCTGCCATTGGCTACAGCCTAAAGAAGGAGGCCATAGGCCTCCTTTCTCCTATTGTAGGAATCCCTTTGTATCCACTCTGGCAGATTTTATTTCCTTTACCTCTCACTCGTGTCCACAGCCCTTCAAGTTCCTCACTGGGGAGGCCATTGTCACATTTATAAACAGGGAAATTTATCTCCTTTGCATCCACCACCAACCAATATGGTAATATTGGTAGTAGGTAAATCTGTCACACACACACACACACACACACACACACACACATTACATTAGTGTGGCTGATTTTATTTCTCTCCTACTGTTTGTGGTTAGATATCAAGACACAAGCGTGCTCTCCACACCAACATCATGCCCCTGGATTTTTCAGTAAAACTAAAACAGTGTTACAGGCACAAGCCATTTACTTTCCTTCAAAAATTTTGAGTTTCTCATAAAATCACCAATTTTTTTTTTCAGTCCATGAAGATTTCTTACCTGGTTTCCAAGGACTTTCACCCTTATTCATGTCTTCAAAAATTCCTAGTGTTGACCCTGACACAGATCCTCCATTCCCTACTAATATAGTTTAAACTGAGGTGAGATTTGTGGTCATTGACCTTGGGTTACCTCCTTACAAGGAATATTAAGTAAAAGACTGAAGCCCTATGTTGTATGAATTCATAGTCTTTAAACTATGTAGGCATTAAAATTATAAGTCAGTAGTCACCCATGTTTGTCATACTTATATTTAAGCTAGTCAGGTTCTCCAGATGCATAGAGATTGTATTCCACATAGATAAGGTAGTCTTCAAACACTTCAAAGAATTATAGAATATGGCATTTATATAACTTAGGATTCTGTTGACATGACACACAATTGCTCCTGATGGAAATGATCTATTCCCAAGAGAACATTGGACACCAATGATAATCTATGTGGAGCTTGTTTCTTCTTGGCAAAACTTGCCTTTGGGCAAAGAACTGTCCTTGTCTCAACCACTGAAAAAAATACATGCTGTCCAAACTGGACAAGCAGAATACAAACAAAAAACTGCTGAACATTTCTGAGACAAGGTAAGATAGTCTTTCAAATATTCCTGCCTTTGTCTGATACTCTAGGCCTTAGCCAAAGTTGGCTTGCCCCAACATTGCAAACTTTGGGTGATTGCCCAGGTAGCCAGCAGTCTCTGTCATTTCTCACAACTTTTGGAAGTAGCTTGCTTGCATTTCCTGCTTACTCAGGTATTATTTTCCCTCTCAGGTCTTTAATGCAGGTGAAGACTAGATAGCCACAGCTACTTTTCTCTCATAACTTAGCTAAGACATTTTAGTACAAGATTTAGACTTCTCAGGATAGAACAACTATTGGAATAATCTCTGTTATTTGCTAAATACATTAGACTGGACATTTAGCATGTGTTTCTTATTCATGTTGGTTGTAGTTCTATCCTTGTATATATTTCTGACTTTTCTTTTTTTCTGGACAATGCTTGATATTTGTTCTTTTTGTATATAGTTTTGTTATAGGTTTAGGACCTTCTTATTCAGACAATGGGGAAGTCATGGTGGGAATTCATTCAGCTAATAGCCTTTTAGATATCAGACCATTAGGGTATGGTCTGAGGCACTATTAGCACAGACAGGAAATGTACTTGCCCCTCTTTTTTTCCTTTCACCTGGTTGGTAGTTGGAGTTCGGTTCGCAACCGCAGCTCTCACAGACCAGAGGAACCCAGCACCTTTCTATTTTGAGTGATTCCTGATAAACATTTGTCATATTTTATTATGGGCTCTTGTGGAACTCTTTTAGTTGTACAACTGCCCCATGCATACATTTTCTGAAGTCCTTTGGAAATGCATTTGCCTTTGTAGTTCAAGGTCCTCGCTGGGAGAAGATGGTTAAAGAAAAGCATTCATATCCCTGTCTGCGCCTACTGTGCCTAAAGAGACTATATAACAGCAATTTTCAACATGTGGGACATATCTTGCGTATCAGTTATTTAAATAATGATTCATAACAATAGCAAAATTACAGTTATGAAGCATCAACAAAACATTGTTATGCATGGGGATCATGAAACTGTATTAAAGGGTCACAGCATTAGGAAAGTGGAGAACCACAGTTATATGTGGTCAGATTCCAGGTAACAATTAGATTTAATCAGCTCTATATCCAAACCCTTGCACACTGGTGGTTAGCCTATAAATTGGTACAGCCATTATGAGAAGCAGTACAGAAATACCTCAAAGAGTTAAATGTAAAGCTGCTGTAACAGCCAGTATTCCCACAACTAAGTACACGGGCAAGAGAGAAATGAAAGATACTGGCAACACTGTTCACAGTAAGCTAAGTGTTTCACTGATGAGCCAATGCATGAACACATGTGGTGTCCACACACGTTTGTTTATGATTTCTCAGTGTTCCATAATTTTGACAGTCTGACAGCCCACAAATCATAAACTTCGATCAACTAGCCCTTTACAGAAAAACTTGGCTGACAACTCAAGTTGTCACGACATTTGAGAAGTCTCCATTTAAGCTCATAAGGAGATTTTAAAACATTTTAAAATAATGTGTTGTGTATTGGCCTGTGGTTTAAAATGTGAATATGTGAGTGCATATTATACTTAAGCATATTTTGCTTCATACCCTGAAAAATTAAGCCATTTAAAGTAACATTTTCTGCTTCAAATATTCCCTTCATGTGACAAAAGTAAAAATATATGCATGTATATACATGCACATGTCTTTAAAAGAAATACTCAACCTCACAACTGAATTCTCTAATCTTCCTTAAGTTGCTTCATCCTGCTGAGCACCTGTGCCTGTGCTCAATGAAAGCAATAACAGTGCCCTGCTTCCCAAACTTATTGAGACGATAAGCATGGCCACTTTCCAGCTTGCGATGGAACAAAGCTGCGAAGCCAATCAGCATGGAAATGACGAAGTCTCTGCATCTAAGGAGCTATTATCAAAGTGGAATTTAATGTTTATTTTAGCAACTGGACTGGCTGAGTATACATAGACTTTTTGCAGGAATGGACGCTCCCTTTGGTGAAATCATGTTTAGACGTGTGTCGCCAAGGTTTCACAGTATGAATATAAAATATCTAGCCAATTTGCCTCAAGTGATTGTAATAAGGATCCCCAAATCATAATTTAACTGTCTTACAAAATAACTTCCAGCTGAACGAAGACAATACTTTCTTCTTTCATTTCCTTAAAACCGAAGAAAACGGAATCTCCCTAAAAAAGCAATTCTTGTCTGCCAACAAAGTCCCATGTGGGCATCATTAAAGAGGAAGGCATGAGGCTTGAGATGTCAGCCCAACATTCCTCAGTTGCTCTCTGTCATCTCTTTAGAGTGATAAACATTGTTTTGTCTATTTGAGGTTGGATTTCTCTTCTAGTAAATGTGATATTCCATTAAACCAGTAGGTGTCCGTGGTCTCAGTTCATCTTGCTTTAACTCCCTTCACTCATTAAGTTGCCACGCAGCCAATCAAGATAGGAATGCAAGGGATATTTGAAAATAACCTAAAACCAGACCAAATTCCTATGGACTAAAAAAAAACCTAGGAATGCATAAATTATATAAATTGTGTGTTCCTGTTACACACAGCTAAAATTATTGTTGGGGCCAGCTGTCTTTACATCAAAGAGTGTGTTCTCTTCTATGCTGAGTTAGCTCTGTCATTATTTAACATTATTCTGTAACCCTCCCCATTTCCATTCCCCAAGAGATGCTACTCAGCCTTGGGGGGAAAAAGTGAAATTCAAGTTTGCTCCTTTGATTTATTTGCTAATACTTCCATATTAATCATTATATGATATGCAAGCCATTTTAAATCTGTGGCTATATTAGGCATTTCAACCCAAATAAAAATGTATCTAAACAAAATTATAATGTTGCAAAAGAACCCTGATGTGTATGATATAGACAGAAGCTGATTTTGCAGAAAGCCGAAATATTCCATTGATTTAATTAAAGAAAAGAGAAGCAGTCATTCCAGATGTCTGGCATCCTAGAGACCAAACACTGGGGTGATTGATGGGATCTTTGACATGCCTCGCCAGATGTTCCAGCCTCTTGGCGACAGACTTAAAGGAAGGGATTGGGGTGGGTTTCAAATTCCTTCATTCCTCCCTGGGTAGTGATTGTGAATCTTTCTGATATTTGATTTAGTTTCTCTTCCCCAGTTAATCTCTGCATTCTTTAGTAACTGATTCTCACATTTTCTTTCAGACTGAACCTTAAGATGTTTCAGTAAGATGTTTAAAACCAAACAGGAAGGTAGAAACGATTCTCTTCCTGTACCCTTGAGCATGAGTCTTCATATCACCTGCCCCCCTCGCTCTCTCACCTTCTTTTCTTTTCTCTCACCTTTTTTCTCTCTTTCTTTTTTTTTTAAATAAAATCCAGAGTGATTGCAGCATCCCAGAAGTGGGATGAGAGGAAGCATTCTACCTGTAACTATCAAATCCAGCGGGATCTGTTAAAATCATAGAGCCAAGAGAAATATTCTCCAAAGGTATTATTAGCTTGATTGCTCTGCACTGTGAACCTCCCTGTTCAGATTGCCTATAATCAGCTTAACCCGTATTAAGCCAGTAATGAGTTGATGGAGAGATAAGTCCTTTCTCAGAGGAAATAAATTAGAGACTGGCAATTACAGAAACAAGAAGAGCATTTAACCACTTTGCATAACCACTCCTTGGGGTCGGTAAGTTTGAAAGTTTTGAATGCTCAAAAGCAGACTCGGACCTGTGTGTAAGGCAGAAGGGATTCCCTTTGGTCTGATTTCCTGTTCCTGAAAACTATGTGGTACAACACTTTTTTTGCGTGTGTCTAGATGGAACTTTGCAAGCATTATCTGATACCTGGCTTAACAATTCTCTAAGAAATATCCTCTACCCACTTTCCTTAAGAGACTGGGGATGGCACATGAAGCCATAACTGTGGACCATGATCCGGATTCTAGACATGGAAACTCCTAGCCTCACTCAATTCACCACAGTCGCCACTGAACATCAAATAAAATACAAATACAGAAGCCACTGAGTCTGGAAAGATGCTCTGTAAAACACACAGCTGAAGGACCCACTCATCAGATCCGTCTGTGAGTACCTTGAACTTTAAAGAACGGAGGAAACAGAACAAGCCAACTTGAGGCTCAAAAATTGTGCTGCAATCTCATGTGCTTGAAGTCAGGCATTATAGGACCAAATTAGGAATTACTACACCAAAAGAAAACTACTCTTACTTCAGTGGATCTCAAGTCTAACCCTACATGCTGTGGTCTGAATGAATACCCTTAAATATCCATACGTAGAGGTGTGGAATCCTGGGGGTGGTTTTGTGATATATAGGAGTAGGGACTGGTGGGAAAACCTCAAATCATTAGCACTGTGTCCTCAAGAAGGACTAAGTGCCTCTATTTGTCCTATTTCTCCCTATATTCAATTAGACACAGGAGCATTTTGCTCTTAAACACATGTGTCTTTACCATCTGTGTCATGGGGTGATGTCCATGGGGTGATTACCATCTGTGTCAAGGGGCAGATCTCACCAAACCAAACCTGAACTATACTGCCTCGGTTTTGACCCTCTAAAACATTGAGCTGAATGAACCTTTCCCCTTTGTAACAATACTCAATCAGGTATTTCACTGTAGCCACATGCACTAATATGCACCGTATGTTTGGATTTGTCTGCTCTCCCTATATTCTTATTCAACCACTGTACTCAGGTTCTTACGGCATTTGTTTCTTTACAGGGAGGGGCAGGTTACATGTGTGTGTGGCTGGCTATCATCTTTGCCTCCACCTTCATATTCCCATAGGAATGTCGAGACTCTAGACCCCTGTACTAAGCAACCAGATTTTACATGGATTCTGAGGACTTCAACTCAGATCCTCAGGCTTTTGAAAGAAGTGGAATTTGGGCAATTTGCATCCAATTTGTCACAATGATTTGGTTGCCAGTATTAGGAGGTACAGGGACACAGGAGAGAGCTTAATGTCTTCCTGAAATCCATGAGTTCTGACTCTCTCAGGACTAGCACATGTACTTTGAAGGTGGGAGCATTCTGCCTCTCTTGCTCTTGTTTTGGCACACTCTCTTGTCTTTAAATACTTCTCCTTCATGAGATAAAGTCAAATAAGCCTTCTCAACACAGCGCTTGCAGCCTCCAGAACTGAGCAGAACAAACATCCTTCCACTGTACATGACCCAGTCTCAGGTCTTCTCTCATGGCACCAAGAAACCGATGAAGACAGGGTAGACATGATAATATTCAATTTGCCCTAATCTGCTTAAAGAATAAGGCAAAATATGGAGACCTTAAATACTCTTTCAGAATTTCAGTTATGCATTTAAATTTAGAAATCTCATCAAAATGCAGAGTTTGAAAATGATACCTAATTTGACATGAATAAAACATCACCTTGGAGAGTTTAAATCAAGATTTTGAGCTTTGTGAGCCCTTGTTGGCTTTTTTCTACTGAATTTACCTATCTTTAAACACATCCCAAAATACACCTAAAAGATGAGAGAATATTAGCAATAGTATATAAGTTACTATGTAATATTTTATAAGAGCAAACAAGACTGTGTTCTTCAACAAAACTGGCATAAAATCATTCTGCTTCAACCAGATTTTATTGCTTTGCAATGCCAAAAGCATTTATTTCTGTGGGTCAGTAATTCATAGGGTGTACTGAGAAATCTTTTATCAATTAGGTATGAAGGATCATATTCCCCTTATGATTTGTGTCATCCCTGAGCAAAAGCCACTTTCTGCCAAGGACTATAGTTCATCAAGACATCTTTTTTTTTTTTTTTCTAAGCCATACACAACTCTAGTTCCACTTCCTAAGACAAAGTGCTTCTCTAAGTGGGATGCAGGAAAACAAGGTGGTTATAACTTGCAGGAGATTTTACTGGGGGAAATAAATCCTGCGATCTTCTGCTGCGTTAAGATTAAAGAGCATCACAGCTCTGGGAAAATAAACACAGTTTCTGGTTGGAAGGCCTCACTGCTGCATAGGATAAAATATAACTCAAAGTAAGTATGTGTCAAGTGGCTTGAATGTGTGGGATTTTGGCTTCACTGCACAGAGCCTTTCGGCTTCTAGCCAGTTGTCACACAGAACACACAGATATAAGTAGTATCACCTACAACTCTACCAAAACAAAACTATTTCCCATTATGTGGATGCACACTGTGGGCACTGTATTCTCAGACAGTTTTCCCACATCCCGTCTACCAAACATTTTCAAAATGACAACGTGCTTCCCAAACTAGCAATCCTTCTTCGCCCTGCTAATTGGTGTCTGCAATAACAAGCTGTCCTTCGTTTACAGAGATGATGCTATCGGCTCCCGGGTTTTCCAAGCCTGCATTGGTATGGAAAGATTGGACAAGTCTGCTGCTCACAGGACGTGTTTGTTCATCTTCTTGTAGAATGTTGTCCATGTCCTCAGCCTTGTGACCATGAACACATGCCTGTAGACAGGTGCTTGGAAGTGGCAGTGTTGGAGACGGCACTGGCTCTGGAGTCACACAGCCACCTGCAACCTTGACCTTTTAAAATCCAAGCTCAAGTCAACATTCACAGGTCACCAGAAGCTGCTAAGATAGAACACCCACTATTCCAATCACAGATGCATTATATATGACTTTACTGTATATTCTAGGACCTCTACTTAGTTTGTGTGCTCAGAGAATGAGAGTTGGCATTAAACCTTCACAGACTTGGAACTTTATTTATTCAATCATTGTCATAAGCTGGACTCCAAAACACTGATGCATTTATGACCGGAAAACTGGGCAATGAAGTCATGGTGTTGTCTGCAGTGAGTTCCTGGGAGGTTACTGTCAAGACATATGTGAGTATATATGGTTACTTCCCCCAATATCACAGCCTAGGCAAAAAACAGGAACTGGTTTTGGATCCTTGCTGAGATAAAAGTAGGAACTATATACAGTACCTAAAAATAAAAGGACTGTAGGGCTATTTTGGATAAAATGATGTCATGAATCAATACTCCTTCAAGAAGTGCCCATGATATTTGCATATTCAGGATTTTACATGCACTATGTCTGTTAATGCTTATAGCTGTAAAGTGAGCATTGCAAGATAGGGAAAAAAAAAACCAACCAAAAAAATAAATAAATAAACCTCTGCTAAAGACCAGTAAGGTGACTCAGTAGGCAAAGGTGCCCACCTATAAGCCTGACAACCTTAGTTCAATTCCCAGGACACAAAACTTTGAAAGAACCAACTCCCTCATGTTGTCCTCTGACTTTGCTGTGTACACATAACACATACAGGCAAAATAAATGTAATTTAAAAGTACAAATATCTACTGATACACTAGCTGCTATTTAGGCTTTTTCTTTTTTCTTTTTTCTGTCCTCCAAACCACATGATCTGAGCATCCTTTCACAATTATCCCTTAAGTGTGTTTTGTATTTTTGTGGGATCGGAACTATTATTTTGGACCGGGTGGGAGTGGCATACACCTTTAATCCCAGCACTTGAGAGGTAGGAGCAAGTGAATCACAGTGAGTTCAAGGCTAGCCAGGTCCACAAAGTGAGTGAGTACCAGGGCAGCCAGAGCTACACAGAAAGACACTATCTCAAAATAAATAAATAGATAAACAAACAAACAAAAGACAAAAGAAAACCATGATATAAATGGATAATAAGGATAGAAGAAGTCCAACTCAAAAGATAGAATATAAAAAACAGCAAAGGAAAGAGGCCAAGTAGCATATGAAGGCAGATTAATCAGAATTACACCTGACTTCTCAATGGAAACAATGAAAGCCAGAAGGTCCTAGTAAAGTGTTATGCAGACATTAAGAGACCACAGATCCTAGCACAGACTACGTACTCAGCAAAAGGGAGGAAAAAAAAGATATTCCGTGACAGAACCAATTTAACCAATACAAAAACCCAGCCTTACACAAAATACTAGAAGGAAAACTCTAACCCCAGGAATTTATCTGCATCCACAAAAACACAGGCAAGAGATGGTCTCTCAGCAATATATCCCAAAGAAGGGAAAAACACGCATAATAACATCACCAATAACAAAAACTGGAACTAGCAATCACTGGTATTTAATATCACTTAACATAAATGGACTCAACTCACCTATAAAAAGACAAGCTAACAGGTTGGATATGAAAACAGAATCCATACTTAAACTGCATACAATAAACACACCTCAATCTCAAAGACAGACATCGTCTCAGAGTAAAGGGCTATGAAAAAATTTTCCAATTAAACAAACCTAAGAAACAAGTTGGTGTAACTATCCTAATATCTAACATAAAAGACTTCAAATTAAAATTAATCAAAAGACACAAAGAAGGGCATTTCATATTTGTCACAGAAAGAATCCATCAAGAGGAAATCTCAATACTGAACATCTATGCCCCAAATATAAGGGCAACCTCGTATGTAAAAGAAACATTACTAAAGCTTAAATCACACATTAAACCCTACACACTAATAGTGGGAGACTTCAACACCCCACTCTCACTACTGGACAGGTCTGCGAAATAGAAGCTTAACAGAGAAATAAGAAAACTAACAAATGTTATGACCCAAATGGACTTAAAAGACATCTATAGAACATTCCATCCAAACAAAAAAGAATATACCTTCTTCTCAGCACCTCATGGAATCTTCTCAAAAATTGATCACATACGAAGTAACAAAGCAAACCTTAACAGATACCAAAAAATTGAAATAACCCATGTATCGTATTGGATCACCATGGCTGAAAACTAGAATTCAACAGCAACACTAATTTCAGAAAGCCCACAAATACATGGAAATTAAACAATCCTCACCTGAATTACCAATGAGTCAAAGAAGAAATTAAAGACTTCCTAAAACTCAATGAAAATGACCACACAACATACCCAAATTTATGGGACACAATGAAAGCAGTGTTAAGAGGAAAGTTCATAGCACTAAATTACATAAGGAAGCTAGGAAAATCCCACACTAGTGAGCTAACAGTAGTTCTTAAAACTGTAGAACAAAAAGAAGCAAATTCACCCAGGAAGACTAGATGGCAGGAAATAATCATATCGAGAGCTAAGATCAGCAAAATAGAAACAAAGAAAACAATACAAAGAATAAATGAGACAAAGGGTTGGTTCTTCAAGAAAATCAACAAAATGGATAACCCTTTATCCAAACAAACCAAAATGTAGTGAAAGAATAACCAAATTGACAAAATCAGAAACAAAAGTAGGACATAACAACAGACACAGAGGAAATCCAGTTAATCATCAGTTCATGTTCAAAAACCTGTACTACACAGAATTAGAAAACTTAAATGAAATGGACAATTTCCTGGATAAATATCACTTAACAAAATTAAATCAAGACCAAATAAGCAATTAAATAGCCCTATAGCTGCTAAAAATAGAAACAGTCATCAAAAATCTCCCAACAACAAAAATAAAAGCAGAGCCAGATGATTTCAATACAGAATTCTACAATATTTTCAAAGAAGAACTAATAACAATACTCCTCAAATTGTTTCACACAATAGAAACAGAAAGAACATTGCCAAAATCTTTTTATGAGGCTACAATTACTTTGATACCCAAACCACACAAAGACATTACTAAGAAAGAGAATTACAGACCAATCTCACTCATG
Organism: Microtus oregoni; assembly: GCF_018167655.1. Classification (NCBI taxonomy): domain Eukaryota; kingdom Metazoa; phylum Chordata; class Mammalia; order Rodentia; family Cricetidae; genus Microtus; species Microtus oregoni. The sequence continues at coordinate 21,377,428 of NW_024543063.1, forward strand.
AACATTGTTGCAAAAATAAAATACTCAGTAAAACACTGGCAAATTGAATCCAAGAACACATCAGAAAATTCATCCAACATGACCAAATAGGCTTCATCCCAGAGATGCAGGGATGGTTCAACATACAAAAATCTGTCAATGTAATCCACCATATAAAACAAACTGGAAAAAAATGTACATGATCATCTCATTAGATGCTGAAAAAACATTTAACAAAATACAACATTCTTTCATGATAAAAGTCTTGGAGAGAGCAGGGATACAAGGAACATACCTAAAAATAATAAAAGCAATGTACAACAAGCCAACATCCAACATTAAAATAAATGGAGAGAAACTCAGAGCCATCCCACTGAAATCAGGAACAAGACAAGGTTGTCCACTCTCTCCATATCTATTCAATATAGTACTCGAGGTTCTAGCTAGAGCAATAAGACAAAAAGAAATCAAGGGGATACAAATTGGAAAAGAAGAAGTCAAACTTTCACTATTTTCTGATGATATGATAGTATACATAAGTGACTCTGAAAATTCTACCAAGGAAATTCTATAACTCATAAACACCTTCAGTAATGTAGCAGGATACAAGATTAACTAAAAATAATCAGTAGCCCTTCTGTACACAGATGATAAGTGGGCTGAGAAAGAAATCAGAGAAACATCATCTTTCACAATAGCCACAAATGACATAAAATATCTTGGAGTAACTCTACCCAAACAACTGGAAGGCCTGTATGACAAGAACTTTAAATCTTTGAAGAAAGAAATTGAAGAAAACACCAGAAAATGGAAAGATCTCTGATGCTCTTGGGTAGGTAGAATTAACATAGTAAAAATGGCAATCTTACCAAAGGCAATCTACAGATTCAATGCCATGCCCAATAAAATTCTTCACAAACCTCAAAAGAACAATATTCAACTTCATACGGAAAAGCAAAAAACTAAGGATAGCCAAAACAATCCTGCACGCTAAAGGAACTTCTGGAGGCATCGCAATCCCTGACTTCAAACTCAACTACAGAGCCTGGCATTGGCATAGTAACAGACAGGAGGACTAATGGAACCGAATTGAAGACCCAGATATCAATTTACACACCTACAAACACCAGATTTTTGACAAAGAAGCAAAAAATATATAAAATGGAAAAAGAAAGCATATTCAGCAGTTGGTGCTGGCATTACTGGATATCAACATATGGAACAATGAATATAGATCCATATCTATAAGCATGCACAAAACTCAAGTACAAATGAATCAAAGACCTCAACATAAAACCAACCACACTGAAACTGATAGAAGAGAAAGTGGTAAGTATGCCTGAACACATTGACACAGGATACAACTTCCTAAATATAACCTCAGTAGTACAGATATGGAGAGCAACAATTAATAATGGAACCTCCCCACAGTCAACAAGAAAGTGACAGCCTATAGAATGGGAAAAGATCTTCACCAACCCCACACACTGGACAGAGAACTGCTCTCCAAAATATACAAAGAACTCAAGAAATTGGTCATTAAAAGAACAAATAATCGAATTTTAAAAATGGAGTACAGATGTAAACAGAGAACTCTCAACAGATGAATCTAAAATGATTGAAAGACACTAAAGGAAATACTCAATATCCTTAGCCATCAGAGAAATGCAAATCTAAACTCTAAGATTCTATCTTAGACCTATCAGAATGGCCAAGATCAAGAACACTGATGACAACTTATGCTGAAGAGGATGTGGGATAAAGGGAATGCTTCTCTGTTGCTGATGGGAGTACAAACTGGTACAGCCTCTTTGGAAATCAGTATAATGATTTCTCAGAAAATTAGAAAACAACCTACATCAAGACCCAGCAATACCATTTTTGGGTATATACAAAGGATGCTCAATCGTACCACAAGGACATCTAATCAACTATGTTCACAGTAGCATTATTTGTCATAGCCAGAACCTGGAAATAACCTAAATGTCCCTCGACTGAAGAATGAGTAAAGAAAAAGTGGTACATTTGTACAATGGAGTACTGTATAGTAGAAAAAAATAGTGATAGCTTGAAATTTGTGGGCAAATGAATGAATCTAGAAAACATCATATTGAGTGACATAATCCAGACCCAGAAAGTTAAACATAATATGCACTCACTCGTTTTAGACATAAAACAAAGAAAAACCAGCCTACAGTTGACAATCCCAGACAACCTAGACAACAATGAGGACCCTAAGAGAGACATACATAGACCTAATCTACATGGGAAGTAGAAAAAAAAACAAGATCTCCTGAGTAAACTAGGAGCATGGGGGACCATGGGAGAGGGTAGAAAGGGAGGGGAGAGAAAAAAGAGGGGAGCAGAGAAAAATATATAGCTCAATAAAAAACAAAAGAAACCTATTAATTTGAAAAAACAGGTAAATATTAATGAAAAGGAAGCTAATCATTCATCAAGATGCTGATATTACAAAATATAAACTTCTACGCTAATAAAAATATACTTGCAAGGAGAATACTCTGTTTGGTATACGTGAGGATTCTGAAAGAAACATCAAAACGGAAATATTTTTAGGACTGGGAATCTTTTTTCCAATGAAAACTACAGAATATGCTCCAGAGAACTCCAAGATTTTGTGGTGTCTCTTTTTAAAAAATTAGAAAAGAAAGTACTGCAACAAGAAAATAAGTACCTGGAACAGTTTTAAAGCAACAAAACTCACCAATCCTGAAATAAATACCCTCAAACCTTAACCAAACACTCGGCTCTTGTTTCTAAGACTTGTCCTGGACTAGACAGCACAATGCTGTGATATTGCTTCCCATGGAGAGAATCCACGCTCCTTTCCCATGGTTCAGTGAAACTTTTCTGTAGCCCTTGATAAACTCTCAAGGTTCTTTATGATCCCAGGACTTCTTTAACACAGCTCATCAGTTTCTGAGTGACTGACAGTTGGAAAACCTTTCTTCTCTCTGCTGTGAGCATGCTCAGTTCTAGTGGCTCCTGTAACGAATTGCACACTACCTGTGGTTATATCCACTGCCTACAGACAGAAAGGGACCCCCAAACATCAAATGACTGTTCATTTCACCACACACTAAAACATCACTGCCCATCTCAAACTGAAGAAAATTATCAAGAGAAAAAATCATATTTAGTTGACATTAATATTTTCTTATGTACCCTGAAACACTATGTAAGCAAGCAAATGAATCACAAATTAATGCTTCTAAGAGATTAACTAACAGTGGCCTTGCATTCCTTTCACCACATTTCTTTGAGCTAATCTATTGAATGCACTGTTTATTTTTAATTATTAAAAATGGCCTGCTGCTGTAATAAAATCACCCAGAAGTCAATTATTTTGGAAGACAAATATTTTTAGCCTTGTACAATAAATTCTATCTATTGAAATAATAATAAAACTTGGAATAAGATGATATAGAGTACAAGTTTGAAAAAGGAATGAGTAAAAACAAAGGTAGAAAGTAAAAACAAGAACAAAAAATAGTAAAAACACATTTCTGATGCTAAAACTGACTTAGTTAACATCTAACGTATTTTGAAAACGGATCTCGCTTAATTTTCAAAGTCAATTGGAAAACAAAATATAATTTATTAAGTAGGATTACAGTGATTAAACTCATTCTAGTATTCACCCCGAGTGTTTAGTAAATGACCAGAACAACTCATTATCTTGTAATGTTTGAAAAAAAAAAGTCATTGTTTGGTTATGCCGGATAGCAGCAAATTTCAAGATTCCTTTTGCTTGCTAATTCAGGTCAAATCAGACCATTGGGCATTCTTAGCCATGACTTAGAGCTCTTTAATCTCTGGGGGGTAAAAGTCATGCTTGATAAATATTTACAGAACTGCACAGCAAAGCTTCTGTTTGTTAGAATTTCTCCAAAAATGACAGGACTAGGGAATTTCCTGGAATCAGGTTCCTGTTGTGATCTGTGCAGTTCAGAGGCCTGTGCCTCATTTCAATAAAATCTCTAGGCATGTGGTCTTCAAAACCAAATTTGTTTGTAATCTCTGACCTTTTTTTTCACTTGAGAAACTCTCTCTCTATGTGTGTGTGTGTGTGTGTGTGTGTGTGTGTAAGCTGATAACAGCTAGAATAGAACACCCCTATAGATGTCTATCACTCTCCATGTTTATCTTTGAGGCAGTTTTACCACTGAACCTGAAACTCTCCATTTTTCAGCTAGGCTGGCTGCCAGCAAGTCCCAGTCATCCTCCTGTCAACATAATTGCCCTCAGGATATGGTACACAGGTCACACAACCACACCTGGTGTTTACGTGAGTGTTGCAGATTCACAGCTAGCTCACACAGCAAGCGCTTTTACCCACTGAGCCTGCTTGTTTTGTGTTTCTTGTTTTTGTCTTATCAGATAAGCTGTGAAATAACCTATCAGAGGATTCAACTATGAAATCACATAAGACATAAATATCAAAGTGATCAAAACTGACAAATTATAAAGATTTACTTTATGCATTTTGTGTGTAGGTAACTATGGGTATATATGTACACATGTATTTGTGCGTTCACACACCTCTGCATTGACAGAGCTCAGAAAAGGACGTTGGTGACCTCCTCTTTCACTCTTTTCCTTTACTTTGAGGCAGGGTCTCTCTATGAACTGGGCTCTGGTTTTCTCAGCTAGGCTGGAAGCCAGCGAGCCCCAGCAATGCGTACCCCAGAGCTGTGGTTACAGCATTTTGTGGCACACTTGACTTGTTACATACATGCTGAGTTCTGAATTCTTGGGCTCACAATTTCAAAACAAATGTCCTTAAGCACTGAGCCATCTTTCCAGTCCCTCAAACTGACAATTTTAATGACATGAAAAATGTTATTAATCCTTAAATTTCTGTTTAATTACTCTTGGTCTCTCTAAGTTCTTGCCCATCCTGCCCTTTCTGTCTATGAGCAACGTGCTACACTCTTTCTTGCTCTTATTTCTGAAAATCTCCCATACTTACTTGAACTCTAACTTAAAGCCATCCATTGCAGTCCACGCCAGGATCTAGGATCCTGATCTGTAATTTACCCCTTCCCATGCAGTCATCAATTCCTTTCCTTTTTCCTCCTTTGTCACTAAGTATATTTGAGTTTTCTGCACTGCCAGGGACTTGCTTGTCACCCCATGCCCTCTGTCTCCTGCCCACTCCTTCCCTTTCCCAGCAGCAATAATCACCTGAAGTACACTGGGTTTAGTTGTCACGTTTTAGCACTTACTCGGTTCTCAATGAGCATCTGCAGCCTTCAAATATCCCTAAGGTGTTTTCTACTGCCAGACCCAAGGACACCTCTGAGGCTTTCATTTATTTCTGTCTCCACAGTATACCCTGTTTATTTCATAACTTGATGCCAAACACCTCTATCTCTGTTTCTCTGTACACAACCCTGGCCACCTGGCCATTGCTTCGGTCTTGCATGGTGCGCATCTAACTAGGAGCCATGCCACAATTCTCTCATCAATCCACCCTCTTCCTACTTGCCATCTTCTCTCTTTCCCACTTTACTCAGTTTCATGATTTCCATTCACACCAGATCTCTTCTGCATTCCTATTTGTCACCATGAACCACTTCCTCCCACTTTTGTCTAAGACACCCACAAGAACAAGCACTACCCGTGCTGACTCTCCAGTACCAGGTCTCAGAGGACCATCAATTACAAGTTTGAGCTGAATCAAATAAACGTATTCCCATATACTGAAACTCAAACCCTTAACCTTGAGAAATACCCAACCCCTAAAAGTGGTTTTACATTTTCTATCTTGATTGAATTTAATAGACATCCTTACATTTAATTTTTATTTTTTGAAATATCTGTGTCCTCTTTTGTGTTTCTATTTTATCTTCTTAAATTAGTCTATTCTTTCACAATTTCATATATATATATATATTAGAGTGTAATACATAGAATATATTATATATAAATATAGAATAGAATATATATTATATATTAGAGTATTTTATTTATTTAGATATATATTACATTCTAATCACATTAACCACTGTACTGTCCCTTATCCCAGTTTTTCTTCCCCAAGCGTCTCCCTCAGAAGTCCCTCCCCTACTATCATAATGCTGGTTTGTTTGCGGTTGTGTTTTTTGGTTTTTCACCTAGTGAGTTTCACCAGGGCCATCGATGTGTACATAGGCATGGATCGTGGAGGACTCACCAGTGAGTAAGTCACTGAAGATAATAACCTGCCCTCCTCCAGCAGCCACCATGGAGGAGCCACAACCCTCCTTGACCTGTGCTGAAATGTTTATCTTGTGTAGGCCTTATGCAAGTAACTGCAGTTGCCTTGGGTTCATAAGTAAAACAGCCAGCCACATCATTCCCAGAAGAGAACATTTCCCAGCCACCTCTCCATTCTCCAGCTTGTACATTCTTTCTACACAGTCTTCTAAAATGTTATGTGAACCTTCAAAGAGTTATTGTGAAGGTTCCAGGGAGGCAGGAGTACTCAGAAGTCATTTGATCTCAGTACCTTGGTCCTCCACGCATCTCTGTCAACTATTGCTCCATGCAAAAAAAAAAAAAAAAAAAAAAAGCTTCTTCATTCACTAAGAGAAACTTCTGCGGTGAGGACTGAGCGTGGCGTTAATCTCTGTGTATAAAGACAAGCATTTAGAAGTCAGTTGGATACTGTATTGGTTTAACAGAGGTTCTCCTCTAGGGCCTATGACCGCTCCAGCCATGGGTTTACAGTAATAAGCATTTATTTCCTCCAAAAGTTCATAGAGCTTGTCACTGGGTAAAACTGTGATAACTTTTCTTCAAGACCATCCTTCACAGCATCTTCCAACCCTATGGAAGCTAGCCATCAGATTGGCAGCTTCCAGGTCAATGTCAGATTGATAACTCTGGTATTGGTTCTGTGACAGGAATGCGTGTGTCCTCAGCAACAGGAATTTACCATCATGTTCTCACAGGAAACCAAGAACAATGGCAATACCCTGTATTGATCTGGGGTAGTGTTTTGAACCACCCTGATTAATCACTTAGGGGAAGTATTCCAAACCTGGCACCAGGCTTTTGGCTGGCAGTCTGTGACTTCTAAATGCATATATAGGAGGGCACATGCAGGCTAGTCTGTTGATGCAACTACTCACTCAATATAATATCTCCTTAATCCATGAATTTCCCTGAGATTACTGTTTTTCTTTATAACTGACTAGAATTTCATCGTGTACATGTATCACATTTGTATTGTCTATTCATCTGTTGATGTTTCTCTGTTCTAGCTATTATGAATAGAAGGTGTGTCTCTGTAGAAGATAGAGTCCTTTGGGCAGATGCTCAGGAGTGGTGTAGTTGGGTCATATGACAGATTCCTTTTTAGCTTTTGAGGAATTCCCACCTTGATTTCCTTTGTGGCAACTCTAGTTTTCATCCCCAACAACAGTGTATAAATATCCCTTTCCCCCCATCCTTCACAGCATTTGCTGCCATTTGTCATCTCAAAACTAGCCACTCTGACTGGAGTGTGATTGAATCTCAAAGTAATTGTAACTTGCATTTCCGTGATGGCTAAGGACGGTGAACATTTTTTTAGGTAGTTACCAGGAACTACAATAGGTCAAAGTGCAGGGAATCCATGACTGAGAAGTGTTCAGCATTAAATAGGGGCATCTCTATTTCACTCTCCTCTGTTGTAGAGTATTGTTTTAAGGTGTGTTGCATCTGTGTATGCTGTGGAACATTTGTTTTAGTGATGCAAAATGTGTTGCATTCTAATATGTTGCATTTGTTTAACTCTGTGAAGCTGTGATTCCTTGCCTGTCTAAAACACCTGATTGGTCTAATAAAGAGCTAACCGGCCAATGGCAATGCAGGAGAAAGGAGAGGCAGGGCTGGCAGGCAGAGAGAGAATAAATAGGAGAAATCTAGGAAGAGGGAGCAGCAGAGAGAAGGAATGAGAAAAGAGGGGACAGCCACCCAGCCAGGCACAGCGTGACAGTGAAGGTAATAGAAGAAAGGAAAGGTAAGAGCCCAGGTGTGAAAGGTAGATGGGCTCATTTAAGATAAGAAAATCTGGCTAGAAACAAACCAAGCTATGGGGGGACATTTAAAATTAAGAATAAGCTTCCATGTATAATTTGTTTAGGAGTTGGGTGGAAGGCCCCCAAAAGAGTAAAGATTAAAAAGGAAAAAAAAAGGAAAATAACAACCAACAACAACCTCCCCCCCAAGTCTCAGAGAACATTGAAGAAGAGATATTAGAAAGAGCGATAAATTGGAAAGGATTCCTTTGAAACAGTATCTTTTGGACATGGCAGGAACACTCAGTAACTCACAGCTGCTGTGTTTGCCTGCATAAGACTTGTAGAAGTCAATCAAAATTTTAGCTTTAGTTGGGTGGGGCATGCCAGGCCTCACCTCTAGCTAAGGAGCTATTAGCAATAGATGTGATTAGTGTTCCTCAGGGAGTGTGTCTTCTGGTAGGTTGCTCATGCTCCAGAGGCTGGACCTACAGCACACACATATGGAAAGCATAATTGGTCTCAGTGAGTTGAAGGAGGAGAGGAAAAAAGAGGAGGAGAAGAAAGGAGGAGGAAGAAGAGACATGAAGTTGGAAGGGAATCTGGAGAATTGGGAGGCATCTGGGAGGGCTGGAGATAGAGACTAGGGGATAGATGCGACATTTTATAGGCATATGGAATTCTCAATGACTAAATTAAGAAAAACCTTAGAGGTTCTTTTCTGACAAAGTCTGAAGGTACCCTACCCTATGGATATAAACATAAATGTTTTCTTAATTTTGAAACGTACAAGAGATTTTCTGAATCCTTTTTCTTTCCCTCCCAAATCCATCAAATCTAATTCTTTAAATAGCACTTGAATATGAATCTCAGCTTTCCTCCGTTTCCATAAAATGTTATCTGTACCCACTAGCTAGATGCTCCCATCCGTTCTTCTTCCATGACTTCCTCAGGCTCTTTAGAAAGTGTAATTTACATTATATTATGTCGATACGATGTAATGATGCAGTCATTACAGGAAACACTTGAATCTAAAACTATAGGGACAGTCTAATGTGAATGTAGATGGTAAAACTCAGGCTCTAGAGAAGAAAAATTCAGAGGCAAAGTCCTGAATAAAATATCAAAATTATACATAATTTTAAGAGTTGGAGAGCCTGGCGGTGGTGGCGCACGCCTTTAATCCCAGCACTCGGGAGGCAGAGGCAGGGGGATCTCTGTGAGTTCGAGACCAGCCTGGTCTACAAGAGCTAGTTTCAGGACAGGCTCCAAAACCACAGAGAAACCCTATCTCGAAAAAACAAAACAAAACCAAACAAAATCTCCATTTTGCCAGGCGGTGGTGGCGCATGCCTTTAATCCCAGCACTTGGGAGGCAGAGGCAGGGGGATCTCTGTGAGTTTGAGACCAGCCTGGTCTACAAGAGCTAGTTCCAGGACAGGCTCCAAAACCACAGAGAAACCCTGTCTCGAAAAAGAAAAAGAAAGAAAAAAAAGAGTTGGAGAGTGGTGTCTCTTCCAGGAAATCTCATGATTCAAAAATCTACATTAGTGCTTGACTTTGAATTAGAAACATGGTATGCTTGCAATAACTGAGCATTTTATCCATCAAAATTGTACCTTCAATGCATCCATGTCCTTCCATTCTGACAATCTTTCCTTGCTCATTTTGCACCCATAGCAAAAGAAAGAGCTGTGTGTTCTCCTCGGCTCAATGTGTTTTATTAAGTGAGTTTGTATTGTTATCTGTCATACTAGCTGGCTATAGAAAGTGCCTGGCAATTTTTGGTTAGATTTTCTGAATTCATTTTAATAGTAACAAATCAAATGGCCATTGCCCTCTCTGTTAGAAATAAGAGAGATTTGAATTGGCGTAGCAGGAATGCTTGTCTCGGACTGTTTTCAACATGGTTTATTTGTGTTACCATCTTCATTGTCATGTGAGCACACCTCAACCACTGGAAAGCATTGGCATTTCTCCTTTACTCCAGTGCTGCTGTAGATCAGAAGTACAGGCGGCCCTCCTCAAAGATAGCATTCTCTGCTCAGAGCTGAGTAGAGCTTCACTGAACCAGCAATATGTCCCCCTAACAAGAACGTTGGTGATTTAGATGCAGGAGATGTGGGGAAATGTCTACTTTCTGACACGCCATAAAAATGACAGCAGGCAGATGGCCACCGGCTACAAGAAACATCTCAGTGAAGGTCATGAGATCGATCATGCATTAAAGTTAATGCACTATTCTAAATCAACTCTGCAGGGACAAATCCAAGTGACTGCCAAACACTGGCTAAGAGGAAGAGAATTATCAAGTTATATCTACTATCTCAGACTGTTGACTGCTTTATATACCTAAGGAGCACACGAGACTTTTTATCAGTGTGCTCACATACTGGGTATTCTTTGGATAAGTAACATTTACAAGAATGTGAGACTCAAGAAAATTGAATCTCTGTCTAGTTATAGGTTGGAGAGTTTGAGAATATTCATTCAAATCAAGACAATTCTGATATGCCATTTCCTCCATATAACCACAAATATTCTTAATTTGTTTGCAAATAAAAAATTTTGAAATTCATTTTAAGCTGCATAGCTACTTAAAAAGTTCATATACACATATATATGATAAAAGACAAATAGAAATGCTCTCTTTCTGTTTTTACTTCCCCTTCTATTCCTACCCCTTCTCATGCACATAGAGGCTAGGTACCCTAATTAAAATCTCTGAAGCCTTTGGAACATCAACATGTGCATAAGTAGGAAATTTCATATCTGACCTCCTGGGACATGTCACAGTCAAAATCCAGGCATATTAGAAAATATCATATAAAATGACCTTAAAACTATGTGCATAACGTATATATGAAATGTCAAGGAATTTCACGTTCATATTTGGATTTCATACATAATATATTTCATTACCTATTTACAAACATTTCAAAATCAAAACTCAATAAATCCGAAATGCTTTGGTCTCTAAACATGTCATATTAAGAGTGTCTATAAGAGTGCACTCTTACTCTGTCTGGCTAGTTTGACAATTGTTGAACTGATGCTATAATCCTGATATGTTTGCCCTCTATTATCAGTTAAAATGGTAGGTAGACAATAACAAAACTACAAATCTAGATTAAGGGATGCTAATTGACAGTTTATTTTCTCACAGTGGGCTTAATTAAAGATCACTGGGATCTTTAATTTGAGATAGAAGTATATCATTATCTAGGCTTTTTTTTGTAATAAAGATCAGGGACCAATGTGATCCCTGGGCTTTCAAAAAGTATGATTATGTTTATGTTTTATCTTAAATAAGGCAATGCTAGGGGAGTATTAGAAAACATTTAATCAATAAGAAACTAAAGAACATAAGAGTCTCATAATAATAAAACGATGACTTAGAACAACTCTAAGTCTGGATAATATATGCAAGTGGATGTATTGATTTTCCGAGCAGAGAAATCTCATTTCAATGAACATTAGAAACTTCAAATGGGTAGCTGACTAATAGCCAAACCAGAAATATTTTAGCAAAGGAACTTTCGGCACTTATATCTTGGAAACACTTCTGTCTTTAAGAATCACGAGCAACCAATTATTTTCCTAAGCCCCAATCTCTCAAAAACAGTTTTCCTCTCTGTAGAAATGTCTGATGAACCCCCCAAAGAAAGGGAAAATACAAACTCAGAGGTGATAATGTAAGGATCGCAAGTTTTCTAACTGCATCGTCGCTAAAATAAGCATTCGGGAAGGAAACAAGAGTCAGAAAGAGAAAACTTAGAAGTGTTCATAAAAGTAGTTTGCATTTAGTCTCTTCTAATTTTCTGCCAGTTGGTTCTACTTCGTGTCAAGTTAACAAGTGAAAGGAGCCACCACAAGTGGTGTACGTGATAAAATTCTTGACCATGGTATTCACAGTATCATCAAAATACCTTGGAGGCACAAAACTGAAGGACGGGTGAGCCATCAAGATGGGAAGTAGGAGTCAGACATCTGTTGATGACAGGCAGAAGACTGCTGGGGAAGTTGGGGGGAGGGCAGCAGGGCAAGAGCGAGTACACAGACAAGCAGTCGGAGAATAGGGGTGAAGAAAGCCAGTGGGATATAAAAGGAAGCTAAATCAGGAAAGCTGGGCACCAGGTCCTACCAATCCAACAGAGGGAACTGTTCAAAACGGAGAGGAAGAATGAACAGTAAGCACCCTGGATTCACCCCTGCCTTCATTCAGAAACAGTAAATCACAGGGACACCATGGGAATGTTGAAAAACATGGGGGGAAAGGGAGTTTCTGACCTCAGAGAGCTCAGAATGACAACTTCACACTGGAAAATGAATATGATTATTCCCAAACACACAGAGAAGTTGGAGGTTAGAAATCAAACTGTTTATGGTTCTATAAACTACAAAACACTAAAAGCTTCTGTGTTTGGAACCAGGAAATGCTATTGCTGACTTTCAAATGATAACAGTACTGTTAAGTGGTGTTTTTTTCCTGTCACTATTTAACATTAATCAAACCAGAGGCAAAAATAACTCTTGTTTTACAAGTATAAATTTAATTTTAAACTTAAGTCACTCTGCAGTATACCAAAAGAACAAAAGAAACGTGGGTTGTCCTAAATTTTATTTAAAATTGATGGTATTGTGTACCAGGCATGATAATCTCATTTCACATAGTTGGTCAGGGTAATCCTTGTGAGTCCCAGAACAAGAGACTGTCCATGTAGCCCTCAGTGGCCTCTCAGAGATCTAGGGTAGGTCCCTCTTGCTAAAAACACCAAACCATTAGGACACATGACTCAGATCTGACCTGAAAGCCACTTTCCTGTGTTCTAGCATCTATGGTTCCAGAAAATAATGAGCAAGTTGTCAGGGGAAGGAAGCACTTAAACAGTTCTACCCAGCTGCAACATGCGTGAATCAGGGTAATGATCCGCATTGCAAGGTGTCCATAAAGATCCAGTCAGTGGCACTTACATGTTAGTGGTACCAGTAGCTGACTAATCGGATACAATGCCCGCTCAACAGGAGGGAAATAGTTCCAGGTACGGAAAACCTAGCCAACTTCCTGGAGCTAGTGAGGTCAGGACATTAGAGAAGAATCTCCTACAACCACTTTAGTAGGTCAGCATAATTCCTTACTACATTCTAAATCTTTCTCTTATGCCCACAGATAAGTGTGGCTACCACCCTTGTCAGAGAGGCCTCTCTTTATAGCAAAAGGAGACCATCATAGAAAACCACATCTATACACGATGCTGAGATGATAGGTATCCCAGCCCCAGTGGAAGCATCTACACTACAGCTCCTACATCTATGATCCAGGGAACATCTTGGAAGAGGGAGAAAGACTGTAAAAGCCAGAATACCAGGAAGTCTTCTGTGAAACAGTCTTTTCTAGGAATCATTGTACAAACAAGATCAAGAACACAAGCAATACCAATGGACATGCTAACATGGAAGTAAAAAGTATTAGACAAAAAAAATTACAGGCAATAAATGACTGCTGGGAGAAGGAGAATTTGCCCCTCCCGGGCATGAGATCCCTTATTTCAGTAGTCCACGCTAAAGTGGTCATCCCTGAAACCACCTACACACATAATAAAAAGGGACACAGCCAAGGGGACTCACATATTTTTACAACACACACACACATTCCTTCTATATCTAATAATAATCCAAGAAAAAGAGACTATCAGCTTCAGAGTAGGGAGGTGGTAACATGGGCAAAGTTGTTGGAAGTGTAATTGAAAGGGGGCAGAGAGAGCAAAGGGACAGGCAAAGTGATGCAATTCAATGTCAATAAACAAACAAACAAGCAAATAAATAGGAGGTGGAGAGGTGACTCAGCAGTTAAGAGCTCTGGTTTCTCTTCTGGAGGACCCGGGTTCAATTCCAAGCATCCACATAGGTTCACGACCTGACTATATCTCCACATAGATAGATAGATAGATAGATAGATAGATAGATAGATAGATAGATATCCATGCAGGTAAAACACCGAAATAGATGAAATAAGAATAAATTAATAATAAATAAGTAAATAAAAATTAATGATCTTTATTTTAAGAATCAATATTACAGTAATTACAGCATGCAGTCATAGCACTACGTACTTGATCACTAAATAATTGGCTTTGAAACAACTTCTATGTTTAGATGTACTTTATTTGGTTACACTATTCTACTCCCCTAATACTCTTCCTTAAAGGAAGATTACAAAAACAGCCAGACTGCTACTGAGCCATTGGTCAAAGAAAATTATCTAATGAACATTTATTTAAAAAAACAGACTATGTATTTATGTCAAATGATTGCTCTGTCTTTTTGTGAAATTGTCTTGTTATGTTGGTACGTTCCACTAGATCATTTCATGGAAGTTCAGACTAAGGGTCATGGCTGATGAAAGAGATGTGGGATTTAGTTTGGGACTGCTCTTCTGGCCAGTGAGAAGAGAGAGAGGAAGAAGAAAGATGCTGGGCAGAAAAACAAGTGTCAGCAAAGTCCAGGGCTTCATCAGAATAAGTGCTGTGACTGAGAAAAGAGTACAAAGAAGAGCATTAGCACCTTAGGTGGCATCAGCCAGGGTCACACTACTAAGGAAACAGGAAAGACTCAAGTAGAAATGACCACAGTACCATCTAAGTCACTGCTTTTGCCTAGGGACTGGAGACTTTCAACATACACCATTCCTCCTCTCTTATACAGAATGAATTTAACAATTATAAAACTAATCCAAGCCTTGAGTCCCACCTAGAAGGACTTGAAAATCTCCCTAAAATTGGTCTATGGACTTCTGTAGCTAGTTAGGAACATGCCTAAGCCATAGGCCCAGATTCCATAATCAAGGATGGGTCTCTGTGTCATTATTTGGCAGTTGGCTGGTGAGACAGAGACTGGTTACCGACTTCAAGGTCTCCATGAGGAGAAATCTCATCACAGAAAGCATCTTCCAGGGTTGGAATTAGGTCTACTGCAGGTTTGGTCTCTTCTCCAAATTTAAACTTTTTTAATCCATCCACCACTATCAGTTAATAATCTTTATAAGCATCAAGATATGTTCTACAATTTTTTGTTTACCTTATGACTCGTTTACCATCATTTAAACACATCTTTACCTTTCCATTAATGCTCATGTGGTTCAGAACATTGCAAAAGTAGATAGTCCACCCATACCTACTAATTTCATTTCATATCACCACCTTACCTATGAAGTCTCCATTGTCTAACTCTTGACCTAGTTCAATGATTATGGTATTATTATTATGAATAACGGGTCATAGCACATTTGTAGTTTCTGCATAACTCATAATAAAGAGTAGTGATTAAAAAAAAAGAGTAGTGATTGAAAGACACATATCTTACTAACAGTGGTAACAGAGTGGAATTTATTCTTCTAGTCAATAAGCCCATTTTACAAACTGACTCTTATTTAATAAATCATAGAAGCTTTTATCAATGAAAATAATGATACAGACTACCACGTAACCAACAGCAAGCTTCTTATCCCCTCCCCTTTCAGCATACAGCTACTAATCACTTACCAAGCACCTGATATGACTAATGGAACCTATGGTCTCTTCAGTATTCTTCCTGAGGAAGGTTGTTCAAGTACAAAATCTTAAGAAGAACAAAAAAATACTAGTTCATTGTCACTACTATAAAAAATTTATCAATTTTTTTAAAAAAATTATTTATTTATTATGTATAAAACATTCCTTCCATGTATGCCTGCATGCCAGAAGAGGGCACCAGAACTCATTATAGATGACTGTGAGCCACCATGAGGTTGCTGGGAATTGAACTCAGGACCTCTGGAAGAGCAGTCAGTGCTCTTAACCTCTGAGCCATCTCTCCAGCCCCAATAAATTTTATAACTCAAGATAGATTTGTTACCTGCAAACTCTGGAGGTCAGAAGTTGAAATGAGTCTCACTAAAATAATATGGTAGTGTTAGCCGGATCACATGCCTTCCGGAAGCTCTAAGGACGAACCCATTTCTTCGGACCCAAGCCAAAGGATGCTGTGACCTCTATTCCTTGTCTTTTGAGTCCCCCACCCCCACCCCACCCCATCTTCAAATTTTCAAAGTCACCAATTGAAGATTTAAGTTTTCTCAAAGAAAAATTATTCTGACCACATTTTTAATCATGATGTCTCGCCCTCTGACTTTACTCCTCTTCTGCCTCTTCCATGCTTTAATGACATTGTACCATCCAGATTTTTCAAGATGAACATAACATTTTGCAGACAGATGATTAGAAACTTAATTACACCAATAATCTTTATCAACTTTTGCCATGTAACAACCTACTAAAAGCATCCAGAGAATAGACTATGGGCTTTATGCTGCTTCTTGACAAACAAAATAAAAATCCTCCCACTTGTATCAGACCATGTGCCAGGTTATTTTCCATGTCATTTCATAATCAGAGCAGCTTAGTCCATAAGTGTAGTGAGATCTCATTTATATTTTAATAAATAAAGTTTGCCTGATGATCAGAGACTAAAACAGCAGCACTGGTCACCCTTACAGACCAGGCAGTGGTGACACGCACATTTAACCAGCAGCCACACTACTTTGCCATAGAAACCAGGCAGTAGTGGTGCATGCCTTTAATCCCAGCCCTAGAGAGGAATATAAGATGGGAGAAGACATCTGTCATACACAGTCTCATTCTGAGACTTCAGACTGAGGTAGAGGTAAGAACCAGTGGCTGGTTTGCTTTTCTGACCTTCAGGTTGAACCCCAATATATGTCTCTGGGTTTCTATTAATCGTGCTACAATTAGGGATTCTCCTTTCCTTTTTATAGATTATTAAAACCTGAAGTAAATAGAGACCAACTCACTTGCTAGAAGTTACACAACTATTAAGCAGTCGAACCTGGACAGAAACTCAATACCCTTTAACTTTAAGATCCATGCCCTTTCCGTCTACTGCACTCCCTCCAAGGATTAAAAGCATTTAATTAACAGACCACCTATCATGAACATGTCAACAAGTTTATATTCTGCATCGAGCAGGAAAGTTGAGTAAATAACATACAACTGAATTCTGAGTCATGTGGCTTATTTATTATTAGGTAGAAATATAGATTCTACCTCAACAAAATTATATCTAGGTTAATACTATGTACAACATTAAAAGAAAGTCAATATATAAAGAATAAATAAGAAACATTTAATACAAATGCCAGTAGTCTGGAGATTTCAGAGAAATGATAAGTGTCTACTTGAAACAGAAGTCTTATTCATACATAGCCCTATCCTGTTCAGGAACTACAGAGAAAGAACTTGAATTGCAGGTCTGAGACAGTAGAGGACTTGAGCCCAGACAAGCAAGCACTTGGTACTTTCAGACAATTTGGGTGAACCAATCAGCCCTAAACACATAGTAACCAAACATCTACAAAGGCTCAGTCACTGAACATAAGGGGAGGGAACAAACAGGTCTGTAAAAAGTAAACAGAGAGGTGATATATTGAACATTCCAAAAAGTGACCTGGAGACCATGTGTAGGATGTGGAAGAGTGAGATATACCACGAAGCTTTTGCAGCAAACCAGGAGAAACATGATCAAGACTGAACTAAAACAGAGAAGCAAGACTCTTTGGTTAGCTGAGTGAAACAGGATGGAGAGAGACACCTGAGATAGGCATGAGAAATGTGCCCAAATCTTGAAACTAAGAAAGTAATAGAAAAGACTCTGTGAACATAGGAAGTCAGACATCTGAGCTATCCTGGATACTATTTTTTAATGAGTCTGAACCCAGCATCAGAATGTCATCAAATAGAAAAGTAGTGGCTGCAAGCAGAGGTATGGAGCCTGTTTCTTCCTTCTGGTTATATGTATCAAGATTTCGAAACCTTAGCACTATTGATGTTTGCAGTCATGTTCATTGCATTATTGGGGTACACTACAGGCAGTGTAGTGACATCTTCAGACTCGACTATCAGAAGCCTTAGCCCATCCCCTGCTGTAGTCATGGAAGTTAGAAATGGCTTCAGGGTCAGGATGATAGTTCAGAAGATAAATGTACTTGTCACCAAACTGAAACGTGAGTTCTTGCCTGTTTATTTCTGACCTCCAAACAAACACTGGCACATACATTCCCCCACCCCAAACACAGAGAAATAAAACATGTAAAATTTTAAAAGGGGAGGGCTTCAAATTCTATTCTGTGGGATGAAATCCCTGCCAGCCAAGAATCACTAATGTAGTGAGCTGGAAATGAAAAGAAAAAAAATGAAAGGTACCCATAGTGTGAGAGAGTACAGAGGTAGCACATGCCTAGAAAAACGAGCATATATCAACATTGTAAGAATCAAAACTATAAATGCCTCAGAAGTCAGGCTAATCAATTGAAGGACAAAAGTATGTTAGTGGGACTGGAGGCCAGGAGAGTGGGTGCCCAGTTTGAAGGACACAGCACCCGGAGTCTCCTTAAAATACAAGCCTACTCTGCTTAGGCCTCCTAGCCATTGGAAGAAAGCAGAATATAGAGACATTTATGAGTGATATCAAGAATTAATTGTTTTTACTTGGATACTAGTGAAAACTACTCAAACATTGTCTATCCAAATCTGGAAATGAGATAGAGCAGACCTGAGCAGACCAGAGCAGACCAGCAAGAAAGTGCCCAATCACAAGTAAAGACGAGAGGTTGTGAACGGAGACTGCTCTTTCGTTTGCCGGCTGCCCAGACCCAACTAATCACACAAAAACCATATTAATCACAACACTGTTTGGCCAATAGCTCAGGCATATTCATACCTAGCTCTTACATCTTAAATTAACCCATTACTATTAATCTGTGTATCATCACAAGGCTGTAATTTACTGGTGAGTTTCTGACATCCTTCTCCTTCAGC
Organism: Microtus oregoni; assembly: GCF_018167655.1. NCBI lineage: Eukaryota > Metazoa > Chordata > Mammalia > Rodentia > Cricetidae > Microtus > Microtus oregoni. The sequence goes on from NW_024543063.1 coordinate 21,396,287, forward strand.
AGCTACATGGTGTCTCCCTGACTCTGCCTTCTTTCTCCCTGCATTCGGTTTAGTTTTTCACCTGGCTCTATTCTGCCCTGCCACAGGCCAAAGCAGTTTCTTTATTAACCAGTGGTCATAAAACATATTCACAGCATATGAAGGGAATCCCACATCAAGAGGTTTTATGAGAAGCCAGCTCTGATTGTTTTGTTCTCAGACTTACTGCTTTCATAACTGTAAGAAACAAATGTCTGATGCTTGAGACACCTGACCTATGACATGGAAATTACAGTAGATTATAATGGGGCAAATGGGCTACCTCTACCTTTTAACAAACTGGGAAGGATTTCCTCCACACAGGGAGAAGAGAGAAGGCATTATGAAAAGGAGGGGAAGGGCAGTGGATGCATTTAAGAAATTTGATGATAAGAGGAAATTTAAAACAGCCTGCTGACCACTCACTATATTCTCTGACCTGCACACATATACAAATCCAAAGCTTGGCTTGTTGATACAAGCCTATAATCCCAGATTCACCTAAAACTTCAAGCCGTCCTAATTAATCTTCCCTGAGAGCTTATGGACCAATCTCTAGATGAGTCCCAGAGTCAGTCTGTGCCTAAACCAGTCCAGGCTTCTAGATCAGAGCCTGTGAAGACTCAGTCAGAAAGCTAACCTCTGCCCTAAGGAGCAAAGCCTCTAGGGAAGTCATGTCCAGGATTGTAGAACCAAGGCAGAGCTTTCCAAGCTTGAGGGGAACTAAAGAAGGAACTCCAAAAGGATGGGGAATTTGTGAGTTCAGAGGCAAGGGGAGGAGTATTGACCTTTAGGAGCCACTTTGATGGGAGGATGTAAATTAGAAAAATGCCAAAAAGTCAACTAGGAGCCAAGGGACAATGGATAAAGGGAGTTTCTAGGAAAGCTGGCAAGGTCGCTGCAGGTACCCAAATCTAAAGTGGTCAAGGAATTAAGCGCAGCCAGAAGTAGGACAGGGAAGGGTTCCTCTACAAGGTCAAAGGCCAGATTGTCCAAAGGCTATGACAACTGGCAATTAGCAGCTGTGCCTTAACTTCTGTAAGGGAAGGCCAACAAATGTCTCTGCTCAGGATACATACACTGTCACCTTTTCCCAGAGCATCGGATAATAAAGCCTGTATTATGCTAGCAACACAGGCATGTATTAAGTACACAATCACACATGCTACCTAGAGATGCTTCAGAACAGGGTCTCTGGGGAATATAAATACTTTTGAACTTGGGATTACTTTATCCTGGAATTATTCTAAACATACTTCCCTCGCTGACTACATTCCAAGTTCTAAACCAAAAGCCTTTGATCCACTCATGAAGGAAAACATTCCACCCTGAAGAGACACACTCATGATCAACAAAGAAGCTTCGACGTATACCTCCAAGGACAGATCTGAAAGCGTTCTTGTTTGGTTCAACATCCCTGACACTGATGGTCTCAGAAACACATGTTCTACTTAATGACTTAGCAAGTTACAACATCACAGACAAGCCAATTATTATACAACAATTCGGGAAATACCTTTATCGCTGTTGTGTTTTACTTTGGCCCTATATTATATAAGAACACTAAATGGTAATGAATGCCAAATTCAGACTTTCTAATTATTAAGTAAATTACAAATTGCTATTTGTTTTTTCAAGATTTTTTTTGTGGGGGAAACTTTAAAAGTGACATACTTATGACAAATATTTAAATAGCAAGAAAATCTAATGGCATACTACTTTTGACAACTGGTATCTATTGCAGAAAATAGGTAATGAGTTTAAAAGATTAATGTAGCTCTCTCTGGGAGAGCTTACACTTGTCCCTGATCTCCACTTTGCTTCCCTAAATCGGATCATCGCCCTTTGTAAAAAGAAGCAGAAAATACCACTCAAGTCTGAGTACAGCTGGAAAGATTCATCCCTTCCTTGGGCATAATCCACTTCCACGCATCTGGTGAGCTGGCTGGAGGGGTTTAGTGCAAGAATGTAGCTCTCAGCAAGGTTTCTTGGTCCTCCAGTGCTGTGGCTCCAGACAAGCAAGGGTCACCACCCTGTCCCTAGCAAGGAGACATTTGGCTACCAGCCTACCCAGTCTCTTCTCCCTAGCGGATGTGCTTATGTTTTATTCCCACTTTTTACCTCTCATCACCAAATAACAGGTCTCTGTTTACAAATGTCTCTTCCTTCAGTGCAAAATTAAAGCAACGTTTTCCAGAACATGTGGCAAGCTTCCAGGTTTCTCTAAGAGATACAATTCGGGGAAGGATGTTGGTTTGGTTGGTTGTATTTCTTTTTGGTTTTGTCTGCCTGCTTTGATCCTGCTTTGCTTAAACCCGCTTGACAGATACGAACTCATGTTAAATTGGGTCTCAATCTAAACAGTTATTTAAACAAACTCCGTCCTTGCACATGGGTATCAAGCAAGAGCTGGTTGTCAAAGAACAGGGCACAGAAAGGATTCCCTTCTCTGGAGGCTCTGGTCCAACTCCAACTGTGTCTCTTCCACCCTTTGTGACATGGAGAAGTGGAATCTGTCACTGCAGCTACAATCACCTGTCTGGAAACTTAAAAGTCAAACCACCTGGGAGATAAACAGCTTTAAGACAAAGCCAGGCTGTCCCGTCTTGTGTTTGTTTTGCTTTGATGTTGCAGGCATACATACCATGACTTTTCAATGTGTTTTACATGCTATAGCATGCACCATATACATATACATAAATGTGTGTCTACATGTATATTTTATTTATTTACACCAGTCATTATGCAAAGGAGGCATGTTTCAGAACATGGGTTTTCCGGACTGTATGTCTCTCCCTCTGTGATTCCTTTTTTTTTTTTTAACTTTTTTTTTTTATTGAGAAAAGGAAAAAAAAAAAACAAACAAGTTTCCTCCTCCTCCCAGCCTCCCATTTCCCTCCCCCTCCTCCCACCCTTCTCCCCCTCCCCCCCACTCCTCTCCCCCTCCCTCTCCAGCCCAAAGAGCAGTCAGGGTTCCCTGCCCTGTGGTAAGTCCTAGGTCCTCCCCCCTCCGTCCATTTCTAGGAAGGTGAACATCCAAACTGGCTAGGCTCCCACAAAGCCAGCACATTACGTAGGTTCAAAACCCCGTGCCATTGTCCTAGGGTTCTCATCAGCCCTCATTGTTCGCCATGCTCAGAGAGTCCAGTTTTATCCCATGCTTTTTCAGTCTCAGTCCAGCTGGCCTTGGTGAGCTCCCAATAGATCAGCTCCACTGTCTCAGTGGGTGGGTGCTCCCCTCGTGGTCCCGACTTCTTTGCTCATGTTCTCCCTCCTTCTGCTCCTCATTAGGACCTTGGGAGCTCAGTCCAGTGCTCCAGTGTGGGTCTCTGTCTCTGTCTCCATCCATCACCAGATGAAGGTTCTATGATGATATGCAAGATATTCATCAGTATTGCTCTAGGACAGGGTCATTTCAGGTTCCCTATCCTCAGCTTCCCAAGGAACTAACTGGGGACCACGGCTTGGGCATCTGGGAGCCACTCTAGGTTCAAGTCTCTTGCCAACCCTAAGGTGGCTCCCTTAACTAAGAATTGTGCTTCCGTGCTCCCCTATCCAACCTTCCTTTATCCCAATCCTCCTTTTTCCCCAAGTTCCCCCCATTCTCCCCTTCTCCCTTTTCTCTCCCCATTTCCCCTTACCCCCATCCCACCCCACCCCCAAGATCTCAATTTTCTCCCCGGCAATTTTGTCTACTTCCCATAGCCAAAAGGACAACTATATGCTTTTCCTTTGGTTCACCTTCTTACTTAGCTTCTTTGGGATCACCAATTGTAGACTCCGTGACCCTTGTTTATGGCTAGAAACCAATTATGAGTGAGTACATCCCATATTCATCTTTTTGGGTCTGGGTTACCTCACTCAGGATAGTGTTTTCTATTTCCATCCATTTGCATGCAAAATTTGAGAAGTCATTGTTTTTTACCGCAGCATAGTACTCTAATGTGTAGATATTCCACACTTTCTTCATCCATTCTTCCATTGAAGGGCATCTAGGTTGTTTCCAGGTTCTGGCTATTACAAATAATACTGCTATGAACATAGTTGAACAAATGCTCTTGTCATATGATAGGGCATCTCTTGGGTATATTCCCAGGAGTGGTATTGCTGGGTCCAGGGGTAAGTTGATCCCGAATTTCCTGAGAAACCGAAACACCGATTTCCAAAGTGGTTGCACAAGATTGCATTCCCACCAGCAATGGATGAGGGTTCCCCCAGCAGGAGCCAAAGCAGAAAGAAGAGATAAGATTCTAACAAATCTTTGCAAAAGGTAAGACAGACATGTGGAACAACTGTTTTTAAATACTTCCACATGGCACTCATTGAATTCTACCTCATTTTCTTCTCAATAGACAGCTCGCATTGGTCAGTAACTAAGTTCCTCAAAGCTAAGAATTGAAGATTTTAGGACTCTCCTCGCCCCCCAACTTCTTAACTGTTTCTGGAAACTGTGCAGAAAAAAAAAACAATATCTTACCAAAACTAAGGCATATTCCTGCCACTGTTGGACACAGGATTGGCTAGGGAAATTAACATGAATACATAGCAGATGCCAATCTAAGTGTGACCGAATGGAGCTGTGGAGAGAATGGGTTTCAATACCTTTGATGTTTCTGTAAAAACCTGTACAACTATTTCATTTCTCTCTATTCATGGATGTCCTACTAGCAAGTATGCCAGTTACCCATCATTATAAGTTAAATACACAGTTGAAAATTGTCACACTCTACCTACAAATATGTCAAATTGTCATATATCAGCTAATTTATTTAATTGCTAAGAATGTGGCACTTGCATAGTATGGTATGAGATCATAGGACTCATCCTTAGTGTCTTAAAGGAAGAGAAAGAAAGAAAGAAAGAAAGAAAGAAAGAAAGAAAGAAAGAAAGAGGTGGGGAAACTTTTCAAGAAATTTAAGTACTATTTTTAAGATTTTATTATTACTTAAAATTTCTTTTGATAACTTCATATATGTATGTAATCTATTCTTATTACTCTTACCCCATGATTACCCCAAAGAGCTCCTGGCTCTTTGAAAGTAACTCCATCAGTATAAGACTTGCTGTGGTGGAATAAGAACCCAAGTTTGATTCCCTAAAGCTAGTCTTTAAAAACTTCTAGACAAGGCAGTGAGTGATTGACATTCAGGCACTGAGGAGGAAGAGACAAGCAGATCTCTGAGGTTTGTTGACCAGCAAGACTGGCTTGCTTGTCTAGTTCGAGACTGGAACACACATGCATGAGCGCATGTGCATTCCTACACACACACACACACACACACACACACACACACACACACAGAGGAATGCACCTGTACACACATGGGGACACAAATACAGGAATGTACACACACAGGAACATGAACACATACACACAGGTGCACACACACATGTATACATACATGCAAACATACAAATACACACCTCATGAAAGTAGGACCTTTCTCTTACTGTTATTGGAATACTTTATTAGATTAATCTACATATACAAAGCACATAACGTGGTCCCTAGAACACAATAAGGTTTCTTGACATTAAAACTCATCATTATTGCAAACTATAGACTTAGAAAGTTACCAAGAGGGATTTTTTTTTTAAATTAGTCAGCATCTGGGAGATTTACTTCAATAATATAGATACTAAAAAGGCTAATAATACTTGTGACCCCCCCCACACACTAAACTAAAATATTCAAATAGGGAGTCTTAAGAAAGTCTCTCTATCAAAAGAAATTCTAAATTTAGAAAAATTGAAAACAGCTGGAGAGGTTGGTTTCAAAATGAGTAATGTAGCAAGAGTTTCACTGAACAAAAGACAGTCTTGCTGTGTAAAAAAAACAAAAGTACTCAGAGGGGGGACAAAAGGTAATGTGTAAAATGTTTGTTTGAGACAGGGGCATATCTCAAAATCTACGTCATATGTTCCTTACGAACCATGGTTACCCTTCAATTATTGAAAAAGAACACAGAGTCTGAGAGCTGGGCATGAGACCCATGAAAGTTGTTACAATGAGATGTGGCATTATGGCTCAGGTGTAAGAATGCATTGAGAGAACTGTGGCATTTTCTATAGCTTGAAATAAAATACAAAATAGCAAGGACTGGCTTCAAATGTCAAACCTGCCGAAGGGCATCAATCCACTACTTCAGAAAACTTCAGCCATTCAACAAATACTAAGTCTATCCAGCTCTCTGTAAAGGGTAAATATGGGTTTAGATGTTAGACACCATGATCATGTTTAATGCACTCCTTTGAAGCTATAGAAGATTACTTCTCCGGCTGCAAACACCACTAAAGTACTTTGGGGCACATGTGTTTCCTCACCATCATGGGAAGAGCAGAGCAATGGAGGGAACAGGAAAGATCTGGTACAACTCTGAGTATTTTCCCCCAGGTCTCCTTAGCTGCCTCCTCCTCTCTCTCCCCTCCCATTTTGAGGATGAAGGAAAGGGAACAAAGCTCCAGGATAAGAGAGAAACTGGTACCTTGCTGATCTCTTTAAATGAGACATAATTGGATAACGAGGGATTAGTAGTTCATTCTGCCTTTACAGAGAATCCTCCTCAGTTTCAGCATGCACATTTGGCAGTTCACAGCTGCCTAACTCCAGCTCCAGGGGATCTACCACCTTTTCTGGCCTCACATTCACAAACCTACACAGTGGCATACACACATACATATAATTTACAATAATAAAAATGAATATTAAAAAACTTACTTCCCTGGATTGAGGAAAATAATTAAGCCCAAGGAATTAAAAAGTAATATGACTAGAATGTGTGGAACCTACAAAGAAACATACATACATATATAATTTAAAACAATAAAAACAAATCTTACAAAACATCACTTGCCTGGATTCTGGGGGAAGCAAAATTAAGCCCAATAAATTAAAAAGTATTATGATTAGAATGATTTCAACAGCACAGCCCACTATTGCATGATGAATGTGAACTTATAATAAACACCCATAGCTTATTTTTAAGGGTTTTTATAGTGTGTGTGTGTGTGTGTGTGTGTGAGCATGCATGTAAAATATTTTTCTCATGTAGACATGATGATACAAATTCACAGCTCTTGTTACTGAAAGATATATTAGATATTGCTCTATTTTATATCTATTCATGATAAATAAAGATGAGTTATTTATTCTTCGCAAAAAAAAATGTAGTGCAGAAACTACATGTTAGTGTTACAGGTGGGAAAGCTGAGTCCCCAAACGGACAGTTTCCCAAGGAGGTGGAGTGACCAGAGCAGCAGCATCAGGTCCCTATGGAGCCTGGAGTCATGTCTAAACCCACAGTAGCACCTATACTGCGTGAAAAAATTTCATTCGTAAAATGAAACAAGGGTTTTTAAATAAAGTTATTACGGATAGCCCAAAAGATGCTTCAGCAACAAGGGAGCATGACTTAATATAGAAGTATTTGGTACAGGGAGATTGTTCAGTGGTTAAAGTGCTTGCCTGAACCGCTGTTTCCAGAACCCAAGTAAAGCAGGCACTGGTCCATCTTTATTGCCAGTCCTTCCAAGAGCCAGAAGGGTGGTAGGGACAGGGAGAGTCCCTGGGAACTGACAGGCCAGCCAGCCTAGTGTACACAGCAGTGGACAACAAAGGGATCCTGTCTCAGACAAGCGGGAAAGCATCCAATTTTGTCCTCAGGACTACACACACACACACACACACACACACACACACACACACACACCACACACACACACACACACACACACACCACATGGCAACACATGAACATACATATCATTCTTAAACTAAAATAAATCTGAAGCATCTAACTCTCACCCTTCATCCCATGCCACTGAAGAGAGGTATCATCGTGCAATTCAAATTCTCATAGCTTTATTAACACTGACAGTTCAGGGGCCTTTGTTAAGATAACAGCTTCCCCCAGCACGTGGGAGCTAAGCAAGCGCTCGCTCAGGCTCTCATCAGTCATTTACACCACCAGGTGCTGCGACAGACAGCCACATCACACCTGCATTGAAATGCTGCTGGAATTTCAAAGGTGCAAGTTCCTCTACCCAGTAGTTTGTTAGGGTGGAAATGATCAAGGCATGATTTCAAAGTATTTCAATGTATCCGTAAGCGCCTTCCATGTTTGTGAATGGATACTTTTTAACTCTGCTCATATACAATGATCAGATTAGTGTTGGTGCCTCTGCCTAAGTAGCTCCATGCTGTCCAGGGGAAACTTGGATCTCAGGCCAGTCCAGTCTTTTATTCTTTACCTACACACACAACACACACACACACACACACACACACACACACACACACACACACACACGAATGGCTTACAGTCTCCCTCTTCCCCCTCCCTGTAATTCAAGCATCACATCACTCTCTCTTCACTGTCTTTGAACACGGTAAGCGCTTTTCATCTGTGTGCTCTTTCGTTTCCAGCCCAGGAAACTCATTTAATTACACATTTAAATCATTTCTCCTGTTCTCCTTCCTGTTTATTTTTCTTCTGGATGCCTGGAATTCTCAACTTGGCTCCAATTTCTCCTTGTTGTCAGTCTTGCCCGCCCCCTTCAGTGCCCTGGTAAAACTTTCAGACTTGCCAATAAAAAGACAAAAGACCAATTTCATTGCTTGTGTTTCTACTTCTACTCAGAATTGACCTACTTGCTGGCATGAATTTCAACAACGTCTATTTCTACCCAAACATAATTTCATCAAACAATGATTTTGGATACTGTTTTATGATAACCTCATTATCTTTTTTTTATTTTTATATTTTAATACTTTTATTTCCTTTTATATTTTTAATTTTTTATCCCATAGAAGAGGCTAGGTTTTCCTCTTTTTCCTAATTCCTGTAGTAAATCTTTTCCACAGTTACCGTTTTCTGTTGGTATCTTCTAAATGATGTTCTACCTCGTTATCTGAATATGTTTAACTGTATTTCAACATGTCTCTCCTTTAAAAATAAAAGATATGTCCAGGCCCTATGTAGTGGTATACTATTTGTATTTTGATAACTAAATCTTGCCTGAAGATAAGATGCAAAGCTAAAGATACTAGAGGTCAGGTAATGGCAGCACACATTTTTGATCCCAGGATTTGGGAGACAGAATCAGATGGATCTCTGTGAGTTCAAGACCACCCTGGGCTACACAAGATCAAAGCATAAACAAATACAGGTGATGGTGCCTCGCCTTTAATCCCAGCACTAGAGAGAGTCACACCTTTCATCCCAGCACTAGAGGAAATATAAAATGGGAGGAGATAGAGGCTTAGGCTGGTTAGTCTGCAGTTGTCAAGCCTTGATAGAGGTAAGAATTCTTTAGTGACTTGATTCCTTTGCTTTTCTGGTTTTCAGGTTGAACCCCAATATCTATCTCTAGGTGTTTATTATTCATGCTACAGCATAACATCTAAAGAATAGGATTAAGTATAAACTTCATTTGGTGCTTAGTCAAATTGCTTCTTAGAAAGGATAGATAGATGATAGATAGATAGATGATAGATAGATAGATAGATAGATAGATGATAGATAGATAGATAGATAGATAGATAGATAGATAGATAGATAGATGAGAGAGATGCATATATATGCAAAATGTAGGTCCACAGATATTCTAGGCTAACTATCCTCTTTTAAAAGAATAACTCTTCAGTGGAATGCATCTTCTCAACCCTGGTCTTTGGTTCTCTGACTATGTCGAAGTACCATTTTAAAAACACACAATGTAATTGGATTCCTCCATCTCTGTTTTTGCCCACCATCAGTTGCCACTGCATCCTTCCTTTATGTTGCATAATTGTCACCTGAAGTCCGAAGACAAAGCTCACTTTCCTTAAACTTAAGTAAAACCTGGGTTCCTTATGACATCAGGGCAGCTGCAGGGTTGTTTGAAGAATAAAATGTAGGAGGCTGCCCAGACTCCAGAAATAATCACACAGAAACTATATTATTTGCAATATATGTTTGGGCAATAGCTTAAGTGTATTGCTTGCTAGCTCTTACATCTAGAATTAGTCAAATGTACATCTAGAATTAACCCATTTCCATTTCCATTTCCATTATTTTATATTTTACCACGAGGCTCATGAACTACAGGCAAAGTTCCAGTTGGCAGATCGTGCCCTTCCCCTCTAGCAGCTGCATGGCGTCTTGTGATTCTGCCTTCTTTCTCCCAGCATTCAGTTTAGTTTTCTCCACCTAACTCTGATCTACCATGCTATGGGTCAAAGCAGTTTCTTTATTCATTAACCAATAAAAGCAACACATAGACAGAATGACTTCTCACACCAAATAAAAGCTTTAGTTTATATGTCAATAGAAGATTATGGAAAATTGTGAAAAGACTGCCAGGACACTACATGAATTTATCAAATGTATGCAAACAAATGTCCCTTTAGTCCAGAGAGACTGGTGACAAAAACATGGAAACTATTCCACCAATCTCTAGTGAGTTTACTGGGGCTGTGGGAAAATGGGTGAATCATGCAGACCTAAGTTGCTGAAAGCCTACCCCAGCATGGGTGACAGCTCACAAAAGCTACAACCCTGGGACTTCATTGCCTGACTTGTAGACAGCTCCATCAAAGAGTCTCCCCTCTCCCAGGAAGTGTTCACTGATTATAAAGCCTTGGGGAGGCAACTCATAAGGCCTGTTAGTTTTACTACCCCCTGGTAAAAGGTGTGCTTTGATGTTGAGGACGGAGCTACACAATACAGGACAATGTTCAGGACCACGGTTAGATAACTCAACCTCTATCCACTAGCTTTTATACTTGCTACAATTGCTCCTGATTCTGGTGTGAGGTGAGCAGGTCACTCTTTGGTTTGGACCACACTGCACATTCATGTCTTAGTGGAGATGTTCTAGATTCACATCATAGGACTGAGGATGAAGGAGTGGGCCTCTGCACTACAATGCTCCTGGACCAGCGAGCTTCACTTGGAAGCACAGGGGAGCATTGCTGGAAGAACTTTCAGCACTGGCCCAGGGATTACTGATTTTCAGCAGAGGCTTTGACCCAAACTCAGTTGCTTTTAAGAAATAATCTCTAATATTAGAGAACGGAATTAAAAAGTTGAAATAATAAAATGCTGCAACCAAATATTATGAAATTTAAAAATATTAGAAAACAAAGCCATACATTGATGAAGTGATCCATCATGAGCTTTGCTATGAGACACTGTGGTGCCATTTGCTTCAGAGGACGCTCAGGTCATGCAGTTGTGTGTAATTACAAGGAAGCAATTGATTGAGTTTAGAAGCAAGCTTGCTGCAGCTTTTAGCTGGACTTTTAGTAACTTTACACAACATCTAAATGCTAGCAAAAGTATGACCCTAGATATTTGAATAAGGTATTTCTAGGCAGTAAAATTACCTAACTGCTTCTGATGGAAAGTGGTCCATCTGGGAAAAGGACCATTTCTGTTCAAATTCAACCTTGGAGTAAACAGGTTACACGGGCACACCTTCAACCTTCTTCACAGTCAAATGTGGTTTGGTCCTCTGCACCTCGTTGCCTAAACAGGTTTGCTTACACCCTGTTTCTTTCTCTACTCCTCGAGTTTGGTTTCCCATACCAGCCAAGCTAAGCATAAGCTGTAATTAAGAGAATAATGCAGAAACTGAGGAGACAAAATAGAAATTGAAACCTAATTAAGATTAAGTAAAATTAGTTTTACTTAATAGACACCTACACTAGCCTGAGAGCATAAGCTTATTAGTTCTATTGATGGGTCTCTATTAAGATTCTGTCCCTAAAAACATGGCTCATTATCAATCTAAGCATGCGGTGATACATCCTAAAGAAGATCTCCTTCTCGCTGGCTTAAATGGAGTGAGTGCTTAGAGGAAGACGAACCGGGAGGGAGACACGAGTGCCACGGCGCACGGCGCCTCCTCTCCCCACTGTAAGGGCCTCCAAGACAGCTTTGACAGGGGTAAAAATGGAAGGTCTTTGTGCAAATTTTAAGCTTTTGTACTCTGTTGGATACGGCAGGAACAAGCTGTAGAGTTTCTCCTAACGAATGACCATTTTCTTCTCAAGGACATTCTGAAGAACATTCAAATCATTCACATGCTCATCTGCCTTTTGTTCTTTATGAGATCTGATATGAAACAGATCCACATGTGAAAATGCAAAATGCAATCATCAGTCTAATTAACTGTTTTTATGAGTTTGTCCACTGTTATCTCCCATAACACTTCATATCCATTAACACACCTAAAAGATGTGATGTGGGATTCGCCCTGCATGCTATAAATATGTTTTATTACCATTGGCTAATAAAGAAGCTGCTTTGGTCTATGTCAGGGCAGAATATAGCCAGGTTAGGAGAGACAGAGAGAGAGAGAGGAAGAGAGAGAGAGAAGGCGGAGTCAAGAAGACTCCATGTAGCTGCTGAAGGAGACAAAGGCCAGAATCTTCCCAGTAGGCTACAGCCTCGTGGTGATACATAGATTAATAGAAATGGGTTAATTTAAGGTGTAAGAGTTACACCAAAGCCTGAACTAATAGACCAAGCAGTGTTATAATTAATATAGTTTCTGTGTGATTATTTGGGTCTGGGCAACTGGGAAACATAAGAACAGTCTCTGCTTACTAAGATGCAAGCTTATGGGGGGAAATGAAATCAATTTTTCAAAATAATACCATTTCTTTAAAATCTGGTACCTTGAAAAATAAGATTTTTAGGCTTTCACTTGAATGAATAATCACTGTTACTACTTAAGCAATGGATCATTCTTCATGTCCCATGGGTAGTAGGTATCTGAAAAGCCCTCTGAGAAGGCATTGTGAATGCCCACCTTATTCTGATTTATGCTTGGAATGCACATAAGAAATGAGATTCTCTTTCTCAGCAACAGCATATTCACATTTTGAGCTGAATAATTCTTTGTGAGAGAGGATGGCCTGTGCATTGTGCATTTAAGGTAGCGAGCAGCAGCCTCTGATGAGATAGATAGCAGGACATGTCAGCCCACATCGCAGCCTCTGATGATGAGATGGCAGGACATGCCAGCCCACACTTACACTGGTGGTGACAAGGAAAATGTGTCCACACATAGCCAACTATCCCTTCTGAGGGAAAAAGGGGGAGGGCTTCAAGTTGGGGACAAACCTGTCGCAGAACCCCAGATAACTGTACTTACTCTAAACTCTCAGTTTAAGAAAATTCTCCTCAGATAGCTGAAGGTATGGCATGCCCTTATCCAAAGGTGTTGTTGGAGTTCACTGCAAGCCAATGTTTGAAATTGATCAATTCTATCTATATGAAATATGATCAATATGGGAGTCAGAATGGAAGCCTCTTGCTGTTTGGAACTGACAAGTTCTGGTCCCTGCTTAGGAAAGCAATGGAGGTCTGACATCACCAACTGGATTTTTCTCCTTGTTTCAGTTCATTCCTTTATTCCCTAGCACCATTCAACTTGATGAGATCTTGTTCCCTTTCTGCCTGCCTATAGCAGCTCCGAAAGAGAGGGTAGAAAGAAACAGATCCTGTTAGGACCATCAGCGGGAAGGCAAGGGGTGAGAACACTTGATGCTTACACACTGGGTAAGCTGTGCATTTTAAAGTATCTAAAGCAGACATTGGGGTCTCTGTCTCTTGTGCTACATGCATGGGTGAGGTCATTGAGATAGTGTGGAGAAGAGCCACAGAGGAATCCTGGCAGCTTTGAGCACGAGAAAGGGGGGACTATTGGAAAGAGGCCTGAGAATAGGAGTAAAAAATGTGAAGATTTTTTTTCCAGAAATTGTCAGTGGTATGGCTGGGGGGCGGGGGGGGATTCTAGATTTTTCATCAAGTTCCAAAAATACAGTGGAAAGTAACTGAGGAAGATACCCATTGTTGACCTCTGATGCCCCCACAAACACAGAGTGGCCAGCATATTCTTTTACTCATATACATACACACTCAGACACACACAAGGATGCACATTCACCCATACAGGGGTGCACAGTCATCTACCTGCGTGCACATTCAGATACACCTACACACGTACACACTTAGACACCGTACACACAACATAAATACAGGCACAAAAAATGTAAGCAAGTAGAACAAATACAACTGAAAGATACCCTCTGGTAATTGCCTTGTAAGGAAATAGCAAAATGACCTCGTTGAGTTCAGAATGAAAGGATTCCTTGTCTGGAACATTTGAACTCACAATGAAGCTCTGAAACTCATTAGATCACCAAGTAAATCAAACCTAAGCTGAAATAGTTATTCATTTCCATAACTTGGCTTCCTTTCTTTTTTTTTCTCGAAGACGCCTAATACACTAAAAACACAGAAAATGTAAATGCCACTATGACATATCTCACTACTGTTCTGATGTTAAAGAAGTCACTTAAAAAGCAATCTTCATCTATCCAACTCATCAGCAGAGCATCCAAATTTCTGGTAGATTTTCCATTTATGTAATTTGATACTATGAACATACACACGTACACATACACACACATGCCCAAAAAATGCTTAAAGCAAGGATTTGTTACTCTTTCTATAAAAAGAGCATATTGATTTGCAATTTAAGTGCAAAGGCAACTGGTTAGCTTTCCAATAAATTTAATATCCACAAGAGTTTCTACCCTAGAGCTAGTTAATCTCAACTTTTAGAATTAGGTACTTAGAATGATTTGGACGTGTATAAAGCAAAAACAAAATAAAAATGCCCAAAGGATTTTGGTGGCTGTTCTTCAGTTATGTGTATTTTAAATGATATCTTTGGAAACATAATTTAAAGCCTTGCTGAACAGATTGGTAAATATTACTCATTGATAATGAAAGCTGATTTTTTTAAGAAAAAAAAGGAGAAGATACCACAGAACGAAAAAACTGCATATCCACAGGGGAGACACGGGATAAATGTGGGTACCATTCTCCTATTGCTTTGAAAGTATATAGAGAAAAATGATTGACATTTAGATATTAGCTAGAATTATTTCTTGAGTCAGACAATGGGAAGCTCTCACTTTCCTATAAGAGAATGATATGTCTAGCTGGGCACTATGAATTTAATGAATAATTTTAGTTTCTATGAAGTAGCCATTCTTACACAGGAGAACATGCAAACCCCACCCCTCATTTATTAACAATAGTTAATGTTAGATGCTCACTAAGCTCCCACATAGACCGTCTCTCCACAGTTTCATCACAGCTCCCATCAAAAGGGATTTCTGTCCCTCCCATGAAAATAAACCAAAGGAAATATGAAGTCATAACTCTGAGGAGAAAGTGTGAAAATAAGGAATAAAACAAGTCCCTGGGCCCCAGACTCCTAGGTTCAGCCCCTTTATTGTTTACCAGTGGTTATATTTAAAATAAATGACAGGAAGCGAGAATACCAAAGTTCTGTGTTATGCAGGAAGCTAACATATTTGTAACTCCATTCAAATTTCAAAATATAGTTCATATACATAAAGAATGTATGGTTTATTATGGAAATTGGACTTGTGGTAAAATGCATGTTAAACTAAGGAGCTGAGGTCCCTTGACCTGTGGTAGCATCACGATCTCTCAAAGACTCTATATACCCTTCCACTTGTTAATGTGTTTGACACCTCCTCAAGGTTCTTAGGCTCTGATTACTTCCAACATGCGGAAAGGAAAATGAAGGCACAGTTCAACAGCCCATGGAAATGGACAACAAACGAGGCTTCCACTACACACCAATTAGAGATGAGCTGGTCATTTGGGTTTCCAGCTACTCAGGAAGCTGAAGCAGGCAGGAAGATGGCAATCTTGAGGGTTGCCTGGGCTTCAGAGCGAGTTCAAGGTGAGCCTGAACAACTTAGTGAGACACTGTCTCAAACTACATAGTTCAAAGCAGCCTGGGGATGCAGCTCAGTGTGGGAGCGTTTGCCTGGCTGCCAAGTGTTGATACATAACCAAAGGCTTGCTCAAGCCACAGGAGGGGCACTCACCTTAGAGTCGCTATATTCATTCCTATCCCATTTCTCTCCAGGACAGGGATAATCAGATCCTTTATGTAGAAATGGTTTGTTTTTATCGCTCATTTTGAGATAAGAAAGATGCAAGACTTTAGCTTTAAGCTGGGTGGCAAATTCCTTCAAACAGATAACTATATTTTCATTCCTCAAATACCGATGAGTTTTCAAGGTTCTTGGTAGAACCCCTGGACCAGTAACAGTCTAGCATCATTTGAAAACCCTTAAAGAACATCCAGACATCTCTGTACCATTGTACAAGATGGACATGAGCCCCCAGTTAGTGCCATTAGAAGGTCTGACCAAACCTGTGCTAAGTAGGAAAGGAAATTCCATGTTTCCTTCACATATCCCACATCCCATCCTACAGTCTGCTTCGGTTCATCTCTGTGTCCCCCTACATTTCTTTTCCTAGACTCTCAAGAGCAAAACAGCTACGGGAAGGTCACAATAACTAGATGTTACCTGTACCCGATGTCTCTCACTGAACAGAGTGAGTTTCAAGGTAAGCCTCAGAGAAAGACATGGTACTCTCAGAACCAGCTCAGTAACCACATCCAAACCCTGTACACCTGCCGTTCTTCTTTCCAGAGGCAGAATGTTGGCTCCAAGGAGACACATTCCCAACACATATTGTATCTCTGTGGCCCAACACTGCCTGGCTTCTGTCTTCAAACTTCTACCTGGGCGCTGGTAGCCATGAGTCTTGGGTGCACGTTTTGGACATCAGTACAAGCTCAGTGTCTCCTCTTTCTGTTACTATTTGCTTGTGTGGGGCAGGAAGGGCAGCTAAATGTGGAAAGTGTCAGTAACTGCTCTAGTCACGATACCTGAAGACTAGGGAAGGACATCAACTCTGTACGCGCAGAAATGGTACAAATATAAACAGACATCATTTTCTAAGTACAAATAAACAAATGAGGTATGTGTCAAAACCTGGCTGCCCCATAGTGAGAGAACAGTTAATAATCACATCACTGTTGGATACAATATATCCATTCAAAGGCATGGCTTATTGACATATGTTAAGTGAAAGAATATTCCTCTCCTAGAATTAAAGAACTTTCCTGCCTTCTCTGTGTATTTCCCAAAATTCTAAAATCTATTTAGTGCTGTGGTTGAACTGAGAGCCTTGTATACACTCAGCAAGTGCTTTACACTATCCTGTGACTATTAACTTTTATAATTATAAAAGGACAACCTAAGAACCTTTAGAAACCCAGTGTGATAAAAATTTTATTGGGTTGAGGGTTAAGGAAATACAGATACAATATATATATATATATATATATATATATATATATATATATATATATATATTTCTATTGGTTGAGCACTTGCTTGCCATACACAAAGCCTTGGGCTCAACCATTAGCACCACACATAGTTTTTTGTTATTTTTTGTGGCTTTCTCATTTGTAGATCCTTTTCCCAGAGATTTCCCAGGAAATCCCTATCCCGCTGTAATAACAAGAACAACAGACTTTTCTTTCTGTAATGCACATGTGATTATATTCCTCTCCCCATCCCTCTCCCCGTATCAACCTCCTTCCTCATTATTCCCACTTCACCTGTGTTCTTCTATCCCCACTCCCTTATTTTTCTTTCACCTCCCCATCAATGAATCCTTTCTACTCTATTAAACTTCAAATTAATACATATAAAATGCACAAATCTAAAAATTTGAAACTAAACTCCCCATATAAGAACATTTGCTGGACAAGCGGTGGTGGCTCTTGCCTTTAATCCCAGCACTCACGAGGCTGAAACAGGCAGATCTCTGTGAGTTTGAGGCCAGCCTGGTCTACAGAATAGCATACTATCAGGGTCTGGGTGACGTTCAGCCACAGATGAAGCATCTGTATGCTCCCGTCCTCCAAGACTCAGGACCATCGTGAAAGAGGGGTGAAAAGATTGTCAGAGCAGGAAGTCAGGGGATAATGGAGTGGAACAGTACATTTCGGACATGGTAGGTCATAAAGTCACAGCAGCAGCAGTTGTCAGCTTAAGACCCAAACAAGATGAAGCCATTCAACTGTCTAGCATGAAGTAGGAAGGGGGTTCATGAGCCCTCACCCCTAGCAGATGAGCTATGGACAGTTGATGGCTTCTCAGAGAGGAAGATCAGTTTAATTTAAGGGTATGGATCCTGATGGGTGGAGCAGATCCAAGTGATGGGTTCAATTCTCAAGAGTACATGAACAGCACAAATTAGAGACAATGGGTTATTTGGGAAAAAAAAAAACACATAGTTGGAATAGGAAGGTGGAACTGTTAAGAGTTCTAGGAAAGAATTAGTAGTAAATATAACCAAAATACATTGTATGCTATTCTCAAAGAATTAAAAAATATTTAAATTTATGTGTATGTATATATATACACACATAAGCATATATTTTCAGTGATATCTATTTTCTATTTGAAAACCCCTTCAGATTCCTTTATTGGGCATTTCTGACCTCCAGTCATTCCATCTTTGCAGAGTCTCCTTCTTCCCTGTGAATCTTCCCCTTTCCTTTCCCTAATCCCCATTTCTGGCCCCCATGCATCAGGCAATGTGAACTCAACACCCTGGCTTCTTTCTTCACCGCCCAATATCCTGCCAAATATCTTCCCACTATTCAAAACCTACATTATTTAATCAATATGTATTTCATTTTACAGACCAGAGATAATGAGAGTATCTGCCTTACGGGATTGTTGAGGGAATTTAGCAGGCTAAGACAGATAGTAAGCAGTAGAATTACTCAAACACAGTAATCCCTTCACTTGTGTTAGCATCAATTGAACCCTCAACCTCACCTGGACATGGACTGCACAAGACAAAGAGCTTTGGGCAGCCTTCCCCGTACTGTGCCTGAGGGTCATTTAGTATGTCTGTCTTCTCTCCATGATGATGAGATGTATAGGTCAGGGACAAATTAGTGTAGTCATAGTGGTTTCCCATGAATTCTCCTCAAACTGAAAACACTGGAGTAAAACAGCCACAAACACTGGCTTTTGATTTGAGACATCAAACGATCTGAGACTAGGACTAAGGGGCCCCTGGATAATGACGCTAACTGTGGTAGGGGTGACACTTGCATCAGGGTTCTGACATTCTCGTTTGATGTCCTCACTTGTTCTCTGAAGGATTCATGGTAAGCTATCCACGGTATAGAAGATGGACTTGAAAATTTTTCAGTAAACAAAATCCAACCGAGAGCAAGGAAGTGATCATAGGCAGAAGGAAAGTGTCACCACACTGCTTGCTGTTTTGGTGCAAGTTCCTTATGCATCCTTGTCCGTGAGACTTTTCTCTCTGCTTTTGTGAACATCCCAAAGGTTTCTGCTGTACAAGTTAGCCAAACACACTAGCACAAATGAACCCACGGTTTCCATAACAACGCACGATGGAACTTCCAAACAATAGGATTCGTATGAAAGCAAATCTGTGTAGCCGAGTGCCCACCTGTGCATGGAAGTCTTTTTCACAGGCTTAGGTGAAGTAAGATGCTAACCCATGCTGAGCTTGGTAATGTACCACCTGCATTTAGAAACCTGCCTGAGCTCTGAAATGTAAGGCAAAATCCCACTTTCGAGAGAGCTAAGCACAATAAATAATTAATGGCAATAAACACCCTGCTAATATAAATGCAAATGCTGATCATTGAGCCTGCTCAATTTACATGCAAATGTCTTTTTAAAAATCTATCAATAGTCGAAAATCAATAGTGTTAGTGATGAGAAAGTGATTTCCAAAGCTTTTTTTTTTTTATGGTAAAAAAAAATCAGTAAAAACAGTTCTTCTGGCTCCCACATCCCCTAAGGCCACAGCCCAGGTTTGGGAATCAGAATCTTCAAGTAGATACTGATTCATTCTACAATCTCAGGCAGTGCATCTGTGTCCTTGTTTCCCTAGGAAAGCAGCAAAGAATGTCCAGAGGCAGGGAAACTTAGAGGTCATTTAGACATGAGCAGATGGGGGACACCCTGTGCCAGCGTACTTCCAGGGAAAAGATCCCGCAATGGCCAACTAGTTACAGTCTCGGATTCCCAAGTTCTTCTGTCCTCCCGGTTCCAAGAAGCCTGTTTTCTTTAACTGAGGTTGACAGACACAAACCACTAGTCATCTCCCCAAAGAAATGTCTGTGTGGATTCATCAGTTTGTACCACTTTACATAACAAAGGGGTCAAGTCAGGACACAAGCCGCATGCTGACTGTTTGACCGTGAAGCTAGAACGATGGAGGATTAGCTGTGTGGTGTGCTCTGTGATAAGTCATTCCTTTATTGTATGATCATGACATAGTGGCTATTATCGTTTCATTTCTGTTAAGTATTGCAGGGTGCTTGGCACATCTTAGCACAATAAATGGCACAGCCACCTTTTAACTCATTCCACAGATAAAGACACTTAGACTGAGCCAGCGTACAGAAACCTCACAATGAACTGATAGTCTTCATTCTGGTTAAGAAATTTCAATTTCAGAACACACACACAGGCATATGCACACAAATGTGCACATGCCCACATACCTATAAAGCTTCAAGTTTAAAATGAAACTCTACCTCCATGGTCGGAAATGAAGACAATTCTCTGTGGAACAATATTCTAACCCCATGAATGGAAACGAAGCCAGGTTTCTATGGAATCTGTTACTGAGAGTCAGAAGGTCAACCAATATCATCAGACGAGACCCTGTAACCACACCATGTGAAACTGGTGATTTTAACTTTAACGCACGTGGAGTTTATGTTTATAACTGGAAGTTAGTGATGCACTTCAGAAATGGAGCTATCTTCCAGAGCTTTGGAAGGTACAGACGTCCACCTACCCTCCAATTCAGAGTGCATGTTTGGGTTGACAGGTCTTTAAGTGGGGACCGTTGTAAGGGAGTCAATTGTAGGGTTACTGGTAGGGGTGGGGAAAGAGTTACAGATATGTCAAAGAAGCTGAAATGCTGGACAAGGAGCCAGAGGTCACCACCTGGTAGAAACAAACTGTCACCTGTATCAGTATAGAGAGGGGTTAAGGCAATTGTGCCCAATATAAAATCCTCCCAATGCCTGGGCTGCTGCTCCAAATGACAAGTGAAGACTCCTTTGACAGTTTCCCAGCTCCTCCTGCAGATAACCCGTGCCTTTGCTTCTACCAGAGCCAAACATGAAGTCTTATTTCCTGCTAAGAAGACAAATCATTAGCTTTGAATCAACATCGCATGTCCCTTCTCATAAACAGAGGCCCTTCCATGCCACAGCCATAATCCACAGCCGGTAAAGACCTCCCAGTGTGGCTGTAAGCAGTCCCTCCCCCAAGTCCTCTAAGTCATTCTCATAAACTCCCTGGATTCCCAGAATGACTCCGGGGCAACTGTACCTGGGTCTGTTATTGAGCCCTTAAGAGGAAGGATGGATACTGTTTACATCTCTCTGGGAAGGAATTCTCCAAACAATGATTAGCAATGACTGAGATTATATCAATCACTATGGGTACCTAGTGGCCATATCCCTGTCAACATCATCTGATGTCCCTGAGGCCAACCATCTCTGTTCACTTGGGAATCTCAGCTTTAATACCTTTAATTCCTTCTCTTATGAGGGACCTTATCCAGACAATGAAATCATAGATACTGCCATAATCTATGATCCACTCTCCCTCCCTGATCTGTGACAGGGAGCTATCTTTAAAAAAACTAGAAAGATTCTCTTTTCTCTCATTTTCATTGGGTCTGAACAATGGGGGACATTTCCATGAGATTAGAAACTGTGCGAATGGAGAGGTTATAGCATCGTTCTTAAGTTACCTTTTAATTTGTCCCTGAAGCAACCCTATCCAAAGCTTCAGATATTGTCAAATATTATCCCTGTCAGGTGTAGGGGCTCTCTAGGGGCCAGTGGCATCGCCTCCTGTGGAGGTCTGAAAGCAAATGGCCTCTAAAGAGAGGGACACTATTAGGAGAAATGGCCTTGTTGGAGAAAACATTTTACTGTGGGGGGGGGCGGCTTTGAGATCTCTTTGGCTCAAGCTTCTCTCAGTGAGAGTCAGTTGACTTCCTGTTGCCTGTAAGATGTAGCACTCTCAGCTCCAGCACCATGTTTGCCTGCACACTGCCATGCTCCCAATCCTGATAATAGACTGACCCTCTGAAACTGTATGAGATCCACACCCAATTAAATGTTTTCTTTACAAGAGTTGCCATGGTCATAGTGTCTCTTCACAACAATAAAAACTCTAAGACACCTCCCTTGTCTTAAGTTTAATGGTAGCTGTAGTACTCCTCTGTTCCTCACCTGAATGCTGCAGTAGCTCTGGCTTCTGGAACCCTGTACCCAATGGGAAGACTTTTATCAAATAATCCTCATAGTTCTCACTTTGAGGTTGCCATCTGTTTCCTGCCAGGACCGTGCACCCTGTCTTTGGGCAGGGGTGGGGACAAGGTTTTCCATTTTGTAACCTCTCTGGAGGCAGATGGAGTAGAGGAAGGACAGTTTCCACAGAGACAGGGATGCTAAACAACAGATGTCCAAAAAAGGCTTAAAAGGCCAATGGGTACCAGCAACAAGAATGCCCTCAAAGTGGCACGTTGATTCACAGACAGTGGCTTCTCAGAATTAGAGAAAGTGTTGGAAACACTTATAACAATTTCATGATGTTGCAAAATTGACCTCTGAAAGAAAATTGACAACACAGGAGGAATTGCGCTCATTTAAAGACTTCTTCCTAGCAAAGAGTGTGAGCAGCCCGGGTTTAAAGCTGAATATAAACATGATAGGGAAATCTTAACGCATTCCTTTCTTTTGAGACACTGAGTTAGAAGTACATGGTTTAGATAATACAAATAAAAGTCAATGTGCTCTGCGGACTTAGATCGGCACATGGTGTGTATATAATATGTGTCATTTTTTATATCACTCCCTGTTTAACCATCACAATCAGTCAGAGAATAAGGAGAATCACAGACAACAAAGAACTGGACTAGGGTACAGTAAGCAGGTGGCAGATTCTTGTAGCATTCAGTACATGATATCAGATTTTCTATAATGCCTCTCCACTCAAAAAAAATTAAATTTAAACTGTTAACAACATCATTACTCAAATAAATACAATCTCCCCATGTTTCTATTTTTCTGTACTCTTCTGGTCTTAATCCATGAGCTGGGTCAACAGACATGTTAAGTATCTCTTGCTTTTTACTCTTAGCTGGACTTTCTGTTGTTTTACTTCTGATATTTTTAGGACAGCTGGTTACATCACTTGAAAGATTCTGGCAGTGTCCCTAGGAGAAGGGAACACGTCTTGTTCAGACAAAAATCACTCACAGTCCAATAGCACACAATGTAGTTCATTCATTGAACTTCCCGTGGGCTCTGCAGAAATTTCCTGTGTGGCTTCAGAGTGTTTGCCTACCAGGCCTCCAGTTGTCTGCTACGAACTGGGGACTTACCCATGAGCTATAAATTCTTGTTCCATTCAGGGGGATGATAGAAACTAAGAATAAAGTTGCTGCAGAAATAAATCTGTGACCTGGATGTCATATGATAGTGCAGGTTTGTGGTGACGTTTGTGGATAGGCCATTTCTATCTTTACCTAATGAAGGAGAAGCATGTGAGAGAGAGACACATCTCTGTCACCATTCCTGAGTGGACAAGAATGCACAAAACAATGGGCAATGTAATTGCAAACCACTCTGTCTGTCATCAGAATTCCACATCCCTTGAATTTCATCCCAATGACATCATACTAGCACCTTACTAGCAAGTGGGTATTTTCTTGCTATGTCTCCAATGAGAAGGTTGAAATTCATCAATGGAGTTGCCCAGAGTATTATAATATATATTTGGGTCATTAGTTTTCTTTTTCAAGCACAGAAAAATACTTGGGTTTTATCATGCTATGATCTATTTTACTTGCTATGTATCTCGGCTAAACCGGGTTCTTATATCAGCCACTACACGAAATTTCTTAACCCTCTTGAGCTGTCTTTTTATATTCAAAGGATAAGATAGAGAGAAAGCTGGGTGGAGAAATGATTAAGCATATCATTCACAGACCACTTTGCCTAAGTTGAATCACAGCTTAAGAATCCCCAGCTGTAAAACCCTGGGAATATTCATCAGTCTCTCTCTTCTCAAGCAGTCTTGTCTGTGAAGTGAAAATTGTAACAGAGGACACCCACAGCCTAGAGAGATGACTCAGTGGGTAAAGTTGCTTGCTGCTAAGGCTGGTGGTCTGAGCTTTATCCCTGGGACCCATAGAGCAGAGAGAGAAAACTGACTCCGGCAAGTTGTCCTCTGACCCATAATGATGCCCATGCACATACAAGCCAATAAAAAATTTAATTTTAAAATATCCTTTTGAAGGCTTCAATGAAAAGTCTTCATTTTATACAAAATTCAAATTCTTAAGACAATGTCTAGCCTATGCTAAGTATCACCTAACCTAAGCCTCCCTCAGATCCCTTCCGGGAAGAAATAACTATACTTTTGTAAAATTAATGAAATAAATTTATCTCTTAAAAAGAAAATTATAGATTAGTGGAGGTTCACACCAACAGAAAGGAAGTAAGACAGCCACAAGTTCAAAGCCAGACTCAAGTGTATCATAAGTTCCAGGCCAGCTGGGCTACAAATAAGACCTTGTTTCAAAAGAAAGAGACAGAAAATTACAGAAATATTTGGTGATCTCTGGTAGTTTCTTCCAGAGGACAAAATAAAATGAGCAAGATAAGCATAGGTAAAACAGGAGAACTTTTACATAATGTCATTCAACTAAAAATTCATTCTCTACAGAAGAAACTAGGCTCTGTGGCAGTAGGATGGGGATATTAATCATGTCTATGGATCAACAGAAGTGATGGGAAACAATCCACCACCATCTAGCATGCACTTACCTCACCCTGGAGCAATATAGAGTTCTCAATTGCCTTTACTAATATGCTGAGATGGCCACCTTTCTTTATTCTCTTCTGGAATTGTTCATTGCTTGAGATTCCCAATGCCCTAGTCATCTCCTAAGTTAAAAATAAAAGTCAAGTATTTTTAAAACCCAACCTAACCTCTGCCTTGTTAATCTCACTATTCTAAATAAGAGATTTCATGAGACTCTTGATCAAAATCTTATGTCATAAACAAAAGTTAATTTTAATGAATCTGAGACTAAAACACATATAAGTCTATAAAACTTTTAGTGAATAAGAGGAAAAAAATCTTCCCAAATTTTCTATAAGCAACAAATTCTCATCTGGGCCTAGCAGGCACAAAACCCCGGGTTCGGTTGTAAAAAGAAAGTAGAAAAGGAAAATTTAGACTCAATACCAAAACACGTTCAATAAAAGGAAGAAAGAAATTGAGCATCATCAACATTTCAAACTTTTGCTCTAGACCATTAAGAGAATGAGCAGAAATTACAAACCACATTCAACAAATTGTGCCTTAATGACTCGGGAATTCAACAACAAAAACCAAAAAAAAGCCTCCAGTAAAAAAAAAAAAGTAGATGATTTGAATAGATAATTCACTAAGAAAAAGTAAACAAACAGCAATTAAGCCCATGGAAACAAGCTGGACATTTTCGGCCACTTGAGTAATGCCAGTTCTTGGGGGTAAGAGGAGGATCCACAAGAGACAAAGAAGGGACGGGGAAGGATTGTGTTAGGAAAGTGCAAATCCATCCATGGGTAAAAACCATAATGACACCCACTGTGTCGGTTACACTTCTCAATGTTGTAACAGAACACCTGGCAGAGGCAACTCGAGGATTAGCTCGAGGGGACAGTCCATCATTGTGGGGAAGTCATCATGTCAGAGACCAGGGATGTGGATCCATTCCACCTTGACCAAAGGCCAAAGAGTTCAAGCCTATTCTTGCTCCTTCAAGATTATTGACAGGAGGTTTGACTCAAGGTGTGGCTACTAGTAGGATGTTTTGACCTAGACTGTGGCTTCTTGATGCTTGGGGTATTGAGAAGGTGATTACTTTGTTTGTTCCTTGTATCTTGGTAAAGAAGTCTTTTGTCTTCCTGTTCCTCTCTAGAATGGGGTATAGAAAGCCTATAAGACATAAACTCGGGCAGATTCAGTATTCACTGGGTTGCCCTCCTGACTCTCTCCTATATCTCTTCTTTTGTATCTTGATTTCTTCTACTTTCTATTTCTTAATCGTCACGCTTTCCTCCAAGCCCAGACAAACAAACCGGGTGGGACTTAACTGATGTTGTCATCCAGACACAGGATAAGGCATCATTCCAGCAGGATTGGGAGGCAGCTGGTCACACTGAACTCATGGTCAGGAAACAGAGAGAGACCGAAGCTGATGCTCAACTCACTTTCTCCTTTTTAGTCAGTGTAGGACCACAGCATGTAGAATGGAGCTGCCCATACATAGGTAAATTATTCTACCTTATTAAACCAAGTCTAGAAACTTCCTCAAAGGCATACCTTGAGTGATTCTAAATCTTGTCAAGCTGACAGTTTCAACCATCACATACCCATTGCTGTATACACCAACTAAACGTATTGTTTTAAAACACTGAAAGAAAACACATGGGAGTAAGGCAATTAGAAGCATAGGCAAAGATTGTAGCAACAAACGTACTGTGTGTATGTGTGTGTGTGTGTGTATTCTAGTATGGTAGGCAGAAAAACTATCAATAAAAAAATCAATAGCTGAGCAATTTTGATCTCAGACTATTACAAACAAGCCTATTTGAATGACCGGAAAAAACTTTGTGGCACTAGCCAATACTAAAATCTAGCAAGTATGTCTAGAAACTGGATCCCTTCCACATACTTGTGTATTGTTGGAATAGAAGACAATACCACTCTCTGGAAGAGTGCGACTATTTCTTCTAGAACTAAAAATAGATGTATTGTCCCACCCAGCAGGTTCACTCTTAGCTGCTTATTCTACAGAATCCAAACTTACTTCCATGAAGAAAATGGTTTAATATGATGTGACCAGTGAAAAGTAATATTAATTTATCATTAAAACAGAGAATGATGATAACTGGGCAGAATTAGATTTAAAATGATACTAAAACTATGTCAAGTTTCAGAAATTAAAACTACAGATTAGACTAAGAGTTTGCAGGGAATGACTAGAAAGATTAGAGCTATAGGGAAACAGGATTAATGAGCATGGTGGTTTATACCCCCACCAAGTGTATCCATGAAAATATTCACATAATTTATTTTTAATTAAACAATTTATTTTTAAGAAAGAAGAAGAAAAGAAAAGGAGGAACTGCACAGTCATTGCCTATGCAATAGATTCATTGAGGAGGTAAAGACAGAGACCTTAAAACAAAGGGATTAATAGGAAAAGAAACAGAGGGTTCCAAGAGGAATAGGGCTGGAGTATTTAGTGTGTCACATCAAAACCTAGACAACATCAGGGAGAGAAACAATTTAGAGCCTAGGAAGGAGACCCAAAGAAGGTAGGACCAGAAAGAAGACAAAGATAGGAGGACAAACCAAAACAACACACTGAATATCTGGAGAGAACTAATTCTGTTTGGTGTCTTGTGGTGGTTTGAATAGGAACGGCCCCAATGGACTCCTAGACTTAAATGAATGACCATTAGGGAGTGGATATTTGAGAGGGATTAGGAAGTGTGGCCTCATGAGAGTAGGTGTGACCTTGTTAAAAGAAGTGTGATAATGGGGGGCAGGCTTTGGGGATTCAAAACTCAAGCCAGGCCCAGTGTCTTGTCTCTCTTCCTGCTGCCTGTGGATCTGGATGTAGGAATCTCAAGCTGCTTCTCCAGCACCATCTGCTTCCTGCCATGATGACAATGAACTAAACCTCTGGAACTGTAAGCAAACCCCAATTAAGTGCTTTCCTTTATAGTAATTGCTGTGGTCATGGTGACTCTTCACAGCAATAGAACTCTGGCCAAGACCACATCACAGGATAATCGTAGCAAATCGTATATCCAAGCTTCTAACATAAATAATTAGAAAAGATAATAATATCCTTTGGTAACACAATTCATTTTTTTATTTATTTTGATTTCCACATGTAAGCCCACAGGGGACCTTTTAAAACCAAGCTCTTAATTACTCCTTCCACACGAAGCAAGGGATGAAGGCACAAATTCAGAGGCAATGAGCATCATTTTGACAAGATTAACCATCTAAACACCTTCAGGCTGCTGTTTCCACCAAGCCCTGTTCTTAGAACACCCAGGTATAGTTGCTGAATTCTGAGGTGGTTTGAGAATGATGTGTTCCAAGGCAAAACTGAATCCCAAAAGAAAATTAAATACAAGATGGAGCATGAAATTGGGACCTAGATTTCGACCAAGTAAGTTACCTCTCTGAGATTGCCTTTCTCCATCCATAAAATGGGAATAGTAATATCCACTGTAAAGAACAGCATGGGCATTAAATAAAATACTCTGGGAAAGGCATCAGTTACATGCATGGCATGTTCCAGGTGCTTTATGGATATTAATTATTAAAACTGTTATGTGTAGTTACCCTAAACCAAGTGAGAAAACAGAAATACAAGATGATGATCAACAAAAGTGGGGGGAGGGAGGCAAATCATTTCTTTCCAAGTGAAATTTTAGGATACACAGTCCTTGCAGTCAAAATCTCAGACCTGAACATTCACATTATAAGGCCAAACTAAGGAGGCTTTTTCACGGAGACAGAGTATACCAAAGCAATACTTTATTTGGCTGTACATCTGTTTACGAATCTTCACCGCTGTCTCTGAAAATGAAGAAATATGGCCCTCATTTGGTTTGGATTGTGCACGTCTTCATAATTTTCACAGAAGTTTCTCTATCCTTCTACTTACTGGGGGAAAAAAGGAAAGAAATCCATTTCAGGTCATTCAGAAAGGATAGTGGGAAATGAAGGCTCTGTGGTATCAGTAAGGTTTGGAAGGTATCTTTACACTCTGGGATCAGGGAGCAGAGCAAGACCCTGTGAACCATTAGCATGGCCATGCTCACCAAGCCTGTGGCTTCATCCAAATCAACTCAAGCCATATGATGTAACCCACTGGTTGCCATTGGTCACTGATCAGAAAGAATTTTGATATTAGAAGGGACGCACAAGATAAAACAGGGTCCAAGCAATAAAGTTTTCTATGTGATTTCAGGAAGATGAGGGTGGAGGTCCCAGGGTGAAGGGAGAAGCGTGAAGAAATGTGTGGCTAGCACCATAGAGGAAAGACGTGTCAATTTCAGAGAAAGTGACAGAGGCTAGGATTCTAGCCAGCTGGGGTGTGGTCCTGAAGATGACTAACTTGGACAGTGTTATTAGTGGAAATGTCATTCTAGGTCATGAGAAAGATTTGGAGAATAAGTCACTTATATCATCTCCTACTTCTTAGAAAAAAATAGAAAGATGGGGAATTTGATCTATAATGTGCTGGCTAAGTTTTTGGGAATCCAGTATGGAAAAAGTATTTCTATTAAATCTATTCTATCTTCCCCTGCAAAACCCTAAGGCTTTTTCCTTCGGAAGTCCTGTAAAGCACCCTAAGCCGAGAGCCTCTGCCTGTGAAATTGAGACTGGGGAAGACCAGAGACAGGGGGAGCATAGAGTGCATGGTGGGTGGCATGAACAGTACTTCTATCTTCAAAGCTGTCTCTGATTGTTAATTAATCCACCCTTTCTGCACCCAAACACAGCAGTAAACAGGCATCTAAAAAACCGGACAGAATTAGGCAGAAGGAACACCAAGAGTCACAAAGCACATATAGTAAAGAAAGGACATTGAGCCTATAATTCATGATCCTAGAGAAGCTAAATAAGAAGGTGAACCCAAACAAAAACATATAGTCATCCTCCTGGATATTAACCTTCATCAGGCGATGAAAGGAGACAGAGACAGAGACCCACATTGGAGCACCGGACTGAAATCCCAAGGTCCAAATCAGGAGCAGAAGGAGAGAGAGCACGAGCAAGGAACTCAGGACTGCGAGGGGTGCACCCACACACTGAGACAATGGGGATTTTCTATCGGGAACTCACCAAGGCCAGCTGGCCTGGGTCTGAAAAAGCATGGGATAAAACCGGACTCGCTGAACATAGAGGACAATGGGGACTGCTGAGAAGTCAAGAACAATGGCACTGGGTGTTGATCCTACTGCACGTACTGGCTTTGGGGAGCCAAGGCAGTTTGGACGTTCACCTTACTAGACCTGGAAGGAGGTGGGAGGTCCTTAGACTCCCCACAGGGCAGGGAACCCTGACTGCTCTTTGGGCTGATGAGAGAGGGGGAGTTGATTGGGGGAGGGGGAGAGAAATGGGAGGCGGTGGCAGGGAGGAGACAGAAATCTTTAATAAATAAATAAATAATAATAAATACATAAATAAATAAACAAATAAAGAGTGTGAGTGATACCACAAACCAGGACCACCCTCACTTAAAAATATAACATTGCGTTGGGATACTCCAAACATTGAGATAAGGTCATCTCAGGTGAAAAGCACTTAGTGCTACCACATGCCAACTTCTAAAAATATTCTTAGTAAAGAAGATAAATAAATTTTAATCCAAACAATCATCCTTGCTTCTCCTGAGTTTGTTAACCTAACCGTGAGCAAGAAAGAAAACCTTACTAAGCCAGAAAGCACTAGATGATCAAAGAAAAAATAGGATTCAATAGGAAAACACATCAAGATAGGCAGAGTTAAACACACACACACACACACACACACACAGAGAGAGAGAGAGAGAGAGAGAGAGAGAGAGGTGAAGGATAAAGAGAGGGAAGGGTGGAGAAAGAGAAGGAGGGAGGGAAGGGGACTGGTTACTTATTACTAAAATGATTTGGTTTAATCGTTTTCAAATTTGTAAAAGACCTAGTTCTTTTAGGAGATTTGGCACCCGACCTTGAGAACATGATTCATTTCTGTTAGTGGACCTTAACAGACCATTTGTTTAAAAATATTCTAATATATCAAAAGTAGACACAGAGTATACAAAACTACACAAAAGAATTTTATTCATGAAATTATTTTCATAGAAATTATCATTTTTATCAATTTTTGTAAATAAATGGCCTAAAAAGACACTCCATTCTCAGTAGGTTCCCTTCATGGTATACAAAGTACTAGAAAATAAAGTCACAATTGTTTCTCTTTTAATATCTCTAGCCAGATTCAAATCTTGGCTCTGATAAGAATGTTAGTAGGCAGGTGCTATGAGGGAAGGATATTAGACATGGAAATATAGTATGGATGTATTTTCTCAAGATTTATTTATCCTATTCGTATTGTGAGTGCCTGCTGGTCTGTGTGTGCACCATGTGCACTCAGTGCCCACAGAATCAGAAAAGGGCATTAGATTTCCTGAAACTGGAGTTACAGGTAGTTATAAGCCACCATGGAGGTGTTGGGAAATGAACCCAGTTCCTCTGCAGGAGCGGTAAGTGCCCTTAACCACTAAGCCATCTCGTCAGCTCACAGGAAATATATTTTGAAAGAAACTTCTTTACAAAAGGCAGACTAGGCAACTTATGGATATTATAGAAAACCCATGAAATAATTGTTCACAGCTGGTCATGTTTTGAGAGATTCGGAGCATATGATCACTTCTGTCTCCAACTTCCCACAAGCTGTTCAAATCACTGAACGTGCCTTAAAATACTAACAGTATAAAAGGTCCTTCCTGTTCTGCAACTTGACTGGACTCATTCCCCTACCCTACTTCACCCCAATCCACCTCCCCGATGCTGATCCACAAGTTCTCCAGTGAGAGACCCCATTATTTTCCACTGCCCAAAGTGGCTTTATAGACTGAGCCACCTCCTATCTCCTTTGTACCTACAGAAGCCTACATTTCCAAATCTATCAGCCACCAAACTTTATTCCTTAGGTCAGTGAAGCAATTGAGAAAGAAGCAGAGGGTACAGAAGAACAAATCTTGAGATTGAGGATGAGATCTCCTTTCCCAAGGAGTTCCTGTTTTCCACAAGAAAAACCCAATGCATAGCTATTAGCCAAGGAACCACCAATGCCTCTTTAGAACAACCCCATGGCTCATGCTATTGTGGCTAGTAAGCATTCTGTGTTTCAAGAATGAATTTGCTGAGAAATCGGGTAATGACTGAAGCAGATACAAATGACTAAATTAGCATAAATGTGGAAAAGTTCAATAAGAAGATACATAATTGGTGGTTAGTCATGTCTTAACTTAATTCTGAAGCATCAGCATCAAGATATTGATTGTTCTTCCCAGCTGGGACTGACCCCATTTTCTCCTTGTTGATTGAAATAAAAATTGCTGAAGGTAGCTTCTTTTTCATTACTTGTGGTTATGTGCCGTGTGCAAAAAAGAGAAAAAAAAAAAAAAGAGGAATCCATTCCCTAACATTAAGTCTCCATCAAACACCTCAATTTTGTGGGCTTGGGCCATCAATCCATAGGAATACAGCAAGTGGTTTGGGTTTGGCTTCTCAGATATTTGTGATATTTTGTGTTTTCTACAAACTTTGATTGCATTTGTATTTATCCTCACATGATCTCAGTTTGGTTTTTTCAGCATATGTGGCTGACAACTGTAATACAATGACTATTTTTCTTCCCATTTTCATTGAAACAGAAACATTTATAAGAGACATTAATAATGGCGCCATAATCGCAGCCTGTTCTATTTTGAACTGGTAGTAGATTTCTCTGCCAAAAACAATCCAAAATGGGGAATCAAACATGTGGTCAAAGCCACAGCAAAGTTTTGAAGTTGACACAGGGTCAGAAACTCAGAGAGGGTAACTGGGAACATGATGGGAGACCGAAAAATAGCACAGGGGTTGCAAAGCTTTGCTTCTGCAAGTATTTACTGGGTGAATCATTGTGCTTCCTCTACTAAAACTAAAAAGCTAAAACCCAGACTACACTAGTGGTCTCTACACAGAAATTCTAACACAGGGCTTTCCAAAAAGCATAAAAGTCATAAAAGTATTGAACATTTAAGAGTATTTTTTCTAGAGTATGAGAACTGAGAAATATTATTCATTACCTAGGTCCACTTTAACCTTTAGATGCAATAACAAGCAAGCAGGAAGAAGATAGGAAGAAACTTCGTAAACGCACACACATGTGTGCGTGCAAACACACAGAGCACCCTATCCCTCTCACCCCTATTACCATTCATTTGATAATGATTAGATTGTAGCAACAGAAAGTTAAGCCCTCAGCCCTGCTTTTGCTCGGAGTGCTTGACAAGCATGAACCTCCGACCAGCGACAGTCTTCAACATATCCCCATTCCTGAAAGAGCATGAATGTAAGCCTAACATCTTATGTGCAATTTATGGTTGAAATCAGCTACACGTTGCTGTATTAATGAGTGTCAATGCATATACATTTATTTGGGCTTATGGCTCCAGTAAGCTAAACATCCATGGAGGTGGGGAAAGAATGACAGCTAGAGCAGGACAGTGGACATCACATCTCAACTGGATCCAGGAAGCAGACCAAGAGTAGGGAGAGGCTAACACCCTCGAAGACTGCTTCAAGTGACAACCTTCCTTCAGCAAGGCTGCACTTCCTAAGGGTCCCATCAGTGCCACAAACAGGACCCCCAGCTGGCGACTGTGTGTTCAAATACACAAGACTGTGGGGAACACTTCTCACTGAAACCACCACCGCTACCACACCCCTTTCACTTGACTGTCTATATGTGTTCCATGTGATCACGGGAAGCACAGGACATTGTCAGGACAGCTCCTGCCCATGATGAAACCACGACAAACATGGCGATCCAAGTCCTTATTAATGAGAACTTAATGAAAAGGCGAATGATTTTAATTTCTCCAAGTTCAGTTCCTTCACCAGGCAAGCACAGAGTTCCATTGCATTTTGTGGGAATGCGATTGATGATGAAGTGCAAAGCGGTCTAAACATGCAAGTTCCTGACACAGTAGTCGGCAGGATCCTGGGCACACGCTGCCAGGTTGTACCACCTCAGGGCTAAGAACACCAAGGCCTTGCTCATGCTCCGTCTCCTTCTGCTCCTGATTTGGACCTTGAGATTTCTGTCCGGTGCTCCCGTGTGGGTCTCTGTCTCTGTCTCCTTTCATCGCCTGATGAAGGTTAATATTCCTGAGGATGCCTATGTGTTTGTCTTTGGATTCACCTTATTTAGCTTCTCTAGGAACATGAATTATAGGCTCAATGTCCTTTATTTATGGCTAGAAACCAAATATGAGTGAGTACATCCCATGTTCCTCTTTTTGGGTCTGGCTTACCTCACTCAGGATAGTGTTTTCTATTTCCATCCATTTGTATGCAAAATTCAAGAAGTCCTTGTTTTTTACTGCTGAGTAATACTCTAATATGTATATATTCCATACTTTCTTCATCCATTCTTCCATTGAAGGGCATCTAGGTTGTTTCCAGGTTCTGGCTATTACGAACTCAGGACCACGAGGGGTGCACCCACACACTAAGACAATGGGGATGTTCTATTGGGATCTCACCAAGGCCAGCTGGCCTAGGTCTGAAAAAGCATGGGATAAATCCGGACTAGCTGAACATAGCGGACAATGAGGAATACTGAGAATTCAAGAACAATTGCAGTGGGTTTTTGATCCTACTGCACGTACTGGCTTTGTGGGAGCCTAGGCAGTTTGAATGCTCACCTTACGAGACCTGGATAGAGGTGGGCAGTCCTTGGGCTTCCCACAGGTCAGGGAACCCTGATTGCTCTTCGAGCAGATGAGGGGGGGGGACTTGATCGGGGGAGGGGGAGGGAAATGGGAAGCGGTTGTGGGGACGAGGCAGAAATCCTTAATAAATAAATAAATTTAAAAAATAAAAAAAAAAAAGAACACCAAGGCCTGTCTGTCTCTCCCACAGCTCCAGCTCACATTCAGAGCTCATCCCACAAAGTACCTCAACTCACTACTGCCCCCACAATTTCCTGTTGGCTCCTGCAGGCCCATACCCACTTGAACCATTTCTCATTTGCTGTTCTGTCTGTTACATTCTTCTTCCAGGAGCCACACCACTTCCTAGTCCCTGCAAGTCCTCACTCAAGTGTGAGTTCTCAGTGAGAGCTCTCTTTGCCACCCATGTGGAAGGTTCATCTCACCTTCCTTAGGAGACTCTAGGTTCTCTTCCCATAAGCTGCAGTATTTTTTTCTTCTCCACTAGGTTTCTTGAGGGGGGCAGAGACACTCAAGCCAGAGGACTGATGTAATATTCCAGAACAGTGTCTATAATGTGGTGTGCACTATGTATACTTATATTCATTCAATCAATGGACTTATCCTTATTTTGGGTTTGTGTTGCTGGTCAGGTTCAAGGCCTCTGGCTTCTGGTACAGCATCAATGATAGACCCTCACTGAATCTCCTCTCAGATAGCCTGCTGTTGCCCCAAGTCATAAAGATCCTGCAGCTGTGGTCCTGCAGGGCCAGGCCCTTCACAAGCTCCAGCAGGTCAAAGATGGGGTAGATGTTCGGGAGTGCCAACTCAAAACTCTGGATGTGTGCCTGGGTGGTGTCTGAGATGATCAGTCCTGGCCACTGGGAACACTCCCTCAGACAAGGGGTCTAGCCCATGCAAGGTGAGGGGTGAGGCCAGCTTTCTCAAATGTGGAAGCAGCTCTTCTATGAAGCGTGGGGCCAACAGGGGATTGGGTCAGTGAGGGGGGTTGGTTCTCCCTGACCCAGTGAGGGTGGGGGCTGGCTCAGTACTGTATTCTTTCCTCATAGCAGCATTGTTTGTAATAGGCAGAACCTGGAAACAACCTAGATGCCCCTCAACAGATGAATGGATAAAGAAAATGTGATATATTTACACAATTTACAGGAGTAAAAAACCATGACGGCTTGAAATTTGCAGGTAAATGGATGCAGGCAAACTAGAAAACATCATCCTGAGTGAGGTAACCCAGACCCAGAAAGACAAACATGGCATGTACTCACTTATAAGTGGATAGCAGATATAAAGCAAAGGTTAATGACTCCAGAGAAGCTAGGTAACAAGGGGAATCCTAAGAGAGACACACATGGATCCCCCGAGGAAGGGGAAATAGACAAGATC
Organism: Microtus oregoni; assembly: GCF_018167655.1. Classification (NCBI taxonomy): domain Eukaryota; kingdom Metazoa; phylum Chordata; class Mammalia; order Rodentia; family Cricetidae; genus Microtus; species Microtus oregoni. The sequence continues at coordinate 21,432,247 of NW_024543063.1, forward strand.
TGAGTAAACTGGGAGTGTGAGGGGTAGGGCAGAGGATGGAAGGGAATGGGAAAAGGAGGTGAGAAGGGAGGAGGAATGAGAATATGAGGGATCAGGATGGCCAAGTTGGGGGAAGATCAGGGAGGGAAAGCAAGGAAAGAGATATCTTGATAGAGGCAGCCATTATGGGGTTAGCAAGAAACCTGGCACTAGAGAAATTCCCAGGAATTCACAAGGATGACCTCAGCTAAGACTCTAAGCAACAGAGGAGAGGGTGCCTGAATTCCCCTGCAATCAGATTGATGACTACCTTAATTGTCATCACAGAACCTTCATCCAGTAACTGATGGAAGCAGTTGCAGAGATCCACAGTTAAGCACTGGACCGAGCTACTGGAAACCAATCGTGAGAAGGAGGAGCAATAATATGAGCAAAGGGATCAAGACCATGATGGGGAAACTCACAGAAACAGTTAACCCGAGCTAGTGGGAGATCACTGAATTCAGAATGACAGCTGGGGAACCTGCCTTGTACTGAACTAGGCCCGCTGAATGTGGGGGACAGCTGTATGACTTGGGCAGTCTGTGGAGTCACTGGCAGTGGGACCAGGATTTAAATTGGCCTTTTGGAGCCCATTGCCTGTGGAGGGATCCCTTGCTCAGCCTAGATACAGGGGTGGGAGGGCTTGGTCCTGCCTCAGTGTGATATGACAGACTTTGCTGACTCCCCATGGGAGACCTCAGCCTTTCTAAAAAGTGGAAGGAGGTGGAGTGGGGGATGGTGAAGGAAGCAGGAGAAAGGGAGTGAGAGGGAACTGGTATGTAAAATAAAAAAGATTGCTTTAAAAAAATAAAATTAAAAAATAACCTTCACCGTTACTATTTCTCACCTCTCACTTCCTCACAACCCTCCACATTGTCCTGTGTTCCTGAATTGCAAATTGCAAATGTCCTCGTACCTGTCAGGGCCGTAGTCTGGGGATCTTATCTTTTTTGGCCACTCAAACATTCAGTGATGCTCACCATTTTATTTTGTCTTGGCATCTTTTTCTGACTTCTAGAAATTAAGCTTTCTGTCTTTGTTCCTTTCTTCCCTCCCTCCCTCCCTCCTTCCCTCCCTCCCTCCTTCTTTCCTTCCTTCCTTTCTTCTTCCCTCTTCCCTGTCTCGTTCTTGCTTTCTGGTTCTCTCTCTCTCTCTCTCTCTCTCTCTCTCTCTCAATTACAAATTTTGTTCTCCCCAGTCACTTCTTAGTCTTCCTTTTTATCCCTAGGTTCATGAATCTATTCTCAGTGCCTTTTTTTAAATCATGCCCTTGCCTTCACGTCAGGTCTAGTGGCTGCACCCAGGCTGTTGCAGTAGCCATTTCTCATCTCTGATGCAGAGGAATGCCTTTCCTTCCTGGAGATCTCTGTCAATCACCTGCTAGTGCAGTATTTCCTCCGAAGGAACTGAAGTTAGCCCCTTTCTTGAGTCACTTTTTCTCTTATTTGTGGCAATACAAAAAGAAAAAAAAGAAAAAAGAAGCAGTCTCCTATTCTTCTCTAGGAAAACTATCCGACTGTGTGCTTTTTGCTGTTGTTTTGTTTGGAAACCAGGTCTGTCTCTAGAGCTCAGGCTGGCCTGAAATTCACTACATACTCCATGCACGTCTCTAATTCATGGTCTTCCTCCTGCATTCACCTCCCAAATGTTGGGCTTATAAGCAAAAATCACTATATCTGCTTTAAGATCTCTGTATGTTTGCAGTTTATCCTTACTAAGGAGTGTGTTGCCTTCTGATGGTCTTCAGTTAAATATCATTTACAGTATATTTCAATAAAAATTGGACACTTTGAGAAAACAAAAAAGAATCTAAATGTTCACACTTTGAGGCTCTTGGTTTCTCCTCATTTGTGTGCCCTCTCCCTTTCTCCCTCCTCCTACCTCTTGCTCTTGAGTTAACCCACCTCCACCATTTGCCCTGTTTCTGTAGCGTGTTGCTTATGATTCTTTTGTAGCATGTTGATTTTATTATATTTTATTATAGCTTATGCAACTATCTGTACACAGTCATACTTATCCATATATTATATTTAGGGTAAACTGTCCAAAATATTTTAATTAGCCCCGTTGATTGATTTCAACTGTATCTTACAATATTATATTGGTTAAAATACATTGTATCTGTCCTTAATTTTTAGAAATCCCTCAATAGAGGAATATTGAGTAAATATATATATATATATATATGTGTGTATGTGTGTGTGTGTATGTTATACATTTTAAATTTTATTTCCTTTAGAAATGAAGGAAGAGAAATAACTGCAGTTTTATTTTTTAAAACATTCTAGTAACCAGCATAATATCTGCTCTCCCTCAGAGGACTCAATCAAAAGATGGCAGCTGCAAATCCTGTTTTCAGAGGTGATTTTCATGTTTTCTCCTGTTCTTCATGATAAGCTTTGATTCTTCCACATCCCTTTCTGCCAGACTCACCACAATCAAGTGCAGAACCTTGGGGCATTAATAACCTGCAAAACATGTGCAAGTGTTTAGGGTAAAATACGTACATAAAAATTTGTAAGAAAACATCTTTCAAAACAGGTAAGGAAAATATTCTTCAAAATAGAGCTCTTCTTTACTGAAACTCTGGAGAACTCAGGCCTCAGAACTTACTAATTTTAATGACGTAATTCTAAAATCCGCATCTCTTCACTACCCAAACAGGTAACTACTATGAACAAGAGAAACCAATGACTCTTTTTATAGCATCTTCATACAAAAAGCTCCATAACATCCAGATGACTGATGTCAGCACAGTGGATGAGGGGCATTAATAGGCATTGGGAAATCCCTGAGAATCCATCATCCTGAGAGACAGCGCGGTGCCCACCGGGACTCCGAAGGGACTGAAATGAAATATGCCATCGCCTCCCCAGAGGTTAATCGATCATACTTCTGGTGCTGCTTGGTTTGACATAACCAAATTTGCACTGAAAATCAACTCATCTGTCTTTGTTCTGGTCAACTTAAAAATCTTAATCCCATTTGACCTTTCCTGAGGTGCAGTCAAAGAAAAACAGATTTTTTTTTTTTTGAGCGAGGCCTGCCCCTTTTATCTATATTACAGCCACCCAAGCGGTTCCATCTCTGTTTTAATTCGAGAGTGCTGAATGGCCTGTGACAAATCTGCTCACTGGCTTGTTGGGCCCCTGAGGCAAGAAAACTGGAAGACTTTATTTGTTTTATTTTGAGATGCTAAAGGAAATTCCCTTTAAGGAAGATGAAAGAGAGAAAGAAGGCAAACGGGAAGGAATGACATAATGCCCCGATTCACCATATGACTGAGGCAGAAATAAATCCAGAAAAGTCATTGACTCTGCACCGTCAAGCAACTTTCCCATAGAAACTGTCACCCCAACTAGACTCTCACCGTGGCCTCCAGAAGGCAGGCCATCCTGTGTTCCTTCCATCTGTTTTTATTTACCTGACTTAGCACTCACTCACTGAAGAGACGCCATGCTCTGGCCGTACAGTTTTACTTTCCGAAAATACAGAAGGCTTCAAGTTTTACTTCAAAGATGAAGGGACTCTCCACCCCACCTCCCACTTTCCAACTCTTTCATCAAATCTTTTTCTTCATCTCTTTCATTTAATGTTAAAACTTCCTCATTGTCCCATAATATCTTTTATTCTAGAAATTCTCCCCCAGGAAATCTAAGGATCTCTGGAGAGTATGGGTGAATCTTACATATTTTAATTTTTTAATTACATTTTTTTTTTCAAGATAAGGTAACAGTCCTAAATGCCCTGGAACTAGCTCTTGTAGACCAGGCTGGCCTCGAATTCACAGAGATTAGCCTGCCTCTGCCTCCCCAGTGCTGGGATTGAAGGCATGTGCCTCCGCCACCCGACTTGAATTAAATTATTTTTAATTAGATTTTATTTGCTTATTGGGGGCATTGCATGTCACAGCACTTGTGTGGAGGTCAGGAGAAAACAAGAATCAATCCTCCTCCATCATATGACTGGTTCCTAGGGGTCAGACTCAGATTGTCAGGCTTGACAGCAAACATTTCTACCCTTCTGAGCCATATCACCAGGCCAAATTTCTTATGTTTAAAACCAGGCTGTTTATCCAGCACCTATTCAAGGGGAAGGCAAATCAAATCAGCTGCGATGAACACACACATCCATTCTTTTTGGTGACCAAATGCTGCCTGAGCAGAAAGAATAAATACCCACAAGCAAGGTTAGCCTGTGAAAAGTTCCCATTTGAGTGTGACCCAGAACTCCTGCCGTGCATGTCTTGAGGGCATCTCATCACACATATGACAGATGTGTGAGCGTAGTGGTACGAAAGGAAGTTATTGTTCTTTCTGATACTCGATTCTCACACATAGCTCTTGCTGTGGGCACATTAAAGATTTGGGGAAGTGAAACCCTGTCACGAAAACACTTTAGCCTGTAATCTTTGAAATGCCAGTCATCTTTTCTTTTCTTGTTTGGATTTTTGAGACAGGGTTTCTCTGTGTAACAGTCCTAGCTGTCCTGGAACTCGATTTGTAGACCAGGCTGGCCTCAAACTCATGGAGAACTGCCTGCCTCTGTCTCTCAAGTGCTGGGATTAAAGATGTGTGTCACCACCACCCGGCTGCCAGCTATCTTTTCAAGGTAAAGAACAATGATCCAGAAACTGCAAGCTATTTTGAATCTAGCTGGAAGAAATTAATGAATTGAAGCCTCATCTCATAGTCTTCCCGAGTCACAGCTGGAGAGTGGTCCAGGCGCTTTGCTCTTGTTTCCATGTGTGTGGTTTTGAGGGTCAATATCCGTTAAGTTTGCCATTTGTGCTATTTTGGCATGAACTTATTCAATAGTCCTCTTAAAGATTAGTATTACAGTGGAAATAAAAACAACACATACAAGCCAGGCTGGCACTGCTTCTTGAGTGAGTAATACCCTTGCATCTTTCAACTGTATGGCAATTTTACCACGGGCCCAATCAATAGAGACGGCCAACACAAATATGTCAGCCACGACTGATTTGTATGAATTAATAAGTATTTAATGAGCTTTCACTGCTGGTGTGCATAACTCCTGCAGACATCCACCTCCTTCCTGCATTTCTCTTTTGTGTCTAAAAGCAACTTAAAACAGTAGCCAAGAGAAAAATGTACAGTAAGTATTATTTGGTTCAAGAGCATTTACTTTGGAGAGCGTTAAAGATCCAAGTTTGGCTGTGGCATTTTCCACACTACTGTTCAACATATTTATCATGCATGTCTCTTCTAGTCTAGAAGTCTGTGATATTTAAAACCTTGGAATCAGTTGTCCCCAGTTCTGGAATCCGTGAGTATTCATTTGTCAGCCTTTCTTACTTTGATGTGTGAATGTTTCTTCTGTGTGATCATTCTTTCGGACACAAGCAAGTGGTTGCAGAATCAGGACAAATTCATGAGATCAAAGTCGCCTAAGAACATGCAGAAAAGTCTGACCATGTTCCAAAAGCTAATACTTTGTGGAAATTCAATAACGTGTACTTTACCAAGTCTATATTTAATGTACAGAAGTAAAAAGAATTTAAACAAAAAACCTTGATGTTAATCCATGGGTATTATTTTCAAATCATTCCAAAGTCCCAGGATCATAAACACTGCTATCAATGACATCAACAGCATTTACAATACCTGGGAATCTGAAAAGTTCTTTTCTGTGAGCTATATAAACACCATGGAGGAGCTGAGAAGATGGTTCAGTGGGTAAAGCATTTGTCACTCACGTGTGAGGACCAGAGATTGGATCTCCAACACACATGCAAATGTCAGGTGGCGATAGGGGCCACTTATAATCCCAGCATTCAGGAGTCAAAGACGTCTGACTAATTTAAAAAAAAAAAAAGAAAGAAAAGAAAAGAAAAACTGGCAGGCTCTGGGTTCAATGAGAGATCCTGCTTCAATGTCTAATGTGGAAAATAATTGAAGAAGATATCTTATGTCAATCCCTGGCCTATACACACATACATGCATATATACTACATCCATGCAAATATGCATACACACATGCACACACTACACACATAAACATGCAAAAAAACTTCCTATAAAAAAGATGAGACAGGACTGATTTATTTTACTTAATTTTCAGAGGAGGCAGCTAAGACCAAGCTGGATGAAACAGTCGACTTGTAGGTCCCAAGTGGAAACTAAATTAGAACCAAGACTGTGGAGCAGGAAAAGCCGGCATGTTTTATAATATAGGAAGACCACATTTAATAAAAAATAATAATAAAGGTAAAATAGCAACAGTAGTCATGCTGACATTTTCATCATAGCTGGGAAAGACTAAAATAGAATATACGCAGCATTTGGAAATAGCAGTTCATAGAAGATGAGGTGCATTTGGAAATATGAGTAGAGATTTTCTATCTAAAAAAAGACCTGAGGCTCATCATCTATGGACCCACTGGTCCTCTCAGTTTCCATGAGCTGCAGGAAAGCCAGCTACCTGAACCTACCAATCCACCTCTCTTAGCAGGACACACAAGATGAATGTCCTCATTTTAGAAAGTCTTCAGCTTGTGTATTTATGGCTCCTGAAATGTGCACAGCCCTTTCAGTTTTACAAAGCACTGACTCACAAACCGCTGTGCTCTGTTCCCACAAAAATCTCATGAATGTGCCAGAGTGGGCACCATCCTCTCTATCCATTCAGGAAGACTCTAACCCACAGGAATGCAATAGCCCACACCAGTAAACTAGAGAGCTAGCAAGCCACAGGGGTGCTAGGAGAACTTGGGTCTCTGATCTCAAGCCTACGGGGTCTTTCCTACTGGTATTACTTCCTATCTGACAACATGTCTAATTATGTATGTCAGTAAGATTGCATCTCTTTGAAAGTGGCACCATGGAACAAAATGGTTCTATGAAGGATATCACTGCCTATATTTGATAGACTAGTCACAAAAACATACTCTCCCCTAAATTCATTGTTCCCTCTCTCTTTCTTTATCCCTGTCTCCCCGACCATCGTGGTGTGTGTGTGTGTGTGTGGTGTGTGTGTGTGTGTGTGTGTGTGTGTAGTGTGTGTAGTGTGTGTGTGTGTGTTTGTGTGGTGTGTGTGTGTGTAGTGTGTGTAGTGTGTGTGTGTGTTTGTGTGGTGTGTGTGTGTGGTGTGTGTGTGTGTGTGTGTGTGTGTACTAAGAATTGAATCTAGGACCAGAGCCTCATGAATACCACCAGGCAATCTCTCTCTTTTCCAGAGCTATTCTCCCAGGCCTTCAGTAGACATTGTTAAAAGCCAAATTATCAGCTTATTTCTTAAGTGATTTAGAGCTATATTCACAGGGGAGAATATTACAGTATCAGTAAAATACATTAAAAATAATATCTTCTTCTGGTCAAGAGAATGGGATCTCTGGTGTGAGTAGAGATGTGGCCTTTCACTTGGGTAGGTCAAGGACCTGGCTAACAAACTACCTACTCAGGAAGACAAATCCACCTTAAGCTGTGACAGAGGAGTAGGAGGGATATTTATCCCTTTAACGCAGTAAGGCACTTTTTTTCCTAGAATTCCTGGCTCCTAGCCCAGTCACTGGAGCGCCACCATGATGTTCTGTTGACTCTACCCAATTTCTGAGTCCTGCCTCAGAAAAGCAAATCTTTCCCTTTTCCTTCACTTCTGTCTTTCTTTTTTTAGTTGCTGGCCAGCCACTTCGTGTGCCTTTTCAGACACTTCGGGTTTCCTCAGTCTTTCTCTTGAGCCCCTGCCCCCTATTTTAGTCATGCAAATGTTTGTCAGTCACGCAGCTGTACCTGACCTCCATGTCCAACTCCAATGGCTTGATTTTCTCTCTTCTTTTTCTCTAGTCTCCCTACTCTAGGCAGCTGCTAATATTTATAGTTTGTCTGCTCTGGGGTTTGTCTTTTAAATGCTAATAAAATTGTCCTCCAACTTCAAAGAAGTAAAAATAATGCTACTAAAAACAAAAGATCGTGTTCCAAATGACTGTAATCCAAGGCGATCTTAAAAGTCACTGCATTGCATGATTTTACCTGCTATATGATATTCTTCCTAGAAAAGGTAAACTTAAAGTTTGTGCTTGCCAGAATTTAGAGGGACAGAGGGACAAGACAGGCAGAACATGGAGGATTTTCGGTGCACTGAAACATTCTGTAGGCTGCTATAATGGAACATTTTAGTAAAACCCTACAGGATATGTGAAAGCAAGAGAGAACCCAAAGACAAAATCTCATTTTGAGTAACAATACATAATAATACATGACAGCCATGCAGTTTTGTAAGTGATAATAATAAATTTACTGGTCTAGTAAAGGATGTCGCTACTGGTGAAGCAGAGAAGAGCTATCAAAGGCTATGCAAAACATCTCTGTTCCTTCCCTTCAGTTTCCCTGTGAATCAAAAACTGCCCTAAGAGAGACAGTCTGTTCCTGGGAAGCACACTAAATAGTTTTATATAGTCTACTTATTAGAAGACAGTGATTAAAGGAAGACAAAGATTCCAGCATAAAGGTTATACCCAGATGTTAGCTGGATAGTGTGGGAAAGTGGAGCCAAGCAATAAAAGGAATCAGCATGTTTGAAAGAGAAGAATGCAGACTGCTAATTGCCCCGCATTTTTCCTTCAGTGCCCATGTCTCCCACACCAATCACCTTTACTTCGTCCACAGGTGACAGGTAACACCTGCCCCATGGAGAGCCCCACATTTTACCTTTGGCATCCCAGTTCTTTGAACCCAGTCCTGAGCAGCACTGTTAAAAGAAGATGTCCCCTGTTGCAATTTTAGCCTGGGATGCACTAGTAGTTTAGATGGTTTGAGGTTCATTTTCATATTTAGGTTCCGTGTTGTCTAGTATTTGAAGAGAGGACTTGAACTTAATTCTTGGGTCCTCAGTTCAAATCCTAGAGAGACATAAATCCACAAAGAGAGAGGTGGTGGGTTAGGTGCAACACATTCAGAGAAAATCACAAGGAAGTGTTGGTGATGGAAAAGTGAGACCGGGAGAGCTCATCGATGCCTCTACTCCTAGTGGAAAGCAAAGGAAAAGCGATGGAGTCAAAACCAGAACATTTACCAAAGGCCCTATCCAGAGCCTCAACGTCACCAGGTTGCTTTGACAGCTGATAGCAACAGAAGGACCAGGCCTCACACTTCAGATACATGAAAAGAACAGGAAGAAGAGGTCTTTCCCTCGCTTTGATCCCTTCTGCCACATACTGCTCACTCTTATCTCACAGGACTATACTCACACTGTATAAGCTTTTCTTTGTGTTCAAACAATACTGTAAAGTGAGTGTGCACCTTTAGTAGGGAGATGATGGATGAATGGATGGATGGATGAATGGATGGATGGATGGATCATTACATGTTTCCCCATCTGCAGCCCTTTGCTTTCTAAACCACCCTTTATAAACCAGAGAAATCACCTGAAGTACAACACTTTTGATCCCACCCACTGATGCATGCTATCCACCTCCTCAGAAACCTTCAACTCAAAGCATTAGGGTCTTTAACATGGCTTTAAATTCCGACCCTTATACCCTGCACAAAACACACTCACCCTGGCATCACGTCCCTAAATCTGATCCTCTGGCCCTTTCAGCTAGCAGCTAAGTTCCTTAAAAAACACCCTAACTTTGGGAGCCTCTATTTCCTACGGCTTCTTATAAAGGGTTAAACTCACTGGTCCCATTTCCTCCTGACCTCCCACCAAATTGCCCCAAACCATCTCTCATTGCTTTTAACTTTGATTGTTGAGAAATAACCATTTAGTACTTTCTGTGTTTTTATATTTGACTTTTTCTGCCCTACTTTGTAACTGAAATCACTTCTTATCTTTTCTACTAGACCATAATCTCTTTAAAGATGGGGACCAACCAATCATTGCCCCCCAGCACCTATCTTTATGCTTAAATACTGCAGACTTTTTTTCGTGGCTTATTGAAACAACCAAGTACAGGGGCATGGGCAGTCTCTTAATAGCTTATCCTTAGACTCTAAGGCTTAGAGGGAAAACTGAGAAGGCAATGTGATCCCTCCCTGCACCACATTCCTCTACACTGAAATACTTTTTAAAAAAAAATCCACAGAATCCTTCCTTTCATTTAAATAGCCTTGTCTTCTACGAAGCAAATAGATATCCTTCTTGGAGAATAGGATTCTTGTTCCTGGGGTCAGACTTCCAAGTAAGATCACACGCATCTGAGCTTTTCTGGGAAGCAGCTTTTCACAGAGAAGAATCTGATGCTACTGAGACATGAAACAGATCAAAGATGAGAAGCCAGCCGGGAACAGCAAGATAAATGCCAGCCACTTCATAATCTTGCCCAGACTGGTCCTGCTGGTGGTCCCAAGTATCTCCTTGGTGGTCCATCGATGGATGTCTTGAGGAATTTGTGTTTATAATATGACTGGGCTTTGTTTTTGTTTCTGGAATGAATTAATCGTTTAGTTGGGATAGTAAATGAGGATCAGACGTTGCCTTTCAACAAATGCCTTTTCTTTTGTCTCAACGGTGCTTGAGAATCCAAGGTGCTGAAGAATGAGAGTAGGTGAAAGGTGCCCATCACAGGATCTTTTCTTCTGATAAAGAATGGAAACTATGAGATTCCTGTCATGCCTCTACATCTTAGTCTTTCAGTCTCTCTCTCTCTCTCTCTCTCTCTCTCTCTCTTTCTTTCTCTCTCTCTCGGCCATCTTATTAAATTCTTGTCATGTTAGGTTTTCAGCCACTTCAAGGTGTCACAGGCTTTCTGACCTCCACGTCATCTTTTAAGATCTTCATCACATCTAAAAGACTCTTCTCTGCAGCATTCACTCTTCAGTATTTGAGAAATACAAGGTATCTCCAATGGAAGGCTTTTCTGGATTCTTCTCTGAAGAGTGGATACCCAGTCATGTTTTCTCACTTACCTTTTTCCAAAGTCTATGCAGTTGGGAATTGAACGTACACCTTTGTCTCTCTGCTTCAGTGACTTATACCATACAGTCACAAAATTTACTCACCTAAAAAGAGTAGATTTTTCTCTTCATCTGTTTGGTTCAGCCAGGCAGTTCTTGTCAGAGGGTGCTGTAGCTGTGGTCACACAGCTGCATTTAGATGGGACTGTGCCTGTAGCTGGGCAACCCAAGTGTACCTGTTCCTCCAAAGCCTTCTCCACATGATAGATATTCAGGGAACACCCTCCTGGCTCTTACAACATGACAGCTCTACTCCACGAGACAGAAGGTAGGCATTGCCAAGCTTCTAAAGGGCTAGGCCTACAATTTGCATAATACATAACCTTCTCCTTTTGCCAGCAAAGCAAATCAAGAAGTCACCTCAGAACAAGGGGATACTCTCCCTCCTGATGAGAGGAGAAGACCCATGTGAATGCCCATCTTGGATCCACCATCTTCACCCAGACAGACAACAGAAAGCTTCTGAAAGAATGTTGAAACAGTCACATATTTGGGTGACAGTTGTCAGTGAAACTAAGAAAAGTGTTTAAATAAATCAAACATAGTTTTATAGAAAAATCAGGAAAAACAGGAAAAAAATTTCATAAACCATGTTCTGAAGTTTAAAAAAAATCCTGTCTTCATCATGGTTTAAGGAAAACAATAGGAGAGAGGGGTAGGAACAAATTTCATCTGCATTGTCTTCAGATGCCCAAGAAAAGCAAAGGCGTGGCAGCCATAACCAGTTCACAAACTGTGCACATCTTAGAGTTCCTCAGACCCCCAACATCCTTCATGTTTCCCTGCAACCCCAAGCTCCAGCTAATGTGAGCTAATTGGTTCTCAGCTATAGCTGGCCTGACACATCTAAATAAAACACTGCTAATTCTTCCCTACTAAACTACTGCACAGGAACTAGAGTATGTTAACAATGGAAGTCTATTGAGCAGTGTACTTCTTTAGTTCATGGTAACTCAGGACTGTAATACTAGCTAAGGAGGCTGAGTCAGGAGGTTTACAAGTTCAAAACCACCCTGCAACTTAGCAAGACCCTGTACCAAAATTAAAAAAAAAACATTTCAAAGAAAGAAAGGAGGGAAGAAAAGAGGTTAGGTGTATAGCTTAGGTAAGCACAGTAATTGCCTAGTATACTTGAGGTTCCAGAACCTTAAACCAAGTACAACATCTCACAGCTGCTATCCCAACACTTAGGAAATGGAGTTGGGAAAATTAGAAACTCAAAATCATCCTGGGCTATACAGCAAGAGGAAGATCAGCCTGACCTACGTGAGACCTGTTTCCAGGCAATAATAACAAGGAGTGTAGTTTGATTGCCACAGTGGGACTATGTAATGAGAGAAAGTTTAAGAAGTGATCCAGTTGAATCACTTCTTGGTATAGTTTGTATAATGAAATTCATGTTGTAATAAGCAATTGATCACTGAAAAAGTGTGGGAAAGATATTTTCAGAGTGAAATATGATAACACATAAAGCAACAATTTGGAACATTTTTTTCCATATCCTTTGACCTAAAAGGAAATAGTCATAGATGTTTATCATAGTGTTGCTTGTATCGGTAAAACTGTTAGAGATAACATATATGCAATGAATATAAGATTAACAATATAAGTGATAAAATTCTAGATCATAGAATTTTAGATACATAGAAATTTAGATATATTATAGAATTATAGAAAGTATAGAATAATATGAGATTACAAGAAGCCATTAAAATTATACTATAGAAATATTTTTCCTAATATGAAAAATTCATTTGTGATATAACAGGTAAGAGGCAAAATATGAAACAGCTGTATAGGAGATACACGCATGTATGGCCAGATGGAACTATACCAGAAGCTGAGTGTGGTGAACACATCTTCCCTTTGCAGAGTAGGGATTTGCTGGGTTTTGCTTGCATTTTCCATGAGAAATCTGTATGTGCAATTAGAAAACTTAAATTACATTTTTATTTTACTTTAATCAACATACAAAGTAGTGGTTTGTTTTTTTGGCAGGGTGTTGTTGTTGTTGGCTGATGAAATGGCTTAATGGGCAAAAGTGCTAGCTGATTAGCCTGGCGATGTGAGTTCAAGGCCTGGGACCAACGTGGTAGAAGGAGAGGACTGGCTTCCACAAGTTGCTCATCTCCCCATTTGCACAGTCTGGCATACACACACAGAGAGACATACACAGACACACACACAAATAACTGGAAAAATGCAATAAGATATTTTTAAGTAATCGACCCAGTTATCTGGTATGAATACCAGTTATACAACCAGAAAGGATGCATGAGAAAGAAAAGAAGACTTAAAGGAGGGAAGATGGGGGAAACGATTGCACTAGAACACCAAAAACACATGCTAATGGAGAGAGTCAGGAAACAGCAGTGGGGGCAGGGACTGGAAAAGGGAGATCAACAATAACTAGGAATTATTAATGCTATATTTTTAAATATTGTTTCTTTCTTTTTATTGTATTGTAGAAAGAGCTGCTGGGCTGTGTTCCTGCCGCCTGGCTCCCGGCCGCCTGGCTAGCTTATGCCCCAAAATAACAACACACAAATTGTATTCTTTTAAACACTGCTGGGCCCATTAGCTCTAGCCCTTACTGGCTAATTCTCATATCTTGCTTAACCCATTTCTAATAATCTGTGTCTTACCGGGAAAGATTCAGCATGTAAGACCTGGCAGCTAGCTCCATCAGGTCTGCCCTGGAGAGGAGAGCCATGGTGTCTGGCTCACTTCCCTTCTTCCCAGCATTCTGTTCTGTTTACTCCACCCATCTATGTTCTAACCTATCAGGCCAAGCAGTTTCTTTATTAACCAATGAAATCAACAGATTGATATATGACACTCCCACATCATTGTATTTTTGCTGGAATAGAATAGTTTACTAATCAGGTAATGTAGTCATGAGAACTACTATCTAGCTATCCCAGAAGATTAAAAACAATGTCTATTAAGTACAAAGTCATAAAATAAGCAATGTTCCAGACCCACTATACCCTACTAACTAACAGGACTTTCTCCTTAAAATGCAGTGACTTCAGACCATGGCTGAATTGGAAATGTCTATAAAAATCCAAGACAGGGAAATGGAGACATAACTCTAGACTAAATTCCACAAAATAAAAGGTTTCCTCTCTGCCATTAAATAAACTTACTTTAAAGGAATCAATGATGAGATCACAGGAATTATTAATTTCCTATGGGACAGTCTTCAAGACAGCTTCCTCGGTAACCTAAGGTTACACCCTCCCCTGAGGCTCACACAACAGCCCATATCCCAGGAACCCCTGAAGACCATGTTTGGAATTTTCAACATATACATACATAGGTGTGCAGGTATTCTCTAGAAGCTGACACCATGTGGGGAAGCTCACCTAAGATCTAGACAAGAGTGGCCAAGGATGGAATTTTGAGGACTGAGAACACATTGGGGATTGAGGTTGGGAGGACTTTAATACCCTTTCTGCCCACACAGCCCTTTAATCTTCACGTGGGGGAATCTTATACCATGCAGAGACTGAACCACACCCTACAATTCAAAGAGTACTCTGTCAAGACTTCTCCACAGGGCATCCCTTGTGGTCAGAGCTCAGCCTCATTCCTGAATTCTAGAAGCCACATGCTCATTCAAATGTCCCATATTTGACTTTTGTTCTTAGTGTCTTAGGTCTTATTTAAGTGTCTTAGGACAAAGGACCTTGTTTTGAATAAGCTCTTGTTTCTGGCTCCCATATCCCGTCTCCCCAGGACCATCTGCTTTTTTGCCCTCTTTGTCTCTTGCCTGCCCTCAGTTTCGCCACCCTATTTATATTGTCTTTTTGCTTTTCCCTCTGTGAGTTTTTCAACATTACCAGGGCTTGGTCTTTCAGATGACTTTGCTTGTTCACATCTAAGACATAACCAAAGCTAAAGAAAGAAAAACAGTCTTCGGTAGTAAGTAGGTACACTTGCAACAAGCACCAGCAGGCGCTCAGCAATAACAGCAGTAGATTCTTCTTTGTTCTTCAAGTTCATTAAGGCTTCATGGATAATGCTAAAGAATTTCTCCCAAAAGACAGGTTATCAGATGGGGCATAGATGACTTATTACTGATAGACTCTGTACTGAGGTTCACATTCTAGAGAAAATGAGCAAATATGTTTACATATGACCATGTCTGAAAGTATGTCAAGTGTTTTTTTCTTCTGGACATTTCTCTAGAACTTCTGGTTCTACTTTTTGTTTTACTTCACTTTAAAATACTGTATTAAAAGCAGTTTACTGAATATATTATTTTTTATTGCTATGATAAAACACCATGACCAAAGCAATTTGTGGAAGAAAGACTTTATTTGGGGCTATTTGGGGCCTAAGGTTGCAGAGGATTATAGTCCATGAAGGTAGAATGGAAGGAGCAGGTGGCAGGCAGCTGGGCCAGCAGCTAAGATCTCACATATCAAGCTTCAAATAAGAAGCAGAGAGAATGAAATGACATGAAAATTTTGAAAGTTCAAGGCTTACCCCAGCGAAATTCTTCCCCCTCATGGCCATAGCTCCTAATCCACCAATTGATAAGCAAACATTCAAATGCTCTAAACTTGTGGAGACATCTCATTGAAACCACCATGCCAAGTCCAAGAGGAAATGTAAGCCAGTCAGACCATGACTTTCCCTTCTAGTGTACCCAATATCAACCACTGTACCCAGTCTTCTCTAGTGTTACATCAACCAAAAGTGTTTCACAGCTTTTGGGTTTTCTTTTTTGTTTTTGTCTTATACATTATAGATATTGACCATTTTATAAGAACTCAAGGGAAAATTATAACAAAAAACCTGAAATACCACATGAACTTGAAATAATCAGTTTCACTAATAATTTATGTTAAGATGAATTTCAGTCAACATGTAGAGGATAAAGTTCTTATCCAACTAGTTCAGAGCTACCAATATGGGTGTAATTTGAGTGAAATATAATATCCAAATACATGAATCACAGGGTCTACTTACCGCTTGAAGGAACAACCAAAAAATGCTGTATTTTTTAATCTGTCTTGAGTTTTCAAGAAGTATTGCACCCAAAATTGCAGGATGAAGAGTGACCAGAAAATACTCCATGAATACATAGATCTACTATACTTTCTGTTAAGTATAGAAATGTTGAGTCCAGCCTAACAAGGTGATCATTCTACAGCACTAGATACTTCCCTGATTTACTGGAAATCAGATCAGACCCAACCTAGGAGTCATGACTCTGGTTTTATGTTTATTACAAACCAATCTCTCCATCAAGTAGGATGATGTGAGCACTGTAGTTAGGGCTATGGGGTGGCATCACTTATCACTGTTGCTGTGATGAAATAACATGACCG
This sequence comes from Microtus oregoni, assembly GCF_018167655.1. Classification (NCBI taxonomy): domain Eukaryota; kingdom Metazoa; phylum Chordata; class Mammalia; order Rodentia; family Cricetidae; genus Microtus; species Microtus oregoni. The sequence continues at coordinate 21,448,529 of NW_024543063.1, forward strand.
ACAGCAACTTAGAGACCAAGGTGTTCACCTGGGCTTATGGTTCTAGAAGGACAAGATTCTTCCATGGCAGGTTGGCATGGCAGCAAGCAGCAAGAACAGGAATCTGAGCAATGACATCTCAGCTACAAACAGGAAGCAGAAAACTGGAAGTGGAGCAAGGCTATAAACTTTCAAAGTCAATCACAGTGATGTACTTCCTCCAGCCAGGCTCCACATCTTAAAAGTTCTGGAACTTTTCCCAGAGATAACAACCCAGGACCAAATATATGAGCCCATAGGAACATTATTCATTCAAACCACCATGCTGATTATGTATACTCTGTGTTTCAAGGCTTAGGTGATTATGTATCCTGTGTGTCTCGTGGCTATTATCAAAAGACAAGCAATAAGAAGTGCTTGCAAGGACTTGAGGGAAATGCTTACTTATATAGCACTAGTGAAAATGTCATTGGTAGGGTCATTATGAAAAATACTATATATTGTCCTCAAAAACTTAAAAGTAGAACTACCACAAGATTCAGCAATAGGGCTTCTGGACATATATTTGAAGAAGCCAAAGTCAATAGCTTGAAGAAGTGTCTGTAAGCCTGTGTTCACCAAAGCATTGTTCATAATAACCATGACACAGAAATTGCTCAAGTAACCATTGGCAGATAACTGAAAAAAGAAATTTTGGAAATTATAATGTAATCATTTTCAGACATAAAACGAAAAAAATTCTGTTGTTTATAATGACAGAATGAATGGGTAAGCCTAGAAGACATTATGGTGCGTGAAATAAAGAAGATATAGAAAAACAAATCCTGCATGGTCTAACCTGGATGTGAATCTAAAACATTTATTCTCATAGAAATAAGACAACAGTGGCTGGCATAGGCTTGGAATATGAGACATGGAGAAATGTTGGTCAAAGGATAATTCAGCTATGAAAGGGTAGTTCATCTATGCCATGATGAATAGTATACCTTGAATACTATTGTAAAAATAAAAGATTTTGAAAGGAACACATCCTGAGGATCTAATGTACTGGGAAGGAGGAGGGCCTTAATGTTAATGGAAGCCTCAATCAGCTCTACCATGGCAATCTTATACGACAATGCATACACCTGTCACACCTGCCACACTGTATGTTATTACTGGAACACATACCTTCTTGACTGAAGTCAGGGCTAACACATGCTTTACTGAAAAACGCACAGACCGAGGATGATCAAGATCTTCTATGGGAAAATTAAGGTTGGTGTCAGGTGGAACACAGTTGGCAGTTGATCTGATTGGCCAAATCCTGTTCTCATGGAGATCACATTCTGCAAAATACCTAAAGAAGACAATCGCTATCAGTAATTACTACAACGAAGATAAACAAGACAAAGGGAATCTAATGCAGTTAACTAGGCAAGATGTCTGGGGCGGTGCTGTGGTCCCTAGGCTAGCCGATACCTGCCATGCAGGCCTACTGATGTATTCAGGCAGGTGCCACTCTAAACTATTCTTGAGTGAACAGGAATGGTTATTTCTCAAGTTATTTCTCCTGAGTGCGTTTTAAGTATTATTCAGTTTATTGGAAACATTGTGTGAACACTTTCAGCAGATGCTGTGAAATCTAAATATTTGTTCAGTTTTCAAGGCTGTTTGCTGAGAGCAGAATTTTGCGTTTTCAGATCATTGTGTTTGTTTGCACATGACCTTGGTGTGTTGTAACCAAGTGTCTGTTGATCTCAAATGTGTCTGAGAGCAGAACAGGGAGAGCCCCTTTTGTTATCTCTTCAGTTTTAATGCTTGTCTTCATCTGGCAATTGCTACAGTCTAATGCATTGTAAAAAGGGGCCACCCTAGGAAAAGAATTTACACACGGAGTCTTTTCTTAAAGTGATTCAGGCAATAAATTTAAATAACTCACTAAATAAGTGCCCCCCACCAGAGCTGGAGCCTCCTCTTCCCAAGCCACACCTGAGAGCGCAGAAGACTAGCTACATTTTCCCAGAAGATACCTATCAGCCAAGAGAAGAAACTGAATTTTCAATCATCATTTGAGAACCATACAAGTGATAGCTTGCCAATGTTTGTACCTCAATTCTAGGAAGAAAGGAAAAAACCCTGTACCTTTACAACCATGAAGATGGGGGCTTCAACTGTCAATCAACTCGCTTTGGGAAACAGTTGGCAAGTGAGATATAGGAAGAATCTGATTGTTAATGACTGGACCCAGGTGAGCCTGTCTCATCGATATCAGTCAGTCTGTTTAGCTTCCAGTTCTTTTAATCACATCTCTACAGAAGCACAGTCCAGAAATGTGGGTGCTCAGCCAGATCTCTCTGCTAAAGTCTAGGCCTATGCTCTTGGGGGGCTATGCTCCTTGTGGGTCTGTGCTTCCTGCAGATCCTTGCAGGTCTGTGCTTCCTGCAGATCCTTGCAGGTCTGTGCTCCTTGCAGGTCTATGCTCCTTGCAGGTCTGTGCTTCCTGCAGATCCTTGCAGGTCTATGCTCCTTGCAGGTCTATGCTTCTTGTAGAGGATATGGGGATGGATCCGCTTTTAACTTTATTCAAATTCTAGGCCAAATTGTAATGAAATCGGAGGTCCTTGTTCAGTAGATATAACCTAAATGTCATTCTTAGCTGTAAAAGAAATGTATGACAGGAAGTTTCCAAAACACTGAAACATTTTTTCCAGCAGTGACATAGAGAGACACAAACTGGAAGCCTGCACCCCTTGGCTCAGAACCACCTCCATCAAAGCAAAAACCAGTGGGTCCAGTCTTCTTCAATCCCCCCCCCCACCACCACCACCACAACAGCTCTCTCTGACTCTTCTGCCTTCCTCTTCAACATTTGAAAGACTCCCTGTTATAATATTGGGCCAGACAAATTGGGCAAGCTAAATTAAATAAAGGGATAATCTCTCTCTTTTTTATTTACTATTTTTAGACAAGGTCTTTCTATGTTGCCCTGGTTGATGTGGAACTCACTATATAGACCAGACTGGCCTTTTTCAAATAATCTAAACAGTTGCTTTGTTTTATAATATTCAATAATATTAACTTACAGATTCTGAAGGCTAAGGCATGGTCATCACTAACAGAATTATTCTGAATGCCACATAACTAGGCATTTTTCAATAAATGAAGGACTTGCCTAATAGCAACATACCTGAAGACTCAATCTGATGTCCTTCGTGGGATTTGGGAAAATGGACAAATGCACACCCATCCTATCCCATGCCTAGATTTAAGTGTCTTACCACCCATGAATAACTTTGGACAGTCTTTGTGAACAGGTACATAGTTATCTATACCTGTGTTGAGGACAGGCTCAGCTTAGTTAAATGACTTAACCATCAGCAGAGCACCCCAAGCCTTGGTGGCTTCCTGTCATGTACGACCTTCTTCTAGCTTAGACCTAAACACTTTCTACCCATATCTAACTGTGCCTACATTCACAGAGTCTGGGACAGAATTCACTGGGCTTAAATCCAGATCTGAGGCTTGCCAATTGTGACCTTGGGCTAAATACCGAATTTTCGGTATTTCAGTTTCCTTGTTTGTTAACAATGAAGATAATAATTACACGAAGTATGCTGAGATGTTATGAGCGTTAAGTAACATAGGCTGAGCTCTCACAACATGGCCAGCATTGCACTGCCGATATTAGCACTTACTGTCACCGTACACTGCAGCAACTGGTTTAACCATCCCTTAACTTCCAAGAAGCATTTTAAGTAGTTGACCCTTATATAGGATGTGGGGAAAAGACTGCAGTAGTAACGGTGTTCAGACATCCACTGTCAGCCAGACACAGAATAGTCAGGCGCCCAAACAGTGGCAGTCGTCACTCAAGGACAAGAGGGCTCGATCCCTAGAGGATCTTCTCTCAACAGTCACAGATACGGCACATCAGTTTTAGGAAGAAACATATCTGTACGTTACATAAATTTATACCTCTAAGACCCCCATTCTTCCTCTCCGTCCCCCTCTTTCTATGGCTCCGCCCACTACTTCCTTTTTGTTGCGAATAGCATGAGGTACGATGGCTTGAACGTGAATTGCCCCGCGCCAGATACTGTGGCTTTGTTGCCAGGTGACAGGCTTTTGGAAAGTGACTGGATCCCGAGTGCTCTGACTTGATGAATGCATTAACCTCTAAATAGATTTACAGCATGAGGGCCTCCATGGGAGACCGAAAAGTGGGAGCTAGGGTATCTCAAGTCTTGTCCCGCCCCTTCCAGTAAGCCTGGTCCCTGAATCCTGGCTACCTTACTGTGACCAGCTCTACTCTACCAGACATTCTCAGCTGTGATGGATAGATGTTTCTGAGACCATGAGCCAAAATAAAACCTTCCTCCTTTAAGTTGTTGGTGTCAGGAATTTTTCACAGCCTGAGAAATATAACTAAAACATAGGAACCCCACCTTTCATAGAAAGGAGGCCCACTTTCTAAGTTATAGGTTAACATTCAGATAGAACTTCCATGGCTTCCTGTTCTCTGTCATTTCACAAATAACACAAGACAAGCCTTCTTATCTTTGGAGAGCAAAGGGGGAAATTCCTTAGTAATTCAACCAGAGTGTCGGATAACAACTGTCTACATGAAACAGAATGTAGCCTGACAGCCAGTGGAAATACTTTCCTGATGATCATGCGGAGACCACCAGAAAGGAATCCATGCGGAGATCTTTATTCTCTCACAGAGACTGAGGTTTTGCTGATTTGAAGGAGTGTAAAAACAGCATTTAAAGAAAGTATGTGCAACACCAGCGCAATACCTCCTCCCTGCCGGACAGGTAGGAACACTCATTTGATCATCCCCTTCTATGATCTTTTCCTAGTTACTGATGGATCGCATAGCGGTCCAGCAAGCAAGCTTCTTCCCCGAATTCAGTTCCTGTCTTGGGCTGTTTGCCAAGGACAACAAATAGAGCTTTAACTCCAAGCCTGAAAATTTCCTTTGAATGAAACCCCAGTCTATTATTCTAATGTAGCTGATAAAGCAAGCCTTTGATGCCGCTCTTCGAACAAGTCGTGAAAGTTGAAAGTTACTATGGAGGAGGGGGAGCACATAAAGAAAGCTTTTGAGTTAGCAGTTATCCCAATTCTTAATCTCAGACACAAGACAAACATTTCACACATCAGGGTTGCAATAACAAGACCCACAAAACTTCAAAAGTGCAGGCCAATACATCTGAGTTCATTCATCTCACACAAACTCCACGTGGCCATATGTTACCTTAATTTGGGGGGGGGGGAGAACTATGATTTATGTACATTCTGTTTGTCCTCAATCTGGAAATAATTTCCCCCTTAAATACGGATGTGAAAGGAAAAGTGGGAGGGCTAGGAGTCCTTGCTTACACAGACCCTTGCTAACACAGATTCCTGCTCACACAGAGCCCTGCTCACACAGAGCTTTGCTCACAGGGCTCACACCCCTGGCCCTCTGGACACATTTGCATCATGAGTGTCTTTTATGTTGTAGTGAGCTGTTAAAATCTGTTTACCTGTCCACAGATTCCATGAGCAATAGAAGGAATTTTCAGCTAGAAAAATTCCTCATGCCTCTTGCCAAGGAGAGTCCATGGCAACAATAAAAAAGAGAAATACACAGAAATAGTTCTGTGGTTCATGTATATTTTGAACAAACTATTGGAGTAATCTCCATAGTGAGAACTGATTGCTTTGTTAGATTGCCTTGAACAAACCTTATAGGTCAGGGTGGCACTGAGGGTGGGGAAGGACTACCATATTCTTTGCAATGTCTAACACTTGTCTATCATTCTCTCTTAGTTCTTAGAAGAGAGTCTCCTTCCAAAGTCCATAGGGACAACAATGTCTGAGGATGAGTAATAAATCAGAGGGTGTCTGATAGCACAGAGCAGTAAGTCAATAACATCAGAACAAGTGGGTGGAAGGTGGGATCCCTTGTACTTGGCATGTGATGGATTCCTGAGGAAGACTACAGTTGATATTGCTGACCTGACAGTGTGTGACAGAGCCTGTTTTCTTTTAAAATATATAAGAAGTCACTAAAGTATGAAACTACTAGTAGATAAGTATAATAGATCTCTCTCTCTTTCTCTCTCTCTCTCTCTCTCTCTCTCTCACACACACACACACACACACACACACACATACACACACACATACACACATACATTCAATATGCAAATAGCCAGAGTCTTCTCAACTCTTACAGACAGCACCACTTACTTTTCTGTTTACCAGTGGGGTGTCTTATTTTCTCTTCTATGCGTTTCTTTGCAGTTATATTTGCTGTATTCAATAACTTGTCCCGACTCAAGAATGGTAACTATGGGCTTAGACAGTCAAAGACTTCTGGAAGTGAAATTAATGTTCCCTGATTGGTTGCATGAGTTGGGGTGGGGGTCACGACAGAACTCTTCAGCAGCAGTGGTGAAGGGTGAGAAGGCTTCTGACCAGACCATTATGCGCAATTTATGGAAACACTGCAAGTGACTGCTGTCTAGGAGATCCTGGAAAGGACAACCCTGACTAAGGAAGTTTCTGGTCCCCTGGAAACAGAAACTTGAGAGGAGGCAATATCTAAGTCCTCAGAAAAAAAAACTGGCCATAGGGTCTGATAATAAAGAATACGATCTTTCAAAGAGACTGGGGCTCAAAGGAAAGTGAAAACAGGCAAGATGGAAAATGGCAAGAGCAGGGAGAGATTCCATCTCTGGATCCCATCAGTAAAACTGGGTAAACATGCTGGGACTGAGGCCTGGGAGGATTCACAGCCACTTACTAACATCAGGATCTGTAGCACGGACAAGAAAACAGCAAGACAGAACCAGTCTGACACTCCTATACAATGTAAGTCCAATCACTACCATTCCTGTGACAGCCTAGAATGACACTGATGTCGTGAGGCACCTTTTGGGGGTGACTTCTGCCATGATCCTCGTCATGAAGGGGTCGTACATTCCAGCGTAGGAGAATTCAGAAAGTTAGGTAAGAAGAACAGAGATGAGAAAGAAACACAGAGGCATAGAATAGCATGGGGGGGGGGGGCAACTTAGCAAATAAGGAATGCTGAATCTCTGCCCGTGTTTATTTTCCATACACTTGTATAACCCAATACAAAAGGGGGAAAGAAAGCAGAAGACTGCTTTAATATGACAGATACAAAGGACAACCAGAACAGTTACTTGCTCCAATACTTGAGACATCAAGCCATTATTTCTTGAGAAAAGTATTTGGTATTTGGGCAGTAAACACACCCTAGACTAAGAATCCTGAAGACAGTCACTCCCTAAGTCAAACCTCCTATTTCAAGAGAAGGAACAGAAGTATGCTTGAATTCTCTGACCTTTGGTCAGAGTGGAGCAGATCTACCTATATGGGCCATCTTCACTTCCAAAACACCAAAGAACCACACCCTAGGTCAGGATACCTTGTTTGACAGCCACACCTGTTATGAACAACTCGGAAAGAGCAAAAATAGGCTCAACTCTCTGACCTTCATTCAAGGTACAATAGACTCACATCTTTGGGGTTTCACAGACTGAGCAGCCAGAAGACCTGGGCACCACAACACATCTTAATTCATTCACTTATTCATCCACTTAAGCAATACCAGGGTGGTCACCATTCTGTGCCGACACCAAGAACTGGTGGAGATTAAAATGGCGCACACTGGCAGGAAGAGACTAGAAAACTGGCGTTCATCCAGTGGCTGCTGGGAAGAAGCCAGCAGAAAAGGAAGGTATTCAAAAGAAGGAAGCAAGGGACGCAGAAGGAAGAAATGCAGGTAGGACCAAACTCACTCTGAGTGTGTCTTCTGATCTAGGTTTCTCTTTGAATGAGATAGCGAACAATTTGGTTTATAATATGGGCTTATATTAAGAAGTAAGCGTCCTTTCACTAATTACACTATTCATTGATATAAGTTTCGGGTTTTGTGGGTTTTATTTGTCTATTTTTCGTTTTGTTTTGTTTTGTTTTTGAGACAAGGTTTCTCTGTGTAGTTTTGGAGCCTGTCCTGAAACTCACTCTATAAATCAGGTTGGCCTCAAACTCATAGACATCCTCCTGCCTCTGCCTCCCAAGTGCTGGGATTAAAGGCACACCACCACTGCCATATAAATTTGAGAGATCATCTCTATAATCAAACTAACACAATCAGAATGACACCTTTTACATTGATCCTCAAGCCTGTCCCTGTCTATCCCCACCCCACTGCATTGACACTATTTCTGTTATGGTATCCACCAGCCCCTTCTTAGATAAACCAAAAGCCTATGTTAGCCTTAAATTTGCTTTTTGCTTCCTAACTGAATCTTTTTCACAATTTTTTATTTTCTTTATTTTAGCACAGACTGTTAATGGTTCTCCAGTATTAGTTCAATAACCTCTGTAGTGATTTCATTACCAGCCTGAATATACCCATTGGAATTCTGCCCCAGTTCAGAAAGTTGCTTGGACCTACCTATTCCTGTTTCTGGTCTCAAAAACCCATCCCCAGAAGTTTCTCATCCTTTATCCATTACATATCAGCCACGCAGTAATCTCGATATTCCTAATCTTTTCCATGAGTATTTATACCTCTTGATTAGTCTGTCCAGAGTATTCTTGTCCATTCTTACAATGTTTATTGTTTTTACAATCACTTGAAACTTGAATCTGCCCTTGTCAAAGAGGTTTTATTCCTTAAATGAAATTTTTAAATCTGATCATAAATTCAACCGTATTAATTTAGTATGGTGCTACCCATTTATAATTCCAGGACGGAGGGTACATGGGCAGGAAGATGGAGATTCTGAGGCCAGACTGGACCACATAGCCAAACTGTCTTAGAAAAACAGACAGAAACACAAATAAACACGAAACTCTGTCTTAGTTTTTAGATCTCCCTCTATGTTTTAATGGATGGCCCTAAGAATGGTGTCTACTTCCTGTTTGGTAGCCAAATTGAGACATTTTAACCTAGTCATGACTTTTCCCATCTTCAAAAGTAGACCCCTTTGAAGGTGACTGAGTCATAAGGAATATAATCTCATCAATGGCTTAATCCACTGATGGGTGCATAATTTAGTGGCATTATGGGGGTGACACAGAGCAGAGAGTGGGACCTAGTTAGAGAAAGCCACCCACAGGGGGATATCTTTGAAAAGTATAATTTAGTCCTATTGCTCTCTTTTCTCTCTGCTAACCTAATCAGCATATAGTGAACAGCTTTACTCTCATTTCCCCTTTCTTGCAGCCAGCATGCTCTGTTTTCCCATAGTGACCGAGACCAGCGAGTTTACTATTGAACAACCTTGCAAGTACCCATCTTTTGCAGTTACGATAGAGAGCGTGCTCAATAGGAGTTCTGGTAAGTTCCAACAGAAATCACATTATAGGTCCAGCTTTCTTTTTAAGATGCCGAGATTCGAAACAGCATCTTTAAGCAAAACAGAGTTTGACTTTGCTCAGTACCATGCACTTGTGATTTTCCTATTAGCATCCAATAGCGAATCTATTGTACCAACGCTTGACTACACGGATGGCTCAGCTGTTGACAGCAGGTTTTGTTCTTGCAGAGGACCTGGCTTCAATTCTCAGCACCCACATGGTGGTGCACAACTATCTCTAACTCCAGTTACAGAGTCTCCGACTCCTCCTGACATTTTCAGGCACCAGGCATCTAAACTGTGCACAGACATGCATGGGAGCAAAACACTCATACACATAAAATCAAATAAGCATTAAAAAAATACAGGATATCACAGTTATAGGTCTGATATTTCTATAGTCAAAACCCCAGAAGAGAGAATTTAGATTAACTTCATCAAACAGTCCAGTGGCAGAGAACATTTTTGATCTCTGTTAAGAATTCCCTCCTTCTTGGAGAGAGCAAGCTTTGCGCCAGGAAATCTAACCTGGGGTACTGGGCTCCTATCAATGGGACAGGAAATACCAATTTTATATGTATAATCCCTCTCTCTTAACAACCACTGAAAAGATTAACTTCATTTTCATATCATAGTGTGGATGGCAATCAGAGTGTGGATGGCGCATCTCCCCTCACCCTCCATCTTCTCTCAGACAGTATCCCATTGCTGCTTATCACTGTGTGTGCCAGAGGAGCTGGCCCATCTCTGCCTCCCAGCTCACCTTAGGAGTGTGGATGTGAGTTCTGGGGATTCCAGCTCAGACACTTGTTTGCCCAGCAATCACTCTGTTTACTGAGACAACTCCCCAGCCCAGGCTCATTAAAAAAAAAAAAAAAAACTAAGAATAAGAACTCTTTGGAGCCCACAGTGAACAGGGAAGAAGCTATTCTAACATTCTGATCTGTCCAGCTCAAGCCAGTTCTTTAACTAATTAGATAGGAAGATCTGAGACTCATCTAACTCCTCAGAGAATAAAATGAGTCATCCCACAACAGAAGTGAAACAGGAGGGGAAAAAAAGGAAGAAAAGGAGATCATAGATGGTAACAAAGGAGACAATTGGCAGAAAACCTTATTATTCTTTGAGGTGAAGAGAGTTTATTGGATTTCTAGCAAAATCTACTTTATCTTCTCAATTTGATCAGATTGATAAACCCTCTGAAGATTTATACCTTGCTGTCACTGATGCCCTGACCCGTCTGGTGACTGTGACCATGCTCAAACATTAAATGGGAGGAAAATAAATGTGCATTCTTTCTGCCATGGCACCTGCATATGTCCTCAGTCTGACACATCGAATAGAGCTGAGACACACAGAAAACCTGGATGTACTGAGCTGGAAATGGCTGCAGTCCGTTCCCAGGCAGCTGTTTTATTTTGAGCAAAGCTGAATGTAATACTAGATGGGAATAATATTTTTTTTTTTTTTGGATGAGGAGCCAGCCAAACGTTTCCTTGTTTCTAAGTTTGTCCCCTTATTGGGTCCCAATAAGGAACTGAGAGGGCCTTCCAAGACATCTCTGCTAAATGTGTCATTCGAGATTCTTCCCAGCCAGACCTTTAGTAACTGGAGAAAAATGTCTCCAGGTGAATTGTCTGAGGATAAATCGTTTCGATCTGCAGAGAACTTCACTCTATTTAAGCACTCTCTCCAAGGCTACTGGGAAATCCTTTTTCATTTCCTTTTATTTATAGTCAGGGGCCAATATTTATTGTGGTTTCTGATAGTATACCAAACGAGGTGCCCCCCCATCTTATTAGCTAGGTGTGAATTCTCTCTTTTGTAGAAGAGGAGTAAAACTTTGGTCTATTTTGGAAAAGCATAGATTTCTCATGTGCAGAAAGACAAGCAGAAAATAACTAACTAATTTCATGTATAATTCAGTTAATGGAGAGAGTCCTTTGTGTCCTCCCCCACTATCTCGCAGACAGGGGTGAGAAACAGACATAAGATGACTGACATTGAATAACAAATCCAAAGCTTCCGAGACTAAGTCAGATTTCCACGAGATAAACTTATGGAAAAGACCATACTTTCTTCTTGAATGTATTCTACCACTTTTTTTTAAAAGAAAGAAACTATTGTTTTGTTTATTTCTTCTTTTGACACTTGCTGTTGGAAATGGTGTTTTTATTTCCATGTTTGCCTTTGATTTCATGAGATGACCCTCACTTTCTGCTTGTGATTTCATTTGATCTGTGAGGTTTCTAAGACTTCCCCCAAGTCACAATAGTCTGTGATGAAATTTCCATGAGAAATGGACCGAGGAGAGCAAGCATATCTGTATAGGGAGACCCAGTGATGCCTAGAAACGCCTCAGAGGACTCTGGGAGAGGCCCCTAAGCCTCCTGTCACTTTGCTCTGAGCTTGATGTTGCTGCCTCTAAAAACTTCACTTCTCTTGCCTCAAGAGAGCTTAGCAGGATTTGAAGACAGTCACATAGCAAGGTCTGGAAATTGACCATTGATTTTTTAAAGAATATTCAAAATAAGCTACTCAATTTTTCCATCAGATGCTGAGTCATCTGGATTGACGGAAAGCACATACAAGTCCTTGGAAATAAACTGTTTTTCTTCTACTTTTAAAAAGGATTTTAAATTCTGCGTGTTAAGATCACTTGCTGTGGGGTTGAGGGTGGGAACAGGAGGAGAGGAGGAGGCAATAGTGTTTAAATACAGATCCTTTGTTCGGCTTCACCCCAGCCCTGTAGACTCGGAGTCTCTAGGTAGGCTCACCACATGAATGTATTTTTATTTGTTCTAAAAGTCAAGGTTCCTAGTTAAGAAAGTTCTTCCCTGGATTGATATCAAAGGGCAAAAGAAAAGGGAGAGGTTATAAAATGTATCTTGAGAGTCCCATGACAATATTCTCTAGAGAACTAAAATATTAGAAAACATCTCTGAGCAGAAGTAGATTTGGCTGTTGGGGGTGACAGTCTGGTTTTGTTCTAGCATCTTCCTCTGTTTTCATGTGACTGTAGCACGTCCTGTTGTCTGTTCTTTTTATGGGCCATTGAAAGCACAGCTTGCTCTTCCAAAACCTAGGCTTCAGAGCTAAGAAGACAGTTCAGCAGGGAACGGCACTTGCCACCAAGCTTGTGACCAGAGGTAATTTCTCTGAAGCCACACAGAAGAAGGAGAGAATGGACTCCTGCGAGCTGTTCTCTGACCTCACAGTACACTGTGCCACATGTATCCCACCAAGATACACATACAGGATAAATGTATTCCTTACAGTATGTCAAAGTCAAAAGAGTGAGAAACACTGTGATCTAGGTGGGCCCCCGCCTGGTGAATCTGATCATGGTAGGTCCTGAATGGACACCTTGTAAACACAGTTGTGTAGTCTGCAGTCATTGCTCATTTTGGTTCAGGATTTGGTCGGCACCAACAGCCCCAAACTCAGTTGTGCAAGGGGATGAGATTGGTCTGTTGGTCTTGAGTCTGCTTGTGAAATTACAAACCCTCTGGCTTCAGTATCTCCTGTAGGCCAAAGACATGTACCTCACCCTTTGACTTCTTTCCTGATTGGCACTCATACTCCCAAGAAGTCTTGGAAGTGACTTTCTAAAGTTAATGTTTTCTGAAGTCTTTAAACTCTGTCTAATTATTGGCTGACGGATGTCCCTTCTCAAGGGCACCAGCCTTCCCATTTCACCCAAACAAAAACTGGATGGAGTTAACCATATGCCTCTGCTTCCCTCTGGCATTCTGCCTGTATTAGACAGGTTTCTCTAGAGGGACAGAACCAGGAGAATTAATAAATATTACAAAGAGGATTTATTAGATTGGCTTAAAAGATTTGGTCCCATGGTGACCATCTGTGTGCTAGAGAAGTTGAAAGCCAGTTAGCTACTCAGTCCATGGGCAGGATCCTTCAGCCATCTGAAACTGGCCATGAAAGCCTGGAAAGTTCCTGGTCTACAGCCCATGTTGGAAGACTGAAGAAACTGGTCTCTGATGTCAGCGAAGGAAAACAGTAGTCATGGCAGTAATGTGGTAGATGACCTACAGCACAATGCAAGGCATCCAGAGATGCAAGACGGTCCTGGGAAGACCTCTTTTTGTCTAGATTGCCCCTGGAAGGCACAACATGATCTTGGGGGGCGGGGGGCTTCCTTGTTCAGTTAATACTTCCAGGAAATACCCTTACAGATCCTAGAGGCATGTCTCTTATGGGTCCCAAATCAATCAAGTTGAGAACCCAGGTGAGCCACCACATTACCTTTGGAATAAATAGGAGCATCTGCATTACTAGGCAGTGATAACTGATGCCCCCAGACAGTCTCTACCTACCTCTCTGCTAAACCATAGATTGGAATTACTGGAGCCTAGCATATTCCTTAGAACTCACTCGGGGAACTGGCTTTCAAAGTGAGTAGCAGCAATGTCCCCAGAGATCTTGCTGAAAATGTAATTTAGGAGTCTACCTCAACCTGTATGATGAAGACACTCTGAAAGAATAGACCAGCCATCTCTGTTTTACTGTAATTCTTAAGTTTATGTATCCAAATGTTAAAATCACTGTAGAAATACTTGTCTGGCATGTCTGTACGGGTTTCTAGGTTGGACTAGTAAAGGAAATGCAAACAGAGACTGTACTTTGGTTTCCTGACTGCTCAGACTCGAATAATCACACAGAAACCATATTAATCACAATATTGTTTGGCCAATAGCTTAGGCGTATTCTTAGCTAGCTCTTACATCCTAAATCAACCCATTTCTATTAATCTATACATTACCACAAGGCTGTGGCCTACCAATAAGGTTCCACCGTCTTTCTCCTTTGGCAGCTACACAGCGCCTGTCTGACTCCACTTTCTCTCTGCAATTAGTTTAGTTTTTCTGCCTGGCTCTATTCTACCTTGCCATAGGCCAAAGCAGCTTCTTTATTAAGCAATAGTAATAAAACATATTCATAGCATACAGAGGGGAATTCCCCATCAAGGAAAGAAAACATACCCTGAATGTGGGCAAGCATGATACACGAGTCCCTAGACTGAACAAAAAAGGAAAAAGGTGAACAGAGGACCATCATTCAGCTCTTTGTTTCCTGACTGTAGAAGCAAGATGGCGAACTTCTTCAAGTTTCTGCTGCTATGACCCCCCTGTCATTACAGACTGCATGCTCAAACCATGAGCCAAAATGAGTCCTTCCCTTCTTAAGCTGCTTTTATTGGGTCACAGCTATGAGACAATTAAGTAATACGGCAAGGCAGATGCAAATGTATTGGAAACTTCCTAGACACCTAATAGCAAAGATGAAGCAGCTTCTTCCAATGCCCTTCAAGAAATTTCATATGATGACACATTATCAAACGAAATTGTTCATTCCTTGGCTCTCCCGTGGCAATCTCCTCACTGTTCTTATGGTTGTACTAGTTGAAGGATGGGGACATGTGAGCAGAGAGCTGGTTAATATGAATAGAGCATAATAATACAGTTTTGGAACAGCAGCATTTGGGGGGGGGGGTGCTTAGAGTTTGTATTTGTTAAGTTTCCCATGCTAAATCATCCTGTGCCAACTGGGACCACCAGCTGAAGTAATGAGAACTTCATGAGAATACATTTTTTTTCATGGCAATCCAAGTCTTCGTTGGCCTTCTTAGTTCTGTTTTATGTGTTCTCCCTTTGACACTAGTACAACTCAGATAATGCACCAGGTCTGGGATAGAAGTTACCAAGCAAGCATCGTGGTAAATTTGATCCCTAGCACTGAAGAAAAGAAAATAAACAAATCAGTTTTCTTATCCAAAGCGTACAGGCTTGTTTGGCACATTGTCTATTCACGATCTTAATCTCCCAGTTATTGCCACATCAGACAGTTCTTGAAAGGTAAGACACCTTGTGGCCACAGCTTTCTCTCAGTGTGTTTATGGCCTAGAATCCATTTGTATGTTCATAAAATCCTTTTCTTTCCTGATGTCAACCCTCTCCTTCATTAATCTGTTACTTTGCAAACCCAAGTACACATCTGTATGTTGAGTCTTCCATACATACATTTCTGATGTTTTCGCTCCACAGACTGAACTCACTAACTGAGTTGCAATAAAGACTTAGAACCAATTATCAGGAGTGAACACAGAGTCTACTTAAGGCCCTCTCATTGCTACTATAATGGA
Source organism: Microtus oregoni (assembly GCF_018167655.1). Taxonomy (NCBI): domain Eukaryota; kingdom Metazoa; phylum Chordata; class Mammalia; order Rodentia; family Cricetidae; genus Microtus; species Microtus oregoni. Next base: position 21,464,039 of record NW_024543063.1, read on the forward strand.
CTGCTTTATATATTTATTTTATTTTTTTTAGTTGGTTTTAGTTTTACAGTGCACACAGCATCCCTACCTTTAGAGGGGGACTACTGTTATACAACTGTCTCTGTTACCCACATGATGCTAAATTAGAAACCCTGACCCAAGTGAAGCCACCTGGAGATCCAAGCTTAACTCAGCTTGGCCTTGCCCCACACTAAGCCATTATGCTATTTATTCTCAGACTCTTCTCAGGGACAGCATCTGTCCTTTCTCTACAGCCCTAAGAATTGGTGGCCATGGGCTTCTGAGACTCCACAGGCCATTGTACCTCCTCCAAGGAAGAGGATGAGAAGGACGGTGACCAGAGAAAAGACACATACAAGCATAATAAAGCTGGCAATGGCAAAGGTGAAACTGGTGTCCTTGACAACCCAAAATCCGCAGAAGAGCAAATCAATCAATGCCCTCATTCTGTAAAATCTTGATAGAGTCAGGAAAACTCAAAAACAATCATTGGTTTGCAATCAAGAGACACATACGGTGAGATGAATATCCCTCTAAGATATTTTACTAATTAATAAATGGAAAAATCAGCCAGAGTACATTTTCTAAGATCTTTGATTCTAAATATATATCTTTCCCATACTTGTACAGCTTATTTCTAATACAGAAATAGCATTAACTACTCCTTGACTAGAGTTCTGTTATTTAAGTGAATTTTAATGTTTCCTCCTTGGGTGTGTGTGTGAGAGAAAGAGGGGACGGAAAGGGAGAGAGAGAAATAGACAGATACCAACAATGACAGACACACATAGATACACACAGACAGAGAAAAACAGAGAATTTGTCCTGAAGGTAAAATGTGTGACTTTTCATGAAGTCAAAATGAAGACTCACTGTGAAAAGAAAGCCTGTTGCAGAAACCCTGCCCAGCCAGGCACACCGGCATCAGAATGTCTAAGCACAGGGGTGTCAACCTCACCACTGACCTTGTTTTAAAGCTGCTATGTCAGCCCCTTATTTGGTTCTGGTGAGACTCCAAACAAGGAACCAAATCACAACGTGTTGATAGTATTTGCTGACGTACCGTGAGCAGTTAGTTATGTGGTGAAAAGCAAGGCCTGGGCAGCCCTGATAAATTTGAATGAACACAAGAAAAGGTTACATTGCTCTGCAAACAGTTTTTATATATAAATGTCACATGAAAGGCAGTGGTATTAAAGATTTATGCTGTGGGGTTGCCTGGAATACATCAGCCAAGCGCTGTTGTTCCTTGAGTCATGGATGTAGTGGCCCTTTCTGGTTGTTTAATCTGAGCCCTGCTTTCTTAGAACTCTATGCTGTCAAAACAGTTCTTTGTTCTTAGTTTATATGTGTAAATTACTATTAAAGAGAACCAGGAACATTTTATTTCCTTTATCAAAAACAAAAGACTAGAGGTGAGTATAAGAAATGCTGACAAATCAGACTAGCTCCTGAGAACACAAGTGGTTTTCACATATAAAAATGTCCTTGGAGGGATTGGGGACTCAAATCACGAATGAAGACCTGAGTTGAAGACTCAAGACCCACATAGAAAGAAGCCAAGCATAGTGATGCTAGGGATGCACAAACAGGTAGATCCCTGGGGCCTAGACTCACTACTCACCTAACTTACCATACTTGGCAAGCTCCAGAATAGTTCCTACTTTAGAAGGAATAGGAGGTGTGGCCTGTTGAAGTAGGTGTGGCCTTATTGAAGGAAGTGTGTCCCTACATTGGGTGAACTTTGAGGTTGTAGAAGCCCAAGCCAAGTCTGTTGTCTCTTTATCTAATGTTTGGGCTTTTTTTGTTTCTTTTGTTTTGTTTGTTTTTGGGTCAAGTTTACTGAACTATATCATGTAATTGGGAAGCTAGTTCTATCTAATTCTAAACACGGCCCTAGCTCATTCTTTTATTCTGGAAGTTACTCTTTGTGGAATTAAGTCATTAACTCTGTATTTAATTCTAAATTTTGATGGTCTGGGAGTAGAAAGTTAAGGACTGAGCCTACTAAAATCTAGTTCACCAAAGACCTATTTTAGCCAAACTTACCTTGAGTTTCAACACTATTTCTTGCAGCTCCCAAGGGCTCAGGAGAAGTTTTGTTTTATCTGTCTGGTTCTGGGTTCCCTGATCTGAGATTTTCCCCTGATATCTATCACCTGCCTTGTGTCTCCTCGCATCACTGATACTTTGTTCTTATTAAAGGTAGATCCTTGGGTGTTTGTAGTCTAAAAATAATCTAATCATTTTTACTCATTCTTGGCTTGTAAGAGAAATGGCTGGCTTTCCGTTCTAATTTACATATCGTACCATCATACCAGAATTTCTCTTTTATATTGTGTATTGTTTAGGTATATTTTTAGACAGTACATGTCAACATTACTATTGCCTAGTTATTTTCATCTTATAAAGTTTTTTCATCTGTTGTATAAATTATTAGGAGAGTGTGCTAACTATGTATATTAGTAGCTATGTCTGTAGTTTTATTATTCCATATTTCTTCCAAGATTTTTTTAACTAATTATAGCTCAACCCATGTTTGGAACAAAAGTTACAGGGAAAGACTCCAGTTTCCTGGTGACTTGAACTTATTTTCATTCTCAGGTTGCCTCTTCACTTAAAAAACCCCTGCTAAGAAAATGGCAAGAGTAACCATGGCTTCTCCAAGCCTACAAATTTGGAATCTCTAAAATCCCTTGACATTTGTTTAGTTAGACAGCCACTTATTTTCTGGGCTCATCATATGTTACTTAAAGACACTACTTAACCCTTCACATGCAGATGAAAATCTATCTTCCAAGTTTGACAAGTTCATAGGATTTTTTACTACTTTCCAATTTGCCACAAAAGCCAGTTATTCTAAATATTTCATGATTGTATGAAATGACCTCCATTTTCTATAAGCTTCTATGAGGATTTCCTTAGTATTTTTAGAAACCCATAGTCACCACCCAGTTCCATGTATATTAAACTTTTTGTAAGAGACAGCATATTACTTATTAGCATAAAATTCTGCATTATTTTGTCATTAGTACAAACACTTGCATAGCTAACACTTTTATTTACCTTACAGTGCATGTGGATGTCTGGTATCTGTTGATCCAGATAGGGCGTAACTCAGCTCTACATAATGAGTCTCTCCTCTTCCTCTTGGAATTCACAGCCTAATCTATCCATGCCCTTTTCATGGTGACAGCGTAAGTGTAAGGGCCGGGCTCACCAGAATAGAGCATCTCCAGCTTCGGACTCAGTTGTGTCACACTGTTAGCAACCCATTGGTCAAAATAAGTCATGCTGTAGACCACACATCAAAGAATGAAGAAATAGTCTCCTCCTGTACAGATAAAAGGTGGTGTGTGTGTGTGTGTGCGTGTGTGTGTGTGTGTGTGTGTGTGTAGTACACATCTCATTTACCTTGAAAAGAGATCTTTTCAAGTTAAATCTGCTGCCAGATATAAATATGTGTGTTTATGTGTGTGTGTGTGTGTGTGTGTGTGTAGTACACATCTCATTTACCTTGAAAAGAGATCTTTTCAAGTTAAATCTGCTGCCAGATATAAATATGTGTCTTTGTGTGTGTGTGTGTGTGTGTGTATGTGTGTGTATGTGTGTGTATGTGTGTGTGTGTGTGTGTGGTAGTTTGATGTTATTGGCCCCCTCATAGGGAGTGGCACTTTTAGGAGGTGTGCCTTTGGTGAAATCGGTGTGATTTTATTGAAGGAAGCGTGTTACTATGGGGATGGGCTTTAAGGTCTCTTTTGCTCGGTGTATCAGTTCACTTTGTGTTACCTGCACAAGATGTAGAACTCTCAGCTACCTCCCCAGCACCATGTCTGCTTATGTGCTGCCATACCCCACCATGACAATAATGGACTGAACCTCTGAGCCGTAAGCCACCCAATTAAATGTTTTCCTTTATAAGAGTTGCCATGGTCCAGGCAGATCTCTGTGAGTTCGAGACCAGCCTGGTCTACAGAGCTAGTTCCAGGACAGGCTCCAAAGCCACAGAGAAACCCGGTCTCGAAAAACCAAAAAAAAAAAAAAAAAAAAAAAAAAAAAGAGTTGCCATGGTGATTGTGCCTCTTCACAGCAATAGAAACCTAAGTAAGACTATATGTTTTTGCTTTTATTTTGTAATTTCCATGTCATTTGGGGACTTATGTGTATAAACAACTAAAACCAATCTTGCTAAATTAATCATGAGATTAGTTACTTGATTAATCAGGAGGGTATAGAGAACATCAAGGAGTCAGAAAGCTCATCTAGGTAGAAAAAGTCAGGACAAGGAAAGCTCCTAAGCCCTGGGCAGCCAAGCTCTGTGGGGCTCAGTCAATGAATGGGTAGGAAGGGAAGCACCTACCTTCAAGTTGCTCTGCTGAAAATAGAAATTCCACACACAAGGATGATCTGAGGGTTTCTGTCCAGCCTTAGACTCAAGTGTCAGAGCGCTATCCTCTCAAATCTACCCAGAGCAGGAACAAATTATTTCCAAGGGAAAGTCAATGTTTTGTCATCAGGAGCGAGAGGACAGTGTGCACAGAAGGCAAGATCAACAGGTCTGCACACCAGCAGCTGTGCAAGCTTCTCTGTGAGACACTCAAGGACACCAAGACTGCCGAAAGGAGTGCATTGTGCTAACCCACTTACATACTTCTACCTATCAAGAGTGTGCAGGAAGAAAGAAAACTGATGTTCTAATACATATTGCTTGCTTTTAAAAAAATGGAATCAGAGACTCCAGATCTTTGGTTTGCTACCTACCCGACCTTGAGCAAGTCACAGTCTTCATATCTATAAGTAGAAAACCTGACTGATCTAACTCACAACACTGGCATAGATGGATGAACAGATATATCAACAAACTTACTGTTAAAAGTGGGGAGGGATTCCCATTGGTCAGCAGCCTTTATGCAACTCATGACACCCATACAAGTTTAAAATTGTAAATGGTGAGCTCATCTCCATGGCCCCCAAACTTTCTGCCAATCTACTGCCTCACCTATTAAAGCAGGTGAGTCAGGAAAACAATCTTGTGGAAGTTCATTGTTTCTGCTGAAAACCAAAGAAATGGTCTTCCTCTTGAAAAGCGTAACAACAGGCTATCCAAATGGTCAGACCCAAGAACATGTACATACAAGTAACATCATACAGACTGGGTAGGTTGATAGGTATGTAATCAGGAATGCACACGTGCACACGCATACACACATGTAACAGGAATTGAAGTGAGAGACTATGAGAAGAGAACAAGGGGTGGGTATATGGAAGAGTTTGGAAGGTAGTAAAGGAAGGAGAAATGATATGGTTATATTATAATCTCAAGAAATTAAAAAATATAGTAAAACAATACCCCCTCCAAAGAAAACTACTGACAGAGTACTCAAGACATGGGGGCTGATTGGAATGTAACCTTTACAAACCCCATGCCTGAGCTTTTCGCTGTAAAATCTAGTCTTTCGACATCATAAGAAATATAAAGTTGTGGGCTTGAGAGGTAACCTCATCATTAAGTGCTTGACCAGCAAGCTTGAGGATCCTCTCCTAGCATCTGTGTAAACAGTTGAAGGAGCGGCATATCCTACTATAGGGGAAGTAGAGATAAGAAAATGCCTGCGGTTTCCGGGCCAGCTTAACTGTCCAATCATTGCAGGACACTGTCTCAAAATCTACAGTGGAAGCCAAGCATGGTGGTGCACACCTTTAAGCCCAACATTCAGAGGGCAGAGACAGACAGATCCCTATTAGTTCTAGGGTAGCCTAGTCTGCATAGTGAGTTCTAGGATAGCCAAGGCTACTACATAGAAAAACCTTGTCTCAATAAATAAATAAATATAGTGACACCTAACTTGGGTCCATCATTTAAGCCAGTGTTGTCTTCAGCCTTCATCAGAGACATCTCTTATTGTGGAAGACACTGCTTAATGCAGAAAGTCATGAGTGGCCAGGGGTTAAGAATAACTGGTGGCAAAGTGCCCTTTATTAACCCTTTATTAAGTCTCCAGGAACATCACAGAAGAAGCAGGGGCAAAGGGTGTAAAAGCCAGAGGTAGGGCAATGCGTAGCAAAATGACCTTTCTAGACACGACATGGCTGTTAGAGTCATGAATTCTCTGTGTCTGTGACTGCCCGCACCAGACCTGCAAGTACTGAACCCTTCAACTTGTGATTGTGGATGGGGTCCCTCCCTGAGGGACAGAGTGAGTAGTTACCGGTTGTTGCAAGAGATAGGGTTACATTTTCAGCCATGCAGCCCCTGACAAGCTGCCTGTGCTCATAGAAGATAACCCCTTATCCATGTTCACGTAAGCAACCATGATTAAACTCCCTGGTTCACATGCAGCTAGAAGACATGAAAGTCATAAGGAAAGACACTGAGAAGAAAAAGAGGGTTAGCCAGAGACAGGATAACAGAGAGAAACTGGGGGTGAAAGTAGTTAAAATTCAAATATGTGTGTGTATGTGTGTATGCATATGTACATATATAAGTGTATGTATATATATGACTGCAAGTATATGTGTGTATATATGTATATACACATATGTACACATGTGTAAGTATACATGCATACACATATATATTTATGTATATACGTATATTCAAAGAATAGAAATTAATAAAAAAACAAGCTATGAAAGAAAGAAGGTAGGTAGTATAGAGAAAGAAAGCCAGTGTTGACCTCTGGCCTCTGCACCCACATGCTCACATGTGCATGTGAACCCACACGCATATTTTTTAAAAAAGAAGTAAAAAATTGGAGAAATAGCCGATAATCCTATAAAGTGAAACACCAAAGGCAGACAAAGAAAAGTGTTACATTAAATATAGAGCATCATGGTTGCCCAGCAAACAGCAGCGCTACATAGCACATTAGCTAGTCTCACAAAATACCTTTCAGTCCTTTGCACCAAGCACCAGGTCTTTGATTTAACCCAGAAGCTGATGGAGTGCTAGGACAATTGTGTCCACACTAACCCAGACGGAAAAGTTGGTTCTCTTGGTTCAAAATGGTGCCTTGCGTGAGTAGGTGGCAAGGCCAGGCATGTGCTTCTGCACAGTCAGGTTCCAGGTTGGGACCTGCTTTGTGACTCATTATCTTTGTTCCTTCATTCTTACAGTAAAAGAAATGTTGTTCGGGATATTATGAAGTTTGGTTTTACCTCGTGGCGTCTTCAACCCTACCTGGTATCTCTTTCCTCAGAGACCTTCTGTGGCAGCACCATCTCAGCATCTGTATTTCCAGGAATTTAAGCCCATTAGGAAATGGCCCTAGTGAGGCAAACATCCCTGTTGAGGGTAGTCCCAGAGGAACATATTACCAAAAAAGAGAATGAGAAAATGCCACAGAGTAGAAAAAAGTTTTCAGAGATGAAGAACACAGAGAAAGATGATAATGAATGTCCTGAATTGTTCCTAGAAAGCACTCTCCACCCCAACCCACAGACATGATTGGATACTCCTGCAAAGACACACAGACACGCATGCAGATGAACATACAGAAATAGATATGGGCACACAGACACACATATTCAGAGAGCTACAGATAAACATTCACAGAAACACCCACACATATGCACACACATACACACATGCAGATAGACACAAACCCACATACACTCAAACACAGACAGCAATGTATTAGTTGGTTTTCTATTGCTACATAAGGAAGAAAATGGTTATTTTGACTCACAATTCAAGGATACACGTCGGCAAGGCAGGAAAGACTTGACAGCAGGAGCTTGTGGGGCTCAACATATTGCCTCTATAGTCAGAAAGAGGGAAATAAATGTGGGTGCTTCCTCCTTTTGATGCAAGCCAGGACCCAGACCTATGGAGTGATACCACCCAATTTAGGGTGTGCATTTCTACCTCAATTAGCTTAATTTAGGTCATCCTCTTAGATATATCCAAAGGTTTGTAACCCAGGTGGATTTTAGGTCCTATCAAGTTGACATTATGAACCATCACAGAAAAATACACAAAGACACATCTGAAAAGTTGATATTATCAACCACCACAGACACACATGACATAAACAGATGCAACACATATGCACTCATGCAGACAGATATAGGCAGACCCACGGGCACATACACAACACCCAGACCACAGACATACCCTTCTTACCTCTTCTACTTCTTAGACAGAGCCTCATGGGCTGTGTGCAAGACAATCTCGTAGCCAGCATGACATCATGTTTACAGGACTCACCTGTCAGACCTCTGAGGTCCACAAAAGAGGATTGAAACTACACTGTCTTCTGCCAGCCAAAGGCCGGACATCTCAGAAGATGCCCTGATGGATGCAAGCATAATCCTCTGATGTTACCTTCTTCCCAACTATGCTGCTGCACAGGGAATGTAAGGATAGCTGCACATCATTTGAGAGACGACTTTTTCATGCCAGCCTTAAGGCAGAAAAGGAAACTGAGCCAAGGGAAAAAAAATAAGCTGATATTTTGTGCACATTTAGGTGTGTGGCCTGAGATCCATACTACCTACTTGGGAACAAAACCTCCTCAAAGACATACAAATACCCTTCCTTGGAAAAATGTACCAGCAAGCCTGTCAGATGGGAGTACAGGCTTGAGCCTGGATCTTGATGAAACACAGATTCTGATTCAGTAAAGGCAAAGTCAGGCCCCAGAGTCTGCATTTCCAGTAAGTTCCCAAGTCCTGTTGATCTTAAATAGTAAAACCACAGAGAGCCACAGTGGTTATGCAGGAATGGATGCTCCAATGAAGCGGGGAAGAGACTAGAGAAACATGACCCTGGAATAGTTTGAAAAACCCTGCTGACTGCATTCGTATTTTGACTACCAGACTACCAGAATAATAAAGAAAGGGCAGCCTGTGTACAAAATGAAGCTAAGAGATTCAAAACGGACATGTTAGGACAATCAGTTACTTTCCAGTCAATGGTAAGCATTCATTTAAGCAGGACTTATTGACTACGGGAGTGCATATCAGCACTGTCACCAAAATACTGACTCTTGCTCCATTTGCATCCTAGTTAGGTCATTAACTGGGCTTCCAGGCTACTTGAGTGGTAGACACATGTTACTGCATGCCGTGAATAAAAGATCAGGTTTTACAAATGAAAGTGCTGCAACCATAGTAAGAAATTGGTCAGCTTAAAGCCAGTCAGCCAGTAAGCTGGGGTGTAGATTTGAGCCCAATTTCATTCTATGCTTGTCCTCTTTCTAGCATCCTAGTGAACAAATCTTACAAAATGAAATGTTTGTTATGATCACTTTACTATACAACCTTGTATCCTTGTTATTTACGAGGTCTCAGATCACAGCATCCTATTGTCAGACATGAAATGATAAAGGAGGAGCTTACTCTGTTTTTATTATGAAAAATATGTCCTCTGGGTCCTGGATGTTCGCATCTGATTTCAGCTGGTAAACAGGCAACAATCTCATAGTGAGTCATCTAAAATGCTCAATTTTGTTTAGTCTCTCAAAGGATTTACTTGTATTTTGTGAAAGATAGACTTGAGGTCTCCATGTAACTACTACATCAATGAAAACATTACAGTGAGATAGCTCAGCTGGTACAGATAGATGATAGATAGATAGATAGATAGATAGATAGATAGATAGATTTGTACGCCCATGAATGTACACACAAATTATAGGTAATAAAATAGGAGAGAAAGAGATGATGGAGATAGATAGATAGATAGATAGATAGATAGATAGACAGATAGATGAAATATGGATACATAGATATATAAATAAATAGATGATAGATGATGAATGATTGATAGATGATAGATAGATAGATAGATAGATAGATAGATAGATAGATAGATAGATAGATAGATGATAGATAATAGATAAGAATTACTATGGCTAAATCAATAGGGAAATAATAGGAAAGCTATAAAGAATCACTTCTTCTGGCAGCTCATTCATATAGTGTTCAACAGTTCACAGAGAAATTGATCTGCCAAGACTACAAAGTCAGAAGTAAGAACTTCTGGAGTCAAATGACAATGCCATCCTTCAGATACAATTTTTAGAACTGGCATAAAGTTGCCAGGGTGTGGAGATAGGGAGACTGAGACAGACTTGCAGGTGGGACAGGCCAGAAGCTGTGTGCCTGAGACCCTCATGATTTAAAGACACCAGATGATGCCTCTCCTGCTGTGTCTAGATTATTCTTTATTCAAAGTTCTCTTCAGCATAAGATGCTTAAGGTAGCCAACACAATGTTTTTCAGACACGGTATAGAACTTTACATATTGGATACGTGCTATGTAACTTATGCAATGCTCAGTTAGCATTCTATTCACTAAGCAGTGTGCTTAGTACAGGGTGGCTGTGGCAAGGCAGGAAAACCGTGGTGCCCATCTGTTGAAACCAAAGTGACTTTGATTGACCTGAATGGCCTCGTTTACCCTTTTATTTCCTATCAGGCCCCCACTCGGACAACAAATGATGCAGTCCCTTTGTTTCTGGCTAACTCTCCTGCTTCTACAAGCTTCACTCTTTGCCAGTTTGCTGATTACACCAGGAGTCCTGATGAGTATGGATCCCAGGTCCCATGATTAGAGAAGTCTGCTGGAAATCGATAGTAACAATAGCACTGCATTAGAATTCCTCTGCGAATACCTCAAGACACATATGGATTTTTTTTAATTTTCTAATTAAATTTTGACACAGGGTCAAATGCTGTTGTTATCACCGCATGAGGGAAGGAGAAGCTGAAATGGAGCAAAGTCAGTTTAGAAAAAGCTTTTGGCTTATCTAATGCTGAGCTTGCTTATATGTGAGCAAGCAAAAGGGAACCAAAAACAAACTACTTCAAAAGAAGAAAGTTTGTGCCCTTCTCCGTCATGTTTGAAAGGCATTGTAGGAAAGCAATGGGCTCATAGAAAATCCTAAATAGCAAATGATATGGGGCATAATGCTTATGCCCCAGTGTTGGAAGAGCTCTCCTTGGGTTCCATAAAAAATATGGGCCAGCATGGAAAGCTGGCAGTAAAAAGAAAATAAACATTACCAAGCACATACCGTAAGCCACTCTGAGCTAGTGATATGTCTTATCTCACTTCATTCTCTTCAAGACTTCTGGGAGTGTAGTTTCTCTCATTGGCAGGAAAAACCAGATCTTCAGAGAAGTGACTTGTCCAAGGTAACTCAAGCAGAGCTTGTAGGACCAAAGTCCCGCTCTTTCCTTGGTGTTTTATGGATTTCCCCCTTCTCCATATGTCAGCACATAAACCGATCAACTGTTAGGAATGCAATGGTCACCTAAACTCAGGAGCAAAGCAGTCAAACGTGGACACGGTCTAGTCCAGAATCAAATGAATGATTTGCTTGCAAAACCAAAAGAAATGAAGGAAGACATCGACACCGCAGCTTCCTCGTCTGCTTCAAAAGTAAGCACCCATGAAGTCAGTCATGTGTGATGAAAAAAGAATACGAGCAAAGGATGGTTAGGTAGTGATGTGAGATTCCCCTCTGAATGCTGTGATTACCATTGATTAATAAAGAAACTGCTTTGGGCCTATAGCAGGACTGAACATAACTAGGTGGGGAAAACTAACGCTTGTTGGAGTCTGTATGACATATAAGCCTCGAACATTTGGATACTTTATCCTGGCTGCTGGGCCTGTTGGGAGAGGTTGGAGAACCTTTGGGACATAGGAGCTACCTGGCAGACTACATCACTAGGGATGGGCCTTGGGATACATTTTCAGCTTCCGTGTCCTCTCTCCTCCTGGCTTATCTAGATGTGGGCAAGACATGCAGCCAGCTCCCACTGCTCAGCCACCCCAGACGCCATGCTTTCACTGCCACGACAGGTTTTTAATCTGTAGACTTTATGTTGAACTAAACTTCTCTTTTATAAAGGTCTCTGTCAAGTACTTTTTCATAGAAACAAACAGCTGCTGATACAGTGATCTAAAAGGCGTGTGTTAAAGTAATTGTATCAAAACCCCAGGAATGAATTGTCTATTCTTTTGTTCCTTTTCTTAGCACTGGCTATAACAAAAATCCCTACTGAGTGACCACTTCATTCTAGCAAGAAGGAAGAGACCTTTGGACTGTGAATAAACATCCCAGTTCATTCAGAACAAGAAAAGGTTAACTCTGCTACTGATTTGTACTCCCTTTCTCCCCCAAGATATCAAACATTACAGCTACATAACAAAATCCTGAGAGAGAGCCTTGCTATAGAGCCCAGAAACTAAATGTAAAGTCAAAGAACAGCAATAAATAACCATTTATCTGTAAAACAAATCTGGATTCATAGCACCTTCTATGACTCTTTAATAAGCTTAGGAATAATATTTGTAACTGGGCAGTGGGGATGCACGCCTTTAATTCCAGTACTCAGCAGAGGCAGGTGGATCTCTGTGAGTTTGAGGTCAGCCTAGGCTATGGAGCTAGTTCCAGGACAACCAGGGATACACAGAGAAACCCTGTCTCAAAAAAAAAAAATACAAAAAAAGAATAAAATTATTAAAAGGCAAGATCCTTAATGACATAATTTCAGAATACAAATGGCAGATAACAAGATAAGAAAGCAACAACAAAAGCAAAAGGCAGCTTTTGCTGAATGCAGAGCTTCAGTGTCTGGCCATACCAGGTCCACATCTCTGGCACATCTGCTGAGAACAGATTGTCCCCTCCTGTAGCCGCCCTGCCTTGTCTCTTTCTAGTTGCCTCTTACAGGAAACCCAGGCCGCCCTTGCACTGACCTATCTGCTTTGATGATCTCATGCTCACTCAGGTCTTGAGTTCCCTGTTGGTCCCAAGTTCTGTCTCCATCTGGACTGCTCTGCACTCCACACTCAGACCTTCCTAAAAGGAGCTCACCAGCTTCCTCTCTGTCAAAGAACATGCTGCTTCCCATGTTCCTGCTCTGGGTAAATTCTCCTCCACCAGACACAGCCCTTCTCTGGGTATCTGGCCGCCCTTTCCCTGTCCCCCTATAGATTGCCCTTTAGGCCTTTGTTTAGGATGTGGCTAAGGACAAGGGCTTCTTACTCTTTGCTGCTCCTGTGCCCACAGGATCGACTGAGACTGCGGGCAGGTCGCTGCTGTCACGTGTGTCTCGGTGTTAAAGGGAACAAACAGCACTGAAGGCCACACAGGATTTTCCTCTGGGGGTTGGAGGAGGATTCTACAAAACACCGCTTCCCAATATTTTACTTGCAGATGCATCTTTGATTTTTCCTAAAAGCAGGCAATGGTGGCTTCAATGGTAATAGAATTATGTATGAATTGTTTTGCTGACCTTACCCCTTTGCCCTGTCCCCAGGGTTTGGGGTTCTAGGGAAGTACCCATCTATAATGAGGTTTCACTCTGACTTATTTCTTGGGGGAAATAGGCCAGATGACTCCATCTGCCTCACATAGACTAACAGTATACTCTATAAGCAAATGTGACATTTGAATGAAAAGGTTCTGCAATACTTATTCTTTTGTAATTGTGACAAAAAATGCCGGGTTTTGTTTTTTGTTTGTTTTTGTTTTTTTAAAGAACACTCTCAGGAAGAGTTTATTTTGGCTCACAGTCTGAGAGTACTGTCTGTCATCTTGAGGAAAGCATGGTGCCAGAAACGTGAAGTTGCTTTCTGTGTTGCATCCACAGTCAGGAAACAAAAGTCATGAACACTGACTCTCCACTAACTTGATCTTTTCCATAAAGTAAGAAGCATTTAGAATGGGTCCTCCCATCTCAGGTGACCTAATCAAAATAAATTTTCACGGACCTGCTCAGAATTTCGTCTTTTCAGTCATCCTAAATTTCATCAACTTGACAACCAAGGCTAAATCGCACAGGAAACGATATGATTGTTGATGGTTATAAAATAGGAGAATGTTGTGACATGCACACACACACACACACACACACACACACGAATCCTTCTTAGGACAAGTTCAGTTGTTTTCATTGGGAGCCCTGACTCTACTCAGCAGCTATACTACACAGATGAGGCCTGAAACAACAGACCCCAGCCTGACTTTATCTGCTGTTCTTCCCCTGGAACTTAACATCACAGTAGTAATCCCCTCCAATTCCTCTAACTGCCATACAGCACATTAAATACATACGATGGGTCCCAAATGCAGTCAGCCGGCATGCCACCCTGATTAAGACACACCTCTCTGGAGGTTGGAGTCTACCTTCAGCCCCCACAGGGCTAGAAACTGAAGGCAGCCACAAAGCATGTTGTCATTCTAGTTATGTCTGATGCATCTGTGTTCTTACAGCGACTTGCTCAGGTCATGGAAGACCACCTGTCTAGAATTCCCTGCTAACAGCAAGAAATGAAGACTTAGCTATCATTCTAGTTTGCTTTCTGTTGCTATGAGAAAGTGCTGACCAAAAGCAACTGGGGATGGGGTATGGGGTCATTCCATCTTTTTTTTTAATTTATTTTATTTACTTATTATGTATACAATATTCTGTCTGTGTATATGCCTGCAGGCCAGAAGAGGGCACCAGACCTCATTACAGACGGTTGTGAGCCACCATGTGGTTGCCGGGAATTGAACTCAGGACCTCTGAAAGGGCAGGCAATGCTCTTAACCACTGAGCCATCTCTCCAGCCCCCATCTTACTCTTTCATTTCTTACTCTGTCCATCACAGAGGAAAATGGGGTCCGTAACTAAAGCAGAAACCGAAACTTGAAGCTGTCTCGCTGGCTTGGGCTCATCCTCTCTTGCACAGTACAGGACCGCTTGCTTCCTTACAGCACCAGCTGGGCCTTCCTACATCAATCAGTGACCAGAACACCACAAAAATGCTCATGGTTTAGTCTAGTGGAAGAAATTCTTCCATCGAGGTCCCCTAGCTCAGGTGACTCTAGACTGAGACAGACTGACAGTAAAAACCTAGCCAGGGCAGTCATCACAATGGCCCTTGAGCCTCTTCTGGGGTGCCCTACAGAGCTGCACAGCTGTGCTGCTGAGCTGCCCTGCGACGAGGAGCCTCTTCACTTGCCTTTTGTCTAGTTTCTCAAACTGATTCCATCGCACAACACTTTCGGACCACTTGCCTTTTAGGGGGTGCGTGCAGATAAAGACTGATAAAGGGCCTAGAAGAAAAGGAAGACTTGAGGTAACAGGATGTAAGTCCGTCGTGGACCCAAACTGACAGCTGTGTCAGGACAGGTGATTTGGGTGGGGTCACGTGATGATCCCTAGTGAACTACAGATCTCACGCTCACGAAGTGGCTAGCGCTAGTATAGGAGAACCCCCAAGAAACGGCTGGGAGACAGTTGCGCTGGTGAAGTGCTCGAGGTAAAAGCTTGAGGATCTGAATTCAACCCCCAAACCTCATGTATAAAGGCCAGGCTTGGTGGTGCTTACAGTCTCAGCGCTGAGATGATAGAATTAGGGTGAGCCCAGGACAATAAAGCCAGCCAGCATCACCGGCTTGGCGAGCTCCAGGCCAGCAAGAGACTGGCTCAAAGAATTAGGTAATGACACCTGAGAAACAACCTTCCAGGTTGATCTTTTGGCTTACACACACACAGAGAAAGAGAGAGAGAGAGAGAGAGAGAGAGAGAGAGAGAGAGAGAGAGAAGAGGAAGTGAGGTGGAAGGATCTCGGAAGGAACAGTAGTTCTACCTCCTCCTGGGCCTCCCACCTCACACCCTTTCTCTGCTCCTTCAGTTTCGTTCTATGGAGCAAAAGCTAAGAAAGGCTCAGGAAACCACAGTGAGGCCTCAGCTGTGAAAGTGTGGATGCATCAGGGGCCTGTGGGGGCTGAGATCAATACTGATTCGAAGAGGAAAGTGTCGTGATTACTCCGTCTCCTGTGTCCATTTCTCACCACAGGTCCTAACGTAGCATTGGTCCCTGAGCAAACAGCTGGTAAGAGCGAAGAACTGAGGAACTGAAATTTGTAACTGAGTAGAGATGGCCCTGGACTGTGTGCCTGTAATTATATGCCTGTAATTGTGCCCAGAGGCTGGAGAGACTAGGGCTTTCTAATTGCACTCCGTTTATACATTTGCCTTCTGTTTTCCTTCTTCACTAACCCTTGGCCTCATTCCCCCACCACTCCCAGTCTGTCGAGCGATCAGGACCCAGGAGCAGCCGGTGGGTAGGAACTTTTACGTGTTATTCCTGTAGCATCAGTGGGTGGTGGTGTCAGGGCCCCCATGGGGCTCTTGGATGTGAAACGGGTCCATTAAACAAATGTTCAGGCTCGGTTTAGGATTGCCACTACTAAACGGAGTTGCTCTAAATCTCCCAGGATTGTTTACGGCAGAAAGCAGTATTTCCTCTGAAACAACCGTGCGTCTCTGTGTGTCTTGGCTGAACAGGACTTATGCATTCTATGCGCTGTAAGTACCAAGTGGCCAGCCTGGCTGGGAGCCAGACTGTAATGTTTCCTTTTGCTGTTGTTGAAAAGGCATTCAGGAAAACGATTGAAGGCAATAAGGGCCTTCCTGTTCCAGCAGGGCAGGCAGGTGGGTGGCCTGTGAACCACCCCACAGACTTGGAGTGAGTCAGACCAGGAAGCTGGGAGCTTCCTCCTTCTTTGTCAATAAACTCTCTCTAAGGCTGCTGCCAGGGACAAGGAATGACGTAGCGCCAGGCCAAATTGTAGATGCTGCACTGGGATTCAGAGTCTCGGCACCCGTTTCTCCTCTCTTTCTGAGACAGCCCAGTATCCCAGGCTCAGCAAGGGCAAGGTGCGCATAGGTGGTTTCTGAACCATTTTCATTGATCAAGACCTTGACTCACTAGGTTACCCTCTAGCCAGGAAGTCAGAGCCCCAAAGCCAGGCTCAGGAAGGCATCTTCCATGACGGTTCAAAAACACCTAAATTTTCGGCTTTATCCCATGCTTTTTCAGACCCAGGCCAGCTGGCCTTGGTGAGTTCCCGATAGAACATCCCCATTGTCTCAGTGTGTGGGTGCACCCCTCACGGTCCTGAGTTCCTTGCTCTTGCTCTCTCTCCTTCTGCTCCTGATTTGGACCTTGAGATTTCAGTCCGGTGCTCCAATGTGGGTCTCTGTCTCTGTCTCCTTTCATCACCTGATGAAGGTTAATATTCAGGAGGTTGCGTATATGTTTGTCTTTGGATTCACCTTCTTATTTAGCTTCTCTAGGATCGCGAATTATAGTGGACAATGAGGACTACTGAGAACTCAAGAACAATGGCAATGGGTTTTTGATCCTACTGCACGTACTGGCTTTGGGGGAGCCTAGACAGTTTGGATGCTCACCTTACTAGACCTGGATGGAGGTGGGTGGTCCTTGGACTTCCCACACGTCAGGGAACCCTGATTGCTCTTCGAGCTGATGAGGGAGGTGGATTTGATCGGGGGAGGGGGAGGGAAATGGGAGGCAGTGGCGGGGAGGAGGCAGAAATCTTTAATAAATAAATAAATTAATTAAAAAAAAACACCTAAATTTCTCAGACTTTTCATTATATGGGAGTATTCTGCTGGAATACTGGCAGCTTGGTGTGCAAAGGGGCTCCTCTCCCCACCAAGAATCTGCCGCTCAAAGTTCTCTTTGTTAATTGTGATGTAAGAAAAGAGGAGAATACACAGGAACACTTGGTTTTCCTGAGACAAATTGGATTAGTCTTATAGGAGAAATTTCTGGAATTCCTTTTCTCTTCACTCTTAAAAAAAAAAAAAGATATTAGACCAACTCCATTCAAAGCTCCGTTGATGGCTCAGTGGATAAAGGTACTTGAAAAGCTGAGCTAGTTTGATCCTCAAAATCAATGAAGCACCTGAGAAAGTGGAAAAAGAAAAATAATTTTTGAAAGCTGCCCTTTGACCCCCACATATACACACACAGGGACGGGGGATTAAACATTTAAATACTCTTTCATTAGTTCGGTGATAGTCACTTGTACTTATTTCTGTGTGTGATACATGCATGAGTGTGCAAGTACGTGCACTCGTGTGTGCACAAAGGCCAACGAAGGGTATTTGGGTGTCCTGCTATATGACACTTTGTCTCATTCCCTTGAGACAGGGTCTCTCACTCAACTAAAAATGCATTGATTTAGCTAGGCTGACCAGTGAATGAGCTCCCTGGATCTTCCTGGCTCTGCCCCCAAGCCCAGTGCTGAGGTTACAGGCACATTCAGCCATGTCCTGATTTTACATGGGTGCGAGGGATTTGAACTCCAGTCCTAACACTTTCCCATAAGCTCTCTTACTCATTGAGCCATCTCCCCAGCCCCACTTGGACTTCTCAGTCAATACGAAAGATCCCTTTTAATAAACTATTGTGAAGAATCCTGAGTATATTTTAAGCTAAGACACATGTCACCTCAAAAATCTACATCACTCAGAAAGACTCAAGTTTGATCTCACAAGTCCCTAGGGAGAAAAATTTTCTCCGAGTTAAGAAAACTCAAACTTCAACAAGATTTTGGTACCTAGCTTGGCCAAATATTCAGATGACTGTACTCGAAGAGTTTACAGATGATTTTCTTGGTGATCACAGTTCCTTTTCAGCTCAGTCAGGACTTCGGGCGATGATGCCACAGGAATTGCACAGCTGCCAGAGAAGTGAGCTTCATCATGTGGTTTAGAACTTCAAAGGTCACCACAGAGTCTAAGGAGATGACTCACGATCATGAAAACCTACGAAGATCCTTTGAAATTGTTCCCTTGCTTCCTCTGAACAGCTCTGGGAGTCTTCACTGCTCTGACACCATTGGGGTCAAAGAAGTTTAGCAGTAGAGTAGGAATGTGGCAGGGAAGGAGCCTGGCTGCTACCAGCTCAGGCCACTTGGCCTGTTAGAACCTGCACCCCTTTGAATAAAAATTCAAAGAAGCCAGGGCATAGTCCTCCTTAAACCCTTTAGGGAATCCCAGGAAAAGCTTCTTAAAAGATATTGAGAGTAAGTGGCTTATGTCATCTGGCTTCTGTGCTAAGTTGTCAAGACATTACCAAACTCTGTCCAGTGTACGTATGCCACTTCGGGGAGTTTAGGAGTTCTGCTGTAGTAGGAGAATCCCAGTGAAGAGTAAGATAGCCTGTTAATTCTTCACTCCAAAACTGGGGAATACAAAATACTCCAAGAGTCAGTTGAAAGATTGCCAATCTACGAATAAAATGGTAAGTGTGACAGTTAGATCTGGCAGAGGAAAACTGCTACAGAGCTGGCGGCTTGAGCAGTAGCAGTTGATCTTACCACAGTTCTGCACGTTAGCAGTGAGCGGGCTTTGGGGTTATGTTCAGGGCTACCTATGTTGTCCCTCTGGATTCATCTAGGTTTATTAAGATATCTGTGGTTGGCGGTTAGGCCAGTTGGGATGTTTTCGTCTAGAACAGCCCTGGCTTCAATGGTTTATGTCTGTTCATAGATGATTCGGACAAGATTCAAAGTGGGCAAGGCCTCCTGGAGCCCAGGATCAGAGCTAGTACACTGTCATCTCCTCTCATCAACCTGGACTTAGGAAATACAGAAATAAAGTTATCATATTGGTGAGAGGAACTACAAAGTTAAAGTTTAGGCACAAGCATTGCTGAAAGGCTCTGTACTACCATGCTAATCAAACTCAGGGGGACAGGAGTAAGTCCGAACAGTTGCTAAGGATGCCTTCTCCGACTAACACAAGTCCGAGATCTGCAATAGAAATGCCAGTGTTCCTGGGTGGAGGTCCTTCCTGAAGGTTGGTCCTCCCGCTAGAACAGTTCTCAACTTTTCTAACGCTGCCACACTTTAACACAGTTCCTCAAAAATAATCATAAAATTGTTTTTGTTGTTATTTCTTGGCTGTAATTCTGCTACCGCTTTGAGTAGTAATATAAGTATATGATATGCAGGATTTCTGATATTTGACTTGTGAAAGGGTCATGTGACCCCCAAAGGCGTCATGGCCTACAGTTAGAAAAGAGCTGCTTTAGTATGGGGAGCAGGTAGCAAGGTGGCTTTCTCAGCTATGTAGGCAATAAGTTTCAACTCCATGTCTCTAGGCAAGTGGCTCGACATAGAGACTCGAAGGGAAGCCCATGACAGGAATGTCCCAAGTCATACGCAAACCTAGGAAATGCCTCAGTGAGAATCAACCTCTCTGAGGGCAATGAGATTTGTCTTTTATGTTTAGAATCAAACTAATATTATTTTTTATTAATTTATTTATTATATTTTTTTACATATCAATCCCAGTTCCTCCTCCCTTTTACTACCCCCTCTTACTTCCTGCCACCTCACCTCCCATCAGCTCCTCAGAGAGATTAAGGTCTCCCCAGGGAAGTCAGCTATAACTGTCTCATCCCCACATTGAGGCAGGACCAAGGTTCTCCCTTCCCATGCCCAGACTGAGTAAGGTATCTCTGCATTAAGAATGAGCTCTACAAAGTCAGTTCATGAATTTGAGTTAGATCCTGGTTCTACTGCTAGCGGCCCTATACATTGTCTAAGCCATACCATTTTCACCTGTTTTCGGGGGACCTAGTTTGATCCTATGCAGGTTCCCCAGTTGTCAGTCAGGTGTCACTTCTCTTCCACAATTCTGTGGGTTTCCTTATCACAGTCTTGACCCCTTTCTTCACGTTATCTTTTGTCTTTCTCTTTGCCGGGAGCTCAGTCCAGTGGTTAATTATGGATCTCTGTATCTGCTTCCATCTGTTTCTGGAAGCTAGAACCGCTTCTCTGGGGTTGTGGACTGTAGGCTGGTTATCCCATGCTTTATGTCTGGTATCCACTTATGAGTGAGTACATACTATATTTGTCTTTCTGAGTCTGGGTCACCTCACTCAGGATGTTTTGGGGGTTTTTTCTAGTTTCACGGAGTTCAAACTAAACTTGTGATAGTGGATACTTTTATGTCATTTGGATTAGGTCAAGGAATACCCATATATTCAGACAAGTGTTGTTCTAGGTATTTCCAGATTGGTTTAATATTTATATAAAAGTTAAGTAGATGATCTTTCCTAACATGGGTGAGCTTTACCCAATTAGTTGAAGATTGGAATAGAACAAAAAGCCAGCACTTGTCTTGCATGACTACCAGTAGCTGGGACCTCCGTTGTTCCCAACCTTTAGAATGAATTGAAGCAGCAAGTCTTTCTAGGACTTCATCTTGTCCAGTTCAGGACTTGAGATTATCCATTCTCCATAATTTCATGAGCCACTTCCTTGCACTGAGTCTTTGCTAACACATAAACTCTCTCTCTCTCTCTCTCTCTCTCTCTCTCTCTCTCTCACACACACACACACACACACACACACACACACGCAAACACACACAATTAATCTCTAGAAAATCTTATGTACTTATACTTACTGAAAAACTGCATGGTGAGAGCAAAGAAGCAGCCGATTCCTGCTAAAGACAAACAGTTAGCTGGTCCTTGGGTCAACCATTGGTACTTCCAGCATTAGCAAATCACTTTTGCCAGCAAGGGAAGACTCAAAACCTTTACCTGATTAAAAAAGAAGCAATGACCTCCTTGTCACTCTCAATTTTAGCTGCAGGAACTGTTTAGTTAGCCTTCGCTTGGTTTGATTGCTTTTACTTTGGTTTGGTTTTGCCTAAAATGGTAAGAAGAAAAAAAGCCCAATTTCAACCTCAGAATATATCCTGGCAGCACCCACCAATAAACCTTCCCATGTGAAGAGTCTCCAGGAAACTCCCAGAAATTGAATCCACGGGAACTAGGATGCACACATGCTCTGCTCTTGGAACCTGACAGGGGAAATGCTGAGAGTGAACTCATGCTGACCAATCAGCATTTAAGTTTGCTCACCTGTCTCCACAGTGACCAGAATGTTTGTACAATGCTAAGAAATACATCACTGAAGAGATACCTTTCAGATGGGGCCCTTAGTTTGTTACTGTAATGGACCTGTGCTTTCTCAACATGATTCAATTGAGCTGTGATCCACAGAATCCCGTTTCTGATATATTTTTCTCTTAGGGCTGCTATCCATATCTTGTAAGCAAGACGCCATTCCCTGCAAGTTGCAGGGGTGAAAGGAGATGGCAATCACACAGGAGCACATGCAGATCTCTTCTTGGTGGCTCAGTAACTTCAAAAATGTTTGTTTGTTATGAGCGGATCTTGCAAGTATAATCAAGGATTCTAATCAATGGACTTTGTGTTAATCAATAAGGAGGCTGTCCTGGTAGGTCTGACTTAATCATTTGGAAACTCATAGAAAGAGAGCATAAGCCCTCCCTAATGTCAGAGACCCCAAGCCCTCCCTAATGTCAGAGACCCCATATTTCAGGTTATGTTTCTATATTGCTATGGTTTGAATGCTTCCACCATAGCTCATGCTAAAATTCAGTCTGCCTTAGGAAGATACTAAGAATTAGGACCATATGAGACCTTCATGGCTCTCATGAATATAGCCATTCATTCAAGGACTCATGGATTAAAGGCTGACAACTTACTTTGCAAGTGTCTTCGCCACACACATGCTCTCTGCCTTAGCCCATGGTGCCCTTTGCCATGTCGTGATCCAGCAGGATGGCCCAAGATGATGCCAAGCAGATGTTGACACTATGCTCTTGGTCTGCCAAGCTCATGCCCTATGGGAGCAAGCCTGTTTAGTCAATCTTCACAGTTGCCTAAGCCAATTCCTTATAGTAGATTTTCTGTGGGCTCTACTTCTCTAGTTGAACGCTGACTGATACAGTTATCATCGGAAGGAAAGCAATATATGCCTGTTTGCCGTTTGAATTTCCACGAAGAGATGAGAGCCTAGAAAGTGTAAGAGGTAAACAGACACTTAGGAGCCAACTGGCCGGAGCGTTCCAGCATTTTCCTTCACCAGCCAAGAGACTTTGGGTATCTAAGTTTCATCACCCGTCTAGGCACTGTTTACTCATAAAATACTATTAAATACGAAATCTGGGCCTACCTATTTTCCAGGGTTGTTTTGAAAACTCAAAGGAGAACATGTAGGAGCGATGTTCAGTTTTCTAATTAGGGCCAAAGAGAGTACAAAGGAATGTAAAGACCTCAGGCTTCTGTGCACAAATCAGAGAAATGATGTAGAGTTCCTTTGGAAATGGGTTCTTACGAGACAAAAGTCCAGGACCAGGCTAGTCCTTGTGCAAAGAAAGAGAGAGAGAGAGACAGAGACAGAGAGAGAGACAGAGAGACAGAGACAGAGGGAAAACATTCCTCTTTATGAACACCACAAAACTCTACTTCCACTCCTTGAAGATTTATAATATGCTTTGAGTATATATATATCAACTCTGCTTAGAGATCTGTTGCTTAGAGAGCTAAAAAGAATCGACTTTCATTTGTGTAGACACTACCTCAGGTCATGAGCCCTGAGTCACTGTGGTACTTGAGACATGTATATAAAAACCTATTCTGCTGCTTTGTCAACTACCAGACTTTATTTTCTTAATTTATAATTATACTATTCCTGTAGAATAATCAAATTGAATCCTTCCTATCTATTTATTGTGCTCTCTCTGGCCTTTAAATATTAAAAATGGACATTTTACTATGTTTCTACTCACAAGGAAATTATGGTGGCAGGAAGCTAAGGGTTTTCAACAAACAAAAAAAAATCTCTCATGAAAGGTAAAAATTTGGGCATAATGCTTAGCAAGCCTATGCCTTCTATATAAATAAACTGTTTTAATAAACATTTCTGGGTTATACAAAGCTACTCTATCCAATGTGGTCATATCTCACCAACAGTAAAATAAGCTGGAAAAGCAGTTGTCAACCATGATGTTGTGTCACTGTAGTGTTGATGCTGCTGAGATCGACACATAAGAAAAGTTTGGACTCAAGTCCAAATGGATCAAAGACCTTAATATAAAACCAACCACACAGAACCTCATAGAAGAGAAAGTGGGAAGTACATTTGAACACATTGCTACCGGAGGCCACTTGCTAAATATAACCCCAGTAGCACAGCATTGAGAGAAACAATTAATAAAAGGGATATCTTGAAACAGAGACACTTCTGTAAAGCAAAGGACATGGTCAACAAGACAAAACAGTAGCCTACAGAATATGAAAAGATCTTCATTAACCCCACATTGGACTGAGGGCTTATCTCCAAAATATACAAAGAACTCAAGATATTGGTCATCAAAAGAACAAATACTCTAATAAAAAATGGAGTACAGATCTAAACAGAGGAACTCTCAACAGAGGAATCTGAAATGACTGGAAAACACTTAAGGAAATTCTCAACATCTTTAGCCATTAGAAAGATGCAAATCAAAACAACTCTGAGATTTTTATCTTAGACCTGTAAAAATAGCCAAAATCAAAAACCCTGATGACAACTTATGCTGGAGAGGATGTGGGGTAAAGGGAACACTCCTCCATTGCTGGTGGGAGTGTAAAATAGTACAGCTGATTTGGATATCAGTATGGAAAATTCTCAGAAAATTAGGAAAAAAACCTTCCTCAAGACCCAGCTGGTGTAGGAGGTTCTTCTGTCTTTGTGTTGCTTTCATTGGTTAATAAAGAAATTGCCTTGGCCTGATAGGGCAAAACTTAGGTAGGAGGAGAAGACAGAACTGAATGCTGGGAGGAAGAAAGCAGAGTCAGAGAGAGATACCATAGATCTGCCACCAGAGTAAGACATGCTGCCAAAACTTAGCCAGTAAGCCACTGCCATGTGGCAATACACAGATAAATAGAAATGGGTTAAACTAAGATGTAAGAGTTAGCCAATAAGAAGTTAGAGCTAATGGGCCAAGCAGTGATTTAATTAATACAGTTTCTGTGTGGTTATTTCAGGGCTAAGCTAGCTGAGTGGCTGGGATGAAAAAGTGGGTCCTCTTCCTGTTATACCCAGCAATACTGCTTTTGGGTATATACCCAAAGTATGCTCAATTGTACCACAAGAACATGTGCTCAAATGTGTTCATAGCAACATTATTTGTTATAGCCAGAACCTGAAAACAACCTAGATGTCCCTCAACCAAAGAACGAATAAGGAAAATGTGGTACATTTGCACAATGGAGTAATACACAGCAGAAAAAAATAATGCCATCTTGAAATTTGCAGGCAAATGGATGGATTTAGAAAACATCATATTGAGTGAGGTAACCCAGACTCATAAAGACAAATATATGTCACTTATAAGTGGCTTTAAGACATAAAGCAAAGAAAAACCAGCCTACAAACCACAATCCCAGAGAACCTAGACAAAAATGAGGACCCTAAGAGAGACATACATGGGTCTAATATACATGGGAAGTAGAAAAAGACAAGATCTCCTAAGTAAATCGGAAGCATGGGGTCCATGGGAGAGGGTAGAAGGGGGAGGGGAGAGAATGGAAGGGGAGCAGAGAAAAATATATAGTCCAATAAAAATAATTCTTCAAAAAGGAAAGTTTGGAGGTAATAATACAGTATTACTCAACAGCACCCAGTGGGGGTCACCACTACCAAGAAAAGGAAAGTTAGTCCTAAATAGATGCCAGTGCTGGGAACCTCAAATAATTATGAAAACATCAAAACAATAAACATTCAAACATCAAAATAGTAAAGATCACATCTATGTAGTAGTATGTTAACATAGCCCTTTCTTGTTGCAGGAGCTCCACCAGCCCATTGGGGTGTGGTCTCTCTCCCTTTAAAAAAGCAGCCACTTCCCTCTCCTCTCTCTCTCTGGCTTCCAGATCTGCTTCCGGCAACTAGGCTCCTTTCCTGATTGTGCAGAGGGCTGTTGTCTGGGATGGTGATCTGTAAGTTTTCCCCTTTAAATAAACAACCATTCTATTAATCATAATTCCAAACTGGTGTGGGATTGTTTGTGACTTATGCCTTCACTTTCTTGAGAATGTGTATTTAGGTTATAAATTGGAAAATTTTTAAGAAAAACTTTTATTACTTATATAGCTAAAGCCATGGCAGAAATAATGTAAACCCAAAAAAAAAAAAGTGATTGTCTTTCTGTCCAATTGTCTGTGTATGTTCTGTCTATACCACGAATTAAAATCAAATTCTTAAAGGGATTCATTTAATTTGAGCTTTTCTAAAGGATAAAGTCAACACATTGCCTTCTCAGTTACCCAGGGTCTTGCCTGCTTTCCACAAATCCTGACAGGGTGTGATTAAGCCAAGGTATGCAGGCCTCCTAGCTGTTAGTTAGCACTGCCTCTCAGGCTTTTCCACCCTTGGTCGCAACTTCTGAGAAATCCAACACTGCGCAGAAAGAGCCTTCTGCTTTATGGTCTTCTATAAAAGAATCTATCTCCTAAAAGTCATGGGATACGCTGCTGACTCAACCTAAAGCAGGGTTTCAGGTTGGGTCAGCAACGTGTCCCCGGAAGCACAGCCGCCAAGCTTCCTCGGAAGGCCAGGTCACAGCGCATTTACGACGAAGTCTGGATGGGTGCTGTAATGATTACTGGCACTCTGTCTAAAACCAACATCTATAAAAAGAAGCTTCCTCCCATTGCTCTCCCCATAAAACCTGTGTACTTTCCTGACAGGAAGTTGGGAAGATCTTTTCTCTACCCCATGCTCAGTTCCTTTGTAGAACGATTCAGCTTCTGAAGAGTCATGTGGATGATGGGTAGGTCTCTGATTTGTTCATAAACTGTCAGGTATGTTCATTTGGCAACATAAGCACCTCGTCATGTGATCCAAGGTGTAGGAGATTAGCCAAAATAACCATTTGTACTTAGGTTTTTATTATTTAAATTTGCAGCCAGTATATTTTGATGATGTTTTCCCCTCACCCAACTCCTCTCAGATCCTCCTCACTGCCCAAGCTTTATGCTCTCTCTCTCAAAAACAAAATAACAAGAAACAAAAAAATCCCACAAAGCTACAGAAGTGAAAACTAAAATAAACAGGAAAAGGAAGAATAAGACAAAAAAAATGTCAGAAGCAAAAATTGCACATAAATATTATTGAGTTTTTGTGCTCACCAACTATTCTTGGACATGGGACCTGCCCTGGAGTGTGGTTGATATACCCAATGATTCTTCTACATTGGAAAGAAAAACTGATTTTCCCTTTGCTGGTGGGTATCGCTTGCAGATAGCTTCTTAGATAGGGTAGGACTTTATATGGTTTAAACCTGTTCAAGTCTTGTAAGTGCTGACACAGTCTCTGTGCGTGGATATGTGTATCAGTTCTGCTGTGTCTAGAAGACACTGCTTCCTTGGAGTCACTCATCGCCTTTGACTCTTTGCAATCTTTCTGCCTTCTCTTCTGCATACGTCTCTGAGCCTTGAAGAGAGGGGGATGTTGATGAAGATTTCCTATTTAGAATTGAATGACTCTGCACATTGTACCATTGTTGGTTTCTGTATCAATTCCCATCTATAGTCAAAAGAAGCTTCTCTGGTGTGGGTTGAGCAAGGCACTGATCTTTGGGTGCAGTGGTGGTATGTCATTAGGAGCAGTGTTAGTGTCATTTGTCTTTAGCAGAATAGTAAAATTCATTTTTCCCCTATGTCCATGACCTTGCCAATCTTGTCTTGGCCAATTTAGCAGTGTCAGGTATGGGCTTCATCTCATAGAGTGGAGGCTAAAGCCAATAAAAAAAAAAAACTAACTCCCATAATGTTTTTGTCACCATGATACCACCCTATCTTATAGGCATATCACCACTGTAGGTCTTAAGGCTTGTAGCTAGATGACATTAACAAATACCTTTCTCTTCCAGTAGTGTGCAGAGTACCTTCTAGTACCATGAACCTTAGGAGATAGGTGTGAAACTTCTAGGCACCAGCTCTACTTCTCCATGCTCAATGACATAATTAAATATTGACTTCCTCAACAGGGCCCTACCGTCATGTTATAGAGAAGAAACAACAGCTCCAGCCATAGCCTGTCACATTTGAAACACACTGTGCAAACCCTTCAGCCAATGCATGAACAAAATGTAACCCATTTCTGGCACTGGAGGTTTAACTTGGTGGCTAGGATGTCAGTTTGTAACATTGTCTCCCTTATTATTTGGAAACTTCACTTAGACTCCTTTCATAAATGGATGTGTTTTAGAAAGCTTCTGCAGTAATGGGTTTCCATGTGTGTGGTTTTCTTTTTAAATGACCTTTTGATGTGGGATGTCCTTCTGTACATGTGCTGCTTAAAAAAAAAAAAACTCAATGAATAAAGTTGTTTTGACCAATGGCTTACAGAGTAAATCCAGGCATGAAATCCAAACAGAGAAAAAGAGAGAGTAGGCAGAGTTGAAAAGATACCATGTAGCTGCCAAAGGTAAAAAAAACGCCAGAACCTTACTGGTAAACCAAAAGCTTTAAGGTAAAATATAAAATAATAGAAATGGGTTAATTTAAAATTTAAAAGCTAGCTAGAAGTACGCCTGAGCCATCGGTCAAACAGTGTTGTAATTAATATAGTTGTGTGTGATTCTTTGGGCCTGGTGGCCAGGAAATGAACGGGCAGTCTCCCCTTATAGCCTTTAGTGTTGGTTGTTTCTCCCCATGTGCCCTCCTTTACCCTTCGCTCCCATGAGCCCTTTATATAATTCTCCTTTTCTAGTCTCCCATTTATCTCCCCATTGGACAACACTGTGCTTTTTTCTTTCT